>NC_089279.1:5152476-5786518 GCF_963678975.1 Dysidea avara | reverse complement strand
ACCAGAAAAGATCATAGAATCCTTGTAATCATGTTCACAGTTACAAATATTACCAAAATAAAGTAATAAGTTTGTGGAATTAAAGCGAACAAGCGATGTTATTGAAAAGATCTTAAGACAACTAGAAACACTAAGTGAGCCCATTTATCAACAAATTTTAATGCAACAACAAGTTTCCTTTGGAGTTTCTTATCAAGTTGGAAAAGTCCAAGGATCCAAAGGTTAATGTTCCACTACCTATATACAGAATGATATATGATCAGCAATAAAACTAACCACCCTTTAGAATAATCCTTGGTGTTCCACTATTTCAGCATGCCCATGGAAGATGAAAGAATTATGCAAGACCATAATTTACAACATTGACATACAAGAAAATGTTTCACACTTTGTTAACAACAATGTCTCATATGGTAAAGGTCATTATGAATATATCACAAGAGTAAAAGGGTACTCTCAGTCACAATCATGTAAATCCTCTGCAGAGGTATTCAGTGCCAATAGTAATGAAACTACCAGTAGTAGAGGTGACCCAGGGTCATATGACTAATATTCAAGGGATAAGACCCTGTATATTTTGCAATGGAAATCATTATAATGATGAGTGTGGTAAATACTCCACACTATCAGAACAAAAGGGAAGGTTGAATCAGCAGGGAAGGTGTTTTGTACGTTTGGGTCATGTTTTGAAACATTGCCCAAACCTCCATAAGAGAGCTTGTCATCATCATACAGTGGCGGATATAGATGGGTTTCGAGAAGCCCCCTTTTAAATTTAGCTCAGTGGCAGTCTAAATACATAAACATTGTTGTACTGACAATTAGCAAACAACTATATACCACTGTATTTCAGTAGCATGCATGCAGCTGCACTTAACTGACACCATTTATAGCTATTAAACCCTCAACAACACTTCACTTTTTACCTGCCACTGCATTAAAATGATCGAGATACTCTAATAGAGCAGTCAAGTAACTACTCTAATAGAGCAATCAAAGCTACAGCTTCCATCTTTGCCCTATAGTTAGCTACAGTATTTACAGTTTAAAGCATTGGATTTATTGTAATAACTAACTAAAAGTAGCCTAAAATCTGATTTCAGAGCTTCTAATATCTCAACATTTTCTGGAGAAATGTCATCAGATCCCCTTATTCAGCTATACCAACTTTCAGAAACCCCCTTTTAAAAACCCTAGATCCGCCACTGTTGTGGTAAACGTGACAGTCATAATTGATGTTTATGTCCTGAGAAATTTTCAGCTGAACATGTTGATTCCTTTCTTGCTACCAGACAAACCCATTGACCCCTCTGACGGGTCTGACCTATCCTCAATTGTGAATGAGATCTCCAATAATGGCCCACGTCAACAGTCAAATGAGGCAAAGCTTACACAATCATTATTAGCATCAGGGGAGAAAATGTTATTGCAAACAGCGATTGTTTCGATTGTTTCAATTCAAGGAGAGGATGGGGAGGTGGTCAAGGCTAGGCTGTTGTTAGACAGTGCAAGCCAAAGAACTTTTATGACCAACCAGCTAGCACAAAGGTTGTATGAAACACAGAGAATATTTGTCTGTTTCAACATTTGAGGCAAGCAAAATAACTAACATAGACATTTATGTTGCCAATTTCAAGGTATATACTAATGATGGATCAGACCTGACATTGTCTGCTAATGTATCGGGACAAATTATGGGATCAATTCAAAGGAATCCCTTGTTACAAAAGGACTTGGAATTTTTAAAATTGTTTCCTCAAAGCGAGCTTGCTGATTGTGTCCCAAGTACATCGGAAAGTGTTGTTGTTGACCTATAAATTGGTTCGGATTATTTTTGGGACATAATTAGTGGAGATAAGGTCTTCAGGAATGTTTATGATACCCTCTAAGTTTGGGTACATCATATCAGGAAAGAGTTTAGATAACCAGCAGAGATCAAAAGATAATCAGTCCCATGTTCTCTTTGTGTCTACTGAAATCAATCAAGTCATACCAGAGCTGTGCCTACAGTGTAACCATATCAAAAGCTTTGTCAAATTTTACATAGTCGATTTACATGGCTTCATTTCACGTAATGTACAGCTGAAGCGTAAATGTGGAGATGGAAGCCTCAACATTTCACATTGTTACAGAAGTATCACTTTCTCACCTCCTGACAATCGCTTAGTTTGGTGCTATCCTTGTTCTCCACTCTTCTGCGGTTATGGTGGCTACAAACAAAGCTCAATTAGTCACTGACAGCAACTTGTACTTCAGAGGTTTATTATCGGGTGTAGCTTGAAAGCGCCATACAAAGTGATCTGCAGGTGACGTAATGATTAAAAAACCATAGTGATAATTATTGATCCAAGGGGGAAATCCCTCTCAGTTCGGGTGGCATTGTATAGAGTATTGTTAGCGCTTTCATTTAAGGCCATGTATGGGAGATTCTGTTGAAGTTTAGTGATTATATTTTATGGTTGAAACATACAAAATCATTAAGTGAGTATAAAATAGTGCGTTATCATGCATTTCCCAGGGGGATTAGTGCTCTAAACCCATCATTTTTGCTGTGCTGTGTTACCTGCTAACAGTACATTATGTTTATGCTGGTGTCCACACTTTTTAGTTACTACCTTTGGAGCATTTCTAAGCCTGGAAAGACTGGGATACCACAAATAGATTTGTCAAGTACTGTGACAACAACCTATGATGAAAACTTGACAGTCATTCAATTACAACTTGAAAGAATAATATCAAAAACATTTTTGTACTATTCTAAATGTAAGCTATAGAGGATGGGACAGTGTTTTTCAAAACTTGGCACAAAGAATCGTTCTGCAAAACTAGAAACTTGGAAAATGGAAGACTGGGAATTTTCAGCAAAAGACACAGAATTGAAGATGCAGCTTATGGCCAGAAAGAGGAAGGCTGAAGTTATACTTGAGAAGGAGGTAGTCAAAAGACAGAAATTAGAACAAGAGTTGGCAATTTAAAAAAGCAAACATAATTACCATGAGAATGTTACAAGAGCTAAGAAATCATACCTAACAACAAAGAACTGGAATGATTGTACTAGGCAGCAGAAGTGCAATAGAAAAAAGAATCTTGCTGAAATATAAAGACCGCTTTAAATTTTTGTGATAACAAAGGGTTCGAACCAACAGTAGTGGAGTTTAAAAACAAAGACACGGGAACATGTTCAATGTCAGCACCGGGGTCTTTTCTAACAAAATACCTACACCAAGCAGTAATGATGTAAAAAAGATGACTCGATCATGCTGCACTATATTTCAAGGACAAGTTCTCAATTTCTGACCAAGCATTTCATGAGATAAGCATGATATTTCCAGGTCTCACAACTTCATCCAAAATCAAAGTTAAAAAAAATCTACGAAGGAAAATTTTGACATACATCCTCATCCTAACAGAGTTATTGGTGTGATTACTCTCTATGTTTAAAAAGGGGATTGATACACCCAGCACTATTACAATAAAGCTTACTGGAGATGGCACAAAAATAGCTAGAGGGCTGAGTGTAGTGAATATGGCTTTTACAATCATTGAAGATGATGCAAAGGCACATTCTGTTGCAGGAAACCACACAATAGCCATAATGAAAGTGTCAGAAACTTATGATGAGTTGGTCAAAGGATTAGAAGACATTTGTGAAGAAGCTAGAGATTTACAAGTCATAACTATTGGGCAAAAAGTATACAGAATAATTTTCTTTTTTAGGTGGAGATTGGAAATTTCTTGCCACAGTGAATGTCATTGTAAGTGCTAACGCAGAGGATGCATGTATTTGGTGTAAATGCCAATCTGATAAACATTTTGACATGACTTTAGAATGGTCTATAAATGACACAGACAAAGGAGCTAGGACTATTGCTGAAATCTCACAAAAGCCAAAGCTGTCAAAGAGAAACCAAAGCAGGTATAATTGTTGCCATGTACCAATTAATATTTTTGTTTATTCCTATTGATCGTGTCATCATAGACATGTTTCATCTTTTTCTACGTGAAGCAGATGTTTTAATAAATTTATTAATAAGAGATCTTCGGATTTTGGATGGCATTGAGAAGGCTGTAAAAACATTGCCTGACAGAGAAAAGTATAAAAATAGGAGACAGTATGAAGATCTTTTAAATGGTCCTTATTTAAATGGTATCTTGACAATTCAGATAAATTTGCATATCGTGACTTGACAGGTACGGAAAAATACAGATTATATGATAAAATTGATATCCCGACTTTGTTCCCTGAACTTGATTCCAAGATTGAGCTTCAGGAGGTTTGGACCACTTTTATCAAGCTAACTAAAGAGCTGAACTATGCTGATTCCAGTGATGCAGTTAAATTTGGCATTTCCGTAAAAGCTTGGGTTCAAACATTTGTTGACGTATATCAATCCAAGGATGTTACTCCTTACCTACATGCTTTCTCCATGCATGTTGCTCAATTTTTGAGCTTACATGGAAACATAGGTGTATATACTCAACTGGGACTTGAGAAATCTACTGATCTCATAGCCACTTACTTTCAACGCTCTTCCAACCACCATGAAATGGACTGTCTAAAACAAATATTGGAAAAGCAAAACCGTATAGATTTGTTAGAGGAATATCAACGAGATAAAAGTTTAAAGAAGTGTAGTAAGTGTGATTCTTTTGGACATAACGAGCGTTCCTGTAAAACACCTCAACGAAAGGATATGACCAAAGTTTTAAATGAAGAGAACACAACTCAAGTTTTAAATGAAGAGAACACAACTCAAGTTTTAAATGAAGAGAACACAACTCAAGTTTCAAATACCATTGAAGGTTCGGATAGCTCTGCCAGGAGGCGACAGAGAAAACGGAAGAGGAGAAAAGACAAATCATTGTGAATTATAAACCTGATAGTGATACTGTAACATTAATATGCACTGTTGTACTGTAAAATACTAAAGTGTATAACAATATACATGTACTGATCATGAAAAGATTTTTTGTCTTTTCCAAAAGTTGAAGCGTTCCCATATCCTGCTGTGAACATAAATGTCAACTGGTAATCAGCTTCAATGTGAGCAGGGTGAATGTTGGGATAGTCAGGGGAAGGTGGTAAGTACTCTACCACATCCCTTAAAGTAGAATCTACAGTCTCTTTAATCACGTAGCCATAGTCTCCATTGCAGTTGATACCTCTTACGTGGCAAATTGACCCAAGAAGTTCATTCAGATCTTCATATGATTTTATTTTGTAATGTTGCACACCTCTTTGCTTTCTTGAAGGCGTTCCAGCTGATTTCAGGCCTCCATTGAAGGAGAGAGCATCAAAAGGCAAGACAATTTTTGTATCTGGTGACGCTCTCACACAAGTTAGAGACCTTTTATTCTCACACTCAAACCTCTGTATAGGGAGTAAGGGCATATACGAAGGTCAACTGGTCTGGTGACTCATCAACACCCGTTACATCTTCTATCTCTTCAATATCTTTCCACTCATCATAGTGGTTGCTGAATCCAATGCAATGGACCTTCACTCTATCGCCGTTACACTGTTCTTCAGAGTCTGAACTTATTTTTTCTATTGGATATAGCAGATCAGCACCCTTAGACTTAGCCCTGCAATCGTGAGGTATTCTGCATTGAATCAGTTCACAGTAGTTAGCCTTGTTTCCCCTTATTCTTCTTGGGCGTTTCATGGTCATGATGCTCACCTAACGGATAACACCGGAATAATTATGTAATAATTTGCATGGCTTCATTTGACAGTTTACATTGATCAATTTTGATATGATGAGTACTCCAGCAGTTTCCAATCCCAGATTAGAGGATATATGTTGTTTGGAAGCAGTTAGTATAAAAGACCCTTTATCAGTGAATGATGATGATGAAGGTTTAACAAAAGTATTAAGTATGAAAGAGGAAGGTATCAAGTGACATGGCCATGGAAATGTGAAGATGTTTGAATTATTTCTTGGCACTTACCAGAACAAAAATGTTGGTGAATTGTCTACGATCCTTTTATACAGGTTTGATCGTGATAATTATTCAGCAGCAACTGAATACTGGGATAATTGAAGAGGTAGAGGTGTTTGAGTCAAATACCAGGAAGTATTATTTGCCCCACCATCCTGTTCTTACTCCTGACAAGGAAACTACAAAGATCCAGATTGTTTATGATGCATCAGTAAAACCTCGAGGTGCCATCAGTAGTCTGAATGAATGTTTGTATCATGGTCCGGTAATTTTACCAGACCTTTGTGGTTTACTTATGAGATTCCGGATGTATTCATTGGTAATAATGGCAGATGTTGAGAGAGCCTTTCTCAAAATTGGAATTCAAGAAAATGAATGTGATGTAACAAGATTTTTGTTAGTTACAAAATGTCAACTGTGGGGTGAATAACAGTAATGTGGTAGTGTACCAGTTTTGTGGAGTTCCATTCGGCTTAATTTGTAGTCCCTTCTTTTTGGGAGCGACTCTCAAGTTTCATTTGCAGAGGGAAGATTCTCCTTTTGCTTTGAACATTTTGAAGAACATGTATGTTGATAATGTTCTAATCCGACACTGATTCTGTTGAGGAAGCTTGTTGTACTTTTAGGGAAGCTAAAAATATCTTTAAAAGGGCTGCAATGAATTTGATACAGTGGAATTCAAATTCAGAAGAATTCTTAGAATCTCTACCACATGGAGAGGGGTCTGGTCACAACTCAGATATTGTGAAGGTGTTGGGAATAGTCTGGGATCGGGTAAAGGATGCTATTCGAATTCCAGGATTTCAGCATCATGGTATTGTGACTAGTAAGCGTGAGGTACTTCACTGTATAGCCAGAGTATTTGATCCCCTGGGAGCCACCAGTCACCCTATGTTGTTTCTACAAAGATTGCGGAAGATTGATCAGCCTTGGGATGGGCCTCTGAATGATGAACTCTCAAAGGAGTGGATTCAGATTGCCACAAGGTGCACATCCCTCAATTTGTAGATGGTTCAAACAAAGGTACCAATCAACTATTAATTTTCAGTGATATATCAAATATTTGTTATGCCACTGCAGTGTATTTAAGAACATTAATGAGCCATTTAGTAAGGTTAATTTGATCTTTGCTAAGACATGACTAGTTCCAGTCTGCAAGAGGAAGAGTAAACATAAGAATTTGACAATACCACGATTAGAACTTATGGCCGTATTGATTGGACGGTGTTTGTGCAGCAAACTTTGTGACAATTGAGTTGAATTTGAATATCACTGAACGAATCTTGTGGACTGATTCACAATGTGTGTTGCATTGGCTGAAAACAAAGAAACCGTTACCTAATTTTGTAGAAAACCGCATTAAGGAACTATGGTCTCAGAAAAATATATTGTTTTGTTATATTGCTTCTAACCAGAATCCATCTGATTGTGCAACAAGAGGCTTGTCAGTTGTAGATATTAAAGAATGTTCGCTATGGACCAGATTGGACCAGACTGGCTTAAACAACCGCAGTCTAAATGGCCAACATGGAACTTGCCAGAGCTTACATCAGTGATGTTGGATCAGATGCAGACTGAAACAAAGGAGTCTCAGATAATAGTTGAAGCAACTGCTAAGGCTAAGAAAAATGTTTTTTGTTTGGAATGGACAAATTTCATAATGAAAAAATCGATTGTTGCCCCTAGCAACCTAAATTTTACACTCCTTGTAGGTGTAAATGTCTTAAGTCACCTCTCAAAGTTTTAAAAGGATAGCATATATAAGTCATGAGATATGACATTTTGAAGTTGCAATTTTCCCATACATTGTCAATGAGAGGGGCAACAGTTGCCCCTTCTCAGTAATCACACAAATCATGGGATTTAAAGAATGTCATATCTTATGACCTATATACTCTATCCATTTATAACTTGGAGAGATTATTGTTGACATTCACACCTACAAATTATGTAAAATTGAGATACGTGTACTTTTGAATTTTTGGTCTTTGCATACGTTGAAATACCTCATTTTTGTGATTGCCCAGAAGGGGCAACTGTAGCCCTCTCACATAGAAATGTATGGGAAAACCACAAATTTCAAAATGTCATATCTTATCACATATACATGCCATCCTTTCAAAATTTGGAGAAGTTACTTTAGATGTTATCACCTAAAAATATTAGGAAATTCAGGTTGCTAGAGGCAACGGTTATTTCTATATGCTATAAAGCCTTATTATAGAATTTGTCTATTAAAAGTCTTGAGAATTTTGAGAATTTTTTGGTTGAGAACTATTTTACACCAATTACAAGATAAAGGACCAATATCTACAAGGGAGATCAATTTGATGCATTTACTGTGGATTTGATTGGTTCAATTAAGTTCCTTTGAAGAAGTGTTTTCTGCATTAAAGAATAACAAGAACCACAGCTTAAAGAATCAACTTGGAGTTAAAGTGGATGAGTTTGGCATACTGAAATGAGATATGCCAATGCAGATATTAATATTGACACCAAGAATCCTAAATTGCTACCTCACAAAAACCAGTTTTCAAGACTTGTTATTATGGAGACTTGTACACGCAGGTATTTCACATACTTTGAGTCATCTCCGTCAGGAGTTTTGGATACCAAAGGGACGAGCAGAGATCAAGCGAGTTTTGTCACAGTGTGTAGTTTGTAAGAAACATAGTGGTCCATCATTTCAGCTGCCACATATGCCACCATGAAAAGGTCTCCAGATCAGAACCATTCCAATTTATTGGATTGGATTATCTTGGACCTATTAAGGGTGCTCTGTACAGTTTGCTTATATGGCTTCCCATGAAATTTAATTTGTTCTATAACTTATAAATGGTTTTAGCAAATGTTCTGTACTTTTTTACTGGATATAAGCTAACACTAGTACACAGTTTAGTCCAAACCCAACTGATAAATAACATGAGTTACAGTTTTTCCCTTTATACTAGAACTAGTCCTACAGCTTACGCACAAGAGCCTTGATACTTTTATGATACACTATGCTAAACAGCACAAACCATTGTACGTTTTTATTTTTGTCTTTTAGCTTATCAATCATCACATATTTATCTTTCGGGTTGACACTCCCAGAAATCCTTTTCTTTACTTCCATGTTATTCATCATCTGGACTTGCTATTTCAAAATGGCAATGCTCTTCACTGGCAAAATTACTAAAGTAGCTTGTGTGAAAATTTTATGTCTATTGGATTAAACATGACGCAGTAGTTCTAATTTAAGTGAGAGGGTGTAGAATAGCAAGATACGTGCGCTTGTTGCTATGGGATACCTAATTTACAGGTATCACAGACTAATTAAGTGACCATAATATTTCTTTTAGTGCAAAACAGACTATGTCTTGGGAAGCCTTGTACGAACTGTACAGAGCACCCTTAATGTTGAGGAAGGTGAATCACCAGTAAAAATGGGGGTATGCTTATTTACATGTTTGTCAGTGCGTGCAGTCCATTTAAAATTGGTAAAAGGATTGTCAGCTCAAACGTTTCTAGATTGTCTCCATACAGAGACTCATTTCCCGTAGGGGGCGACCAAAATCAATCATTTGTGATAATGCCCTACAATTTAAATTAGTTAAGTCAACTTTGGATTGACAGTGAACCAAGTTGTTTGAATTATGAGATTTTCTTGCTTGTGAAAGTATTGTGGAGTTTTACCACTGCTCTCGCCCCATGGAAAGGTGGGTTCTATGAGCATTTGATTGGATGGTGAAGCAGAGTTTGATGAAGCAGAGTTTGATGGGATGCAAGCTTTTGTATTGGGTCAAACTACTAACATTGTTGGTTGAAGTCGAAGCCATCATCAATACTAGACCGTTAACTTATGTTGGTGAAGATTTTGAGTCGGGTTTTGTCTTGACCCTCACTCCCTTTCTGAGTGGCAACCGAGATGTGATTCCATCTAGACTACAGTGATGATTTTGACTATTTCCTAAGATGGATTCAGTGAAAGAGTTGAGTGAACATTGGAAAAGAAGCCAAAAACAAATGAACCAATTTTGGGAACCATGGAAACATGACTATCTGCTCAGAAACCTTACCACTTGAACATAGGAATAAACAATCACAATTAAATGATATCCTAAAATAGGTGAAGTAGTTATTGTCAAAGATAACATCTTACATGCAGGATGTGGAGATTAGCTAAAATTAGAGAATTTATTTATAGTAAAGATGAGCAATTAAGATCAACCAAAGTTTTGTTTGCTAACAAAAGCCTTATTACTAGAGCAATTAATCACTTGTTCCCACTGGAAATCAATTCACAAGCTGACTGTGAAGAACTAGCCAGCTCGGATCAAACACCAAATAGCTTTAAAATGTATCAAGAAGAAAAGCCACTGCAGAAGCTTGTATAAGGATTGACAGAGAATGTTGTATGCATTTATTTTGTTTTCCCCAGGAATGTCACAAACTTGTAATTAAGATACCATAGACTCCGGTTATTAAGCGCATGCGCTTATAATTTTCAGAGGAAATATTTAAGAAATACACCACTTGTTAAGCACATGCGCTTAAAAAGTGATTGTAACGTGTTTCTGCTAGGAAAGTATTACTCGTGCCCACCACATTTTTCTAGCGATTTAGTTACCAGTGTTCAGTATAATAGCTTACTTCAGTCAAGGAAACAATGGTGCTGAAAAGTCAGGTGCAGCTATTGTTAATACATGCAGTGGTATCTCGTAGAAACGTGCCCGGCAAAGTATTGAGTGTACTGTGGTGCTTCTGACTTGTTCTATTGGTATTTTACTGCCATTCTACATAGTATTATTAGCTTGCAGGAGTGATTTCAATTATATGCACTTAACAGGAAGTGTTTAGCGCAAGTATTCCATATGCGCTTAACAAGCAATATGCGCTTAACAAGCAATATGCGCTTAATAACTGTATGCGCTGGACTTATTGTACAGTGTTCAGTTCTCTGTAAATTCAATGAAAAGATTGCTGTGCTACTAAGTTTCTTACCTCTTTCCTATCATCTACTCGACATCATAATAAAACAGTCAGTTTACAGCTACTGAATTTTTCTCCCAACCTACCAGCTGCCCGTTTAACTTGCAGACAGGACAAAGTTTCAGACAGTAAAAATCTGTGAAACAATAAGTTTGTATGGTTTGAAGAAAGCAAACTAGTAGCAGTCAAGTCTAGTGTTACAAGTGGATGCATATCCCCAATGGTAGCTTGTAATTGGCAACTTTATAAATGTACTGTAAAGCTACACATTAAAAGTCCTGATTATCAAGGTGTCTTTATTAGTGAGGTGTCCTGATGTCAGGGGTCTAAATATGTGTACACTAGAAATGGAACCATGGGCAAGTGTCCTGATTATCAAGGTTTGTAAATTTCAGGGTGTCCCTCAGGTGTCCTGTGTACGTGCCCTGCAGTTATCAATAGCCCCAGAAGTGAGGCGAGATGTGAACATCAAACACCCAGTCATAGTACAAGAGTAAAGATACCCTATGATTTAAGTAAGGGGAGTGGTGGGACTGTGACATTGTCACAGTCCCACCACTCCCCTTACTTAAATTATAGGGTATCCTTGTCACATACATTACAGAAGGTTTACCTCTCTATATCATCAAGAGCCTTGTTAAAAGAGGCCAAAAATTCTGGAGTAAATCTGTTTTCACCAGATCGTAGTGTCACGATGGCTGTGTATCCATCCTTTCTCCAGGTAACTAACTGCTGGCTTCAGTATACGATAATATACGGGAAGACATACAAAGTTGCACTTGCAGTTATACGATATGCAGTGATTCACCTCGAGCGGGCCATGTTTCAATATAGCCACGTGTATCAGTAGGAGGAACTAAGAACGAACACTTGGACAATGGACAAATTTCCTTCGCAGGAGATGCCGTAAGCGCCACTTAAATTTTCTCGGAGTTTATCACGCCCGTGCTAATAAATTAGTAGGTTATAATCACACTATAGAACCTTCTAGTGGAACACGCAGTAAGTTAATGTCTCCATTTTTGGATACAGACACAGAACAGTTTTACATAATATATAGTTGCTGTCCTGCACTGAAAGACTGTATAGCTGGAATACAGTCAAAAGCTGAATAACTTAACTAGTATAGCCGCTATGCTATGTGTAACAATCAAATGTTTAATTTGTTCAGTTAGAGGTACAATTGGTGAATTAATGGTTGATATCAAACCTCTTTGTTAACAGTAACCTTGAGCTTCAAAGCATTACTGGCAATTATGGCATGCTAGGTCCAGCACAGCCTAGGTTGGTGTAGCTAGCTAGCCTACACTAACTAGTGTCGGTATGCCAGACACACATGATCATTGCAGCCCAGAATTGTGGACAAATGGACAAGTCCTATTATAATTATATACAGCAAAATTATGTTACTCTGCCTTTGCATGTTATTAGAATTACTATATATGTAGCTAGCTACTATAGCTACGTACCTAAACTGAGACAGTAGATCATAGTATAGATAATTTGTGGAGAGTTGAAATAGATCTCAGAATCGCAGTCTGTTTTTCCTCAATCTAAGGAGTATTTACCAGTGCAAACGAGTTCACTGACATAAAGACAGAGGTAGTATTGGAACACGACTGTTGATATTCCATGGTTGTTTTATTAGAGTACTTTGTGGCTGTACTTAAACTATTAATTGATGCTGACTTATTTTATCAGCTATCAGGTGGAAGAGTCTAGGTAATTGAGGTTCTACAGCAGTGTTGTAATATAACCTGACAATGTACAACCTCACAGGTCCTGAACGGTGTTATCACTGTGACAACCTTTCCCCATGGTCACTAGAATCTTGTGCTGTTAGCCATTGGAGAAATTTTTCATAGCCTATATAGGTGCTGCATAATTTCAATATTACAGATACGTTTCAATCAGCAAAAAAATTCCTTATTCTAGCACCTCCTCTGAAGTTGTTTATATACTTCAAAGATGCTACGCCTTCAGTGTCACACAACTACACTACATTAAATTGAGAATTTCCCATGTGGATACTAGTCTCGCATGTGGCTCCAGAATTTGTAATCATCATACATGCATGGAGATGACTGTTCTCCTGTGTTTACAGCTAAGAAAGATTCTTCATGGTTTAACATTTGTGATTGCCCACCATGTACGACGTGCTCCATCATCACATTTCCATGTTTTTGGACTTCTATTCTTTCTCCAATAACTAGATCCCTCTCACTCTAGTAACTCTCTGTTCTTTGTAAAGTCCTTTGTTAACTCATACAGTTGTGCCACTTTTAAGTATCTATTATGATTCTAAATATGTGTTTCCTGTTTTGTAACTAGCATATCTCTATTTTAACCTTGTTGTTGTTGTTTGTTTGTTTTTGTACACTGTCATTACAAGCCTTGCTGCCTTCTGTAATTCACCTTACCGTTACAGTTAAAAATAAATAAAAATAGAACTTAAATATTATTCAGTTAATTAAATCTGTTAAGTGTATAAACAGCATCACTTTGGTAACCCATCGCTTCCTATCAATGCTTCTTGGCTATCACTTACTAACTGGGGGCCTTCACCAACCTGCAGGGAACACTTTCACAGATTTAGTTAGTCTAAGAACGCTCACCTTAGTGTGGATAATATATTTGAGTGCACCAGATGAAGGAGACAACTCAATTGATGAGATGATATCCTGTAGTAGTGCATGTAAACATGTGTTGCTGCTATACTGCAGTAATACTCACACCATCCAAGTCGTGAATAGATGTTGCATCTGTAAATCCATGAAAATAACTAGAAATATCAAAAATATATCATGAAAAGCTACAAAATATGTAGATGTCACACAATCACCAGCATGCTGTCCTACAACAGCAAAACAATATCTTGCTAACTCAATGCTGTAATCTGACTGCCACGCGTCACTAGTGACTGTTTAATTAGAATATTTTGCAAACAGGTATATGTTCTATTAGAGTAACTGAGAAATGAATAGTCAAATATATAATGAACACAGATTAGCGGGGAACCGAGAATATAAGTTAACGTATCACTTACTATTGCTGGTCATCAGTTGGTGGGAAGTAATACTTTATCAGAGATAAAAGTTGTGGAACATTTTTCGACTCCACAAACAAAACAGCATTCGGACCAGCATCATAAGAATAAGCCACCTATAATTGAAATATATATTGTATGCACACAAGAATTTACAGAATCATACTTTAATTTCTTTCTGAAAACTATTATATTTGGTGATCAAAGAAATAATCCTCCTAGAGGTATCGTTCATATATGTTATAGGAGGGTAGGTGTCCAAGCAGATGGCATGGAACTGGTTGCTGTCTTGCATTGTGAGTTTAGCAAATGTTTGGAAATCCTTGTTGTGTATGGCTGTCTCCATCTCAGCCATCCTAGCTGGTACCACATGTTGAGCTCGATACTAACAACAGAAATACACAAGTTAACAACAGCTATAATATTATTATGTAATTGAACATATGTGACTGGATTTTGCTCATATGGGTGCATTGTTGATTTACAGAAAAAATATTTTAATATTTTAAAGCATTGCTACTCACTAGCCTTGGAAGTTATGCGTATGGACTTTTCACCAAAAAAGATGAAGCAACTCATATCCCTTAAGAGCATTTGGCAGCCGAAGTAATCCTTGTAAAGTTTTCCATCACTTTAGATACGTAGGTTTTTTCACCAGTGCTGCTTTATCACAAGCCCTCAAAAAGGGGAGGAGGTGGGGGTTGCGGAGTGGTCAAGAGATATACTACAAAATGGATGAGGATGGTAATTGAAGGCAACAGACCACAAAACAGCCTGTCAGAGTTAAAAAATAGGCTGAAATCTCACAAAACACACATACATCCCACATTCAGCTCCCTGCTCGTCTGTCCAGAGTGTTTGAAGCCTCTACACCACATCCCTGGTGTTCACAGGCCTGTACAGATGTCTGGCATGGTTATACAGACCACCAGAAAAACAGTCTAACAAAAGCAGATCCAACAAGTTGAAGGTAAGTTTGACGTGGAAATTGTTAGCCTGATTTTAATAGTGCAGCAATTTCATACTGGTGTTATCACAGTTGTGACTCTTGTACCCATGTGGTTGATTTTGCTAGATCCAGTCACATATACATTCATTGGACAAACACTGAAGTAGCCCTTTTGACTGAAAACAAAGCTTTGAACATCTTTAACAATCATAATAAAAAGTAATGGTTTAGACTTTGCCTACCAGTCCTGGGGCACTCAGTAACAGTAACATGACATGCTTTTACCCAGCAGTATTACCAACAAAAATTTAATCTTGAAATTGTTCTACTAAGATTTTACCAAGCAATAATTTTCCCTGATAATTTCAACTATCTGACCAGGCTAAAACCTGTGGGGTCATAATTATTGAAAGAATCAGAAAAAATGGTACAGAATAGTATTCTCTACTGAAGACATTACAATGCAACAAACACAATCAAACTTTAAAACAGCATGTAAATATTCAAACTGACTGTTTTATTAGAGCATATATGATTGTTCTATTAGAGTAACTTGATCTTTACTGGGGAATTACACCTATGACGGCTTACGTTATGCTAACACTCTGTCACACAATTTTTTAGCCAAGTCACTGATCTGTCGCATCCATGAACCATAAGATAAATTTGTCATAGTTATTATATTGTTGTCACTCCAAATAATAACACACTGGTGTTGTGGTACAGAGCTAGTAACATTATCCGCATGAATACCACTTGCAATATGATCAGTAATTAACTTTCTGGGTCACTACAAGTCCATGAAACATAGATTAATTGTATGGCCTAAATGATAAAACAGCAAAGTACAAGCACATACTGTACATAGCTACCGCCCCGAAGGGCACGGTGTGTGTTTGTGTGTGTGTGTGCGTGCGTGTGTGTGTGTGTGTGTGTGTGTGTGTGTGTGTGTGTGCATGTGTGTGTGTGCATGCGTGTATGATCAGATACTGAGGGTGGGAGTCAGAGTTATACCCTAGTATCACCTATGAATGAACCCCCTTCTGGTTCTTCCTCTGCTACCAAACAAGGTACCGTACAACAGGAAATATTTATGAAAAGAACATTTGAAGAATTTACAATTAATCAGCTTTGACAAGTTAAAATTTGACAAAAAAGCAAGAAATCACATATCTAAACAATGACTTTTGAGGCACTTATTGACATTTGACAAATTAAAATTTTGATGAATGTAACTGATTCGTCAAATTTATCCAATTTTTCTGTTACTAGCTATAACGCATGAGGTAGTACTGTTTGCCACCTGTAGCAGTAAAGAGCTACTTGCAGGCTTCATTCAATTCCATAAAATGCACACTTCAAATTATCACAAACAATTGTGTACCTTCAATAATTCACTAGTCTCCACACTTGCTTGCATACCAGTGGTGCTGCTGTATTCCTTCCTAGCATCACTCACCTAAAAAATCATCACAACAAATATCAATAACTGGAAAGCAAAGCTCGTGCCACTCTTCAAGGTTTCATTTTGCAGCAAAGAGATATTACATGGGTAGTTATACGTGTATAACAGATACAAGCAAATTTCAGGTGAATACAAAACCGATCAGACATATCTGATTAGTACGAGTAGCTACTGATGACAAATAAAAACCCTGTTGGTATCATTTCCATACATGTGTAGATATTCCAAAGCAGGAAAATGCATATGGGTGTACGGTCTTCAATAAGTTAATACTATACAAAAAGATTGCGTACCCAGTGATGTCGAGGTTTATTGTTATGTGAGGTATTGTGGTTAAGTTTCCATGGCAATTAACAAACACTTAAGTTTCTATAGTAACTCGTTACAATGAATATATGCCTGGCATAGCCTTATCACATCTAATGTTGAACTGATCAATAGTAAAGTACTGACGGTAAAAGAAACTGCACGGCTCATTTTAATTAAATACGTGGGTGGGTAAAATCATAGCATTTTTTATTCATAAAAATGACCATAACTTTAGATCAGAATGGGCTATTGACATAAACAAATAATATCTTTTACCAATGTAAAAATAATGCCTCAGAGAAATAAAGACAAACTCAATGAATTTTCAGTACAAAATGCCTGCAAAGGTCACCAAAGGTCAAAGCTGTGATGGCACTATATCAAAATAATGAATGTCATCAGGACTACAATTGACATGGAAAGCTTCATGCTTTTCTCACAAATAGTACAACTTTCACGCTATGCCACTCCACAAAGGTACTTCTACAACTTTTAAAACTATCAATAATATTATTACATTTTAATGCCCACAATTATCACTAATTGCTATACTTAACTGTGACCTTTTTTTTCAAAATGTACATTACACCAAAGGTATTACCACTAGAACTAATATCTCCATCTCAGGCCAGTGGGTGGCTGGAGCTACCTGCACAGCAATACTGTCACTACCGTCATCATGAACACCAACATCCCATCGTACAAATCCTCCATACATACTCCGACAAGCACTACCCGATCCTTGCCTAGTATTGAGAATATGACCATCACAAGGTGTACTGTGCTCATGTGTCACACAGCATTACCTTGCTAATACTGACAAGTCCCCTTTTACGTTAAAAACCTTAGCCAGACAGTAAACTATGGAGAAATTACAGCATGGCATTTGGTCTAATATATATGTTCTCACCGAGGCATGCATATCCAGCTGCTGATGATGCAAGGCCGGCTGCTGTTGGGAAACTGTTATTTGAGCAGATGTGCACATGAGCAGTGGCCAATTCAGGGTCAGTGCATAGTGCCCTGACTGCAGAGCATGAGGAGAGATGACAAATGGTAACAATTTTAGCATGTTGGCTACCTTGTCGAAGACAGTTCTGAAGGCGAGGATTTGAGATTGATTCTTCCCTACAATGCAAGCATTGTTTAAGGACTTCAATTATTGCTTGATCTCACTTTCCGTTCAGCCAAATCCGATCACTCTCGTACTCCTTGCTGACTGCGACGGTGGTCATGGCTTTGAGCTGCGCAGTATAGAAGGGATAAACATAACGTGCGTGGATCATCAAACCAACCTCTGATTGACTTAGCGTTGCACTCAATGAAGCGTTCACAGGAAGGATCAGCTTCTGGTCTCGCTTACCCCCTGCAAAAATGAAGTAGGGAAACAGCTACTTAACCATCACCATTTAGCAATGTCCTTAATGAGAACAAACTAAAAACTTACAATACTTGATCACTGCAATGTTTACTGGAGCAGTACACGTCGCTACCTTCGCCATCGCGAACTGTATTCATAAACTAGTTCAGGTTCGATTGTGGTATTTGTATTGCCTCATGGCTTGTAGGTGGAGATTTGGTCCACATACTCTGAGGTTACATCGGTTTATACGCAGAAAGGTCATCCGTTCATGTTGCACGGATAACAGCAAGACCCCTGAGGAGACGGAGGTTGCAAACCGAGCTGCAAACTCATCTGAGAAGAAAAACAGTGGATTAAATCGCATACTGCAGAGACGGATTAAAAATGAGTTGTCCTACGCACTTCCTACTGTCCCTTTACCACCAAAGCTAACAGAAGCAGTAAACGAAGTGTTGAAATGTGAGCGTTCTATTAGAGTGTTTTTTGGTGAAATTTGCGTCCTTGCATCAGATCATCCTAAGAAAGAAGTGATAACAGCTGGTAATTCCCTGATTGACCACCTTAGCGCTAGGAAGAAGATGACTACCATTACAGGTAAGTAGGTGACATGTCTTCTCTGTTATATTACGGCACTTTGTGTTTATTTCTGATGGATACATCATGTCTGCTTCATGGTACATCATATTACACTAATGGTACACACATCCTGGCCACTGTGCAGAGTGGTCAAAATCTCTACTCAAGTAAACACCATATTTTGTGGAGCTACAGTTAATTTGCTTTACTTCAGATACAATCAGAGAGAGGCCTTGGCTACCATGGTGTCTAGGTTAAATGGTACCTATTCTACTACCCTGCGAGTGCTCAATGAAGTGAGTGTGTTGTAGTTGTGTGGTTGATCGTGTGTGTTAAACAAGATACGAAGACGGCGACCAGAATTCCAGCCAGAAACTGTCCTAGATTTTGGCTCAGGGCTAGGAACTGCTGTGTGGTAATCAAAAGTTCCCTGGCAATCTCGTATAATTCTAATTACAGGGCAACTAATGAAATATGGAATAAATCAGTGTATGAGTACTTGTGTGTAGACACTTCAGAAGAGATGGAGAATTTGGCAAAGATACTAAGAAAAGGTCAGCAAGTTGAATCTGTCTGAAATTTGGACATGCACCTTGATAATCAGGACACTTGTCCATGTCCCATTTGTATTAGTGTACACACATTTATACACTTCTGTCTAATAAAGACACCTTGATAGTCAGAACACTAGATAAGGAGGGTGTCCAGAATAGAGCTAAACAAGTACAGTAACATTGGTTGCATCATTTCTAGGAGGAACCAAATCTGGGAAGGATTTGATCGAGAATGTATACCACAAACAATACTTACCTGTATCAGGAAAGGTTGTTCACCATGTTGTGATATTGCCATGGTAATTATCTGGTTGTTGTTACCTTAGCAACAATATGACCTAGTGATAGCAGCATACTCACTCGGAGAAATGTCACCAAAATTGCTACGAACAACTCTAGAGACCCTGTGGAGGAATACACTGAAATATCTGGTAGGTCACTAAACTACTCTAATAGAACATACACATGTAACTGTTGTCCTGTGTGTAGGTACTGATAGAGATGGGGGACAAGGTTGGCTTCCATTGTATTTCAGAGGCCAGGACCCATCTTATTAAGGTAACACTTGCTGTAAATGTAGAACTCCTTTGTAAGAACACAAAGTTACCAAATTTTGACAACCGTAGTTGCTTAATAATTTATTTGACAAGAATTTAATTTAACGTCTTGCATGGTAGTAAATTGTGTAGCTAGCTACATGTCTTCTCATTTAAAATGCTTACTTCATTGCCTACATACTGGAGAGACTGATGTGAAACAGAGGTTGGAGATTTATTCAATCCATAGCCAGTGCAGCAGCCATCTGAAAAGGAAACAAAGTGATTGGAAACATTCTCTGTGCAAGATCTCCACTGCAATATATTACAGACAATCATAGAATTGTTTGATAACCGTAGGCCAAAGCTAAGATTAGTGCAGAAAGTGCCTCCCATACAGTTAAAGTGTTTATAACTAGCTATCTCAGCTTGTGTATCAGATTTGATGAGTCTCCACTTGGCCACTTGGTTATACTTCTACCTTCAACATCATCATACTTGACGAGCTTGCTATAGATATGCATACAGCATCTGGCTTGATCTTGTTGATTATAATATTAGCACCAATAATATGGCAAGATTTTAGTTTGACGATTTTGTGCCATTTATTTCTGCAATTAAATGTTTTGCTGTGTCAGTGATTAAGTTTGTGGTATTTAGTTTTACAAGTGTAGAATGGTTTTGTGAACTGTAACCTTGTTTATGTAAATGGTATGTAGCAACATGTCTATAATAATTGTTCAGATAATGAGGGAACAAGTTGAAAATGAAGGTGTCAAAACTGATGGCGATGACGAGCCTCAGAGTAGCGGCTACATATTTGCTCCAGTAAGTGTCACAGTGTCATAGCAATAGTTCAGTAGTGATGAAGTGTTGTTTTATCTCAGTGTACACATGAGTTGACATGTCCATATGTAAGGAAGGGTAAAAGTTATTGTCGTTTTGGACAACGATCACATCTCTCCATCTGCCAGGTTTGTCATTGTGTTATTTGAGTGTACTTACCATGGTCTCATGTTCCCAGACCACTTTTCTTTTGTGTGGATTTTCCCACTTCCACACAGTAGACAAAATGGTCTGGCTACATGAAACAAGTATGCAATGTTGTGATAGAACTAAAGAATCAGTAAATACTCAAATGTCTAGTTGTTTTGTTTCTGGTTTATAGGAGAGAGATCCTTGGCTCAAAAGGGCGGGATTTGTTACAGAGAACTATTCATATTTAGTTCTGTCTCGTGGCAACAGGCCTGCAGATGACAATGGTACTGTTCTACTTGTTATCAAATAACCCTAAACTTAGCATTGTAGGATACGCAAGATTACTGAAAGAACGCAAGCAGGCAAGAAGGATGGTTATCTGCAACATTTGTCCTCCCAATGGTAAGAACACGATAATGTTACAACAATGACATTTCCTATATCTGTTGCTGTTTACAGCACAAGTACAAAACTTGCACAAACAAATTTAAGACTACGAGTATCAAATACTATCCAATTCGTAATTTGCTATTTATATGGATGCTTACCATATAGCGGGTTTTACTGCATCTGTAATTTGTCAGCAATCTTGAAAGTACGACACAAATTTCTGCAACCGCAGCTCTCCACAAAAATAAAATCCACTGAAATTTTTCTAGAAATGCGTTGGAAGAGATGAAAGCATTGCCAAGCAGTTGTATAAACGACATTTTGGCATTGGCAAGAAACTTACTTGCATTACAGAAAAGTTGGGATGTGCACTGTGGACTACCCTACAGTAGTGGGGTACTTACTGCACACCGGATATGCAGTTTGTTTTCATTTCATGGTGACACAATAATACGTCGAATTACAAGGAAAAAGACACGAAGATATAATAAACTAGAATTTAATTATTGCGGCTAGCCACTGTTTATTGCAGTAAAAACCCACTATATGGTATGGTATATTAATTTGTCGTATTACTACATACACGGTGGGGTAGTGTTCTATTTATCGGAATCTGATTGAATTTCAATATGTTGTCCAGAACTATTTAAACTGCCATGTCACAGGAAGGTTTCCAAATTATTAAAACAATCTTACAAAAAATATCAGTAAGTTCTTGCAAGCAAAGTCATAGGCCTCCAAACGCTCCCATCTAATACTAGCTTATTCTGATTACAAGCTTTTCCTTACTGCGGCAATTTGTGCCAATCTGATCTGCTGTACATATGCTTCACTCCTTATTTGTCACTTGGTGTTGTTTAATATTTTAGGTTATTCTGAACAAAGGATATATACTAAAATACGATCAGGAAAGTGAGCAGTACATGTTTAAAATACATATATACTACACACAGGTGCTTGTGGATACATATACCTCAGTATGATTCATAAGTACTAACACAGCCAGAATGTGCTGTGTTGTGTGTAACAAGTCACTGGAACATTAGTAAACTTATTTGTCACTATAAGCTTCAGGCATTCACAAGTATAAGAGAGTATTTTGGCACTCCACAGAACTGATTCAACTAAACATTGTAGAACCTTATACGCACACAATCCTAGACATGCTAGAGTGATGTAGGTTATTCCATACAACGGCTAGCAAGTTAGCTCACTAACTGCTGAATGGATGGATGGACAGACAGCATTTCAGCTTAAGCAGCTGGTTACATAAAAATTTCAATTCTTTGTTTCCCCACCATGTCACATTATTTTTCTTTCTTCAGAGTCTCTGTAACCCCCTGCTAAAGACTGAAAGACTACAGAAGTCTATACAATACCCCCACAAACCCAGATTACTTTTTTGGCAAAGAAAAGCAATCTGGTTCACACACGCACGCACACACGGTGATCTGTCTATGTAACCCTGCTTGTTTATACACAACTACTGATTAACACTACTGTGTTTAGTATTAATGTGTGTGATCACTTTTCAGGGAAGTTTACAGGATGGTACGACACCACACACAGTGGGGAGACCTAGTCCCTCTAGTTGAAAAAGTCAGTTAACATTAATAACAACCATACCTCACTTAACAACATGCACTTCAGCCAGCTGAGAAGACTGAACCAACAACAGATGATAAGGATGAGCTCAATAATGTAGATAAACTGAGTGAAGATGATACAATGAAATAATAAATCAATTTTCTCTACTAACTACTAATTCATCATGTATGTGTGAAGTATTTATTGTTATCTAAATGATACGGTCGCTGTGTTGGTTGTGTACGACCTGTTGATATGACCGTTACTGAAGGTGGCCACAAAATCATGATGACGCAGGATAGATGACACAATGAAACAGCTGATACAAAAGAATACAAGCCCTGCCAGCCATATTAACACATACGTATCATACCCTTGAAACTCCAGGTAATAGGCTGGTGCCAACCACAATGCCTGCATAAAAATTAAAATCCACAATGTAAACATTATCATAATTAGAACCCACAATCATACCTGTCCAATGAACCATGAAGAGGTCAGCACAAAGGCTTGGTGGATGTTCAGTTTGGAGTATGGCACGACAAGTGGTAACAGGACCAGGTACCACAAGAAATACTGCGATGTACACACTTTATTGAAGGTCACAAACACACATGTCTGTACAAACAGGCACAGAGTGATATCTTGATGAAGAATGATGGCTGTTACAACCACTAATAAAAGTTGTGGTAGGAAAGCCATTAAACTGATCAGTCGAGATAGCAGTGATTCACTGGTGACATACAACATGTAGAAGTATACAGAAAAGTTATGTTTAATGTCCGTACGTGTGAAGTGATAGAGATAGGCCTCTTGAAGGAACTCATTACCATAGCTACAATAGAAAGATACAGAACACATTATAATCATTCTATTACTAGAGAAGAGTAACTTACAATACATACATCACAGCTGTTGTCATGGCAAATGTCAGAAAACTGGTCACAGTAAAAACCTTCCTGTCTTTAGAAAACAATTCCTCCACTTGCCAACCAAAAATTTTTCCATGCATTGATGGAGCAGACACAAACCCACTTCTCGTTGGTGTACTAATAACAATCACTTTTTCACTGTAGTCATTGTTTAGGAAGAGATACAATGGTAGTGCATATATCACTGGGTACATCTTCATGTGTACTGCAAGTCCATAGCTGATGGCAGACAAAACTGTACGTTTGGTAAGCAACAGATAAATTGTTAACAAGATAAGACCAGTTATAAGTGGCTCAGCATTTCCCCGGCTGGATACGGTAGCTGTGACAGGATTAAGCAGCCAAATGGCACTACAAAATAGACTGAGAGTCCCATTTATTCCACGAAGGAGTAGTATTTCGCGGATAAGGATCCCGCACAACACGTCACAAATTACAAAGATTACCTTCCCGAACGAGTAGAAGAGAAATATGTTCGGTGACAGCAGGATGGCAAGAAGAGGTGTGTAGCGGTACGTCTCTCTTAAGAACGGTGAGTTGCCTTCAGTGAAATGTCTGGCTCCATCGCTGAACACGTGATAGTCAATGTCCGTGTACTTAACGTCTAGGTATCTATCTTGCACTTCACCATAGAACATCAGTGCTACACGGAATAGGAAAGAGAAGGCGATTAACCGCTTGGCTGTAATCCATCCGTACAACAGGTTGTCGGGCATTTTTTCAGACGAGGTGCAAGCCCATGCGCGTAAATTGAAATAGACTGAGCTAAATTCATCGTGTAATATCTATGATGTAATGTGGTGTCCTGATTAGTGACGCAAATTACAACGTAGCTACGTAATTCTGTTTCCACTGTATGTTTCCAACCATTTTGTAGTGGTTTGGTTCAGTTGGAGGCTTTTGCAGCAAAGCTCTTCAGTCTAGCTATAGCTGTAAAGGTTTCCATTCAGTCTCTGCCATACTAATGCACCATCTATGTATGTGTAGCTTCTCAGTACAACTTGTGAAAATGATGCTTTAAAATGTGACTTACTGTTTGCCGCTGAATGATATATATACTGAAACTTTTTCTCTTGATCTGTGTTTGAAAGTCCAACTATAGCTATATCGATTCTCCATGCATCATACAATATGCATAGTGTGGGGCTTGTTCCTGAACAATATACTCAACATAATAGAGCGGTTAGAACAGTCACCTATAGATATGAAAGTTCACCTTTAGAACTATAGATGTTACCATGATTACAATCTTATAAATACCATGGACAGAGAGAAGTAAGGAAGGCTGTGCAGTTTTTATCCCTGAAAAATCTACAGACAGATTTCCTTGTGGAACGAAAACTTCAGTTTATTTTTAGAAGTTCGCTTGTTCACTTCACCTTTTCAAGTTGCTTTAAGCAGAAGGCATGTTTTTCTAAGGTGATTAATAGATCAACAGTACCATAGAGTCGGGTTGTTAAGTGCATGTGCTTATAATTTTTGGAGAAAACTTTTCAGTTGTAAAAATCATACTATTTGTTAGGCGCATATGCCTAATAAATAATAATGGTGTGTGTAACACAGAATCACTATATACATTGTAATAGAGTAGTTAATAGTTTGTGCCGGTCACCACGCCAGTGTATAAGGATATTTGACTCCATTTCTGGGTGAAATCCTTCATAATATCATAATCCAGATGACTACATTTGCTGTATATGTAATAGTTATACCACGGGCACGAGTACGTATATACAGGCAAAGCACGAGTGCCCATGGTATAACTAATATGTTCTACTTTAGCATGTAGACCCACCTAATTGGCAAAATCTTTAGTTGCTATACCCTTCTCTTACATAGGGAACCAAGTAAGCTGTGATTGTGGGATTTTTTGCCAAACAAACTGTGATTGTGGGATTCAATTTTAATACATCCGCACAAACAGCAGTTTGATTTTATTTTTGCAATTTTAAGAGACTAGTGTTAATTATGTTACTTTAATTACTACATTTACAAAAGTAAAAAACAAACTACTGTTGATGTATTAAAATTGAATCCCACAATCACGGGTTGTTTGGCAAAATTCAATTCCACAATCACAGCTTGCTTGATTCCCTATACAAGAGAAGAGGATAACAGTATAACATCAAAGAAATCTGATTATTTCTGGATATAGTGTGCACTCCTATTAGGTGTGTAATGTCTCAAGTTAATGAGATATATGCACTGGTGGCAGTGCGTATATCTTGTTAAGGCAGTGTGTAAGGAGATATACGCACTGCTTTAACGAGATAACGTTTTGAGTCAGTGCGATATGTGATATATATATCACATATCGCACTGACTCAAAATGCACCAGCTTTCCTTTGATCTGAGGTGTGAAAGTGGTACGCACACACACACATATATATATGTATATATAGTGAAGGGAGACATAAGCACTTTCAGTACTTTCAGTTTTCTTCCCCATGTGTAGCTTTGTCGTACAAGTTGTTGTCACATTTGGCCATGTGTGCTTATCAGCCATACAAGAAATATGTATGTGCTTAACAAATAATATGCACTTAATAGACACATGCGCTTAATCCGGTAGTTTATGAAAATGTATGCAAGCATGGTATATCATGCAGATCATGCAGCATGGCATATTTTTCTGAATGCAGTCAAAATGTGTTAAAAGTGTATAACGCAATTTCATCATTACATATCAGACATATATGTGGCACATATGCTGCACATGCGAGAGCACTTGCATGCTTCTTTATACCAGTTAGGTACCACACCTACACCTGTGCATGTATGTATATGCAAACACCTAGACCTACAAGGTGTGGTTCTATCTGGTCAATCATATAGTGGCCTTGCCGATTCTGTAGGTGCAATACAATTGAATTATGTTGAGTAATTGTGAGTACATGTACACTGCTTATACAGTGGTTGTGTTCCAACCAACAGGGCATAGGCGTAGCAACCAGGGGGGCTGCAATTTTCTGATTGTAAATTTAAAAAAATATCAAGACTATGATACTCTATTAGAGCAGCTCTAATAGTAAAGCAGTTACAGTATTCAGAAAAGTAGTGTAGCAAATTATGAAGTTTTGAACAAAGATTTTTATGTACTTTATCAGTGTGGAGGGCAGCCATTCTTAGCAGGTATCAACATTTGATTTTTGTTCAACACCACAGTAGAGCCCCCCTACCTAAAAATATCTTGCTACACCTATATGCAGGGCTATAGCGCTTGAATGCGTGGTAAACTATCTGAATGATTTTACAGTTCTACTGTGTGAGTTTTTCTGCATGATGCATGTAGCTAACACTGTAATTCTAAGAACTAGCTTTTCAATTCAATTTTACTAAGTTACTTTCATCAACAGAACCAACATATGCTAGTTGAGCTATGAATACCATAAGCATGGCACAACCACACAGTGCACTTATTGTGTAAGTAGAGGGAGGCAGATTACTGACACTAGCTACCTCTTCAGCTAATACTTTCTTGGTATTGGTATATGATTTAATTATTCTGTACCTGTCTTTATAATATTTAGCCCAATGTTTGGGTGATATAACATATTGATGATGTAGGCTAAAATTAGTAGAAATGACCACAGAGCAATTTTGTGACACTCATTCCGAACATATAGCTACCTACTTTACTTCCTGCATGTTCTTGTGAAAGTTATACTTGACCATGCATTGTGTATGGTTATTATGGTAGGCAATCCAAATCATTGGTCCCCCTCTGCTGAAAAGTATCTGGGTATACGTACCCACCTATTGGTGAGCTAGTAGCTCAACAGCCATGAAATTGTGTAGCCATACACGTGCGTCAAACATGCTGAGAAATCAACTGTTGTGATTTTTACTCAACATAGATTTATAACTGTTAGTTTATGCTAGTATACAAATTATATAACTAATAACTAAATCAGTAGCAATAAAAAATTAGAAAACTTAATGATGTGAAAGTTTTTTGCTACACAGACATGCACATGGTACCAGCATACAATGTTGTGAGGGTTACACTGCTGTTAAATAGTCATCATAATAATTAGTCCATTCAGAGTCTTCAAAACCACGAGTGTTTCTTTCTAGTGAATCTGTTCTCTTTGTATCATGGAGGAATGACTTCAACATGTTCCAGTGTTGTGGAGCTGTCTTGTGAATCATTTCAGCAGTTACCCATGTAAAATCATGAAAGTCAAAACCTGGTGCTACAGCTTCTCCTATCAAAGTGTATATTATGTCCTTCTTTGATTCCTCATCAGCTGATTCAGGAAGTAACATACGACCACACTTCCATGTTCCACCTTTTACTGGCAGCTGAAACACTTGTCACCCATCACATCTCCTCCTAGTACTGCTCTATTAACTCTCCACTGGTTGGGTCAAACAAGATGTACTCAAATGGAACACCTCCATGATAGTAATGTACATGATCAGACAAGTTAATTGTTAGGGATAATATTGGAGAGTCTCCTGTTGACATCCAATAGATAGACGTGAGAGCATTTCGACGACCATCTTGGCCTTTTTTCTGACTAGTACAATATGTCATTACAAGACCTTTGTCTGGTACATTCAAATCAGTTTCTCCTCTTGTGCTCATTGGCTGGTCACTTCCTGAGCGATGAGTCTCCAAGAAAAAACCACCTTCTGGATGGGCTATCAACCCTAGTTTGTTGATCAATATCTCCGCTGTTAACTTTGCCATGACTAGGAAATAATGTGCAGAGATGTCACAGTTATACCTGCTTTTATATGCAATGGATTCTATGATGTCATAGTAAGTGATATTAATTCATTAACCACAGGCAGGAGACCATTTGCAGCATGACAGATATAAAGGCAATGATATAGGCAACAGTACTGCTGCATGCTCATGAACTTTGTATTACTAAAAATAGGTACCATGGTAGGGTTCCAAATGAACACATGCATTAATTTGAATTAATATAGCCAGATAAACTTGAGACTTCAAATTTGTATAGCTTCTCACAAATACAGCTACTAATCACTATAAATCAATAACACAAGTTCACCTTTAGAACTATAGATGTTATCATTGCAATCTTAGGATACGGAGAAGGACAATTAGTAAGAAATTTTATCCCTGAAAAATCCACGGACAGATTTCCTTGTGGAATAATACAAAATGAAAACTTCAGTTTATTTTTAGAAGTTGACTTGTTTGCCCTTTCGAGCTGTTTTGAGCAGAAGGATGTTTTTTCTAAGTTGATTAATTTATAGATCAACATGTACTCATGCAGCCAAGATGTGTTAAAGTGTATAATGATTGTATATATGTGGCACATATGCTGCATATACATGAAGAGAGCGCTTGCATGCTTCTTTACCAGTTAGGTGCCACACCTAAACCTGTGCATGTATGTATACAACCACCTAAACTTACAAGGTGTGATGCTGGTCTTCATAGTGGCTTTGCCAATTGTGTAGGTATAGTAATATTATAATTTAGCCCAATGTTTTGAGTGACATAACATATTGATGATGCAGGCTAAAATTAGTAGAAATGACCACAGAGCAATTTTGTGACACTCATTCCAATAATTCATATTAGGTCTAAGTCCCTGAAATTAGGTTAGGTAATCCTAAGGCTGCAGCACATGTTGCTGTCAGACCTTCAGTGCTGGTCACTGTAAAGTGCTAATAATAATAATAATAAAATAATAATAATGGCTGGGGCCTACAATCAACACATATTTGTTCCTTGACATTTGTTTAAATTATTGCAACAGTATAGTGTGACTGTGTGTAAACAATTAACAGTAAGATTTAACAGATGTAAGTGCTATACTGATGTGTTTTTTCCAATTTGCTCCATTGTAATACCATTTGTGGTTGTCATGATTTCATCAACTATTCTGAGTGACTCCACTATAGGGTACGTATATTTACAAGTATGAGTACAAAAGTACACTATGGTTGGCTATACAATGATTTGAAATGTTCTACGCTTGACAGATGCATGGATGTTTTCAAAAAATGCTAGTGCAAATATGTGAGCAAACGCTTTTGTAAGTTTGCGATCACAGCAAATATATACAAGAATAATACTTAGATTTTTGTGCTTAGCAAGAACAGGTCATCCTATTTACACATGTAGCATGTGTTAATAAGACACCAGGCGAGTATATATGTAGTGAGATTAACTCTTCTCTGTGTCAATTAACTGGGTTTTAAAACACAAAACGGAAATGCTATATCAGTTCTATCATTTGGAAGTTATCCTTGCCATTTTGACTGTCCCTTTAGCTCTTGCGTACCACATGATACCACTCCACCAATCCCAGACAAAGACAAAACACACTGAGATATAAACCTGGATGAGATCATTGGATATTATCCATAATAACATTTTACTTAATGCTAAGTATTAATAATATTGCTTTTCTTGTTACTAGTAACTTGCTATATATGGCTTTTTAAAAAGTATATCATCACACTATGTATGTGAATAGTAACTACTTGGAAGCCCAAATTACAATAACTATTATATACCAGTTACTTCCTATTACACACTACTAAGAAATTAAATTACTGGGATCTAATGTAAACCACAAATCCATATTTTGGAGTAAAGGATGAATGATGTGTATACAAGTCCCTTATATGAGCTGCAATGTGACTTTCAGATATATACCATACTACAGACACACGCATGCACTCACCTAGAATTCTGTTTGTAAACATTGCTATGGCTGTGAAACTTAGGAATATGAATAATAAATATGAACAAAATGACAATTTGCCTGAAATAAAGCATCTTTCAGTTCAAAACAACCCTCTTGTGGTTCTTTGTAAGAATACGTAGGACCACTAGTGAGTTTCAAGTGGAGAGGAAACAGTATGTGTTTCCAAGGTGTGTGACTGTGTGTGCTCTATTATGATTTTATGAAAACATCGGTAATCCCTATTATGATCCCTCAACACTGTACACCACACACACACACACACACACACACACACACACACACACACACACACACACACACACATACACACACACACACACACACACACACACACACACACACACACACACACACATACACACACACACACACACACACAAACACACACACATACAAAAGCCTACGGCAGCTGTGCGAAACCCGCCACCCAGCAAACCAACACTGGGATGCCTGTGAACTATTTAGGTGCTTGAGCCTTGTGCAGGCAAATACTCCTGGGACAGGGCTATTAACCCACAGGAGGTCTCACTGAGAGAGGTTGCACAATGGGTACCTGGTGCTTACTGAGGAAGCAAATGCTCAACTGCCCTTAGCTTGTTTTGCTTAGGGGTCATTTGGAACTTTGGGTTGATGTTACAGCTGAGTGGGCTACTGACACCAGGCCACCAGGTTCCCAATATACAGCTGCATGGGTAGACTGGAGCACACACAGACACACACATGTGCACACTACACACTCACTACAACCAACCACACTACACACACAATACAAAGAAAATACATTGCTAAGTATCAAATGTTGTCACGACCCATGAAGTCATGTTAATGCAATCTTCCATCCTATCACACTATTTATTCTATTCACAGGTTGACATATCAACTTAAATGTCACCTTCACAGCTGGACAGAGAGTGAAAAAGAGACTCACAACACCTGGAATACAGTCATGTACTTGTCCCATGGGAGCTAAGGGAGATAGAGGGCCAGGGGGAAAAGGGAGATGTTGGTCCTAAAGGAGAAGTAGGTGACCCTGGAGACCACGGACCTCAGGGAGTCGAGAGAAGCAAGAGCAATGATGGAAATAGAGGTAATCCTGGAGCAGTAGGACCCCTCTAGTAACTCTGGACCTCAGGGAGTCAAGGGAAGCAAGGATGATAATGGAGTAAGAGGTGATCCAGGAGCAGATGGAGCAGATGTTGTCCCTGGTAACACTGGACCTGAGAGAGTGAAGGGAAGCAAGGCTAGGGAGATATTGGAATAATAGGTAATCCTGGAGCAGTAGGACCACCTGGTAACTCTGGACCTCAGGGAGTCAAGGTCAAGGGAAGCAAGGCCTATACTGGAAGTGTAGGTAATCCTGGACCACCTGAGCTGGACCTAAAGGAAGTGGTGCAGGTATTGTTGTACAATGTGGAGTGCTACATGATTATTGTATACCTGTCTTGTCATGCTTCAATAAGAACTTATTAACAGTGTGGAAGCACACTAGATTGTGAAACATGAGGATCCAGAGGCATATATGTCCCTACAAGAAAGTTTTGAAATTTGAATGCTTTGAAATTAAATAATATGTAAGTAGTATTTGGCAGTAACTATATCACTTAAGATATACAGGCAGAAGAAAATATTAGGCCATAAGAAGTACAGAAATGATGGATGTCTGCAGATATACGTACTAGTGGACATTTCAGTCTATATAATTATACTCATGACTGAATTAGTTATTATGGTCCACTAGTGTATCAGATCATGTAGGTGACCTCTTTGATTCTCAATAAAGCAAAGTGTATAGATTCTCTGATAGCAATAAATAGTTTGGCCATGCTCATGAACTTTGTACTACTAAACATAGGTACCATGATAGGGTTTCCAAATGAACACATGCACTAATTTGAATATAGCCAGATAAACTTGAGACTTCAAATTTGCATACATAGCTTCTCACAAGTATGGCTACTAATCACTATAAATCGATCACACAAGTTCACCTTTAGAACTACAGATGTTATCATTGCAATCTTAGGATACAGATAAGGACAATTAGTAAGAAATTTTATCCCCGAGACAGATTTCCTTGTGGAATAATACAAAATGAAAACTTCAGCTCGTTATTTTTAGAAGTTGACTTGTCAAGGATGTTTTTCTAAGATGATTTATAGATCTATTTATGTAAATGTATACAAGTATCATACATGCAGCCAAAATGTGTTAAAGTGTATAATACAATTTCATCATTGCATATATGTGACCGGATTTGCGAAAAGAGGTCTTCCACACACATCCAATTCTATAAACGTGGAGGACCATAACTTAGCAAGCAAGAAACACATTAACCTGAAATTTTCTCCATCCACTAAGCTATGTTGGTGCTCACTACCGACTAAATTTTAAGTTAAAAGCCTTTTCCAATCTGAAGTTATGAGTTGTTAAAGTTGGTAAACTGGATGTGTGTGGAAGACCCCTTTTTGTAAATCCGGTCACATATGTGGCATATACATGAAGAGAGCGCTTGCATGCTTCTTTACCAGTTAGGTACCACACCTAAACCTGTGCATGTATGTATACAACCACCTAAACTTACAAGGTGTGATGCTGGTCTTCATAGTGGCTTTGCCAATTGTGTAGGTATAGTAATATTATAATTTAGCCCAATGTTTTGAGTGACATAACATATTGATGATGCAGGCTAAAATTAGTAGAAATGACCACAGAGCAATTTTGTGACACTCATTCCAAATAATGGCTGGGCCTACAATCAACACAGATTGTTTCTTGACATTTGTTTAAACTATCACAACAGTATAGTGTGACTGTGTAAACAATTAACAGTAAGATTTAACAGATAGATGTAAGTGCTATACTGATGTGTTTTCCCAATTTGCTCCATTGTAATACCATTTGTGGTTGTCATGATGTCATCAACTATTCTGAGTGGCTCCACTACAGGGTATGTATATTTACAAGTATGATACAAAAGTACAATATGGTTGGCTATAAATTACATAACAATGATTTGAAATATTCTACGCAGCTTGGCAGATGGGTGTTCTCAAAAAATGCTAGAGCGAATATGTGAGCAAAACGTTTTATAAGTTTAAGATCACAGCAAATATATACAAGAATAATGCTTAGATTTTTGTGGTTAGCAAGAACAGGTCATCCTATTTACACATGTAGCATATGTTAATAAGACACCAGGTGAATACGTAGTGTCTTGTCTGTGTCAATTATTAACTGCGTTTTGAAACACAAACTTGAAATGCTATATCGGTTCTATCATTTGGAAGTTATCCTTGCCATTTTGACCGTCCCTTTAGCCCTTAATTGTGTACCACATGATACTACTCCACCAATCCCAGACAAAGGCAAAACACACTGAGATATAAACCAGGATGATATCATTGGATATTATCCATAATAACATTTTGCTTATTGCTAAGTATTGCTTTTCTCTGTTACTAGTAACTGGCTATATATGGCTTTTAAAAGTATACCATCACACTATACACATGTGGATAGTAACTACTTGGAAGCCCAAATTGCAATAGCTATTACATACCAGTTACTTCCTATTACATCCACTGCACACACTACTAAGAAATTACATTACTGGGATCTAATGTAAACCACAAATCCACATTTTGGACTAAAGGATTAATGATGTGTATACAAGTCCCTTATATGAGCTGCAATGTGACTTTCGAAAATATACCACACTACATGCACTCACCTATTCAGTAAACCTTGCTACTTTTTTTATCCCGGAATTCTCTTTGTAAACATTGCTATGGCTGTGAAACTTAGGAATATGAATACTAAACATGAACAAAATGACAATTTTCCTGAAATAAAGCATCTTTCAGTTCAAAACAACCTTCTCGTGGTTCTTTGTAAGAATACGTAGGACCACTAGTGAGTTTCAAGTGGAGAGGAAACAGTATGTGGAGTGTTACATGATTATTGTATACCTGCATGTCTTTTCATGCTTCAATAAGAACTTATTAACTGTGTGGAAGCACACTAGACTGTGAAACATAGGAGTCTGGAGGCATATATGTCCCCACAGGAAAGTTTTGAAATTTGAATGCTTCGAAATTGAATCTTGTATAATATTATATATGAGTAGTATTTGGCAATAACTATATCACTTAAGATATACAGGTAGAAGAAAAGATTGAGCCATAAAAAGTAGGGAAATAATGGATACTCCTGCAGATATACTAGTGGATATTCAGTCTATATAATCATACTCATGAATGAAGTAGTTACTATATGTCCATTAGTGTATCAGATCATGTAGGTGACCTCACTATTTTAATCCTTAATTGAACTTCATAAATGCCACTCACACATTGCATATACCCCAAGCATACAAACATACCTACAGTATCAGGGGCAGATCTAGGATTTATAAAAGGGGGGGGGGGGGGGGGGGGCTAACTTAAGGTACTAATCTCTTGGATACAGGTGTGCAAAGCACACTTCCTCAAGGGGAGTCTGGGGGTATGCCCCCCAGGAAATTTTTGAAAAATAGATGCTAAAATACTGTAATTTGGAGACATTTCCACATAAAATTCATAATAATTTCTGCCTGTATATAGATATCTTATATACAGCCTTTAGATTATAGGTATGGCTCTCTGAAGCATTTTGCTAATGGAAAAGTTTGGGTAGGTACAGACAACCAAATACATGATGTACCCCTCTCACAATTGCACAACACTGATTCTGAATAGGTGCATGTTAGAATAAGAATGTTGAAAGTGGAAAATTTTGAAATTTGAACAATACAAGATTGAATCTGAGAGCATTTTCAATGGAAATTGTGTACCTGAATTAAGTATTGCCATGCACAAGTAGATGAATGAAGCCCTTTAAACAGACCAATGCACTTCATTGTACGCATAGGTGCAGGCAAATTTGGAAAATTCCATAACAGAAACAACTACATGTTTCCAGTGAATGCTCTATTAGAGTAGTTAGCTGACTGCTCTATTAGAGTATCTCGATCTTGTACACCTCCAATGCTGATCCGGGTCCTTGTTGCAGAAACTTTAGCATAAACCCACTGATAATACCTTGGAAAGATGTTTACAAGGTGGTTTTATGAGTATTTGTATATTAGTGATCATATAACTATGCTAAGACAAATTTCATTATAATACTCAACATATTGATCAAGTAAAGCCTAAATATGAAGGGGGGGGCTTCAGCCCCCAAGGCCCCCCCCCCCCCCCCCCCGATCCGCCCCTGAGTATATCCCATTTAAAACAGCTTATAGCTGTAAAAAAAGTGCGCATCCAGAGTTAACTGTGACAAAAAGTAATGATATCATAGTGCAGCCATGTGTGAGGTATACAAGTTGTAAATACTAATCAGATAATACAATGTTATTCTTAAAGTATTAATGAGAACTATGTGATGCTGCTAGTTTTCAAGTGTGTGAGCATCTTCATTAATGCCACTCAAATTTGATTCTCAATAAAGCAAAGTGTATAGATTCTCTGATAGCAATAAATAGTTTGAATTTGGCTGCCTTTCCTAGCATTGCCGTATACAGGAAAGGCGCTCAAACTATTTATTGCTATCAGAGAATCTATACACTTTGCTTTATTGAGAATCAAACTTTGCAACTCCCAGGAGCTGCAGAATTTTTGCACTTAAAGGCTTGAAAATGCTACTAAATTTTAAAGTAAAACTAGCTAGCAACTTGCAACTTTTCTCCCAAATTTCACAGGGAACCCATGCAGCATGGCCACCTTATAAAATATCCTATAATTAATGTATTTACGAGTAGGCAGCTAGCTGTACACTTACTGGTAAGGGTCCCAAACAACAGATGCGTATTCTAAAATGGGACAAACAATTGTAAAATATGCAGATTCTTTGATAAGTTTCGCTTTAAATAATTTAGTGTCCTGGAAGCTTTATTAATAATGCTATTAATATGAGAAGCCCATGTTGTAGTTGTTGTGCATCAGTTTCTGTGTGAATTAGTCTATATAGTAAATAGTTGTCAGCAAAGAGACGTAATGGAGATGATATATGTTCTGAAATGTTGTTAATACAAATAGGACACATCAATCGGTCCTAAAACTTTTCCGGTGGGACACCCAACAAGACAGAAGCAGACAGAGAACACTCACCGTCCATCAATACATGTTGTGTTCTCTGTGTCAGCTATGTTTCTATCCACTGATATGCGCAGTTATCAATTCCATATGATGAAAGTTTTTGCATGAGTCTTTTATGAGGCACTCAATCAAAAGCCTTAGCAAAATCTACTAATATTAAATCAAGGTATTAAATCAACCCGGAGATTATTGTCTAGAGCATATGTGATATCCTCAACCAGTGAAACAAGTTTTGTTTGGCATGAGTGGCCAGCAAATAGCTACACAGCTACAAAAATGCAGTGTAGTACTATACTGGTTTGTATGCAATGAAGTAAATGGATTGTCACGTAAATATATTGGTACAATCACGAGATCAATCACTATTCAAAAATGGCACGATGTTTGGTGAGACTGAGAGTTTGCTCAGTATCTCCACAGGACGAGTGGGTAGTTGAAGAGGAGTGATTTCTACTCAAAATTCATCCAGATGGCCGCCATGTATGGGTATACAGCTTCCCACTGCCGTGGAATGAGATGCCTAGTTTGTCACTGCCACTCCTTCGTCCAGTGAAAGATGCCAAGCCAAGAAATGCTAATTATTATGAAGATTGAATTGTGATATGTGTGCTGGTTTAGAATCAAAGAAGGCACCTGCTGTACACGTGAAAAATTAATGCTAACTGTCAGCACACGTGATACGTAGAACCCATTACCATTTTTGTACAAAACGATACGAATGCTATGTTGCACTGTAAGGTAATTACTGTACGCGTAATTTTGTGCTTTAGTTAGGCTGAGACTGGGTAACTACTCGTGCCATGCATTTTCAGTATCATCTGAAATGTACATGTAGATTGATTGTCCAGAGATTGCATGAAAATAATATAGCTAGAACTGGTCAGCTAGTTGGTCTGGCTCAGGCCTGACCAACCGGACTGTCTCCTCCGGCCTTGAGATTCCAACATATATGACCAATATTCTTTACCATTATAAGGCAGCAATTTTTTGATACTACTTCACTTAATTTGCCACTCTAAAAGTACAGAAGATAGTAATAATTATATAATATGATGACATCATTGCATAATAAAGAGAAACAATAAACTGTCTGACTAGAATTACAGCCATGCAGCTGCAACAAAAAGACAATTAATAGTAGTGGACATATCAGAACATCACAACAGATAGTTGTGAAGCCTTACGAGGCTGGTATCACTTGCCAAACACAGTTTTTCAAACGTTATGTATCACCTTGCATGCTATAAAGCAATTCCTCACAACACAACAAACTGCTCACTTTCGAACTATACTTGTATTGACGTGGATGGATGTCTTGAATGCAAGGGTGGTTGTAATGCAGAATTCTGATGGTGCTATACCCTTTTACTGACAAGACAAATTTTCGTCATTAACCACCACACAGCATCTTTCCATCAAAAAAACCGATGCCAAATTCAGAATCAGCGTATCTACTTTACCTAGGAACACTTCTGTCAGCCTTACAGGTCACAGAAACTCATTGAAAACTCGATAACATATATAAGTGGTGCCGTAAAATCCCGCGTTTTCCCATACCTTACGTTGTACGGAACTTTTGTATGGGCTCCCATTGGGGAATTCTATTTCTCAAAACTTTGATTTCGCGTATTTCAACTCGTATTTCAATAAATAGCTACTGGATGAACTTTAATTCTGTAAAGTGTATTACGAAGTACGAAACATTGGCTACTACATGCTAGAGCAGCAGCTCGTGAAACACTTGTTGAAGGGGTGTAATTTGATTAGCAAATATATAAAATCGGTAGGTTGGAAATCTCTACTATGGTATATCGGTCTTTTAAAGGCTTTCAGCTCTTTTTCAGCCAGCACTTGTATAATAAAGTCAGCTATATATCACTCTTAGTAACTTAATTCTTTCTTCTAGCTAATATTAATCAAGAATAGACACGCCCCTTAATTCCACTGATAATGTATTTATGTTTTCTGAATCTATGACAGATACTGGTAAGCTGTTCCAATCTTTGATTGTTCTTGGAAAAAAACGAATATTGGTAATAGTTGGACCGTGTACTGCATGGGTTATGCCTTTAACCATCCTATCATTCCGGAATTATTCTCAAGTAATTGGTGACCTACTATTGTCAAAACTATGCCAGCATAATAGGCGCAAGACTACCAGGGTGAAGAAATTTATGAGAGGGAGTTGGATTTACAAGGGGGAACATACTGTACAATTACCATAAATCAGGAAAATTTCGACGTAGAAAATTTTCGTCTATTAAAATTTTGATGACACATATTTTCGTCGCTTGCATAATCAATGAAAAAATTTTGACGGAATAACTAGCTATACGTTAATATTTGTATGAGCGAATTATCCGTATAATAGTTAAAAATAATTCATCGTTTTAAATTTCGTCGATACAGCTAGCGACTAAAAAATTTTGACTACAAATTTTTCCTGATTTACGGTAGCAACTTACATATGATTAGTTAGCTACGTAAATGTTGACTAGAAATTTCTTATGTCATTTCAATTAATGAGGTTGATAATGAGTTGGATCCAATCAATGATATAATATAGTTCATGGGAAGTAGCAGTTTCAATATGCTAATACCCAGGCTACTGAATTAAGTGTTATTATTATCTAATCCAAAACAGCCAAGCTGAAAAAAAGAGTGCGGCCCTCAGAAAGGCTATATGGTGAAAAAGATGTGAAATCCAAGGTGGTGGCAAGAGTTGGCTGTGATGGTAGGTTAATGGTAAAAACTTTAATAACAACATTCAGGTGAATTTGGTGCCGCTTGGTCTTGGCACAAAATTCACCTGAATTGCCATTATTAAAATTTTTACCATTAACCTACCATCACAGCCAATTCTTGGCCACCACTTTGGATTTCACATCTTTTTTCACCATAGCCTTTTTGAGGGCCGCACTCTTATTATTATTATTATCAATTTACCACAGACCGGGAAGGACAAGTACAAATTGAAAAGTACAATATCTTTTTTACAGCTTGGCTGTTTTGGATTAGATTTCACTTCTTTTTGTATTTGTATACCCCAAAGCCGGCCTATGGCCGGCTTTAGGGCTTTTTAACCTATCATTTTTGTCTTGACCACAGGAAGAAGAAAAGATGAAGCAGGGTGATTTTTTTGTAGCTGAATTGTCTACAAGGTGATCCTTCTAGCTGATCTCTCTACCGGATGACTTGTTTGTAGCTGAACTCTCTACAGGGTGATTTGTTTGTAGCTGAACTCTCTACAAGGCAACTTCTTCTAGCTGATCTTTCTACAGGGTGATTGTTTGTAGCTGAATTCTCTACAGGGCGATTTGTTTGCAACTGAACTCTCTACATGGTAGTTTCATTGTGGCTGAACTCTCTACAATGTAACTTCTTCTAGCTGAACTCTCTACAGGGTGACTTGTTTCTAGCTGATCTCTCTACTGAGGGTGACTTGTTTCTAGCTGAACTCTCTACAGGTGATTTGTTTGCAGCTGAACTCTCTTATATGGTGGTTTCTTTGTAGCTGAACTCTCTACAAGTAGAGATCTCCAACTAAATTAAATAATTAACATTCCATACATTCATTGGTATGATAAATATTGCGCATTTTTTCAGGGTCATTTTAGTGCAAACCCCACCCCAATCAGTGGTTCCTATCAAAAGATATAAGGAAAAGAAGTTGACAGTGTGATGATTTTTGTGTACAGCATTTCAATGCTTTTTATGTATATTGCATGGCACCAAACACAATATACAAAGTGTCATAAATCTAGATAGGAAACTAATAACGACATGAAATTTTCACCACATATCTATTTTATGAAGAACAGCATATGAACTAAGTAAAACCTCTCAAAAGTGACCACTTCTTTGTAGACTGACCACTCAGAATATTACATGAATAAAGCAAGTGATTCACAAATAAAACTGTGTGTATTGTGTAATTCTAAGTATACACAGGTACCCAATGCATTTTCTGGAACAGCTAACTAGAAAAATCAGTAATATTTTATAAATGGCAAGTACTGGCATCACAAGTCACAATTAACACGTACTTCGGAAACATGCATGACAATCAGATAACACAATGTAAGAGCAACATTATTTTTAAAATACATTTGTTTGGACACTGCTCAGCTTTATTTGTCACATTGTAAGCACTAAGGATGATAATTAACAATGACATCACTATACTACAAAGAGAAATTATAAATAGTTTCTGATCAAAAGTACAACCACTAAAGCTGCTATAAAATGGATCAAAACAGCAGTAAATACACCAGAATATAACAACAGGTACGTGTGAAGCCATGTAAGGTTGGTATCACATGCCAGTCTCCACTTTTGAAAAGATTATGCTCAACCTTGAACCTTATTTTGCAATTCCGCGCAAGACAACAAACTGCTCACCTTCAAACTATACTTGCATCGATGCAGGGGGATGCCTTGAAGTCCAGGGTGATTGTAATGCTGAATTCTGAGCAGTGTTAGATGGTGATTTACCTTTAAAAGGGCCATATTTCCATCGTAATCCAACATCAATCGTCCTCCAATCAAAAAACACATGGCAAAATCGAAATCAGCATATACGGTTTGCCCAGAACCACTTTCTTCGTCCTCATCAGCAGCAGATTCACGCGGAAACACTCGGAAACTTCGGCTATCACAGGTGCCACATTCTTCCAATTAGAATTACGTACGCAATTATTTGTATGGGCTTCCTATGGGGATTTTTATTTCTCAAACTTTGATTTGCTGTATTTCAATAAATACCGCATGGATTTTAATCCAGTAAAGTGCAATACAAAGTACGAAGCATTGGCTACCATTTACTGGAACGGCAGCTTGTGAAACGTTTATTGAAGGTGTATAATTTAAGTAGCAAAAATATGTGTGAAAAATTAGTAGGTTGGAAATCGCTACTACAAGGTGACTTCTTCTAGCTGATCTCTCTACAGGATGACTTGTTTCTAACTGAACTCTCTGTTCTATACCATATGCGTATTTTGTACCGTACGCGTATGGTATGTACCGTACGGTACGATTTTCCGTACCATACGCGTATGGTACGTACCATACGCTTATGGTAGCTACGTACCATATGCGTATTATGCCTTTTCTCAGTGTCTTCTAGCTTTGCCATCACCTAGCTACAATGGGCTGTCTTTACAAGCATGAGTAAACTTAGAACACAACATAATAATCTGCTTACTACTGAGCTGTAACTATAAATTCATCGTAGTGGCTATTCGTCCGGCTCTGTTCACGTGATCCGGTTTTAATATATACGGCTTTAGTATACCTGAACTACAGTATCCTGAACCATAGCCTGAACTTAATGTGTTGATGGAATCATAGATATCTATGATGGAATCAGATGACTCCTGTTATACAGTTGGCGATAGGTTCGCAACTTTTTCTGAATTAGAACAAAAAAATTCACAGATACGAGAAGGGGACTGGTTTGTGCAATTCTGAGAGATAGATAAATAGAACAACCGAGAGAGAAACTCACAAGAATTTCAAGGAAGAGATAGTATATTCAGACTGTTTTAGCTGAATTCACGGAGGAAAAATATTTAAAAGTAAAACTGAAGGAAAGAGACCCAATCAGTGGTAAGCCGGCTTGATGTGGTTGCTGGCCTAGCCTACATGCTTTTGCGTGTGTGTTTCTGCATGTGTGTGTGTGTGTGACATGTGTGCGCGCGTATGGAACGCCGTTTGTAACAAAAATATGGCCACTCCAAGTCATACCTTAGTTTCTGGTCACTCCCAAGCCTACAAATGGATGCGGGCGGGCGGATGATCAGGACTTCAGGACTATAGATTCTACTGTGACAATATACTGTATGGTATTATTATTTGCTCAATTTAGCAAATTCATGTTGATTTTGTTTTTAGTCAAACTTAACCAACAACATAAGTAGTTGTGCTTCGGCAAAAAATGCACTAGGAAAGTTGTTGATGGATCATGGCTAGCTATACACTGATGTATAACATTTAAGTATATTTATTTATTTATTTAGAATATACTATAGGAAATGTTTTGCTCATGTAGCTACTTATGCTTTCCAAGTGAAATAAATGTCTCATTAGCTATGTCAGGAAAGTATTACTATGACTTATAGCTAAGTTGTTCAAACGATCATGATCCAAAATGAAATTTAACTTCTATTTTCACATCAGAAATTCTTCATTCAAATGTGAAGTCTTAGCCCACTAGCTATGCGTTTCCAGCCTTCTATTCAGTAAACCTTGAGAAAAGTAACTGTCAAAGTTTTGAGTCATTGAGTGCTCCAGACTAGTGTTTTTTAGTGATCATCTGGGAAATGTTTAAACTATAAGGGTTTCTACTTTTAGTTATGGAAAAGTTTAAGTTTAATTAAGCTCACCGAATGTTGCCGGCTTTCCATACCCCTGTAGTGTTCAGTGATAAGGAATTTGAAGTTACTAGACTAATCATTAGAGGACTACATTTGAATTATAAAGTTAAAGCTATGGCCCATCTGCATGGGCTAGTAGTTAATGCTACTGAAATTACTTTGGATACAGAAGCATTAGTAACAGTTATAATCTAAACAGCTATATAATCAAGGACAAAACTAGCTATAGTTAGAAACATTTTATTAGTGTGGCATATATATCTAATATTAGAGTTAAGAGTAGTGTGACTGCTCTATTGGAATCCCTGACTGCTCTATTAGAGTATCTCGATCTTTTGCAGTAAAAAATAAGTGTCTTGCTGGGTCACATTCACTTAAGCACCTGTAATATTAATAATAGTCCTCATAAACTAGGGTTCCAGGTTTACCGTGGGGGCGGGTGACCAGAAACTAAGGTTTGACTTGGTGTGGCCTATACCTGACTCCAGCTACCTTATTATCGCCGATAATAAAACACCATCTTATTATCGCCGATAATAAGACCTTATTTTATTATCGCCGATGATAAGACTATAGCTTATTATCGCCGATGATAAAACTCCAGCTTATTATCGCCGATAATAAGGCGGTGCTTATTTTCCTAGGAAATAATTAAGACAGCGCTTAAATTATGTTTTCGGGTGCATATATTTTAGCGCTTTAAAACTCTATTTATATCACACTAAGTTAGTCATAGAAGGCTTACATGGCTGCAGCTACTTCGCGTGAATCTCAACTATGGGGATGGGAAGCATTTTTTGACAAAATTGCAGTTTTTCTTCGCGAAAGCGGTCGCCAAATTGGAAACTGCTCGGAAAATTATGCTAATTATGCCATAGAAAGGTTGGAAATCTGCATTATTACTGTCTCTCGCCTTAAGGCACATTTGGAAAATGGTGCAGTACTTGTCCAGCCCCAGTACCATTAAGTTATGACCGGATATAAGAACAATATGGAGAGCTTGGTAACATATTTGAGATCGTTGTCTGGAGAATGGGAGAGATACATAGCCTCAATGGAACGTGTATCAGAATTTTTACAATACAGAGTTGCAACAAAGGAAAGTGTAGGTAGAGGAAGACCTCCATTTATTGTAGCAAAGGAACAACTTGAATATTTGCGTTCATTATCATTTTCATGGACCGACATAGCATTGTTGTTGGGTGTTTCCAGGATGACATTGTATAGGAGACGTCAAGAATTTGGAATGCAGGCAGGGAACTGACTGATACAGAACTTAGAACTAGAGTGTCAGTCAGAAATTATAAGAGTACACTTCCTGGTGTAGGAGAAAAGTTGATTCTAGGCCGACTTAAGTCAATGGGGTATAGGGTGACTAGAGCTCATGTTCGAGATGCACTGAGGTCTGTAGACCCCATCAACACTGCTCTTAGGTGGCAGGGGGGATTACAACTCAAAGACCTTACTCAGTTTCTGGACCTAATTCCCTGTGGCATATAGGTATGCACTTATAGTTGTCTATGTGCTATGTTGCATGTTGCAACATAAATATTTTGTTATATTAACTGTACAGCACAAAATTTTGAAGGATGCAGAATCTCTATACTGATTTGACAAAGTTTTTGACAGATATAAGAGAGTATAGCTATAATACATATAACAACTATCAAAGTTTTTCTTTGCACCATATACAGAGGGTATCAGTTTGATTTGCATGACTGTGTTTTGAATCTGCATGACACTATATTTGACCGGATTTGCGAAAAGGGGTCTTCCACACACATCCAATTTACCAACTTTGACAATTGATAACATCCGACAGGAAACAGTTATTGCCTTAACATTTGGGCAGTGGTGAGCACCAACACAGGTTAATAGATGGAGAAAATTTCAGAATTGCATCTTTCTTGAACACAAAGTTATGATCTTCCAAGTTCATAGAATTGGATGTGTGTGGAAGACCCCTTTTTGCAAATCTGGTCACAATTATGTTGTGCAGTGAAACCTCTCTAATCTCATGCACAGAGACATCAACTTTGTCAAGTCACCTGTGTAATCCGACAATGTACAATATTTTTGGATTGTGCAGTAAATTAGGAACAATGCTTTTTTATTTTTATTTTTTTTTGAATTTGCAACTATTACAGCTTTTTTCTTTTATGAAAAAATGCTTGGATGCTCAAAACTTACACTCTGTGTTAGTTGGTAATGCAGCTATTAATCTTTGCCATATTGCAAAGGTTGAAAACAATGTATTTCCGAGTCTAGGGAATCCAATTTTTGTCAGATTACGGAGTACAAATGTGTCAGATTACAGAGGTTGTTTTCTATACAAAAGTGTTGGTAAATGACAGCTTGATTAGATTAGAAAGGATCCTGGTGAAATAGCTGTTTAGTTAGAGTAATTTGGTATGGTCTAATATGGTTTTAGTATTACAGTGTGGTCACGACATGTTGTAACTGAGAATAGTTTACATTACATGCACTAATATTATGTACACATTAGGTTGACAACATATATGATAGTATTATCCCAGAAATATTGAGAGAGGTATGTGATATGGTATTAATTTACAAAATGTTACTATAGCTTTGTATGTTGTAGCGGAAGACAAATGTTTGGAGTTTGTGAACCAAATTTGTCCAGTGACACCTCCAATTCTGACTGCTCATGTGATACGATGAAAAGAAGTGTTTCGAGATACCATGGAACTTTTGAGCAAAGATAAAGTGCTTGAAGAGTTTCCTCTCAAAATTCAATTTGCAAATGAGCAGGCAATAGACTATGGTGGAGTGTGTCATGATATGCTTTCTGCATTTTGGAAGCATGCTTATTTCCACTTTTTTTAAGGATCAAACCTGCTTATTGTATGTCTGCATGCAAATGGCTAGCATTGGCTGTGGAATCCCTTCTAATGAGAAGCAGTTTTGGGATAGTATCACTGTTAAGGAACTATATTCTCTGTATGATTCACTTAGTGCGACTCCAGAAAAGGTTTTGGCTATACTAGATGAACCCATTGAGGAGAATTCTACCCAAGCAACTGTTTTTGGCTATTTAGAGCTTTATGTTGGGAACATGAAGAATGAAGAGGCTAGGTGTTTCTTGAGGTATACCACAGGGAGCATATCAGACAATTCAATGTATTTTAATGTCATTCAGCTACAGTATGAAAATGTACTGTTTGTTCAATTAGAATTTTAAAAATAAAACTGATTCTACAAAAACCTGTTAATTTTAGCAACTTTCATATGCTCAGCTGTATAGCACGTATATCATATGCGGGGTGGGTGGGAGGGTGCGGAGGGGAGGGGTGGTGGGCCGCCCACGCACAAGAAGTGGTTGACAGTGAAAAAACAGTCTATAAGTATCATACAACTGTTTAAATATATACGTTCTTTGATATTATATATGCATTAGTTTGCCAGTGATAGTTATAAACGGCGAAAAGAATGTAATGAATTGCCCGCCCACGCCCAATTTGCGCCTTCGTTAAAATGGCATTGCTCAAAGACGATTAAATGTCTATGACAGTTTTCTGTATAAATACTTTGGTTTGTTTATCATGCTGTAATATTGTGCTCCTGTGTTATGCTATAATACTATTAATGCTTATATTATTTAATGATGTTTGTTTCTATTACTTTAGTGCACGGTGGGAGGTGGAAACGTCCATGATGATGATTGGGCTATGTGCAAATAAGGTGAGTGTATGCTTTGTAAAAAGAAGCCCACGTAGCTGTGTAGGGCTCATCTTCTGTACAGATCAGCTTCTGTATAGTCTTTCATTATTTTATTTTTCCCGAGGGGTAGCCAACGCCCACGCAAAACACAGAAATGGTGTACCAGAGGGGTTGCCAATGCCCACACAAAGCACCCAACTGGCGTGTACGAGACTCCCAATCTTTATGTATTTTTAAAAGCATTTAGAGATATTGCTAACTAGTAACCATCTGTACAGTTGTTGATCTACATCTTGTTCTAGTTATTCATGATCGATCATTGTCTACTTTGTTAAACTCACTTTCTCCATTATTTTTACATGATTTTGGATTTAGGATTTGGTTTCTAATATATTTGTGTATTTTCTGATTGGATTTCTCACATAGCATACAAGAGTCCCAAGGCATTGGCTACCCCTCCCTTTTTACCAAAAGCCAGTTCATCTCTAGTTGACAAAGATAGTGTGACCATCTAATTATGATATTACAAACTAAATTAAATTCTTGATCACAGATACACATTTCCCTAGTTGCTATATGTGGCACACCACAAAATTAAACAATGTAAACAACCATTACCATACCTTGTAGTGTTTTATTTTTATGTGAATATGTAGTGAAGTGTGTGTGTGTGTGTGTGTGTGTGTGTGTGTGTGTGTGTGTGTGTGTGTGTGTGTGTGTGTGTGTGTGTGTGTGTGTGTGTGTGTGTGTGTGTGAGTGTGTGTGTGTGTGTGAGTGTGTGTGTGTGTGTGTGTGTGTGTGTGAGTGTGTGTGTGTGTGTGTGTGTGAGTGTGTGTGTGTGTAGTGTGTGTGTGAGTGTGTGTGTGTGTGTGTATGTAGTGTGTGTGTGTGTGAGTGTGTGTGTGTGTGTGTGTGTGTGTGTGTGTGTGAGTGTGTGTGTAGTGTGTGTGTGTGTGTAGTGTGTGTGTGTGTAGTGTGTGCGTGATAAAGATTTTTTTAAATTTACCAATTTAAATGTGACTGTTTTTTCCACAGGTTTATACGTTGGAGAACTGCAAACAAATAACTTGAAATTTTCATAATGACCATTTTTCAAAATATTTATTTGATTACATGTACAAAATACAAAGATGTATCACGTGATCAAAAAAGTTATTAGCATGATGTACAAGGACTATTGACCATTGAAAAGTTGATGAATTAAACATTCAAGAACGGAATACTTCTCCATTGCAACTCGCCCACGCAATATAGCGCGCGCGTCATTAATAATCAGTACTCAGCCAGGGTATGCGACTATTGGATTGAGATGGTGATTTTTATAAAATTATTTGTACCGTGTAAAACGTTCGTCACGAACGGTATAGCTAGCTGAAGTATTCAAGAAAGGATAGATCTAGCCTGGTATAACCTGGAATCGTTAAAAAGTTCGCGCCTGGATTGTTGGGGTGAGCAAATATTTTCATTGCCAATGGCTCTATGTGTAATGTTAAATCCCCTACTTTGTACCATGAAGAAGGCCGTATTAAGCTGTTACATTTTACGTGAAAGTAGATGTCATGCTGGCCATTCCTGCTAGAACCTGGAAAGGGATTAAAAGTTATCTGACGCTCCATAACAGAGCCTTGAAAACCTGCTTCCAGTGTAGACGCGTGTATCTTGCCAATAAAATTTTTTTTATTAAAAGTCGCTTAATTGTTGGATATGGTTTAGTGTTGATTGGTCAACATATAACTGTTGGTTTTAACAGCTTATCAGGATTCGCCTGGCGACCTACTGCCCATACATGTGGGTGTGAATTGGAACTGCCTTCAACCTATCTCCTATCTCGGCTATCTTGAGTTTGAGAAAGAGTTCAATGCCATTTTAGCTGATGATAACTATGCTTGGGACATGAATGCTTGTTGACTGTCAGTACACCAGTTGTAGCCAGGATGCTGTGTATATTACTTTAATGATTTTTGCATGTGTGTTATGTAGCTACCATTTATAACATGATCTGTTAATAAACATTGATGATTTTGGATAGTTGCATATGATGCATGTGTTAGGTATTGTACCAAATACTTTGAGAAGAAAATCAGTAGTTTTCGCGATTTTGTATGGGGGTAGTTATCAGCGAGAAGTTTATTCTAGACCTCCATATAATCTAGCTAATACATTTTGGGAGTGTTTGCAAATCCGCGAAAAATTTTTTAGCGACAATGCTCAACCTCGAAATGCCCCTCGAAATAATTATTTTTGACTAGATCAGCTGGTGTCTGCCTACGACCTTGTTCAACTCCATACTGCAGCTGGTCACTGATGATGCCATGATTCACTGAAGCAGCCATGACTTAGTTAATAAAAGCTAATAGATCTATATACGCGCCCGTATGGCACGCCGCCCGAGGACATAATTTAAGCGCTGTCTTAATTATATCCTAGGAAAATAAGCGCTGTCTTATAGACCTTATTCACTGAATTAATTTCATAGCGCTTATAACCCGTTGCGAAGGAGTTGTCCGCCAATATTCGCCATTTGCAATACCAAAACCATAGTAACATCACAATTCTCCGCTAAATTCGCCATTTGCAGTACCATAACTATGGTAACATGATAGCAACCGTTGTGCTCGCCCAGTTTTAGAACTCAAAATGGCGTCCGAAAGACCATCACCATGGCAAATAGAGTGCCTTGTATGGCTTCGCGTGACATCAGAGGGCGCTTACTGTTCTAAATGAATAAGGTCTATTATCGGCGATAATAAGTTAGAGTCCTTATCATCGGCGACAATAAGCTGTAGTCTTATCATCGGCGATATAATAAAACTGTAGTCTTATCATCGGCGATAATAAGGTGAGGTCTTATTATCGGCGATAATAAGTGTTATTATCGGCGATAATAAGGATGGTGTTTTATTATCGGCGATAATAATGTAGCTGGAGTCAGGTATATTTTTGTTACAAACGGCGTTCCATATGAACGAGTGTTTCCGAGATTCAGCTCGCAATTCAGTCTTTGTGTGCAGGGCTAACTACTGCACCTGCTGCATGCATCCTGACTACATGAATTACTACTATCTTAGCTATACTATACCATGCAGGTGTGGCTGTCACCTTTACCCTTATAATATAATATATAATTATCATGCCCGGTTGTTACTATCTAATTCAGCCCATGCATACATGGGTGGGTGTTATTATTATTAACACTTTACAGTGACTAGCACTGAGGTTCTGACAGCAACTTGTTAGCTACTATTATCGAATCCTGGGGTTGGAGGGAATTTTTTTCCTTACTTTGGCCCCTTTTCTGTTACACCTTATTCAGTCAGTAACTCCAAGTCACTAAGTCTAAGTCCTTGTAGGCAGGGCCGCCCAGAGAAATTAAGGGGCCCAGGGCAAAGAGTGAAAGTGGGGCCCTTGACCCGAGTTGTAAGGTGAAGACCAAAAAAAAAAGGTCACAACTTGCTGGCAATGACAATAACTACCCATCACCAACCATATCTCCTTATCTATAAGCTTGCTATACTGCTCCTCTGAAGAATACTATGACTGCTCTATTAGAGTATTTAGATCTGACTGCTCTATTAGAGTATATCGATCTTTTAAACAGGTATTCAGGGGGCCCCTTTCGGGCTGGGGCCAGGGGCAAAATGCCCCAGTTGCCCCCCCCCTGTGGGCAGCCCTGCTTGTAGGTTAGGTAATCCTAAGGCTGCAGCACATGTTGCTGTCAGACCTTCAGTGCTGGTCACTGTAAAGCGCTAATAATAAATACTTTAGGTTTAAGGAAGAAAATCCATCCCTCCTGGAGGAAGACTGAGTGTGGCCCCGACTAGACATTGGGTGACCTGCAGTTCGAATCCTGGGGTTGGAGGGATTTTTTTTTCTTTACTTTGGCCCCTTTTCTGTTACACCTTATTCAGTCAGTAAGTCCAAGTCACTAAGTATAAGTCCTTGTAGGTTAGGTAATCCTAAGGCTGCAGCACATGTTGCTGTCAGATCTTCAGTGCTGGTCACTGTAAAGCGCTAATAATAAATAAAAAAATAATAATAAAATGCTGGAAGTATACTGAGCTACAATATTTTTCCCTTAGCTTTCATACAACCTCGACTCATGTGATTTAGTTACTTTGAGAAATTCATAGCTAGCTCTGTATATGTAGCTACTGAACTGGCTACTCCATTTAATCTCACCTCATTGTTCATGTATACATACTATGTGTGTGCATGTTGCTCCATTCTACCCAGCTGTTAAATGGGGACCTGGTGTCAACTGCAAGAAAGCAGCCCACCCAGCTGTATAACATCAAAGAGACTGATAGCTGCTTATTACCAGATTACTTGTGACATACTCATATAATAAGTACTGAATTCAGATAATTTACACATGCATGCTAAATATATATTTACACATGTTAATATGGTATATATGAACTCTTGATACAGGTGCATGTGAATGACACAATTTCAAAAAAACAAAAATAAATAATCAGCATTTTCTAGTTTTTGTTTCACAATCATTACAATACCACTTATCACCAACTAAAGAAACACTAATGTTTAAACATGTAGAATGGAACCAAATTATCACAACAGATCATATCCTCGCCACCACTATCTGGTAATCTACATATACAATAAACATTACATTTCTCAATACAAGCAATTCTTGTGGCAAGCTTTCGGGTTTTTCTTGTTGGAAACAAAGTTTTTTTTCTTCTAGGACTTTCTTAAATGTAGGCGTAGCTCTCCTTGATTACATACTATCGTCGTTGGATCTAGCCCTAACAGCAAACTGGCAAGCATAGCTGTAGCATAAAGACCACAATCCACAGAATTTGTCTGCCTTTGTACATTCATAACTGTGATGTTAAAATATTTGTCTTTTGACTGCACTAGTTGTGCAATAATTCTTTGAGTATCCTACTAGGTGATGTAAACATTGAGTCATATAGGTAAACATCACATTTCACCACTTGTAACACTGCCCAGTGTGATCTATCAGGAATGAACAGCATTTGCAAAGATTGCTCATAATCTTCCAAGTTCAATAATGTTTTATTGAGTAACAAACTATTGTGAAGCCCTCCAATGAGAGGAAATTGCACCTTTGCTATGTTGTGAAATGCATTAATGTGGTTATCCTTTAGTTTACTTCCATTGAGTATCATGCAACTGCTTGTCTTTGCTAGTCAATATAATTCTACCACATTTTGTCCACTGGAGTTGTGTTTCAGCCTCCAATCTGTTGTCATCATTAACAAGTATTGGATTGTTTCTACTGTTAGTACATGTATCCTTTACTTCATCCCGGAAAATATTTTGGATGGTTAAAAGGGTGCTTGAATTAAAAGAGAACTCTTCTGATGTTATTAGTTTGATATTATCTGTATTTATTTGACTTATGGTATCCATTGTTGATCTAGGAGGATACTGGATAAAGGACTACTACTTGTCGCTTTTGTTTGTGTAGAATTAGCTTTAGTGATAGCCTTTGGTGGAAAAAAGTTATGTACTGTAATTTACTATCTCTGGACATCAATTTGTTTTTTTCAGTACATTTTGAAATATGTCGACTGTAATTGAATAAAATTACACTTCCATCCAAACGTATGATTTTTTTTACATAGCTTGCAGTAAATATACACACAGAAGTGATGACCAGAACTAGTACTACCTTCCAAAGCCTCAGATTTGACCTCAAAATCTTTAATTTCTTTTAAATCCTTTTTTATTGAATGATGAGGATTTTTATCATTTTTTTGCCACTTGCAAATCTGCTGCTGTACCACTGCCACCGCTTTGGCCTCAGTTAGGAGATCATCAGGTTTTGTACTACTATCCATCAAATTCATACTGAGTTTAGTCTTCCTCTGTTTAAAGAAGATTCATTACTCACCGACCGTTTGAGACTTAACCGCTTAGCCTTTTCCTCTTGATCTAGGCTCTTTCTAACTTTGTCCACAAAATCAATAATCCTTTGTCGGTGACCTGGAAAAAACTTGAAGTGCCACGGTGTGTAACACCGCGTCGAAAGTGAGGGTCTTCAATGAATTCTGTTGAAATGTATTATTCAACTTCCTCCAAGGCATTTCCAGGGTTTCTACTAGTATCCATTCTGGAAATTACTTGCAATGTGTCATATCCAGTAGTCATAAAACTATCAGCAACATAATCGGGCAACTCCTTCAATGCAAGATGAGCTTCTTCTTCTTTCGATACCACTACTAGCTCTTCAGTGTTAAGTTCGGTGTTACGTTCACTTGAATTATCATCCATAGCTCTTTACTTCAAAGAACTGTATTAATAAATGGAAATTAAAAATGTAGTTAGTCATTAAGGCATTACTTAAGAAGAAACTGCATGTCAACATGTCATCAAACAATTTTGCATTAAGTGGATTTATGGCTCACAATAAGGTACCGTATCACACAACTTTCAGTGAACTTATAAAGCCATAGAATGATAATTAGATAATAAGTTAATCACTGTATACCTTCTGCATGCATACTTTGTCACTACAAGTAGTTTCTGTAATAGTATATGGTCTATATACCACTGGTAATTTATTTTGCCATGGATTTACAGTGATTGTACCTGTGAAGCATTTATATAGGTTTGTTTCATAGGGATCATTATGAATTGACAATGAAATGAAGGAAAAATGCCCCCATAAATTACCAATGGTACTTCCATGGTATATCAGTGAAAATAAAATTAATAAACTTCATAGATCACATGAATACACAGATTCATATTAGTAGAGAAACCATGGGTACTTTATAGGGTACTTTCATGGGTAAATTAGCTACTAGTGTAGTGGCATGGTCTGTAAAATAGAGCCTTGTCGTTTGATTGATCGAACCTAGCTCCCCTTCATGTTTCAACAGACAGTACAAAAATGACTATCCCTTTGCTCATGGAGATTTTGCATTCTACAGAGTTAAGGTCAAGTTTCTGATATTTCTCTGTTTCATAGGCTTTTAGTAACCTTCTTTGCGAGTCCCCAGTGGGACGGTAGCTACATAATAGCCAGCCACGAGAAGTCAGAATTTTTAAGTACTGCTTCAATCCAGGGTCCCAAGCTGTGTGGGTCCATAGGCATTTGCCTAGACTGCAAGCTGCCCATGGATCCTGGTCTAGTCTGCTTTCAATCAAGTCGGTGTCACGTTTCTGACTCCCTGCTACACATAATTTCAGTAGCTTTCTTTGTATGCAGGCTTCAATAGGGCACTTCTTTGTAAGCAGGTTTTAATAGGGTAGTGACTAATCAAGAAATTCAACACATTTACTGGTGCTAAAAACTATTGTAAAGGTCAACCCTTTTTCATTTGTCTCTTGTTGAATTTCGAGACATTTATTTTCCCAATGTATTCCTCTCCGTTCTCTTAATTACAGAAATTAATTGCTATTACAGTAGCTATAATGCATGCACAACGAGAGGCACAACATCTTCACACTTACCATTGGCACGAGGGCTGACCATTCCAAGAACTCCAACTCTATCAGTGCCCTTACTGATACTAAAATCTCCTTTCTGGCAACTTCCCCAGCTTCTTTACACGCCAAGCTAGCGCGGATATCAACACTCACGTGACTGATTCAACAGAAAACGGTCGCGAAATCACGGAAATCAACTGTGAAATCAAGTTCATACGTGAAATCACGAAGAAATCAGAAATCAACTTAGAAATCGGAAATCAACTTAGAAATCAGAAATCACTTGAAATCGCCCTTCGAAATCAGAAATCATATCGATCGTACGAAATCTCGTACGCTATTTTAGTAAGTGTCGGACCCCTCGGCATGGAGTGGGGCCGAAAACCGCGGTAAAATCGAGATACTCTAATAGAGCAGTCATTCTAATAAAGCAGTCACAGTCTTAGAGCAGAGCTATGTAAGGTAGTTTTCAGCTATAAATACGTAGCTGGTGAGGTGGGCAGCTACTGTCAGCTGGTTGTGACCTTTTTTTTTTTTGGTCTCACCTTACCAAACCAGAGACAATGTAGATCATTTCCATAAGTCCAGGAGCGGATCCAGGGGGGGGCTTTGGGGGCTGAAGCCCCCCCTTCATATTTAGGCTTTACTTGATCAATATGCTGAGTATTATAATGAAATTTTGTCTTAGCATAATTATATGATCACTAATAATACAAATACTCATAAAACCACCTTATAAACATCTTTCCAAGGTATTATCAGTGGATTTATGCTAAAGTTTATGCAACAAGGACTCGGATCAGCATTGGAGGTGTACAAAATCGAGATACTCTAATAGAGCAGTCAGCTAACTACTCTAATAGAACATTCACTGGAAACATGTAGTTAGTTCTGTTATAGAATTTTTCCAAATCTACCTGCACCTATGCATACAATGAAGTGCATTGGTCATGCTGGGAAGTGTGCTTCACACATCTCTACCCAAGAGATTAGTACCTTGAGTTAGCCCCCCCCCCCCTTTATAAATCCTAGATCCTCCCCTGAAGTCTGCCCCCCCCCCCCCCCCCCCTCCCCCTCATATCAACTACTTCCTCCGCCCCTGTAACATATTGATGATGTAGGCTAAAATTTAGTAGAAATGACCACAGAGCAATTTTATAACACTCATTCCAAATAATGGCTGGGCCTACAATCAACACAGACTGTTTCTTGACATTTGTTTAAACTATCGCAACAGTATAGTGTGACTGTATAAATAATTAACTGTAAGATTTAAGGATGTAAGTGCTATACTGATGTGTTTTTTAACATTTCCATATTTGGCAATTTGTTCCATTGTAATACCATTTGTGGCTGTCATGATGTTATGAACTAGTCTGAGTGGCTCCACTACAGGGTATTAATTATTTTACAAATATGAGTACAAAAGTACATACACTATGATTGACTATAAATTACTTAAAGATGATTTGAAATGCTCTACGCTTGACAGATGGATGTTCTCAAAAAAATGTTAGTGTGAATATGTGAACAAAACGCTTTGGAAGTTTGCGATCACAGCAAATATAAGAATAAAATTTAGATTTTTGTACTTAGCAAGAACAGGTCATCCTTTTTATACATGCAGCATGTGTTAATAAGATACCAGGTGAGTATATGTAGTGAGGTTAATTCTTCTCTGTGTCAATTATTAACCGGGTTTTAAAACACAAAATGGAAATGCTATATTGGTTCTATCATTTGGAAGTTATCCTTGCCATTTTGACTGTTCCTTTAGCCCTTGTGTACCACATGATTACCACTCCACCAATCCCAGACAAAGGCAAACTAAGATATAAACCTGGAAGATATCATTGTACATTACCCACAATAACATTTTACTTATTGTTATAAGTATTAATAATGCTTTTCTTGTTACTAGTAACTGGCTATATATGGCTTTTTAAAAAGTATATCATCACATTATGTGAATAGTAACTACTTGGAAGCTCAAATTGCAATAGCTATTGCATACAGTTACTTCCTATTACACTTACTGCACTCACTACTAAGAAATTACATTACTGGGATCTAATGTAAACCACAAATCCATATTTTGGACTAAAGGATGAATGATGTATATACAAGTCCTTAGATTTTTGTGGTTAGCAAGAACAGGTCATCCTATTTACACATGTAGCATGTGTTAATAAGACACCAGGCGAGTATGTAGTGAGGTTAACTCTTCTCTGTGTCAATTATTAACCGGGTTTTAAAATGCAAAACAGAAATGCTATATCGGCTCCATCATTTGGAAGTTATCCTTGCCATTTTGACTGTCCCTTTAACCCTTGTGTACCACATGATACCACTCCACCATTCCCAAACAAAGGCAAAACACACTGAGATATAAATTGATATCATTGGATATCACCCATAATAACATTTTACTTATTGCTAAGTATTAATATAAATATTGCTTTTCTTGTTACTAGTAGTAACTGGCTATATGTGGCATTTTAAAAAGTATATCATCACATTATGTGAATAGTAACTACTTGGAAGCCAAATCGCAATAGCTACAAGTATAAGAAAAAAATTGGGATTTTAAATTAGATTAGGGACAGTGTATAATGCTGCAATAAAAAGTACTGAAACAAGCTGGATCGGAGTAGTACGTAATGTCCAAATTAATATGTGGGGTCAGACCTGAATAATCTATAAAGCAGGACCTGGATGACCTGACTCAGTTTAACATTGTTACTAAATAAACTATATTTATTGACTTACACATTGCTATATAGCTCGCCATGAGTTGCTCTCTGATCAATATCAACAGCGAGTCACATACACGTGTGTTTTTTGGTGCAACTGGCGACCACGTTTATTTGAATAGTTTGATGCAATGTACACTGGTATGGAAGCCGTACTACTGTAGTCTATTAACACTCAGTGGTAGAACCTTGACTGATGGCCATGGTAAAGAAGGATAAAAGGTAAGACAATAGCGCAAGCATTGCATGCTTATCAATATACCAAAGGCTTTTTCTTAAGCGAACTAGAAACGTTTCTGCAAAAAAATTAGGGCTGTAGCTGTAGCCAATTTTCTGCTATGCTTGACTGAAGGCGTCAGGCAGAGAGGCAGGCAGGCAGACAGTAGAAAATTCTGTTGAATAGTTTTTTTCTAAATTCTGTAGCAACTTGACGCAAACATTTCGGGTTGATTGGTTTTACCCAACCAATACTGTCATGTCGTTGTGAGGAAAAAAATGTGGCAGGTTTTTGGGTTATAGTATATCACGGATCGCCCCCACACCTTCGATGTCTCTAATGTACAGTACTATCATACTGTATGATTACATTGCAATAGCTATATTACATACCAGTTACTTCCTATTACAGCAACTGCACACACTACTAAGAAATTACATTACTGGTAAACCACAAATCCCTATTTTGACTAAAGGATGAATGATGTGTATACAAGTCCCTTATATGAGCTGCAATGTGACTTTTAAAAATAAGCCACACTACAGACACATGCACTCACCTATTCAATAAACCTTTCTACTTTTTTTATCCCAGAATTCTCTTTGTAAACATTGTTATGGCTGTGAAACTTAGGAATATGAATAAGTAATAATATTAATATGAACAAAATGGCAATGTTTAGTAGTTTTGCCTGAAATAATGCATCTTTCAGCTCAAAACAACCTTCTCGTGGTGCTTTGTAAGCTAGAATACATAGGACCACTAGTGAGTTTCAAGTGTAAAGGAAACAGTATATGTTTTTCCATGCAAGGTGCATGTGCATACTCTATAACGATTTTATGAAAACATGGGTAATCCCTATTATGCACAGAGAAGCCTATGGCAGCTGTGCGAAACCCACTATTGTCGCCCAGAGAACCAGCACTGAGATGCCTGAGAACCATTTAGGCCCTTGAGCCTTGTGCAGGCAAATCTCCTGGGACAGGGCTAGTAACCCACAGGAGGTCTCACCAAGAGAGGTAGAGCAAGAAAAATTTTATATGATAGCAATACATACATTCAGTATTATCAACTCTTCCTACTTCTTATATTTTTCAGTTTGTATTTATAATCTAATGAGTAAGCATCACTTATAGAATTGTGGGCTTCAGTTTAAAGCTATGAAAAAAAAGTTTTTCAGGATCACATAAGTGCCATAAGAAAGTCAGGTTTTAATGGTATACTGACAGTGTAATATATTCCAGGTTAATATAGTAATACCTGTACACAACTCGTATACTGTACATCTTATGTACATATGGCTCTGCATGCATGAGATACATCAGCTGTAGAGTCACATGATAGCTTCCATTGTTTTGCCTTCTGCATGTATTGTATGATTTATTGATATTTGCATGCGCAATGCCACTGGAAAACTACTTTTAGTAACTTCCAGTCTACATGTTTATATTGGCTAGATGGTGTACAGCTGCATATTATTAACTGACACGACTAATGTGGTGACTGTTCTATTAGAGTATCTAAAGCTAGTAGCTTGGTCATAAATGCTATATAGCTACCCTTGTTAATTCATTGCCATAACTTAATGTGGTATTGTGCACAATGCATGTGCATGGATTACACACATTGATGTTTTTTTCTTTAAGGTTTGCATCTGCAGCTTGTGGGTAGATCTGGTAGGCCTGGAACCCTAGGTAGCTGCCTACCTAAGGCCAGCATTGTTAGTGTACACATGACACGCAGGCTGGTATACAGGTGTATGCATGCACACTTGATACACACTATTCCATATTGTTTTTTTCACTGTTGATCCAGAATTTCAGTAATGTACAGCATGTAGCTGTTGATGAAAAAAATACCACACATACTACAACTGAATTGTTTGCATGCAAATTATGTGACGATGAATGTGTACATGTAATAGTTTCAGCAATCCCCCATGTATATTGCACAGTGAAATTGAATATGAATAATACAATGCATGAGATATACACTGTAATAATCATGTTCAGTAGTTTCCACAAGAGTCTGAGACAAGTGTTTTTTTTTTTTTTGCAATGAACCATGCTACAGTGATGCCATGCATATAAACAGTCTGCTGACTTGGCTCTATATATACAATTACAAACAGCTTCACATGGTCAAGTATTAATTTGCATCCTCTCCCACTAAACCACTATTGGATTGGTGGGATATTAAGCAATTACTGTTATTTGATTACAACCAGACCATCAAAATGAAGCCCATGCATGCATGCATTAGTCCATATAAGAGCAATGAATTATAATTCACTATATGTGTGCATACACATACAGGATCTGCATGGTCCACATGATTCTATATTCAACCAGTAGGACAATCATAAACAGTGAGGAGTCATGTCAGTACTTAAAGTGACTCCTTCACATCACTATAGCACAAGACCAATGAGCTAATAACACTAATCTGTTCATAACCATGTTTACAAACCAAACCAGCATATCACACATTTGCATTGAAAAATCAACATGATTTCAGCATAATACGAACAAACAAAAAGCTAATGTGCATAACAGCTGTTCAACAGGATTACAGACATTCCGAAGGTATGTCAAACACAGACGAATCAGGGTATGGAGCAACAATATCATAAAAGCTATGTGCACAAAAAGAAGAGTGAATATAAGACAGTATTAATATCAGCTTACTCAGTGACTCTTTCTCTAAAACTGTCTTCTTCCCTGCTGAAAAATATATCACTTACGGGTATGCATGCATCAGCAGTAACAGTTGTTTCAAAGTGTTCATCTGCATAGGTACATGAAATAAAGTGTTCAAAGTAAAACTTAGAATTTACCTTCTCGGACTTCTCCACCCCAAACTGATACTTCCATACCAGCCCCTGGAAAAGCTGAAGTTCCAATATAGTACAATCCATATGATGTAGCATTTGGTGGGACTCCAAATGGCCTGAATGGTCGAGTAATTTGCCTCTGTGTACACTGATTAGTTGTAAAGTCATTGCGGTATTCGACTCCCTTGCAGACAAAAAACATCATCACAAATGCAAGTTGGGACAGCAAATTCTACCTTATCATGAAGGATTAGGATTTCATAAGCATCAATCGTTTGATCATTCACAGTGTCCCTCACCAAGAATCGAACCCTCTGATAAGCTTCATCATACGTTATCTTGCCTTCCTCCTCTCGCACTGACCCACGCTCGTACTATAGTGAACCAGACGAAGTTATGTTATGCTTATGAGCGATGTTGGATAAACTTACAGCGAAATATCTTGCCTCCCATTGCCTGGGGGATTCTGCAAACAGATACGGAAAATTTCGAGTTAAAACAATGCATAATTCCTTTGTTTACCATTAGCCATTGTACACTTACCACAAGGCTTAGGCTCTTGCGCGCTAGCAAGCACAAAGGCAGCGAATAACACCAAGACGAACTGCATCTCTAACCCCTGCAAAAGTCACGCTTTATTACGTAAATTTTCGCATTTTTATTGTATATATTGTGTCCCTAGACATTTATGGTCACGAGTTTTTTACCACAAGGAGGCAGAGACGATAAGATATCAAATTATTGCAACAAATATTTGATAAATCACGAGGTATTTTACCACTAAAACAGATGACTATGCAGAATGGCTACACCACAGAAAGGTTTATATTCAATACTATGCAGCAGGCCTAATGTCTGCACCAAACAGAAGTGCTCTATTGGCACTCCTGTGGAGGAACGAACACATTCGGATCAGACAATCCAGGGGTGATGTCTAAATGGCTATAAGAAAGATGCAAGCAAACAATACTTCCACACAAAATAGTTCTAACATACGTTGTACGATGGTAGCTAGGAGTTGGTTGGGTCATCAGATATGAGTGGACAAATGGGAGACAATCTCTCACAGTCCAACTACCCCTGTAATAACCTGGTATTATGGAAAGTTAGGTCAGTATCAACATATGCCTTCAAAACACTGTAGCTATACTTGCCTCGATCAGTGTATCCGTGATAAAAGTTCATCTCCACATAGTTGTTGGGAACACTGGTGCTACCAAGATAGTAAGTTCCATCAAGTGTAGTATTCTCTGGTACTTCAGTTGGATGCCAGGGCTCCGTCAGTGGGAATTTCTCACACTCTCTGGTTTTCAAGTTCAGACGGTATCCCACTCCCTGTATATATTAATGGGATATATAGTGGTTGTAGTAAGTAACTAGTGTGTATCTACACCTCTTTGTGCAAATAGAGCTCGTCATAGTAATTCCTATCAGTACGAGAGGTATCAAGTTCCTCGATGAAACGACGGCGGAAGTTTGTCGCATCATAGCTTTCTTTTCCTCTGCGTATGGCAGTTGGCTCCGTACTTTCTGACGTGCTGTAGAATGAGAAGATTTGACCTTCCCATTGTTGTGGAGTCGCTGTTTTAAAAAAAAAGCACAATGATGCGCAGTGCTAATAAGAAAGAGTAACAGAGCTGCTGTAGCTTACTGCACTGTTGAGCCTGAGATGTCACAATGGCTACAAAGAGCACCAACACAATTGCCTTCATTCCGTCTTGCAAATGTAATAAATCGACAAGTATCTTCCGGAGAACTGAGGGTGATCACGCGATCAATTTCGTTTTTAAAATAATCACAACCCTTGTACATTTCATTTTTTATGCCCATGTAGTAGATGTTCCAACACACCCCGCCCCCTTTAATGTAACTCTTTAAGTGTAATTTTTATAAGTAATGTAAGTAAATGCTTGATTTTTAATGACTGGTAGCCTTGAGCTAGCAGACCATCAGTACTGTACCCTAAAGATTTTATTAATTCTACATCCGTTATTCTATACTTGTATGCAGTACTGTAAAGTAATAATCAATCAATCAATCAATTAATCAATCAATCAATTTTAAAAAATGTCCTCGGTAAGCCAAAGCAGGCAAAATCTCCATGCTTTTCTTTTCAGTAGTGCCCTGGAAATAACAAATTGTCCTGTGTGCTCAGTATAAAGGTAACACCATGATGCATGCATCGCATGTATTAAGGTATGCCAAAAGGCACCTGTTGGACTGAAATGACGTTGAACAGTGTAAAAATCAAGCCAACGAAATAAACAAAATACTACCATCCATACATGCGGGTTGTCAGTTTTTACATTGGCTCCCTCAAGTATATTATTACCTGTTGCAAGATGAGTTTAAATTCAGTGCATGGCAAAATATAAAGTGGTTGTTACTGTGTTCTGTTATATGTCTACTCCACCCCCCTCCTTTACTGGTCCAAAAATATAATTTTATTCATCAAACATCAGTTCAAAATATTTTGACCCCTTGGATCAATTTTACCCTAAACTGATGATATTTCAGGGTATATTATGAACATTGGCCTTTAATTCTTGTAGTTACGGGTTTTTTTTTGTTGCTGTATTTTTTCCTTGCTACACCAATTTGTGGGGCATTTTATTGCCTTATCCGGCCGTGGTTGTGTTTGTCTGAGGACTCATCCTCTTACCAGTTATTTTTGTATCTAAAAATGTTGTCAATAATGGTGGTTTTCTCCATCATGCATTTATTTGGAATTTTTGACCCCCTGAATTATTCTTCAGAACTGATATTTCAGTAGATTCATCACTTGAAATACTGATACAGGTAGCTTTATAAACTACTATGCATGGCTATAGCTCACTTGCAGTTTCTAACCTTTTCTGAAATATTTTGACCCTATGTCATTAGCTATAAATATTTGGACTCCCAATTCATTTTCGTGTAACTGATAATTCAGTAGATTTGTCACATGAAAACTGTAACACATGTTTTATTTATTATTTCAGGGTATACACTAAAATATTTAGACCTTCAGCCTACTTTCTGAACTGTCTACTGGACCCCAGACATATAACTATTTCTAAGCTTTATAACTATTTGGACTGCTAATTAGATTATTTGAACCAAAACATTTGGACCTTGCATCCAAATTATTGTCTGAAAAAGAACTGAAGCAGATACTAATAAGCTTTCTTCCAAGCTAGCTGGACTGACCCTCAGCATTAATTGGCTGTCAGCTGGATCACAAGAAGAATAAGCACCTGAGGCCTAAACCAGCTGCAGGCTTAAGCTTTTTATGAGCAGTTCAAAGATCATAGTGGTTCCCATGAGAGCTAGATTACAAGCACTCTGCAATAAAGCTAGGGGATGAAGTATTTAGAGGAGCAAATAAGGAACAAATATCTTGGGGCTCCAAGTAGCTGTTTTGTGACAGCAAATATAACTATAAAGGAACAAAGTTTCAAATACATTTTACAAATGAAATTGATGTAAATCAAATGACTTATATTTCTTGGCTGACATTCTAGAATTTCTGGTCACAAAAAAACATTAAAAACAGCCTAATCTGCATGGCCTACTGAGAGCATCTCTCATGTAGTTTAGAGGCTTTTGAATGATCCCACTCCAGCACAAATATATACAGCCAATGAGGAAGCCAGCAGAAAGCAAAGGTTTCCATCTACCCATGGAATAATTAACTTCATAGTAGGGCTGGGGGATAGTATGAACATATCGGAATAGTATCGGTATCACCTATCATTAGAAAAATTACTTTCGGACAGTAATTAACATGTAAAAATATGTAGATATTACTGCAAAATGCTTTTAAAAATAATATTTGGGAGCAAAAATTAGTCTAAAACTGAAGGTTGTTTTGTCTCTTTGTGAAAACACACCATAAGTAACATATCTACTTGCATATCTCTTGAAGGTGATAAGTAGAAAATAGGTGAATTTTCACTATTGTGCTTTCGTCTATTGTGAACAGTGTCTTACTATCGTTCGGATATTGAAAAATCCACTATCGCCCAGCCCTACTTCATAGCTGTCTGCTTTTGTAGTGCATAAACTTGCAGGGACTCAATCTGTCTATGCTATATTTTCCACCTTTAAGGTGTACATAAACACTGAAGGGTGTTGACATACACCAAAAAGTGTTCAAAATCTACATTGTAAACACCCAAGGGTGTTACTGCTGCACCATAGCAGGTGTGGGTGTTTGGGTATAACATGGCAACATGGATGCACCAGTACACCCAAGTTTTACTGTGTATGATTCTATGTATATATGCATCATGCATGACACATGCAATGTCTGTTTTGATAAAATTGCATTCCTTACATCAAGTCCTTTAGCACGTTTGAAATTATCATAACTTTTCATTCTTCTTAGTACTGACTGATAATGTAACCCATGTCACTAGAACTATACCAGAAAAAAGTAAATAATTACTTAATGCACAGTAATATAATATGTAGTGCTCTACATGTTACTAACTCATCAGCTACTACATAACTAATGCTTGTGGCCATGAGCATTAGCCAGTTTATGTTGTACAACCATTTTCATCATCACATCAATGATGGTTCTCCTCATAAGTGTAACTTTAGTCTAGCCAAATGCATGACTGAACCATAGAACTGAGCCCAGGTGGACATACCAGCAGTCCTATAACACTGGCATGCATGAAGACCTTTGACTCCATAATAAAACTACAATTATAAGCTATACACAACCACAATTAGAAGCTACACACACTTGCAGAATACAACATCTGCCATATATGCATGGAAAAGGAAATTGGTCTTAGGAATTTCATTATAGTTATCCTTGAAACCATTCATAGGTCATGGCTATATGTGTTTTTACTGGTTTAAGTAATCATCATAATAATTAGTCCATTCAGAGTCTTTGAAACCACGAGCATTTCCCTCCAATGAATCTGTTCTCTTTGTATCATGGAGGAATGACTTCAACGCATTCCAGTATTGTGGAGCGATCTTGTGAATCAATTCAGCAGTTACCCATGTAAAATCATGAAAGTCAAAACCTGGTGCTACAGCTTCTCCTATCAAAGTGTACATGTCCTTCTTTGATTCTTCATCGGCTGATTCAGGAACTATCATGTGACCACACTTCCATGTTCCACCTTTCACTGGCAGCTGAAATACTTGTCCACCCATCACATCTCCTCCTAGTACCACTCTACTCAACTCTCCACTGGTTGGGTCAAAAAAGATGAACTCAAATGGAACACCTCCATGATAGTAATGTACATGATCAGACAAGTTAATTGATAGGTTTAAAATTGGAGAGTCTCCTGTTGGCATCCAGTAAATAGATGTAAGAGCATTTCGACGACCATCCCTGTCTTGTCTCTGACCAGTACGATTTGTCATCACAAGATCTTGTTCTGGTACATTTAAATCAGTTTCTCCTCTGACGGTCATTGGCCGCCCACTTCCTGAACGATGAGTCTCTAAGAAGAAACCACCTTCTGGATGGGCTATCAACCCTAGTTTGTTGATCAACATCTCCGATGTTCCACTATTTACTGTTGTAACAGCCATTGTATGACGGATCCAGGTCACAGTTTGTATGTAGCTAACCATGCAGTTAGCACTAAGCCTCGCACTTATACACCAGAGGTAGGACATGACGTCACAATAATTGCGTGACGTTTGCGTATTGTACATTTTTAGCATGAGTATACAGAGTGCATAGCCATAGGGTATAGTTCTATAGTCTCGCGTGGCCAGACCGCTTTTTTTCTCTTTTTCATTGGGTAGGGAGAAAAAAGGGTCTGGAACAGTTCGAATCCCACACTCGTCTTGGCACTCCCCGGATAATTGGGGGTGTTAACCAAAAAAACGTGATGCGTTTTCAAATAGTAGCCGCTTGCGTCAATCAATTACAAGCGCGTATTTATAAACCTATCAACATCTAAAGCTACCTTTGAGGTGATAATAGATTGAATCAATTGTTACAGCAACTGTCTGTGACTTTGTGGAGGTACAATGCGAAAATGATACTCCGCCAGTATTCGCTTACTGCTGAGGACGAATTTCCTGACTTTGACATTGGTCAGTTAAGTTAAGTACGTAGCTAGTAAAGTATATAGTTAGGTAATAAGTAGTAGTATGTGTGTAGTTTTCAATATGAACTATAGTTTACATTATCGTGTAAAAAAAAAATTGTTAGTTGTTTAGGTTAGTTAAGTCTTTGTTTATTGTTGTGCTGTGGCATTCTTGTTATAGTCTCGTGCCCAGACCGCTTTTTTTTCTTTGTGTGGGGGCGGAGAAAAAAAGGGTCTGGTGGATCTCCAATACATTTTTTGTGCAGCCGGATCTACAACTTTTGGGGATCGTTGATTAGTGGCGATGAATAGCAAAGGTTTGTTAACGAAGCGACAATAGGAAACACGGCGCGCGTTTACTTGGCAAGGCTGCATCCTTGGGTACGCGCGCCTTATTTACTATTGTCGCTTCGTTAACAAGCCTTTGCTATTCATCACAACTAATCAACGATCCCCAAAAGTTGTAGATCCGGCTGCACAAAAAATGTATTGGAGATCCACCAGACCCTTTTTTTTCTCCGCCCCCACACAAAAAGAAAAAAAGCGGTCTGGGCACGAGACTATTCTTGTTACAATGGAATTTAAGCGCATGGGTTGCATACTTATGACGTAGCCTCGTGACGTGTCAAGACGATTGTGGGATTCGAACTTTTCCAGACCCTTTTTTCTCCCTACCCAATGCATATCAAGACATTGAGGCTGAAAAAGGAAATATACGATTTGAGCAACTACCTTACAAATAACACTGAATTTCACAAACCAACCAGCAGAGTGATTTCTCAATGCTTTTGTTTCTTTGAATCACTAATGTTCTGTGGAATAATGGGTGTCAAAACATCGGAATGCCACTGGAGCGTTCCGTTACAAATATCCGCCATTCATTTTGCCATAGAACAAGAAAGTGATTTTCAACCTTAAAATGACGGGTGATAGTTCTTCTGAAAACCTTATACTATATCTCATTTAAATCGCCATTCACTGCTCTTTCGAAATCTAGCCATGAATCTGATGTATCTATCACGTGTCACAGGTTATCACGTCATATATTACATGACCCCGAATCGCCCAATACAAAATGTATGGGGAAATTTGCTACACTGGGTCGGTTTAGGCTATTTTGACACACCAAAATTTCCGTGAATTGGAATTCTTCTGGTATCATTTAACTCGCAGAGAGTTGCTCTACACGTATCACACCGTGAAAATTGTTAATCGGACTCGAGGTAGCCGGTACACAATAATTTGTTTCATTTTAAATAGTTTTTCCGATGCGAATGTATTGGACATGCCTGTAACAGCTGTCATTTTTGCCACAGAACAAAGTACAGCAAATTTCCAAAATGTCTTAATATGGACAAAGGGAAAAAAGCGGTCTGGCCATGCGAGACTAATAGTTCTAATAAACTGTGAAGTTTAGCGCTGGATTTATTGTCAGAAATAGTAATTCACTAGTGTATAAATCGTTTCATGTGATGAGCTTCATTGAGCTCCAGCGATTTTACGATGAACTTTGCAATAAAGCGTTATTTAGAATAAAATCTAATCTTATTTTCAGGTACCTGTGTTATTGTTCGCTGTATTCTTAGTCACTAGTAGTAAATGCAATCGACTTTGGCATCTACAATGATGCACGTAGCTAGTACATTAGTTTTTCATCATGCAATTATAATTGGAATTCAATTACATTACGCAAAAATCAGTTGTATGCATTATGACAACATGTCCTACCCCCTGCTTATGCTTATAGTTGCACTGACTTAGCTAGTGCGTTTACGTAGAATCGGCGTGCGAACGCCTGCCCACATGCACCTCGGTGACGTCATGTATACCCGACCGAACCCACGCAGGCTAAGCATAGATTATCGAGCGATAATCTATGGTATAAGTGAGTGAGTGATCATGAGTTGGTGGAGGGGAGTGAGTGATCATGGCTGAGTGAGTGAAGCGAGGCGTATAATGGCATTAGCACCAGCCTGGTAGCTAAAAGGTCCAGGTTCATGCTTGCACACATTATTATATCAAGAGTCTATGCTATAATATTGTAAGAGCTCCCCTTCCCGTGACACACACACACACACACACACACACACACACACACACACACACACACACACACACACAACACACATGCACACACAAGCAACCTACTACAGCAGCTGTGCAAAACACAGCTAGCTATTGCCACCCAGCGAGTACACACTATACTGGTAGCTATCTGCAAGCTGGTGGTGTCTGTCTGTAGCAACTAGCTATAGATTTATGTAAGTCCCTTTCATGTATGCACATCAGCCTCCGACAGACTCTCGCTGAATCCACTCCTACATCTCTTACTGAAGGGTGTGAAAATGGGCTGGCTGTGCGAATAGTTACCATGCACAAACTGATTAGTTATATAGAGATTACATGTTATGGCCCTTAATAACTAGCTAACACCATGCATGATCACATAATGATCATCCTTCAGTTGCAATTTAATATATGTTGCATAACAAACTAAGGATTACCTGGCAGTGGGCTCCAGCTTACTATGCTTTAACTTTAATCCATTATGCTATGCTGCAGTGCTCAAAAGTTTTGCCTACTGCGTTCAGCAATTTTATGTTTTGCTAATAATTTGCACCTATTGACTGGATAATAACTAGCTATTGCATACTGGTGAGCACAGTGAAGTAAAAGTATTGTTGTCTGTGGAAAATTTAATTAACAGCTTTTCAAAGTGTCTCATGCTCTGTTAGAGTTACTGAATGTTACATAATTATGCCAGCATAAAAAGCTGGTGCTTACATGCATGCTAGCTTTCGTGGCAATCTGTGATATTCAGTCACTTTACATCATCACTTGATAACTCAACTTAGCTGGCCAGAATTGAAACTTCAGTAATCATTAGAACTGTATCCAACCATGTTCAAGTGCATGTGCAATGAAATTCTGCTTGACGCTTTTGCCTTCTTTCCTTTGTATGTATGTATACAAGTATTGTTTGTGTGTGATTAATTGATACCATCATTGATACAATGAGAGAATGTATATAAAATAATTTTTAAAATATGGTAATAGAAATTGCTGAAAAAAAATTTAATAGTCAAACAAGCCAGCATGCATGTTAAACTCACATGGATCTCTATTTGTATGGTAAAGACCAAGGAAAAACAAATTAATATATTTTCAATAAACCACACTGTGAAAAAAGAGGGATATAAGATGGTATTTCCAGTGGCTTATTGAATACAAAAAAGCTTGATATAACCTGTAGTACACTAACAATCACATGTAAGGCTTTAGTTAATGTGTTAAACATACTGAAACCATATATGTGATGGTATAGTGTGGGCATTATATTTGATACAAGATATTTTAAGTAATGTGATAAATAAAATGAAACCATATATGTAATAGTATAGTATGCATTATACTAAAGTATAACATGAGTATAATACAGGGTTTATATTAAGGCTTATTTGTATTCAATAAGCCACTGGAAATACCATCTTATATCCCACTTTTTTCACAGTGCCATGCAGGAGCAGATAAGTACTGAGAATGCTTCTGTATAAATCTAATGTTTATTTATTTGAGTCCAAATATTAAATAGGCTAAATTTGCAAAATCTTTCTGTGGGGGATGCCCCCAGACCCCCTAGATAGAGCATGCTCCTCATGCTGAGTGTGCTTCGCACACTATAGCTAGTTGTATTGACCAGTTGTAACTTTTCTTAGCCAAGTAAGCTAGCCAACTAACCATTATGTTAGCACCCCCCCTTCTGAAATCCTAGATCCGCCTCTGCCCTGGGCCCCTTAATTTCTCTGGGCGGCCCTGAAGTTATAGTCATCATGTACAGTATAGCTGTTAAGATATTATCAGATTTAACAAACACTGGTGTATTGTTTTCTTACTTTGTACTATACAGCTTTGATATATCCAACTGTATAGTCAGTGTATTGCATGCTGTGGTCAGAAAAAGTATGGCTTTTGATTTGCACACTTGTGCAGCTATGTGATCAAGTAAAGTACACTTGCAGTGGTACACGACAACATTGCTGCTCTGGTATGAAATTAATATACTATGGTTAATATAAGCAATGATATAGGGTTTCCAAATGAACATGCTAATGTGAGTAGATTGGATACTTACTAACACATATTAACACATTAGTAACCCTTGCAGAGACTAAGTCAGAAGATCAATGGTAAAGTGAACCTAAATTTGCTTCAAAGTGGATATTAACATTGCAATATACATTTTAAAATAGGTCATGGACATGAAGAAAGACTTAACATGAGGTTCTGTGGTTTTTACCTCCAAGAGTTTGCTGTAGGCCTGTAGGAAAAAATAATAACAATAATAAGATGAACAAAATGGCAGATTTTAGTTCTTTAAAAAGTACTTTGGGAAGTAGGAAGATATTTAACTTAAGATCAACTTGATTTTCATCTTCAAAGAATTCCTAGCCACACTGATTAAAAATGGTATAGCTACTGAAGGGTGGAATCAACAACTCTGTTTAGAATATTGATATTAACTGATAAACAATTAAACGAGTGCTTATAATAATGCTATACTCTTGACTGTTTTATTCTGGTATATGACTGCTCTATTAGAGTATCTCAATATTTGATGAGTGGAGATCTGTATTCTCAGGCTATTATGTCTATGGACTGTGGTTGAAGCCAGATCAAGGCAAATGGAATCACTGACAAGTTAGAAAAGGAAAGATGACTCTGGTTAGAAGTATTTATGAGTGCCCAAGCACCTGCCCCTGTTTTATCAGGTCCTATTGACTTCATATTTACTACTGGACCTAAACTTCTTCCTAATTAACTTCTAAGGTTTCTTTTACAGTTGGAGGAGCTTTCTAAGTTGGTGTTTAGGTGAGTGTTCTATTAGAATTAGAATTACAACATAAGCAATCTCTACTATGAACCACAGTAAAAGGGGTATATGAATGTGGTCCTCTGTCACATGAGCAGCATTAAATAAACACCCATGTGGGCATGGCAAGGAGTGAAAAATAAAAATATGCCATTTAGGTCAGTTCAGGTCTGGAGATAACCACTCACTGCAATAAATATTCTCTGAGAGGCTACACCACTTACGACAGCATATACCGTGCAATACTGCATGGCTACACTAGTTATGGTTGGGTCTGCTTGGCCTAGGTGACTTAGACTAACATGCATTCACAATTCACTCTACTTAAGTATTACCACCACTACATCACATAATTTTGGGTGTGCACATAACTCCCTTCCTCTAGAGAGGTGCCAATTTCTAGATCTAAGCTCAGCTTATAAAAAGGGTGCAAGTCTTAACACCTCATATGCATCATGATATTCAGGGTGCACATGTGATATTACTAGCAACTAACAAATGAGCTTCTTAATTAATAGCAGACAGTGATGAGACAAATCACATGAGCAAGTCCTCGGTCACATGTGACCACAACAAAACCAGGTTAGTGAGTGTGCTAATTTAGTTATACTATACGGAGTAGCTAGCTAGTTGGAAAATGGTGTATTTATATAATATAGACATATGTGACAGCACACCCATTAACCAACTCCATGCAGGGACATGGGGAGTGGTGTCGACTTACATCCATGAGTGGGCATGGGCTGCAATGCATGGTAACCCCTAGTCTGCTGCCAATGGAAACTACAGTGGACATAACATGGTTTTACTGTAGTTAAACATATTGACTCTAGTTATTCTAATACATATGTGGCTTTCAATATGATATTATTGTTGTGAAGCCATCAAGTGTTTGGGTGTAGCTGGGTAAATGAGTAGCAACACATAACTACTGAACATCAGTCATAACAGGCCACCACAAGTAAAACCTCACTTTCAGGTCACATGATAGTTGAAAAGGATGAAGGTAAGTAGCATTGCTGGTGGCCTTGAGCATTGATGTCTGGGACAATCACTATCAACAATGTGAACATTTATAGAAAAGCAAACATACACGCATGCATATATAGCTACCATAGCTGAAAATATAGTTGTGCATAATTAATAAAATACTGTTACATTAAATGTTGTGCTTGTTCATCACAGTGTAGCTGGCAGTGGCCTCTCTGTAACCAGTTGTTACAAAAATGACTCACTGAGGTAAGTGGTCCAGGATATTGCAGCTATGCAGGTATTCTTGTACATGTTAATGACCCTAAACTGACACCACGATTACATAATGATCATTGTTTAATAGTTGCAATTGTGTACAAATTAACTGACAGCACACAAAATCTGGGTGGCTGTAGCTACCTGTTTTTAAGATACAGTTCTACTGTAGGTTCTTAGAATAGCAAGACAATGTTATAATCAAGAGCAGGGGTCTCTTGACCCTTAGCTCTGGCTCCCCTTGTAAGCACATAATGACTGAACACATGCGATAGGGAGAAACTTGTGTAACAATGACATCGTGCCTGATCATGGAACTGTACAACAACCCCTTCTATGAGGGAAAGGCAACCCATAGAATTCAACATCAACACGCATGGCCCAGCTACAGATCACCAGTTGATGTAAACACAATAGGCATAATGAGTCCGCTAACACCACGGACCATGTATGACGTTGAAGTCAAGTACATTGCACCCCTCCACTTAACACTATGAAGGTTTTGAGTGCTCTCATAGTCATGCAAGGTTTCTGTTTATGAAGTGTATACATACATAGAAGCCTTTTCTCTATGTATATGGAAGCCATAATGTGTTGGCATGTAGGTAACCATGGATTATCATAACTAAGAGATTCCATAATTAGTTTAGCACAATGTAGCTAGGATACAAAATGGTCAGGTGTTACTTATGTCAGGATGCAGTACATCAATTAATTTTGTTGGAGCAAGAGTTAATAATAGTAGTACCACTATTATTAAGGGAGTGACCACTTGTGACTATCAAATCCATAACATACAAGGCACCAAACTGGAACATCTCTGCACATTTGTTCTATAGTCATGGCAAAGCTAACAGCAGAAATGTTGATCAACAAACTAGGGTTGTTAGCCCGTCCAGTAGGTGGATTCTTCTTGGAGACCCATCGTTCAGGAAGTGACCAGCCAATGAACACAAGAGGAGAAACTGATTTTAATGTATCAGACAAAGATCTTGCGATGACAGATCTACTGGTCACAGAAAAGTCATCAAAATGCTTTCACTTCTATTTACTAGATGCCAACAGGAGACTCTCCAATTTTATCTCCAACAATTAATTTGTGTGATATTGTATATACATTACTATCATGGAGGTGTTCCATTTGAGTTCATCTTGTTTGACCCAACCAGTGGAGAGTTGAGTAGAGTAGGAGATGAGATAGATGGACAAGTGTTTCAGCTACCAGTAAAAGGTGGAACATGGAAGTGTGGTCGTATGTTACTTCCTGAATCAGCTCAGTGATGAAGCTGAATCATGTACACTTTAATAGGAGAAGCAGTAGCACCTGCATAGTTTGGACTTTCATGATTTTACATGGGTAACCACTGAAATGATTCACAAGACAGTTCCACAATATTGGAATGTGTTGAAGTCGTTCCTCCATGATACAAGGAGAACAGATTCACTAGAAAGAAACACTCGTGGTTTTGAAGACTCTGAATGGACTAATTATTATGATAACTATTTAACAGCAGTGTAACCCTCACAACATTGTATGCTGGTATCATGTGCATGTCTGTGTAGCAAAAACTTCAGTTCTCATGTCATTAACTTTTTTGTATAAAGTTATTTTTATGTAATTACAAATTTATTTATGTTTTCTAGCAATTGCGATTGAATTGCATGTAATTCAGTACTTCAGTGTTGTTGTATAATATCTTAAAGTATTTTTTGCATTACTTTTCCAATGGACAATCACATATTATGTCAAAAATGTAGAGATATCAACTAATGCATTACCAATAGTACAGCTATGATTTTTATCCTTACTCCACAAGACAAATGGTAGTGTGTCATATAGCTCAAGAAGCTGGTGCACCATACCAGCACACGTGTTATTGACAGTATTGGCAGGAAGCAGAATGGCAATTTATATGTACGTATACATAGCTGTCTTTATGAAACAAGACAATTCTTTCTATGGAAATGTCCCCTCCACCTTCAGTAGTCCAAATACCAAAATCACTCCCGAGATATGAGCCAGAGCCTTCAAAAATTGGCTTAATTTCTTAATTTTTTCCTTCTTATTTTTATTTATCTCTTTGTACACATACAAAAACTGTCATAAACCACAAAAAATTTATCCAATTGCCTTAAAATTTAGCACACAAAAGCAGGGTTTAAATGAAAACCTTAACCAATTTTAGTTGTACACTTACAAAAACTGCCATGAAACACAAAAAAAAGTTATCCAATTTCTTTAAAATTTAGTGCAGGGTTTAAATGCAAATCTTGGTACCAATTTTAGTTTAAATACGATAAACCGGTAGTCACAGAGTTATTTAATTATTAGTGATTGTTCATAGAAAATATCGCCAATATGTTATTGTCATGCCTACAGTGTAAACTGCTTATGGGAAGAAGCTGAAAATGACCAGGGGCGTAGGGAGGGGGGGGTTCAGGAACCCCCCTGTAAAATTTCGACTTCTGCAAGCAGGATCCTAACACACCATTTAGGCCAATGAAACTTGATTAGTAGTTTCGCGTCATCGCCCGCATACTGTTTATATACCCGCATGGAATTTCATTATTGGTAATTTTGATCGAAATACTCTAATAGAGCAGTCATTTTTACTTTAATAGAGCAATCAGCTCTAATGGGAAAATCACTTGTTTAGATAGCTGAATATTCTTATATGGATTAGTAACGTACTTTAACAATTTAATGCAATGTAGATCTCCCTGTTTTTTTTGGCAGAAATCTTCATGTTTGGGGTGGGTGTTGTGCTTTTAGAAAATAATGAATAATGAATAATAACCGCCCGCCCGCATCAATTTTTCAAAAATCTGAGCGAGAAACTGGTAATCAAGTTTCATTGGCCTAATAGTGTGGCAGGACAAAATGAGTGAGCAATATAGTGTAATGGCACAGCACAACACTTGATAAAACTTACATTCATCTCTCAGGGAAGGATTTACAGAGGTAACATGAGCCCTCTTCAAAACTTGTTAAAAAGATCGATATACTCTAATAGAGCAGTCAGGTATATACTCTAATAAAGCAGTCAGGTATACTCTAATAGAACATGCATGTAAATATCCATGTCCATATGAAGTTTTTCAGACATTCCAACATTAAATGCAAAACTTAGCATGACCTTATACTGCTATAGTTTTGGTGTGCAGTGTTTAAAGATATAGAGCTCCAGTAATTTATCACTTGTGTTATGCAAAATGAATTCATGCTATGCATATTTGTACAGTTATATTGTTTTGATTGTCATTTGTATCAGTGGATTCATGGCTCCTATACCACAGTGAGATATAACCATCACTTACAGATTACTATATGTGTCTCTATGTGTTATGCTGTCTGTTTCCACTAGGTCACTTTATCTAGTACTAGCTTCATCCCAGGGGCACTTAATGCATCATAATTAATGTACTTTTTACATAAAATGTAGCAATTTGCTGAGTTTTGATTTATTAAAATATTGAAAGTCTCTCAGCGGCTGGGGGCTGTGCCCCCAGACCCCTGCTTCTAGTAACTTAATGCTGGTGCTAGAACCCCCCTTCAAAAATCCTGGCTATGCCCCTTGAAATTGGTATGTGCATAAGTTAACTATCAAACCTCAAATCTTTTGCAGTTTGGAAGAAATCAAATTAAAGACCATAGCATGAAAACCAATAGTGTGTGATATTTATGCAATTAAGTTTTGGGTACTGAAACCACTTAAAGGAATGAGCCACTAAACCAGTAAACTAATTGTCACAGAAAAGCCTTTTAGTGGATTAGATGAATTAAAACCATTGAATTATATGTATAACCCAATACATGCACCAAAATGAACGATCAAGATACTCTGATATGCAGTTACCCAATTAGAGCAGTCAGCTACATATGTAAAAAGTCACTCTACTAAAGCGTTCAGTTATGTTACAAGTAATCTTGTAGAGAGCTTAGCTACATATCAAGTCACCCTGTAGAGAGTTCAGTTACAAAAAAGTTGCCCTACAGAGATTTCAGCTATGTGCTACAAGTTGTTCTGTAGAGCAGCTAGAAACAAATTACCCTGCATATAGAGAGTTTAGCTAGCATTACAAACTAGTTACCCTATAGAAAGTTCAGTTACATACGTTAACAGTCACCCGTAGTGAATTAAGCCACAATAATGTCACCCTGTCAAAGAGATCAGCTATGTTAAAAGTCTCTCTGTAGAGAGTTCAGCTAGGTTAAAAGTCAATCTGTAGAGAGCTCAACTACTACAAACACATCACCCTGTTAGAGAGTTCTGAACATTTAGATCACAAATAAAACATCTGCACCGCTTTAGAAAACAAAGACAAGTAAAAAGGGAGCCCTAAAGCTGGTTATTGGCTGGCTTAGGGTATGCCATTACAACTATTAAAACAGCTAAACTATGAAAAAGATTGCAGCCCCCAAAAGATCCAGGGTGAGAAAAGGTGGGGGCAAAGAAATAGCTTCAATGATGTTAATGCCAATCATTTTGATGATCACAATTATCATTAAGAATACGAACATCATTGCATTCTTGGCTGCCTCCTTTGATTTCTCATCTTTTTTTCACCCTGGCTCTTCACAGCTTGGCTGTTTTGGTATAGATATTATACAACTAGCTGTATGCATGCATGTGTATCACAGTGTTATACATTACACAATTAACACAATAACGTTTATTTAAAATGTGAAACATGACTGTATGTATATAAATTCATGAATCATATGCACATATAGTAACTATAGATATAGAGGGTATTAGAGGCAGTACGTTACTTTGGTGATTTCCTGGGAAGTTGCATGGTGTGCCTACTGCTAAGGACAGTGCAGTGGAGCATATCTTGACAGCCATCTGCTGGCACAGAAGGGCTGCATTTCTAAACCAACAAATTAACTATAAAATGGCAACTGGTTTATATTAGATAGGTTCCATACATGGTCAGTCACTCCTTGTCATAATCATAACCTCAGTAGCAAGTGACACATGCACAGGTCACTGACAAAAAATGCTGACATCATAAGTACCCTATCTATGTAGAGCTGAAGTAAACATAATATTACGAAGATAAGAAGTGAAGATATCCTAGACAACTAGGGCATGCATGCATGGAGAACAGAAACGGCATATAAGGAGCTGAACAGAGTGAGTTGTTTTAGTGTAAGACGGGGGTAAATCAGATACCTATATATGTAGTTAAGCAATGTGCAACTGATATATACACAAATTCTAACAAATGGTAAATCAGAAGATCTTTTTATAGAGGCATACATTTGTATGCACAATAAGGTGCCATTTTGAAGGCAAAAATGTATGCGCTTTATGCTATGGCATATATAACAATAATAACTATATGTGGTCAGTGGGCTGTGGCGGGTGTAGCTTATAGTCAATAAGTATGATGTGTGGTGTAGTGTAATGTGTATAAGTGTATACATGCACACATATACTGTGCCATGTATGTTAGGATCAGCCTACTGCAATGGTATAGGCTGACAATTAATATACAAGGGTCACTGTAGCTTTAGTATAGGCAAGCACTCAGCTAGAAGTGTCTTTACAATTTTAAGGCCTCAAAAAATGTAATGCCAATCTATACTGCATATGAAATTTCTCCACTGTTTTTGCAGTCTCCCCTATAATCACGTATGCAAATAATTATATACTTTTCACTGCAGCATATAAATGAATTATTGGAAGTAGATTTGATATAATTATACCTTAGCAGCATACAATGAGGACAAAATTTCAGGGGACTTCATCTCTCTACCTGCAACTGCCGACAATCTAGCCTCTACATATTCACTTATAAGTTAAACATTTGATCAAATTAAAGCAGTAAAGCCTTCAATTTGCACTCTACTGACTGAGATTCTAACATAGTAAACTTGCTGAATATGCTTCAATATTATGGTATATAATTTTCCTGTACATACATCACTTGAGGATAATGTTGACTGTGTAATACAAATGTGTATGGTGTGTACGGTGTGAGTCATTATAAATGTCCAAAATTAGTGGTTTATGGCCTATGACAGTTTAATGACCATAAGTCCACCACTGAAACACTTACAGGTTTCAAATTTGGAAATGTGGTAATATAACAGCTACTCTACACACAGCAGGAAGTTGGAACATTTGTGACATCATCAACCACCTCCATGATGTAATAACCATGAATATCTAATTATATGCATATTTCAATTTTTCTCAACAGATGTACTAGATGCCAGCTTAACATTTGAGTGCCACCAAGCTATGGATAGGAGGAACTTTCCACTGAAAAATAATATTGATTTTTAATGATGGCATGAAGTTATGCCAGCTTTTTTACATATATAAATTACAATTTATCTGTACTCTACGTTACAAAACTTGAATTATAATTAGAACATGATAAATATAAAAATTGCACTGAAAAAAAGTTCAAAATTAGTTAGTGTAATGAATTTACAAGAAGTTTTAAAAGTTCAATTATCTATTCTCAGACTTTACGGTGTGACTTGTACTGCTTTATGGCAGCTTCCATTTGTGGACCCAAAGTTAACCCTTCTCTATAGGCTGCTAAGTAGTCCCTCATTTTCCTAAAAAATCTCCTTATGGTGTTCAGTGGAATGGTATCTAATGATTCGTCCAGCATATTTTCTAACCCCTTAAATGAATAATCACAATGAGCTCTGGTAAACTTTTTGCTTTGTCCCCATACTTGTTCTATGGGGTTTAATTCACAGTGGAATTTTGGAATAAAATAACCCTTAAAATTGTTTGAATGCAATAATGTTTCAACCCTGGTTTTCTCGTACTTGAAATCTGGCATTTTTTGAAGTTCATTTCTCATCTGTTCAGCTATCATTTTAGTCACATTAATTCCCCTCTCAATCAAAACTTTCTTCATCCCTTTAGGCGTACCATCAGGGAGTACCATTTTTTTTGTACCCTACCCCTCCACATAGTATCCCGCATCTTTGTTTGTGCCCCACCAGAACGTACATTCATTCCGTTTACATTTAGGGCATCATCAGCAAAAGCTGTGTGACCAGAACTATGGTCAAAAAGCCTAATCACATCATACAACTCTCTGGGATACTTAACTTTAACAATTTTAATAACATGTTCAACTTGGGCAATAAATTTGTCACTGTTCCAGTAACCTTTACCCTCAGCCCCATACTTCAGTAGCACATGGGCTGTCTGCTTTACTCTAATTTACCTCTTTCGAACTCTTCCATCGTTAACCTCAACAAGCCATTGAATTCATCAACAAAATCGCTTACCATTATCCCTCAACCTTGCCCTTTAGGTATAATTAACTGGTTTTCCTTCTCAGCCCACATCCAGCCCTGATCCTTGTTTGAATGATATGTGCTCTCGTCATGAAAAAGCAAAACTAAGTGTCTACATTGGGGCCCGATAAAAGGCTCTGACACTTCATCTGTACATAGAGGTGGGGGTGCATGAGTACCGGACAAAATTTCTAAACGCCTCAAATAAAGGGTTCTGTATTCGACTACATCTTTCCTCTCATGCCCATCAATGTAGACACCCTTTTTGGTGTTGGAGGGCTGAAACCCTAGCTTGTGGAGCCACCTACAAGCTGTACTCAAACTAACATTGGCTGGTATGCTAGGATGGTGCTCCCTTACCAAAGGCAACAGGGTCCCATTTGCCCAATTACAAAAATCACGAGCAGTCATGTTCGGTATACCCTTCACAGATGCATGTCCACGAACTCATTCTAAAGTAAGATCTCGATATTGCTCGTCCATCATCACATGGTACCTATTGTGTCTTCCTTAGTCTGGCGGCGCCCGCCCCTTCGCATAGAGTAAGGGTCTGGTATGCTTAGTATAGTGGAGTTGTACCGGATTACCAAAAACTGGTGCAACCAATCAGAACGCTCCACGTTTAATCAGCGCATTTTTGTGTATGTTACGTCAAAAGAAGGAATCAAATGCCCTAACAGTACTGAAGAAACAAAAGGAGTTAGCTAATAAAGAACAAAGAGAAGAAAGTGTTATATCGGGAAGGGCTTTTCGCCTTGTTTGATACGCGAAAAAACCATGTTACGCTCTGATTTCCTAGGTAGGGAGACATGTGTCTTTTATAAAAGTAGACCAATCCACTTTCGCCTGTGTAAAGGCGAAGAAAGTTCAATATCTCTGCCACAGTTTTGGGTGAGGCACTTCCGTTAAGGCCATTTTCGTTACGTCATTACATTCAAATTAAATTCCTCCAGAACAACTCGGTGATACTAAGCATACCAGACCCTTACTCTATGCGAAGGGGAGGGCGCCGCCAGACTATGTCTTCCTCTGGAATCTTCAGTAAATTCTCCACTGTTGCTCAGAAAATCTTTTCTCCACCTTCTTATTGTCTTCTCATTCACTCTAAAAGTAGCCCAGTTTCCTTTGCAGCTCCTGTCTTGGTTAACCCAAACCTCTGGATGTAGTTGTCATAAACTATCATCGTTACCTTCTGCTTATCTGTGCGCTTCATGTCACTAACCCAGTCCTCAAATATAGCGTGAATTTCGTCTTCAGCAATCGAACCTTCGTAATCTTCATCTTCATTGGCTTCCTCATCACTACTATTTTCTTCTAAAGGTGCCGGCAAATCTTCAAATGGAACGGTGTCGACAGCACTAGTGCCTTCTCTGGTATCTTCTCTCATCTCTTCTGACGTTCCAGCTCTGACCTCCTCACAGGAAACCTCACCAGACCTCACGCTTCTCAACTTTAGCTTATTCATCCTTTCCCTTAGGGACACCTTGCGCTTTCGACAGGAAGCAACAAAAGGTGCGAAATATTTATTGTTGTGATGCAATGCGCATGGTTGTGCCAAGAGTACATAATAATAGAAGAGGGAGGAGAGTGTCTAACTCTCAATATAGGCTGTACAAACGCACTGCGCTCAAACCCTCCTACTTCAATCCATAGAACAGCTAGCCATATATCAATACCTTTTTGTGAACAGAAGACTGTTAATATCTGTTGATTGAAGCAGTATAATGCTGAAGCCTACTTCAGAGGGCAGCGCCTATAATCGAGATAGCAGCGCCGTTTGTCACCTTTGGTGGCTATAGATGATTGCGTAATGTCTGAGCGCTGTGTGTTTGGCGAATCTATAGCAGTTAGACACTCTCCTCCCTCTTCTATTATTATGTACTCTTGGTTGTGCTATGGCAACCACAAATATCAAAGACGCCGCTTGCGATCTGATTGGCTAAAATAAAACAGGTGATATATTAGCAACCGTTTGCTCAATTGACGTCAAAATTGATACGTGACTTCATCACAGTAGCGCCTACGACTCGCGAAAAAGATAGAGTTACCGATTCTTGGTGGATTACTGTGCGATAAATATTTGGACATTCTTGATGACTTGCACTATACCAAAACTGAAAACTGTCATATATAGAGTAACTTCATGTGGTTAGCTCACTACAGACACCAGCATACTATGCAGTACTGGCTATACTGTTATGGTTGTGTCACTTGGCTTAGACTAGCATGCGTTCACAGTTCACTCCACTCAAGTATAACCTCTACATCACATAAAATTACTATAATTTAGGTGTGCATGTAACACTCCCCCACTACAAAGGAGAAGTCCCAATCTCTAGATCTAAGTTTATAGTTTATAAAAGGGTACAGGTCTTAACACCTCACATATAACATCACTATATTTAGGGTAGGCCTAAAACAAATATTCTAAATGAAAGTGAACAAATGTTTTTAGTCAAGAACGAATAATTGAATATTCTATATACAGTATAATACTGAAATACAGTGTATATGTGTTATTTCTTAATATTTAATATTTGTATTCAATTGTAAAGCATCATGATATCTTAAAAACCTCAGTAGCTAGGCGGCTTTTGAAATGAAGTAGAAGTGTCTCATGATGTAGCTATATACTAGACACGTACTGATAAGGATTTTTTAGCTGTACCATATTTCAATTAGTTTGTACCTAAAAGAGCTGATACCGATTTTACCAATTCGATTATTGCATATTTCAAATAAAACTACTGTGCGCATGGCACTGTAATAATAATATATACTAAAAACTGCAGCTTCTTAGTAGCAGACAGTAATTAGCTATATCAGTTACTAGAATTCCTATGGATATAATTACATGAAAATAACAAGGAGAAAACATACTGACCACCTGGTAGACTCCTGTAAGCGTTCGAGCGTAAATCGGATGGCTGCAGGTTCGAGGCTACCTAGGTCCAGTCATGGATTTTTTCTCCTTTCTCCAACTTTTCAAACACACCTTAAGTAGTTAAAGTCTAAGTAGCTAAAGTCTTTGAGCAGGCTGTAGGACCAGGTGTCCTACAGACCTTCAGCACTTGTGCTGTAAAGCATTAATAAATAAATAAATAAAATAAATAAATACACTACATGAGTAGTAGCTTGCTAGTTAGAACTAACCCCAGGTACATGGGGAGTGACCTGCATCCACGGATGGGTTGCTACAATGGTACCCTTGTATTCTCTCATTGAGAGATGCTATGGCTTCACTGTAGTCAAACATATTGACTCTGTTTGCCCTAGTTAACATATGTGGCTTTCAGTATATGATTATACTGTCACATCTACACTGGTGAAATCATCAAAAATTTGGGGTGTAACTTGAAATGCAACACATAAGTACATCATACATAGCTACATAGGCCACTACAAGTAGGACATCACTTTCAAGTCAGTGATAGTTGAAAAGGATGAAGGTAACTAACATTGCTGGTGGCTCTGAGGATCTATGAACATTGTGTATTCATATGATGTCTGGGACAATCACTCATAACAATGTGAACATGCAGAACAAGTAAATTAACACATTACACACATGTAGCATAGCTAGCTGATAGCTTGTTGTGTGTGATTGATAGTTTATCGTTACATTTATTGTTGCAGTTGTTCATCACATGTAACTAGTGGTGGCTTCAGTGTCAAAAGTTGCTACAAGGTGGGTGGTCCAGGATATTGCAGCTATGCAGGTAATCATGTAGGCAAAGATTACATGTTATAGACCTAAACTGCATAACATAGCTAACACCATGCATGATCACATAATGATCATCATACGCATTCAGTTGCAAATTAATTGATAACACTTAAAATCTGGTTACAATCAAGATCAGGGGTCTCTTGATCCTCCAGCAGGCATCAAGAGCTCCAAAAGGTAGTGAGCACCTCTGAGATGATCTGGCTCCCCATAATGACTGAACACATGCGACAGGGAGAAACTGATCTTACAATGTATAATGATGACATCATGCCTTAATCTGGAACTGTCCAACAACCCCTTCCAGAGAGAAGGCAACTCTTAGAGTTTAATATCAGCATGCATGGCCCAGATCACCAGTTTATCATGAAAACACAAGAGGCATATGAGTCCATCAACAAGTAGCTAACACCATACACCATGCATGAGGTTGAAATCAAGTGCATGGCACCCCTCCACCTAATGTTTTTATCTGCTATGAAGATTTGAGTGCTCCCATAGTCATGGAGTTTTTTGTTTATAGAGTGTATACATAACTATGTATCTATGAATACTTTTGGGAAACCTTAATGTGTTGGCATGCAGGTTATCATAACTGAAAGAGTTTAACAAAGCATAGCTACATAGGGTGATCAGGTGTTACTGATGTCATGCAGGATGTGGTACATTAATTACGTCAGAGTAATAAGACTATGACCATTTGTGACATCATCAAATTACATAGTAATAGGACATCATCAAATCCATAACATATAAAAGCAGCAACCTGCACATTTGTTCTATATTCAATCTATAGTCATGGCAAAGTTAACAGCGGAGATGTTGATCAACAAACTAGGATTGATAGCTCATCCAGAAGGTGGATTCTTCTTGGAGACTCATCGCTCAGGAAGTGACCAGCCAATGAGCACAAGAGGAGAAACTGATTTGAATGTACCAGACAAAGATCTTGTGATGACAGATCGTACTGGTCAGGGAAAAGATCAAGATGGTCATCGAAATGCTCTCACTTCTATTTATTGGATGCCAACAGGAGACTCTCCAATTTTATCCCTAACAATTAACTTGTCTGATCATGTACATTACTATCATGGAGGTGTTCCATTTGAGTACATCTTGTTTGACCCAACTAGTGGAGAGTTGAGTAGAGTGATACTAGGAGGAGATGTGATGGATGGACAAGTGTTTCAACTACCAGTAAAAGGTGGAACATGGAAGTGTGGTCGTATGTTACTTCCTGAATTAGCCGATGAAGAATCAAAGAAGGACATGTATACTTTGATAGGAGAAGCTGTAGCACCAGGTTTTGACTTTCATGATTTTACATGGGTAACTGCTGAAATGATTCACAAGACTGCAGCTCCACAATACTGGAATGTGTTGAAGTCATTCCTCCATGATACAAAGAGAACAGATTCACTAGAAAGAAACACTCGTGGTTTTGAAGACTCTAAATGGACTAATTATTATGATGATTATTTAACAGTAGTGTAACCCTCACAACATTGTATGCTGGTATCATGTGTATGTCTGTGTAGCAAAAGCTTTCATGTCATTAACTTTTCTGCATAAAGCTACTGATTTTTATAAATTCAGTTTGTATATGTTTTCTAGTATACCTTTTTAATTGCAATTGAATTGTATGTAATTACTTAACTGTTGTTGTATAATGAAGAGCAATTGTGTAGTCACATGTATCAAACATTGTTGAGAAATCAATTAATGCATTGGCTGTAAAATCAGTGCCTTTTCATTTATCATATGCCATATGCAGTTTTTATGTTGACACACTAGTACTGTTCCCAGACAACAGTTAGATACATATCATGTTCTATATATGAATATGTTGTACCCAACAGCATACACTATTCATGCAATCTTAAGACAGTATGTAATTAACTAACAATTCAAAGTAACTTCAGCACTATATCATGAAACTGTAATCTCCCCCTATGTGATTGGTGTGTTCAGTGGTTTAAATATTGCATTTTATGTGTAGTGGAGATTATCACCGCATAATTCAGTGTTTGTGCTGTAAAGCCTTAATAAATAATTTTTTCTATGTTTTGGTGTTGGAACAAATTTTACCTATGCTCAGACAAAATCACACCACAGGCATAACAATACTGAATAGCATTGGAATCATTTACAGGTTTTCTGTTGTTATAGGGACTTTTTTGTTTCAATACTGGAGTTAGTGTAGGTAGCATTGCATGGAACATTATTTTTGCTGTGTATCAGTTTCCAACAAGCCAAATCATCTCACAGCTAATGCTTAAAATCAATGGTGTCTTGTAAAGATTGAGTAGATGGTATTTTTCTCATCACTAAAGGAAACAGCAGGGATATCCTGTCTCCACTTTATTTTTCAGTCCTCACTTGTCCAAGCTACTGCCTAATAAATGCAAACCATGCCAGCGAACATCACAACAATCTGAAAAGAAAACAAAACCAGCAAACTGACTATACTGGCCTATGTTATGTAATTATGCAGTGCTTGTATATAGCTAGCAAAATACTACAGCATATCATTTTATTATTTCATTTTTAGTTCTCACTTGATCAGACATAGCTAACATTTTAAGAAAAATTATCATGGGGTTGATTATGTGCTAGGAGCTTTAACCAAATATATATCACTTTAGTGTGGGCATTCAAAGGTACCGCTTGGGGTTTAACTCGTATATTCACTGGGTAATATCTTGGGAATGCAATTTGCTCATGGCTTTGATGCCCAACCAGTTCAAAGTTACGATGTACTTTGACTCATTTTATTGAGCGACATGGAGCATTTGTTTACACATTAGTCAAATGCTCAGTGTAGTTGTTAAGTTTAGATTATTAGTATATGCCCTGAGTGAGTATATCACTTGTACTGTGACTGCATCAGGATTTTGCTGATATATACACCCTTACCCCTCAGGCCTGCGGTCCTTGGGGTTCCGATGTATGCCCTTGGGGGTTGGGTACATATATCAGCAAAATCTCTTGCAGCTGTGATATAACTACATAATTTCAATGCTGAAACTAATATTTTATTAGATTTTAATTTCTTAAGCGGTTTCTCGTCACACAGATCATGTTACACTATGGAGCCCTATTCTTTTAGTACTCAAGGCTATAATTACTGAGTACCACTTTTATTCCTCATCTATACACTTGTATATATAAATATATATGACATCACTGACTTCAGTTATGGCAATGATGACGCTCTATAATATACATGAGTATTTAGACTGAAACTGATATACCACATGCTTTCAAAATAATTTTCTCACTGGGTAAACACATGCATGGCAGATGAAGTTCAACTCTGCTAAATGTATACACCTAGCCATAGCCATGCATAGCAACAAAAATGGTCTATATCTGATCTCTATGGTCAGTAAATTTGAGATCTTGGAATTGCGACGATGAACACCTATTAACATGGAAGGAACATATATCAATTATGTTGGTAAAGTTAAAATCTCCTCCGTTGTCTTGCATAAGTTAAAGCAAATGTTACACATGCTCAGTGAAACCAATATTGGAATGTGCTGCTACAATCTGGCACCCACACCTATACGTACATCAGAAAGCTGAATCAAGTAGAATAGGTTCAACACAGACTCACCAGTGTCACTTGTTTTTGTTACAAATGATTTCTATCTATTATGATGGAAAACAAATCCAAGATTTTATTTATTAATTAGTCAATTATATATATCCTCTAGGTACCTGTGAAACAGGTAGTCAGAAACCTGAAGCTGCTGATGTATAATTATAGTACATAGCAGCATACAGGACAAAACTTCAAAGATGCATATGCTTCATCTGTACGTACGTATATACCTGCAGAATTGTGAGTTGACATCTACTGAAGTTTGAGAAGTGGGGTAGAGTGCATAATGTCAATCTAGCCTTTACAAATTCACTTTTACTTCAAACTTTGATCAAATTAATTATAAAGTATTGAATGAAGTGAAGCCTTTGCACTTTGTATTTAACACACTGAGACTTTATTCTGCACAGTAAACTGCATGCTGAATATGCCTCAGCTAGAATACACAATACTTATGAACTCTGTACATGACATTATGGTAAAATGAATATGCAGTCTGGTCTTATAATACCACACCCTGTAAGGATAATGTTGACTGTGTAGTATGCTATATTTTGTCAGCCCTACCATTGCAGTAGGCTGATCCTAATATACATGGCACAGTACGATATGTGTGCATGTATACACTTATACGCATTGCACTACACCACACATCATACTTATTGACTATAAGCTACACCCACCACAGCCCACTAATCACATATAGTTATTATTGTTGTATATGCCATAGCATAGAGCACATACATTTTCGCCCTCAAAAATGGCACCTTATTGTTCATGCGAATGCATATGCCTCTGTAAAGAGGTCATCACTTGTATATTTTTCTGATTTAGCATTTGTTAAAATTTGTGTATGTATCAGCTGCACATTGCTTAGCTACATACAGGGGACATTGTAGCTTTAGTATAGGTGAGCACTCAGCTAGAAGTGTCTTTACAATTTTAAGGTTTTAAAATGGTTTTAAAAATACAATGCCAATCTATACCGCATATATTGTATGAAATTTCTCCACTGTTTTTGCAGTGTCTCCCCTATAATCATGTATGCAATAATTATATACTTTTCACTGCAACATATGTATCTATGAATACTGCGGGAAACCTTAATGTGTTGGCATGCAGGTTATCATAACTGAAAGGGTTTAACACAGCGTAGCTAGGATACAACATGATCAGGTGTTACTGATGTCAGAATGTGGTACATTAATTAGTTGGAGTAATAGACTGGTACATTAATTACATTGGAGTAATAGACTATGACCTATTGTGACATCATCAAATTACATAATATCGCTAACACCATGCATGATCACATAATGATCATCATACGCATTCAGTTGCAAATTAATTGATAACACTTAAAATCTGGTTACAATCAAGATCAGGGGTCTCTTGATCCTCCTGCAGGCATCAAGAGCTCCAAAAGGTAGTGAGCACCTCTGAGATGATCTGGCTCCCCATAATGACTGAACACATGCGACAGGGAGAAACTGATCTTACAATGTATAATGATGACATCATGCCTGAATCTGGAACTGTCCAACAACCCCTTCCAGAGAGAAGGCAACTCTTAGAGTTTAATATCAGCATGCATGGCCCAGATTACCAGTTTATCATGAAAACACAAGAGGCATATGAGTCCATCAACAAGTAGCTAACACCATACACCATGCATGAGGTTGAAATCAAGTGCATGGCACCCCTCCACCTAATGTTTTTATCTGCTATGAAGATTTGAGTGCTCCCATAGTCATGGAGTTTTTTGTTTATAGAGTGTATACATAACTATGTATCTATGAATACTTTGGGAAACCTTAATGTATTGGCATACAGGTTATCATAACTGAAAGTGTTTAACAAAGCATAGCTACACAGTAAATTCAAATGGATCAATTTGACCTACATGGGTAAATTTAAACTGCAGAAGTTTTGGTTAAAATGACCATCTAAAAGTGGTTGTAACCCGAGTAGGTACTTGAACTAAATCAGTCAAAATAACCAGGGAAGGTCAATACAACTGTTCACTTAAGATGTTGAAATAACATATTTTGGTGATTTGAGTGTGAATTGTCAAGTCTACTATGGTAAAGTTTAGATGACCAGCTACATGGTTAAATTTACAGTACACTGGCCGTTATAACAGTGTGTTACATCCCACAATCAAAAGTGAACATGGAGAACATAGGTTTTAAATACAATTTGAAAACTCTATAAGACCAGGTATGTTTAAAGTATTAAAATGCAGTATGTAACAATTATTGTCGTAGATAGATTAATGTATGTTATTACTAATGATGACTGACTTGTTAATTAATGCAAAAAAACAAATAAACAAATCTTGTGACATGGGTTAATTTTACCACAGATGGTTAAAATGACCATGATGGCAAGGTTATTTCAAACACCTGGCTAGAGGTTGAAGAGACTATAGAGCATCTGGGTAATATGACTGTATCTTACAAAGTTAAAATAAACCAATACATCCTTGGGTCATTACTACCAAAAAATCGGTCGTTTGAATTGCAGGTAAAACAACCCAAAAATTTGGGTCATTTGTATCCATTTGAATTTACAGTGTACATAGGGTGATCAGGTGTTACTGATGTCATGCAGGATGTGGTACATTAATTACGTCGGAGTAATAAGACTATGACCATTTGTGACATCATCAAATTACATAGTAATAGGACATCATCAAATCCATAACATATAAAAGCAGCAACCTGCACATTTGTTCTATATTCAATCTATAGTCATGGCAAAGTTAACAGCGGAGATGTTGATCAACAAACTAGGATTGATAGCTCATCCAGAAGGTGGATTCTTCTTGGAGACTCATCGCTCAGGAAGTGACCAGCCAATGAGCACAAGAGGAGAAACTGATTTGAATGTACCAGACAAAGATCTTGTGATGACAGATCGTACTGGTCAGGGAAAAGATCAAGATGGTCATCGAAATGCTCTCACTTCTATTTATTGGATGCCAACAGGAGACTCTACAATTTTATCCCTAACAATTAACTTGTCTGATCATGTACATTACTATCATGGAGGTGTTCCATTTGAGTACATCTTGTTTGACCCAACTAGTGGAGAGTTGAGTAGAGTGATACTAGGAGGAGATGTGATGGATGGACAAATGTTTCAACTACCAGTAAAAGGTGGAACATGGAAGTGTGGTCGTATGTTACTTCCTGAATCAGCCGATGAAGAATCAAAGAAGGACATGTACACTTTGATAGGAGAAGCTGTAGCACCAGGTTTTGACTTTCATGATTTTACATGGGTAACTGCTGAAATGATTCACAAGACTGCAGCTCCACAATACTGGAATGTGTTGAAGTCATTCCTCCATGATACAAAGAGAACAGATTCACTAGAAAGAAACACTCGTGGTTTTAAAGACTCTAAATGGACTAATTATTATGATGATTATTTAACAGTAGTGTAACCCTCACAACATTGTATGCTGGTATCATGTGTATGTCTGTGTAGCAAAAGCTTTCATGTCATTAACTTTTCTGCATAAAGCTACTGATTTTTATAAATTCAGTTTGTATATGTTTTCTAGTATACCTTTTTAATTGCAATTGAATTGTATGTAATTACTTAACTGTTGTTGTATAATGAAGAGCAATTGTGTAGTCACATGTATCAAACATTGTTGAGAAATCAATTAATGCATTGGCTGTAAAATCAGTGCCTTTTCATTTATCATATGCCATATGCAGTTTTTATGTTGACACACTAGTACCGTTCCCAGACAACAGTTAGATACATATCATGTTCTATATATGAATATGTTGTACCCAACAGCATGCACTATTCATGCAATCTTAAGACAGTATGTAATTAACTAACAATTCAAAGTAACTTCAGCACTATATCATGAAACTGTAATCTCCCCCTATGTGATTGGTGTGTTCAGTGGTTTAAATATTGCATTTTATGTGTAGTGGAGATTATCACCGCATAATTCAGTGTTTGTGCTGTAAAGCCTTAATAAATAATTTTTTCTATGTTTTGGTGTTGGAACAAATTTTACCTATGCTCAGACAAAATCACACCACAGGCATAACAATACTGAATAGCATTGGAATCATTTACAGGTTTTCTGTTGTTATAGGGACTTTTTTGTTTCAATACTGGAGTTAGTGTAGGTAGCATTGCATGGAACATTATTTTTGCTGTGTATCAGTTTCCAACAAGCCAAATCATCTCACAGCTAATGCTTAAAATCAATGGTGTCTTGTAAAGATTGAGTAGATGGTATTTTTCTCATCACTAAAGGAAACAGCAGGGATATCCTGTCTCCACTTTATTTTTCAGTCCTCACTTGTCCAAGCTACTGCCTAATAAATGCAAACCATGCCAGCGAACATCACAACAATCTGAAAAGAAAACAAAACCAGCAAACTGACTATACTGGCCTATGTTATGTAATTATGCAGTGCTTGTATATAGCTAGCAAAATACTACAGCATATCATTTTATTCTTTCATTATTAGTTCTCACTTGATCAGACCCATGATAATTTTTCTTAAGATGTCAGCTATGGCATAGCTAACATCTTAAGAAAAATTATCATGGGGTTGATTATGTGCTAGGAGCTATAAACAATTTTAACCAAATATATATCACTTTAGTGTGGGCATTCAAAGGTACCGCTTGGGGTTTAACTCGTATATTCACTGGGTAATATCTTGGGAATGCAATTTGCTCATGGCTTTGATGCCCAACCAGTTCAAAGTTACGATGTACTTTGACTCATTTTATTGAGCGACATGGAGCATTTTATTGTTTACACATTAGTCAAATGCTCAGTGTAGTCGTTAAGTTTAGATTATTAGTATATGCTCTGAGTGAGTATATCACTTAAACTGTGACTGCATCAGGATTTTGCTGATATATACACCCTTACCCCTCAGACCTGCGGTCCTTGGGGTTCCGATGTATGCCCTTGGGGGTTGGGTACATATATCAGCAAAATCTCTTGCAGCTGTGATATAACTACATAATTTCAATGCTGAAACTAATATTTTATTAGATTTTAATTTCTTAAGCGGTTTCTCGTCACACAGATCATGTTACACTATGGAGCCCTATTCTTTTAGTACTCAAGGCTATAATTACTGAGTACCACTTTTATTCCTCATCTATACAATTGTATATATAAATATATAAATATATATGACATCACTGACTTCAGTTATGGCAATGATGACGCTCTATAATATACATGAGTATTTAGACTGAAACTGATATACCACATGCTTTCAAAATAATTTTCTCACTGGGTAAACACATGCATGGCAGATGAAGTTCAACTCTGCTAAATGTATATACCTAGCCATAGCCATGCATAGCAACAAACATGGTCTATATCTGATCTCTATATGGTCAGTAATTTGTGATCTTGGAATTGCGACGATGAACACCTATTAACATGGAAGGAACATATATCAATTATGTTGGTAAAGTTAAAATCTCCTCCGTTGTCTTGCATAAGTTAAAGCAAATGTTACGGGCACATGCTCAGTGAAACCAATATTGGAATGTGCTGCTACAATCTGGCACCCACACCTATACGTACATCAGAAAGCTGAATCAAGTAGAATAGGTTCAACACAGACTCACCAGTGTCACTTGTTTTTGTTACAAATGATTTCTATCTATTATGATGGAAAACAAATCCAAGATTTTATTTATTAATTAGTCAATTATATATCCTCTAGGTACCTGTGAAACAGGTAGTCAGAAACCTGAAGCTGCTGATGTATAATTATAGTACATAGCAGCATACAGGACAAAACTTCAAAGATGCATATGCTTCATCTGTACGTACGTATATACCTGCAGAATTGTGAGTTGACATCTACTGAAGTTTGAGAAGTGGGGTAGAGTGCATAATGTCAATCTAGCCTTTACAAATTCACTTATACTTCAAACTTTGATCAAATTAATTATATAGTATTGAATGAAGTGAAGCCTTTGCACTTTGTATTTAACACACCGGCTGAGACTTTACTCTGCACAGTAAACTGCATGCTGAATATGCCTCAGCTAGAATACACAATACTTATGAACTCTGTACATGACATTATGGTAAAATGAATATGCAGTCTGGTCTTATAATACCACACCCTGTAAGGATAATGTTGACTGTGTAGTATGCTATATTTTGTCAGCCTATACCATTGCAGTAGGCTGATCCTAACATACATGGCACAGTGCATGTATACACTTATACGCATTACACCACACCACACACCATACTTATTGACTATAAGCTACACTCGCCACAGCCCACTAATCACATATAGTTATTATTGTTGTATATGCCATAGCATAGAGCACATACATTTTCGCCCTCAAAAATGGCACCTTATTGTTCATGCAAATGTATATGCCTCTGTTAAAAGATCATCACTTGTATATTTTTCTGATTTAGCATTTGTTAAAATTTGTGTATGTATCAGCTGCACATTGCTTAGCTACATACAGGGGACATTGTAGCTTTAGTATAGGTGAGCACTCAGCTAGAAGTGTCTTTACAATTTTAAGGTTTTAAAATGGTTTTAAAAATACAATGCCAATCTATACCGCATATATTGTATGAAATTTCTCCACTGTTCTTGCAGTGTCTCCCCTATAATCATGTATGCAATAATTATATACTTTTCACTGCAACATATGTATCTATGAATACTGCGGGAAACCTTAATGTGTTGGCATGCAGGTTATCATAACTGAAAGGGTTTAACACAGCGTAGCTAGGATACAACATGATCAGGTGTTACTGATGTCAGAATGTGGTACATTAATTAGTTGGAGTAATAGACTGGTACATTAATTACATTGGAGTAATAGACTATGACCTATTGTGACATCATCAAATTACATAGTAATAGGACACACTGCTTGATTTCTTAGTTTACTAGAGTGGTATATCCCCAGTATATGGAACAGTTAATTGTTTGTTATTTTAGTAGTTTTTCAGTAAATCCGCATTCACTGATGATTTACTGAGAGTTTAAAACTTAGTAAAACAATTATATTCCATATACTTAAAGTTACTGACATTTTACTATCAGTATAACTGGGTACAACTACAGTAAAGTGGCTTAACAAATTAGTAAACTAAGAACTTCAAGCAGTGACATCATCAAATCCATAACACATAAAATGCAGCAACCTGCACATTTCATCTATATTCAATCTATAGTCATGGTAAAGTTAACAGCGGAGATGTTGATCAACAAACTAGGGTTGATAGCTCATCCAGAAGGTGGACTCTTCTTGGAGACTCATCGCTCAGGAAGTGACCAGCCAATGAGCACAAGAGGAGAAACTGATTTGAATGTACCAGACAAAGGTCTCGGGATGACAGATCGTACTGGTCAGGGAAAAGATCAAGATGGTCATCGAAATGCTCTCACTTCTATTTATTGGATGCCAACAGGAGACTCTACAATTTTATCTCTTACAATGAACTTGTCTGATATTGTACATCACTATCATGGAGGTGTTCCATTTGAGTACATCTTGTTTGATCCAACTAGTGGAGAGTTGAGTAGAGTGGTACTAGGAGGAGATGTGATGGGTGGACAAGTGTTTCAACTACCAGTAAAAAGTGGAACATGGAAGTGTGGTCGTATGTTACTTCCTGAATCAGCCGATGAAGAATCAAAGAAGGACATGTACACTTTGATAGGAGAAGCTGTAGCACCAGGTTTTGACTTTCATGATTTTACATGGGTAACTGCTGAAATGATTCACAAGACTGCAGCTCCACAATACTGGGATGTGTTGAAGTCATTCCTCCATGATACAAAGAGAACAGAGTCACTAGAAAGAAACGCTTGTGGTTTTGAAGACTCTGAATGGACTAATTATTATGATAACTATTTGAAACAGCAAAAACACACTTAACTATGACTTATGAATGGTTTCATCATGTAATGAATTCCTAAAACTAGCTATATACTATCTATGTGTGGGTATAGTGTGGTGAGACCTACACTTGGACATGACTTTCTTAAGCTTTGTTTTGAGCAGAAGGTGAAAATGTATATACGAGAATCGGCATGGTATGCAAGCATACCTTTTCTGCATGACCTGTAGCTACATGTGTTAAAAGTGTATAATGGTAGTACACCAGACATACATGTACTGAAGAGAGTGTTTGCATGCATCTTTACCAGTTAGGTACCATAATTAAAACACCTCAACTGAATGTATGTGTGTATGTACTATGTACTGTACATGCATGCATACATACATTCACACACGTATGTACACACATACACTCTTGTACTCATACATACCTACATGGTCACCTGCACTGATTCTATTTGTCATTTAGCTGGTATTCACCTATGTGGCTTTTACATGATTCAAATGTTTATATGATTGTCACATTTGTACTAGTGAAACCATCAAGTAGATGTAACTGGATAAATGAATTGCACAGTTAGACCACTCCTAGGTTACCTGTATTACTCTTGTCTGTATGCCCTCTTTCCTGCCACACCCATGTATTGTCCCATCCACCACTCTTCATAGCTATAACTGCCAATGTATTTATTTGTTGTAGATTATTATCATGATCAGAGTTACTGTTCTTCCATGAAAAGTATCTATGTTACTTTTGTTACAGCCAACTAACCAGCTACAGTAAAATGTCCCCATCACACTTCCATGTGGGCTGCTTTCTTTGTCTTTCAGCTCCATGGGTCAGGCATGTCAGAATGGCTATACTGGAGCCACATCTAACTACACCCATATTATTCCCATGGCCTCTCCAGGTCAATCTTCACTTTTAAGTCACATAGTAATTGAAATGATAACCGCTTGGCATCATGCATGACATTGAGAATCCACAAAAGTTGTGAGCTTGTATGATGTCTGGAACAACTACTAGCTGATAATAGTGTGAACATGCAAAACATTTAATTTATACAAACACAACTTGCAGACATTATGATTACAGCATGCATGGCTACAATGAAAATTACGGTTTCACTTGCATGGTGCATGGTGACTTCTCTGTGGCCAGCAATACATGCATGAATGTAATCCATACAGGAGCTCACAGCCGCGGGAAAAGATTGCATGCATAGCTATAATCATGACCATTATTATGCTTCTTTACAGTTACAAGTCACAGTATTACCTAACAGCATGCTTGCCGATGACAAGCCAGCTATAAGTCATCTATGAGATGACACAAATTAAACCCTAGCACAGTAAGCCATACACTTCATCCTTTCTGGCCATTATGTCTGTTCACAGCTTTTAATTGCAAAAAATTTTGTGATATGTGTCAGGTGCAGTAGTACTGTAAATGGCATAAACTGATCAGGACGTTAAGTCCGGCTCTTCCCCATGAAATAAATATCCTGCTCTTTTGTTGTACCTATAAGCCTGAAATATAGTAGAAGCAGACCTTTGATGCAGTACTGTGTTATAATACACATGCATCCTCATTGTATGTAGGAAGCCATAGTAGAAGCTATTAATTAAGCACAAACAATGAAAAGATAGAAAGGACTATTCTCTTTTAAAAATCAATGAAAGATGGTCATCTTTTGAGGGGTAAGGATGTGGCAATTATGCTGGCATAAGTTTGGAAACAATAGGTATAGATATGTGTGGGAATCAGGGATTATGCTGACATTTTGAGGCAATTGTTAAGCGCTGTATCGGTAAAACATTATAGTAAATTCTCTTTTGAACTGAGCTTGCAGCTAGGGTTATACAGCACCTGGAGACTGTGTCCTCTACTACCACACATCTACACTTGATCAACCTCCACATGCTAACTTTTTCTCTTCAAGAATTTGAGTGCACAAAATGTGATTTATTTGGTATAGTCAGCAATGACTCAGCAGTATTTGAAGTTAGCCAATTAATAAGTACAATATGCATAATACATGCAGTTGTGCACTGTAGCTAAGGCTGCTGACTATAACAGCTTTTAGGTACTTTCTTCATCTGTATACATGCTCTGAATTCTGTAGCAAATTTGTACATTTCATTCTTAGATCCGCAGAGGAAGTTTGCATGTGCTTTCTAGCTTGACCTTCCTTTTTACATCCAAGTTGTTAAACTCTCCACTTTAATTGAACTGAACAGCCAATAGGCTTCACCCCTGCATCACTATATGAGAAGCTGCATCACTATATGAGAAGCTGCATCACAGGCTTTTCTTCAATATCACAGTATAGCTCATTAGCTACATGTATTGGTCTAAAATGTAAGTAAACCTTTACTTTCTTAGAAGTTAAGGGCAATCCATAGAAGCTTATCCTTTCAGGCTCAATTAGTATAGTGTGATAGAAGAGCAGAGACTGTTTGCAATGGTGCTAGTATATAATCATAATAATTATTTAGCACCCTGCAATAAGGCTGAAAGCTATTTTAGCTATAATTAATGTGACACACAACCACAAATCACTGGAATAAAACAATAATTACATCATCAGTAAAACTACAGAGTAATGAATAAAATTTAATGCTATAAGTTTTTTAAGGCATCAAAAAAATTACTTGCTGTAATATATGATGGGTATACGAAGCCACATGATTTTACTTATAATGTCACTGATATAACCATCACAGAAATTGGCTGCTCAGAATCCTCAAAACCATATCATTGACGTTTCTTTCTGATCTTAATTTGTATAATAACTTTAGCAAACACGGGGCCTTGAAACTCCAGGTAATACACCCAAGCCAACCACAATTACTACAGTAAAAACCAAACCCACAATGTAAATATAATCATTGCCATAATAACCCAAAATCATACCAACAGTTCATAATAATTAGTACAAACTGGAGTATATTCAGCAAACATACTGAGTAATCACCACCTTATATAAGTGCGTTCTATTATTGTGCAAGGTGTCTCCATACTCAACATCTAAAAAGTCAATTTTGCTCAGTGAATACAGACTTTGGGCACACTCTCTTAACTTATGAACTCTTAATTGATCATACCTGTCCAATGAGGTGGTTAACGTAGATGTTCAGTTTGGAGTATGGCACAATAAGGGGTAAAAGGATTAGTTACCACTGAAATACTTCAATGTACACACTTTATCGAAGGCCACAAGCACACAAGTATACACAGAGTGATAAATTAATGGAGCAAGAAGTTGTGGTAGGAAGCTAAGGCCATTAAACTGATCAGTCCAGACAGCAGTGATTCACTGACATACAACATGTAGAAGTAAGTTTCAGAAAAGTTGTGTTTAATGTCTGCTCATATGAAGTGATGGTCTGGGGGTAAGACTAGTAATAGTCAATGTCATACAATGTATTTACATTTAGGTATCTGTCTTGTCTTCACCATACAACACCAGTGCTATATGAAATAGAAAAGAGAATACAATTAACTGCTTGGCTGTATTTGTCATGCAGGGATTTTCAGAGGAACATCAAGGTGGTTGACATAAACTTAGGCAGGCAAATATTAATTATGCAGCAAATTAGGTACATAATGTATGACTTATATATACAAGTGCAAGTGTTCATTCACAGCATGCTTCTATCTATTCAATTCCATTCCCTCATTGTTATAAGCAGCTGAGTGGGGTCATGCATATGCTACTACAAATGTCTCTCATAATTACTGAATAGACTTCAAATAGTAACATGAAGACTACTGTACCCCACAATATCGCTGAATGGAAACCATAAAATCATTATAAACTGCCTTGAGTTGGCTACCCACCAACTCATTTGGCTACCAGCCACTACAGCAAGAGAGACAAACTCTAAGTGAATATTATATGACTGTAGTATTTTAATGGTGAAAGATAGAGTCTTGTCACCTTAAGCACAAGACAGACTGTATGTCACTAGCCAACAGGGACGAAAGTCATACATACAGTGTGTGATATGGTCCTTCCCACAGTATATACCCTATGCACCTCTCTCTGATTTATATAACCAGGTATAGTTAATAAACTACAACAGAAAAATGAATAATAAAGATAATCAAATAAAGCTACTGATATGTTTATATTTCTGTATAAGATGTATGTTCGACCGCATTTGGAATATTGTGTGCAATCTTGGAGTCCGTACTTGGCTAGAGACATCGACACCCTTGAAAAGGTTCAGAGACGTGCAACTAAACACCTTCGCGGATTAGCCCACTTGACTTATGAAAGCCGTCTTGAAATTCTGGATCTCTATTCTCTGTATTGCAGACGTCAAAGGGGTGATATGATTGAAACATATAAGATACTTAAACAACATTATGACTTGGACCCATCTACATTTTTTACTTTAAATACTGCTACCACCAGGGGCCACTCTCTTAAGCTTTTTAAAGAAAGATCAAGATTACTTGTTAGACAGAACTTTTTTACAAATAGAATAGTCAATCTATGGAACTCCTTACCTGACTTTATCATTTCAGCACCAACAGTTGCAACCTTCAAGCTGCGCTTGGATAATTTTTGGAAGCAAATCTAGATATGGGCACCTTCAAAGGCCTGCGGCCTAGCCTGGCAAGTTAGCTTGCCTTGGCATCTACAAGCCCATTAAATAATAATAATAATAATAATAATAATAATAAGCAGTCTACATACTATTCATGGCATGTGATTGGAGTTGCCCACAAGGTCCATAAAATCAACATTGGCACCACCTCATGACCACAGCAATATTCAATGGTCTGCACTGTATATATGAGTATACTAATGCTATTAAAATGACTTTTCTTATATCATGTCGCATGGCTTGAATGTCCCTCCCTGTCAGTGACAAAGTATCTGTGTCAACTATACAGCGCAACATATAGGATTGATTACAGCATACTCATCATAGGACTGCATTTTACCACAAATCTGTTAGCTACTTTACATTACACTGAAACCTTTTTTCTGTCAAAGGTAGCTGGATTTTGGGCCTGATCATGAAAATTAATATACTCTAATAGAGCAGTCACATACAATCATATCAGTAAAATTTAATTGTACTTCTCAGTTACTCTTTCTATTCTACTTATTTTGCTATACCTATGCTTAGCTAGCATTTCCAGAGAACATTTTGTGAATGGAAGGATGCTTCAGACCCCCAAAGCACTCCCTCTCCCACCCCCTAAATCCTCCCTTGCTTCAGTTGCTTGAGTCTGCATGTGTTGCACCAACTAGCGCAAATTATATGTATTTGTTCATTGGCTAACCTAACATTAGCAGGAGTATATAATATATATATATACCGTAGGCAGAGAAATTTTTATGTAAAAATATTTTTGTTTCAGAAATTTTCGAGTAAAAATATTTTTGTGGGTGTAGACAACCCACGAAAATATTTTTACTCAAACTTTTTTAGTACTACATCTCAAAAAGTTATCTTTCTTTGGTTTATTTGTAGCCTACACTTTCGGTGATGCACCCGGCCTGCAGGCCGTGCATGTAGCTGGAAAATTGATGCCCTGCGCCTCCAATCAGAGACATCCAAAATAAACAGGCTGACTTATATACAACTATATCTTCAGTGCTGGTCATTGTAAAGTGTTAATAATAAATACTTTAGACTTAAGGAAGAAAATCCATCCCTCCTAGAGGAAGACTGAGTGTGGCCCCGACTAGACATTGTATGGGTGACCTGCAGTTTGAATCCTGGGATTTTTTTCCTTACTTTGGCCCCTTTTCTGTTACACCTTATCAGTCATTAAGTCAAGTCATCAAGTCAAGTCATTAAGTCTAAGTCCTTGAAATTAGGTTAGGTAATCCTATAAGGCTGCAGCACATGTTGCTGTCAGACCTTCAGTGCTGGTCACTGTATAAATAAAGTGTTAATAATAATAATTAATATCCCCATCATCATTTATGACTAATATATAGCTATATAACTATATAGCCTTGGCCACAACTATCCCCTGTTTAGTCCCCTGCTTTCAGGTGTACAATGGCACATTGGAATGACATTGTGTCCACTTACTTAATTTAATCAGCCATCAAAGTTTCACAGAAGAATGGACACATCTATTCTGATATAAGTATCAATGATCAAAATTTTATTTAGGAGCAATTAAGGATTCAATTGAAGCTGCTAAAATTGAAATGTTTTAAATAGAACATCCAAAATGATTTCATAAGGGGGAAAGTGTGTGAGCTGCAATTAAACTTGACATGTGCATACTACCATTATGCCAAACATCCTGTGAAACTAATTAAAACAATCAATTATAATTTATTTCCTGAAAGACCATTCTTCTATATAAATATCAGTAGCAGATCTAAGACAGTTGACATAGCTGAAAAATAAGACATCTGAGGACATTTCTCCAGAAAAATTTTGAGATTATACAAGCTCTGAAATCAGATTTAGCCAGGTTAATAATTACTGTAAATTCAACTGTAAACATTGACTGTATAACTTGTGACTAAACTGTAGCTTTGATTGCTGGAAGTAGTATAATTTCTATTAGAGTACCTCAATCATTTTTAATGCAGTGGGAGGTGAAAAGCATGCAAAGTACTGCTGAGGGTTTAGTAGCTATAAATGGTGTTAGTTAAGTGCAATTGCATGCATGTTACTGAAATTCAGTGTTTGCTATGACAAAATGCAGCAATTATAAAGGTAGTAAGACTTCCACTGAGCTACTTTTAAAAGGGGATTTCTGTCAAAACCACAGAAACCCACCTATAGATCTGCCACTGAATATATACAGAGTTTTTTATATGATAGCTTATTAGCAGTATCCATTACCACTGCTGGAGACTGATGATCATGAAGTGACTCGTTATGTATACATATGCTTAGGCCACTCCAAATAAATTCTCTGTTTCCCATCCTGGACTCAAGCATATTTGCATGCGGGCGGGCGGTCCATTTCCATTATTTCATTATAAGATTGGCTAGATTTTCAAGCCATTATTTGCCTGGCACAGCCAAAAAGGGTATGCTTAAACTTGTTCCTTCCTTTGTAGTTGCAAAAATAACACAAACGTGAAGTTTGTGCTGACTTGATAGCACTGCTGACACGTGAGCTGACACTTTCAAGATAGCTTTTACTGAACCTATCAGTATGCAAGAATAACCGGAAAATAATGGAAGAATACGGAATAATGGAATATTTAGAGCTGGCAGTAACCAGATGCGGGCGGTGGACGGGAAACAGAGAATTTATTTGGAGCAATAAAGTTCAGTCAACATCGTTGTCAAATTTAATTGCAATCTCAGAAGGCTAAATTTTTGAGTCAACTTTTTTCCTGCGTGGGGGGCCCCACTTAATAGAGCATGCTCCACATGCATGTTGCTCAGCCCCCCCCCCCCCCCCCCCCCCACTTTAAACTTAAGCACCTGTTAGTAACCCCTCCCCCTTTCTAAACTACTGGATCTGCAGATCACTGATTAAAATTTCTTCCTCATCTGCTTGCATGCACACATACTCTGAATTCTGTGGCAAATTTAAAGTACTTTAATTTATTATTTACAACTTTATTCTGCTAGAACAAGCAATAGGAACTTTATAGCTTGGGCTGCATGCATGCTTATGAGCCCACTGATCAGACAACCTTAATTAATCAACGTGACATGTGTAATTTGTGCATATCTATGACAAGCTTGCCATAATTTTTAACTGAATTAAGTTCACGGTGCATAGTTTGAAAACTACTGGTATTCACAGTCATACCTAAGTTTATATGCTCAAATTTTAACTTCAACACATTTGTTTATTTGTTTATTTATTAAGGCTTTGCAAGTGATGAATGTCTGTAGGATACCTGCATGGTTCTGTTTAAAGATGTATGTGCGTTTTTCCTTCAAACAACATCAAGCAGTAAAAGAAGAAAATTAAATAACAGACCAATGATGTAAGGGTCTTTAGCTAGCTATGTCTTGAAGAAGTTAGCTACCGTAGTTTGCTATATTTTCATACAAAAAGTTTCATGTAAAAATGATTTATGTGCATGAATGACTGCTCTATTAGAGTAGTTTGATCTTATGTAAAAATTTTCATGTAAGAAATTTTGGTACAAGTTTTGCATACAAGAACTATTTTACAAAAAAAAAAGCAAATTACAGTAATTGACAATAGTATAATGAAAACTTTTTATTTGCTTAGACCAAGTAAGGCCATACCTATTATAAAAGTTGTTGCTTAGATCCGACCAACTGAATTTTACACAGATTTCAATTAAGAAAAAGAAAAAATTAGACACCTGGAAATTATTTGATCGAGATAATCTAATAGAACAATCAGTGGGATCTCTAGCATCTGTCTGTGAATGCTATCCCACTGGTGACCTGTGAGAAGGCTGAAGCCTGTGAATACAGGGAGTCAGAAACATGCACATAACTAAAACATTGAAGAATGCAGAAAAAAATCCCATATCTCATTTTGTAGCTGTATTTATAAAAACTATGTGGCTTGTATGCATACAATACAATATAAATGCTTCATCTAACTAATCTATTTTTGAAATAGCTAATATAATATGGCAGAAAACTCTGAAACTAACTGTTTTTTTTTTGGTTTTTTTTTGCCTACTGAGTACTGACACCCATTTTGTTGTGAAATAAATTCAAGAGAAACACTAACTTTTCAAATAGGTAGCTACGGCCTAACTATTATAGTAATTGGTCCACTCACAGTCCTCAAAACCATGCAAGTGTTTTGATGTTTATTTACATCATGGAGAAATGGCTTCAGCAAATTCCACTATTAATAAACCATCTTGTGAATGATTCAGCAGTTACACATGTAAAATCATTAAAAAGTCTTGGCTGCTAGCCCAGAGCTAGCGGACCTTCAGTACTGTACCCCCAATACCTATTATTGCAATTATCGTACACCTGCATGCAGTACTGTAAAGTTATAATCAAATCAAATCAAAACCTGATGCTAACTTACAGCTTCTCCTATCAAAGTGTACATGTCCTTCTTTGATTCTTCATTGGCTCATTGAGGAAGTAACATGTGACCACTTTTCCAGGTAACTGAAATGCCTGTCCACCCATCACATCTCCTCATAGTACCACCGGCTCTACTCAACTCTCCACGGTAGAGTCAAACAAGATGAACTCAAATGGGACACCTCCATGATAGTAATGTACATGATCTGACAGGTCTACTATACTGCAATGTATAAAATTGGAGAGTCTCCATTTGGTACCCAATAGTTTAGGGCATTTTGACTGTCTTGGTCTCTGCCGGACCAGTACAATCTGTCGTTACGATATCTTTCTCTGCAGCTAACTACATAAATCAGTTTCTCCTCTCATTGGCTGGTCACTTCATGAACGATGAGTCTCCAAGAAGAAATCAGCTTCTGGATGGGGCCCACTTTGACTCAGTGGTTTGTCAGTCAGTTGCACCATAGTCGGCATAGATAATATATTCTATGGTTGCACTTAGCTATCTGCAGAAAATTCTATATAGGTAATGCTGATCAACAGTTTGTTGAAGGCTTTTACCATCCTGCCAATGCACACCTTCATTTTGCTAAAGCTAATAACTGATTAGCAATTTTTATGCTTACACTTAACGCCTTAGAAAAGAATTATCTTGGAATTTATATTGGCGCGCAACTTACTCCTCAAAAAATGTAGGCAAATTGCAACGAAGGCATGGAACGAGGCATGGAATTGGTTACCTTAGCTAAGGATGTGTGTAGAGTGAAGAACAAAGCCATTCTCTCACAAGTAAGTCAAGGTCTAAGCTCCGACAACCAATAGCCGATTTTTAGGGACGTCATTAATGCACTTGTATTAATCCTTCGCTTGTTCCTTAGGCAAGTGGAGAGTGCAGACAAGCACAATGTGCTTACCTTAAAGAACACCTATTCAACACGATTATACAAGAGACAGTCTTATCCAGTGAGGTATAGTACACTGCAGTCTTGTACAATGCCACATATGCTACTAAAAGCAGATGGAGTTGTCACTGGTAGGGCCACTATTGTCTCATAGCTATCGAACTCCACTGGCACATCAGGTATGCGTAGTTTTGCATATGAATGGATGACTGATAAGGCTATAAGTTGTTGCTCAGACCCGACTGACCCAATTTTGCACACGTCACCTGGGAATTAATTTGTGAATTTTAATTGAGATACTCTAATAGAACAGTCTGTGGGTAAAATTGGCTTCAAAAGTAATGTTTTCTGTAGGTGTAGATCGAGTGTCTCCCACCGCTGGCTAAGATAATCTATACCATGCCATCTATAGCTCATTGACTTATCAGGGTTCTGCCCACACTGGTCAGCAGTGGTTCAAAGCAACCAGTACCTCTAAAAACCGACCAGTACCCTCTGAAATCACCCAGTACAAGTCTTACATATACCACTGATACGCATACAATATACCCTAATATAACACACAGCATATCAGTTCATGTTAACTTTAGGCCATCACTCAGGAATTTCTGGGCTGAATCCTGAGTTATGTATGTAACTAGCTGTGTTTATTTTCTAGCTATTTGACATGTCTGCATACTAATTTTTTAATCTGACCTACTGATCTATTTTTGTGACCAGAAATCATAAACATGTCTGAAACTAACATAAAGGTTTTTTTAGCCCCACCGACTGACCCATTTTATTGTAAAATAATCCGAACACACAAACTAAGATCTTGTTTGAAGTGGCCTTATTCATAGATTATCTGTACCTTATTTCTGTATTGTGTATGACAGAGCAAAGTTGAAATTGTCCACAAAATCTGTGACAGTCTTCTTCAATTGTGGCACAAGGTCAACACAGGTGAGTCATATATTGTAGTGTGTGTGTGTAGTGCGTGCGTGTGTGTGTGTGCATGCGTGGGTGGGTGGGTGTGTCTGTGTGAAGCTATAGTGTGCCCTTCAAAAGAACACCCTGAAATGTGGATATGACCAGACCATGATTACTTCAAGAGCACTAATGTAAACTTGTGCAAGTAGTCATAGGTTTAGCTAGAAATGGGAAAAAACCTTCTTTACATTTTTTTCAGAATGATGTTAGCTCCTGCACCTATAAAGATTGAGATACAGTACAATATGACTGATCTGATAGAATAATCATACAGTGGAACCTGTCTTAACGGCCACCTGTATAGAAAAGACCATTTCTCTAAAACAACCACTTACGAATTCCCTGTATGAACTATTTAAAAATCTACTTGGCCAGGTGACAGTCTTAGACAGGTCCCACTGTATATACTCTAATAAAACAGTCAGAGTAGCTACAGTTGAATGTTATACCTAAATAGTTATACAATCTGCCGGGTCACTACTAAAGGGTAAAAAGTCCATGAAACATACTAATAAGGACACCTTGATAATCAGGACACTTGTCCACAGTCCCATTTGTATTAGTGTACACACATTTAGACCCCTGAAATCAGGACACCTCACCAGTAAGGACACCTTGATAATCAGGATACCTCACTTAATAAGGATGATCCTAAAGTGTCTAGAATAGATGAATCCACCATCTCACAACCACTTTTTTCCAAATGATTAAAAACCAATGATTTTGTTCACACCTCTAATGTCCACTTCGCCAAAATGCTATTTTGTATGATTCAATTTTCATGTCCTTTTAGTGACAAAAGGTCTCCCTGCTATATCTGACCAGTCATCTAATGCAACTTCATTTCAATCCCAGTATAATCAGGTATGTCCACTATAGCTGAAACTACACTCACTACATGTACATGATTTCATAGCATAAATAAGGATTCGCAATAGTGACATCATTCCCATAGAAACTAACAGTTTTATGTCCAGGCAATCCTTGTTGTGGATCTGGACTTTGAGTGGCCATAATTCTACTTTGGTTCTTTGTGAATTTACCTTGACAGTTTCTTCTTCACTATTACATCGGGTGATGTTATTAAATCATGCAGTACAGAGCTAGTTTGTTTCGATTGACTCTCGAACTTCATCATTATGGTTGTCAGGCATGACACCAATTGTTTTTGAGGTGCTATTACTAAGGACCCTGACAAGGTACAAGAACTGTTAACACTGCTTCAGCCTGACAGGTGCCTTTTGGCATAACGATGGATGCTTCATGGACTTATCTGTGTCTTCTACATTAACTAAGTCCACAGTGATTGAAGATTTGTATAAAAGATATATTTCATGAACTGCTGTCAACTACTAAACCCGTAGCCAAGACAAGTCAAACCCGTAACAAGGATTGTCCATAGCGACATCACTGTTGTGAACCCTTTTTATACTATATCATCTATGATGATTTGTTGTTAGTTGCTAATGGATACCATCAACTCCATACAAGTTCTAATTGATGAACACCAGTTAAAGGAAGACTTTGTCGAACGAAAATATGCCAGCAGTCATAATGATGCCATTGTCTTAAAAATGAAGTAGGTGTCTACATTCACCTGTGCTGAATTGTGTTCTCTAATGGTTTTGTTCTTTAATGGAAGATTAATTTGAAGCCTCAGAACTCATTGATTTCGTTCTTGTTCATATGATATAGTAGACCCTCAGTTATCCAAAATTGAAAATGACCGTTCTATTAGAGAATTTTGTACAGGTGTATGTTCTATTAGAGTATTTCAACAGAGTTCTGTACAGTATATAAATTTTAGGCTTGAAAAATTCACTTATCTGAACACTTTTACCATAAACACATTGGGGTTTGGATAACTGAGGGTCCACTGTAGTACTTTTAAATAATAAATTCTGGCGGTGTTACTTAATTTAATTGCTTTAGCAAATACTTGAAGTTATTAAGAAACAAACTAGGTAATCAGGTAAACACAATCAGATTGTATTCACTTATGCTCTTTTGTAGTTTACTGGCTACTGAAGTACTGTTGATGACCTACCAACAGTTACAAGTGATGGCATTGAAGGAAATTCAAGCCAGTTTGGCTGCAGTCAAGAAGCAACTGCAGAACGAAATCAGTACAGCTTCCCAGATGTTGGCAATGTATGACAGTGTGGGCGGATCACAGTTCACCAACCTGGCTCAAGAATATCAACAACTGTTAGCAGAAATAGCACACAAACAGTGGGCATTAAATGAGTTATCGACAGTTAAATAATTATCATGTAACAATGGATTGGGTATGGGGTTATGTAATCAAGTGTGATGTGATTCATCAGCTGGATCATGTGATGCAGATTCTAGATCATGTGATCTGGTATCAGGATCATGTGATCTGGTATCAGGATCATGTGATGGTGATATTAAATCTTGTGATCCCATAAGGTGATTGTCCAATGTTGCCAGCCACCCATCTCCATTTTGTAGATCATTTTCTGCTGGAGCTATTTTATTACTTTTCTGCATAACAAACACAACACAAATAACGCAGAACACCCTTGTATTCTTTGTGTACCTTAGGACAGATACAAAATAAGAATGGATGTTTCTGGTTCTGGCTTTTTATCCTCACAAAATGGTCGTAAGTGGTAATACCCTTGGTAACTACAAGATACCATGGTTACTATTCTGTAATGTGTTTAACTTACTGAAGTAGATATGAAAGCCCAGCAGGTGTCCCAGTAACGCATCAACTATCACTGATGGTAGAATTATTATACCTGTTATGATGGGGAAAACTGGATCGGATACTCTTGCTCCAAATAACCTCAGGTGTTCAGTAGAGTTAGACGATGAACAGTCCAAGTAACAAAGTTGATCTCGAGCAGCAAAGAACATCACAAACAAAACGAACATGAAAATAGTAAAAAGTGTTACAATGATAAATCCGGTTGATAGTGTTACCAAGAATGGTCTGTTCAAAAAGAACACACACACACTTAACAGACAGAATAGGTAATGTGTACTAACCGATAATTGCGGGCTGCAATACAGTTATTCAGCCACACACAGTGATGATCAAATCCATCAATACATTTGTTACATATTCTGCAGTGCTTTGTATCTACAAGACTACACACAGTATGTCACTAACTAGACAGTAAGAGTTGTACAAGAAATACAAAATGCCTTTCTATTGTGTCAGGAACACAAAAAAAAGTGATGCTTATGGACTCCTGATCATTACATACACAAACAATATCAGTGTAGAATGTAGTGTACTCAAATCCATGTAAAAGTAAATGTCTCTAGCCACTTTAGTTCAGTAGAACAGCATTTTCTGAAAATTCACTGTTTTTTGTGGTGCAGGAAAAATTTATTCATTACACCTTCAACATCACAAAAAGCTGTCTAAAATGGTTAATTTAGCTTTGAATATTGGTAAACTACAACACTCAACAATTATATCAGAGTATACATAACTCTATATATCTGCCCAGTTACTATATAGTAGGGTCCATGGTTGTCTCAGATCTGCTTATATTGTTATCACATCAATCAATTGATGCATAGTAATTACGGCCTACTGTATGTACGCATTGAGTTGAATCCTCAAAAATATTAACTCATTTGTAGTATTGACTTACCCACTAATCATTCAAATGCCTAACACATTATTTATAGCCAAAGCTTTCACCATACATTATAGGATATAGCCTATTAACCTTTCCTGAACTGTTGGTGGAAACACTTGTTTGCTCTTGACATCTTTGTTGTCATCACCAACCATCTTTGTTGTCATCACCAACCATCTTGGTTGGTTGAAATGTTGAGAAAATATCCTCTTTCATTTTTAGCTGTTTTCTTAGAGTTCAGCTCAACTTGTTTGCAGTCTGACCCACGCGGCTAGAACAAGCCAGCTACGAGGCTCTGGCAAGGGGGTGTCACGTCGGCTCACGCTGTAGGTAGATCTGCGACCGCGGTTAAAGTCTTGACCAATTTTCACCTTGACCTTTGACTTGCAGCATTTATCATCGTGACTTGAGGGTTTCTTGTTGAACTTTTGACCTCCACTTATTTCTCTATTTTCCTATACACACCTGCACTTGTAACCTAGTATGATACTTTCTTAGTGCGTGCTACCAGCAGCTGGGAGAGAAAAATCATTATAATTACGGCGAAATGCCTGTTGGACCAATAAAACATCTTCTTGGAGATCCTTACTTCTTGTGAGTTACGTATAATTCCGTAAACTTGATAGTAGCTACGTATAGTTTTTGATTGTGTGTTTCAAATCTTCCGTATCGTCTTGACTCTTGACCCACTGTAAGAGCTATTTTGTGGCCTTGACCGTTGACTTCGAGTTGGGTTTTACTCTTTTCACCACCTTTCATAACCCTTACGTAATATTAAGCTCAAAAGCATCCAGACTTCCTACTGTAGTTGTTGCTCTCTCTCTTCAACTTTAGGGCACGCATCTAGTAGTTGCCGCGAGCAGTCGACTTTAGGGGATGCGTCCAGTAGTTGCCGCGAGTAGTCGACTTTAGGGGAAGCGTCCAGTAGTTGCCACGAGTAGTAGACTTTAGGGGAAGCGTCTAGTAGTGTTAGCGTTAGAGTTCAGCTTTGGTTTCTTCTTCACCTTTAGGGTTAGGTTCTTCTTACTATATACAGCTTATTTCGTTAGTCACATTTATAAGATACAAAGGAAGGGAATCAAGGGAGCTAGCAGCGGTAGCATAATTGGTAGCACACTGGACCATCACACTGGGATCCTGGGTTCGATCCCTCTTCAATACCGCACTTTTTTTTTCGCCTTTTTGGTTCACCGTTATTTTTCTAAGTTCTGTAGGGTTATGAAATAGGGTGAAAAGAGCGATACCCCTTAGAGTTTGACCGCGGTCGCAGATCGACCTACAGCAAGAGCCCGAGTGACACCCCCTTGCTCTGGCCTACATGCACAAGCATATTATTAACTCTTGATAGTATATAATCCCAGGAAGCTACTATGGCATGGGAGATTCCTGTCTAAAAATACGACGGTAGTTATATAGCCATTTACAATGACTTAACTATACACGAACTTACCCGGGAAATTTGCTGGGAGAATAGCGTGATGCATTCAGTGCCGTCAGGTTTCATGTCCATTCAGTCCGAGGTATACATTCAGCAACAACTCGCCGCTGATTCGGCTCCACCTGCCACGCACAGATTTTGACTACACTAGTTATATCACCAACCCACTGCTTCAGCAAGAACAGTTAAGACTGTAGCCTCGACTTTGCCGGTTCTTATCTTACGTGAAACATCACGCGAGATATCACGTGAGTCCTTGTGGGAATTTGAACATTATTTTCAGTTTGAATGAATTTTCTCTGAACAAGTCACTTTTATTAGTGCTTCTAAACACTGAACTTGGAAGCTTTTGCTACTAATTTAGCTAGCTAATCTGTTGCTGAAGCTGTTATTATGCATGCATGCATGCAGTGTCTAGAGGTGTACCGATAATCGGATCGGCTACAATATCGGCCACCGATATGGCATTTTTTACCAATATCCGTATCGGTACAGAACAGCAGGAGGACCGATATCGCTACCGATATTTATACAGTAGCAATGGTTTGTACATAAACGGATTGTGCATTGGTTTTCTACGTTATTCATGAGGTTCATTAGGCCAATGAAACTTGATTAGTAGTTTCGCGTCATCGCCCGCATACTGTTTATATACCCGCATGGAATTTCATTATTGGTAATTTTGATCGAAATACTCTAATAGAGCAGTCATTTTTACTTTAATAGAGCAATCAGCTCTAATGGGAAAATCACTTGTTTAGATAGCTGAATATTCTTATATGGATTAGTAACGTACTTTAACAATTTAATGCAATGTAGATCTCCCTGTTTTTTTTGGCAGAAATCTTCATGTTTGGGGTGGGTGTTGTGCTTTTAGAAAATAATGAATAATGAATAATAACCGCCCGCCCGCATCAATTTTTCAAAAATCTGAGCGAGAAACTGGTAATCAAGTTTCATTGGCCTTAGTGCCAGTGGCTTATTGTTCACTCTGCAACAAGCGCTACGCTACGAGAAGCCATATAAATGCACGCGATTCTAGTGTTCGGTCTTTACAAATGAAGCAGTTATAGAGTACCTTTGTAATAAAAGAAGGGTCACAGGATAACCAAGGAAACTTACTGTGATCAGCTTCCTCACTAGTCTGGCGCCGCCCGCCCCTTCGCATAAAGTAAGGGTCTGGTGAAATACAGATACTAAATCATTTCTAGCGCCCAGATTCGGCGCTAGCCAATTAGTGCATGCCAATGACGTTCAAACAGAAATCGCCTTGGCAACACAATGCTTTTGTTCGAATTGAAGTGCAATCATCTGACGTAACAAGCATTACGTGCACTGTCTAATTGAATTCCTTTTGAAATGATTAGGTATTTGTATTTCACCAGACCCTTACTTTTTGCGAAGGGGCGGGCGGCGCCAGACTACTTCCTCACAAGCCATTAGAATGCGGAGTAATGCAGATATATCCGTTTTAGGCTTCATGGGAGTATACATAAAAATATTTGTGGGTGCCTAATTGTCTGGATTGCACAACAGAAACTCAAACTGTATACCACCACAGGTACAGTATAGCTAGCAATGAATACATGCACATGTTGTACATAGGGTAGGTAATTGTACATTTTCGTGTATACTTAAAATATTGATTCAAATATCGGATCGACTATCGGTTATCGGCTTCTTTGGTTGCATCAATATCGGATATAGGTACATGCCAAAAACCCATATCGGTACACCTCTAGCAGTGTCTCCTATAGCACTAAGCGACCGCAGGAGTCATACCAACAGTGTGACCTTCACACTTCTGGATTTACAGTGTATGTATAATATAATACCTAGCTGTATGTTCTCTAGTCAACAAAAAGTAGTGATATCCTGTGCCAAAAACAGCCCAGCTGTAAAAAAAAGGCGAGGCCAAGAATGCACAACTACATGTTCATGGAGTAACCAAAAGACATGATATCAAAATCTGGCCAAGAAAGCATATACAGTGCAAAAAGATGGCCAAGTAGAAACCAATTGTAAATTTTTAGTTAAATTAATTTTGGTAACAATGCAGTGTAATATCTTTTATCATCTCAGTAGTATTGTTTATATTGCAAGCACACATGTACAGCTAGCTGGATGTGATAATGTGAAGCATATAGAAAATGAATGCACAAAAGTGCCTATACTGTAAATGCTTTATTGGCCAGATTTTGATATCACGTCTTTTGGTTACTCCATGAACATGTAGTTGTGCATTCTTGGCCTCGCCTTTTTTTACAGCTGGGCTGTTTTTGGCACAGGTATAACTTACATACTACAATTCTCTCCAGCGATGGCTTCCTTGTCTTTTAAAGATTCTGGATTTGTATATATATCGTAGCCAACAAATACCACTTTCAATTGTGGGTTTAAATACAAGAAGGCAAATTTACTGAAGAGGTGAAGTAACACAAATAATGTCATAAGGAGCATAATTCCCACATTATGTTTACTCTTATCTCACAATAATTAACACCAAAGTGTATGAGAGCCTACTTCAGATTACACCCTAACAGTGCCTATTAAACGACTCCTGTAGGACAATTTTTACATAACACCCTTGGGTGTATCTAAACACTCTGTCGGTGTACACAAGCACCTTTTGAGGCGTGGGTGTATATATAATACCTCCAGTGGGGTGTAATGGAACACCCCATTTTTTACAGTGTAGCTACTCTGTAGTCTGTCTAGATATATGTATTAAAGTCCTTTTTCATGTATGCACACCATTGAATCCAGGCTCTCACTGAATCCACTCCTACGCCTCTCACTGAAGGGTGCAAAAATGGACGGGCTGCGCGATTAGTTACTGCGCACAAGCTAATTAGTTCGTTGTCGCGCGCCCACTTTACAATCTCGGAGGTGCCAATATAGCACTTGGCTTTAATAGCTAATTAATTACATGCCTAGACGAATATCAGGCTATAATGGCACTTGCAGCAATAAATCAAGTAAATAGCGGGATAGTGGAAATGTTGGTCAATAAATTAGGGCTCATAGCCCATCCAGAAGGTGGTTTCTTCTTGGAGACTCATCGTTCAGGAAGTGAGCGGCCAATGATCGCCAGAGGAGAAACTGATTTAACTGTACCAGAACAAGACCTTGTGATGACAAATCGTACTGGTCAGAGACAAGACAGAGATGGTCGTCGAAATGCTCTTACATCTATTTACTGGATGCCAAGAGGACACTTTCCAATTTTAAACCTATCAATTAACTTGTCTGATGATGTACATTACTATCATGGAGGTGTCCCATTTGAGTTCATCTTGTTTGACCCAACCAGTGGAGAGTTAAGTAGAGTGGTACTAGGAGGAGATGTGATGGATGGACAAGTGTTTCAACTGCCAGTAAAAGGTGGAACATGGAAGTGTGGTCGTATGTTAATTCCTGAATCATCTGATGAAGAAACAAAGAAGAACATGTACACTTTGATAGGAGAAGCTGTAGCACCAGGTTTTGACTTTCATGATTTTACATGGGTAAGTGCTGAAATGATTCACAAGACAGCTCCACAATACTGGAATGTGTTGAAGTCATTCCTCCATGATACAAAGAGCGGAGTAGATCCACTGGAAGGTAGCACTCGTAGTTTTGAAGACTCTGAGTGGACTAGTTATTATGATGATTACTTAAAACAGTAAAACACAGACCTATGTATAGTTTCAAGCCTATCATGTAATGAAATTTTTCCCTTCTCATAAATAGCTATATGTGTGGCAGATATAGCTACCAGTAGCTATGTGAGCTCTTTAGTTCTGCATGTGTGTGTACAGTGTGTCTGTAATATGTGGTGTGTATAGCATATTGTTGTGCTGGTGTATATAATGTGACACGCAGCTTCTGAAGCGAAGTTGTGATGGAAAACACTAAGGGCTCGCCACACCACTGTAGTGCAAGGCTCCAAAGATTCAAGTGGCCACTGATTAAATCAGTATGAGAAACCACAAGAAATTAGATCCTTAGAGCCTTAGTCGGCTTTAGCCAGTGTTTGCAAAACAAACACTGCCCAGGGGTCATCATGTGGAGGTGCCGATTAACCTCGCGATTAACAGTCTTCAAAAAGACTTACCCGTATGTATTTATGTAGCAAGTGTCTGTGTAATATACAGCTGTTTAGTACTGAACTGATCACATGCATATATGCATACTGTGTGCCATACATATATCTAACACTTGAAAATGTTTCGATCGATGATGCTGGATATGATTAACCTATTTGTAATCATGTAAAACACTGATTGGGATTCAGAGATCAGATTATTCAGTATTTAGAGATGAGTACATATCCAGAGATTAATGCTACACAATGCCATATACTTTTATGGTAAAGCTAGTTGCCTTTTCCATTAAATCCAATTAGAGATCTGGGAGAGACATTTTCAAGTATTCAGTTTTAGAAGGATTTGACTGACATGCTCAATTGTATTTCAATAACAGTTTAACATGCTGACAGGACTCGATGAGCTCCTGATGCTGACTTGTTTGACTATTATCAATCTTTATTCCCATGTTTCAAGATTTTTTTCCTTATGTATGTAATTCAGTTATGGGAAAACGTGTTAGACACTCAAGTGTAGAAATTTTATGACACCACATGCCATATGCATGCAGATTTTGTCAGCGTATAAGCGATCTGTCATGCTACAATTGATCTCCATAGAATCAGTCCCCCTGGGCCAGTTACAGCAACAGTAGTTAGTCCCCTTGTCCCCCCCCCCTCCCCATACAAATTGTGGCACCACAATTTGTCCCCTCTTCCATAAATGATTGTGGTTCCCTCAATAGACACTATTAGACTATTACCTACAGGTATGTAGCTACATGCTGCTCTGTCAGAATTAGCCAGTGCAATTTACCTGTAGGTTTAGCTCACATACTGATGCATGTATATGTCAGTCACTGTTTGCATGCATGCTGTCGCACTAACTGCTGGATTGAGAGATTTTGTGTAAACTGAAAGATTTGCAAAGTGCCATGGCCTTTGAACGTGCATCAAAGGCATTTGCTCCACTGCAGTATGGACTGGTGTATGCCATAGTCTTGTTATTTACCTTCAACCCTACTATTAACTTAGAAGGAGGAATATTTGAAGGCTGATTGTGGAGGCTTTAATAGGGGGACTAATTATGGCAGAGTAGACCACCTGCAGCAACCTTACATTGTCTGGTCCGACTACTTGAGACATGCTACTTAGTCTGGCCAGACTGTTGTGGCGGGGAACCACTTGCAGCATGACGGATCACTGCACAAGAAATGGTAAGCAGCAACATTGCTGCTCATGAATTTGGTATTAGCAAGAGTTCATAATTGTATATTATAAACTCTTGCATGATAGAGTTTTCAAATGAACATTTGCATAAATGTGAACAGACCAGAGGAATAATAATGCATAAACTTGAGGCTCCAGATTTGCATAGCTTCTCACAAGTACAAACCAATAACATTAGTCCAACTTTAGGACTACGGTTGTTATCATTGTGATGCACACTTATGTAATGGACATGGAGAAGGACATATAAATAGTAAGGAAGGCTGCGCAGCATTCATTTATTCCCGAAAAGTCCACAGACAGATTTCCTTGTAGTGGAAATGAAACTTAAGTTTATTTTATAAAAGTTGACTTGTTGTTAGAGCTCTGCAACACACCTACATACATTTAGTCATACCATAGTATTAACAAAGCCACAGTACTTATATATTGAGGCCCAAAATCAAAACCGTGATACTGAAATATTGAAAATACCGACTATATAATGGCATCATAATATACTGCACGTTTACATTAGGGGTAGCTGAGTGTAAATGTTTCCTTTATTGCCTTGCCACTTACTGCGTATGTTTCCATTTATTTGTGATCAGTGTTTTCTTGTACAGTATCCATTCAAGGGCAATAATTTAGTAATACAGAGGTAGTATACTGAATAAGGGTTTTTGGCAATGCTAAAAGACCCTACTTAATGTTTCCTATTCACTTCACACTCACTAGACCTACACTTCTTGTAAATACCCTTAAGCTATTTGGCAGTTAATTATTAAAATACATGCAAGGATCAACATGGTATGCAAGTATATCTTTTCTGCAAGCACACCCCTGTCAAAATCTGTTTAAAGTGTATACAAGCATATATGTGGATGTATTCTGCATAACATATTATACTGAAGAGAGTGCTTACATGCTTCTTTACCAGTTAGGTACCATACTAACAAACACCAAAACCTGTGGATGTATGTATGCATGTGTGTGTATACTGTACGAGTGTTGTGTGTGTGTATGTGTGTGTGTGTGTGTGTGTGTGTGTGTGTGTGTGTGTGTGTGTGTGTGTGTGTGTGTGTGTGTGTGTGTGTGTGTGTGTGTGTGTGTATGGTGTGAGGCAGCATATAGCCATGTGGCTAGAGCATCAATATCAACCTGGCCATGAGTATATTATAGCTACAAACTTGATGCTTCAGTTGAAATGCCACCCACCCATTGCAACTAAAACGTGAATTGTTATTTTTAAAGCTAATAGCTAGGGCTATACAGCCTGTAACAGCCACAGCCCCCCAGATCCTCTGCTACACATTCTATACTTAGCTCCACACACAATATATAAATTTTCCTCTTTTAAAGATTTGGAGCACACTATATTAATGTAATTATTGTAGCTACATATCCTAGATTCTTTTGTATGCTAACTGCAAAGAACCAACATCCAATAACATCGCAGAAGGGAGGTAGGCTAGAGCTCTTCCACTGTCTTTATTTTAGGGGTAGTGGTTTTACTTCACTTTTGAAAATTGAACAAAGTAGTCAACTACTCTAATAGAGCATACATGTGCTCATTAAAGTCATATCTATTTCAGGGGATGTAGGTTTCTTAGGAGGTTGAAATGGAGCTAGGGGAGCCGTGGCCAAGCTCCCAGACCCCAAGGAATAATATCCACGTATTATGTTGCATGTTTGAACTCAACTGGGTAAATTTCATTGTCTAAGTTGGCCTTTGTGTTCCACCAGGTTTCCTTATCAATAACTAAAGCACACTGTGAATAAAGAATTCTTTACCATGAGTAATTCTTAAAAGGAGGGCAGATTGCACAATAATCAATGAGTACTGACACGCTGTGCATAGTTCCCTTCAGACAGCAGCAGGATTAGAAATTCATGATGAAGGCCATTGATGTACACAAGGCCATCGATTCATTAATGTACACACTTTATTGAAGGCCACAAGTACACAAGTAGGCACAGATACAGTGATAACTGTGATAGTTATCACCTAGCAACAACTAATACCCTTTTCATATGGCCACCCAAAAGTGGGTTCATCCCGGTTAAGTAACCCACATTCAACCCAGTTTCTGTTCACAAGCAATCATCACATGATGGTATTCATTGAGTGATAATTGTCTTCTGTGCATTTTATGTATTCATTAAAAACCGCAACTCACTTTTGAAGCCATAAACTGAGTTCAACCCGAGCGTTAACCTGGTTTAAAGTGACCATATGAAAGGAGTATAATAGAAGTTGTGGTAGGAAAGCCATTAAAATGATCAGTTGAGATAGCAGTGATTCACTGGTGACTTGCAACATGTAGAAGTATATGTTGCAGAATAGTTGTGTTTAATATCTGTACATGTGAAGTGATAGTCAGGGGTGAGTGAGAATACAATGCCAGAGAAGTATATACCATGAAATGTCAATGCTTTTACCGTGAAATGTTTTGCCATGAAATTTCAAATGGTACCCAAGGAATGTACTATGAAAGTCATTTCATGGGGTATACCATGGACTTTTCATGGGCCTGTTATCATCAGAATTTCATGACACTGCATGTGACTGCAGAAATTTCATGGTTGTAGTACCCATAAAAATTAATGTTAAATTTCATACAAAATGATGGGCATTTTCATGGGGATTTCATGACAAGTTTCATGGAAGCGTACTTTTCATTTGGGTATCTGTCTTGTCTTCACACAAAACCAGTGCTATATGGAATAGAAAAGAGAATACAATTAACTGCTTGGCTGTAATCCATCCATACAATGAGTTGTCAGTAATTTTCAGAGGAACATAAGGGTGGTTGATGTAGGCTCATGTGTGCAAATTAAAGTAGCATTAATTATGCAGCAAATAATTAGATGCATAATGTATGGCTTCATCTATGCAAGTGCAAGTGTTCACTCACTGCATGTTTCTATCCATTTTTAGCCAAGAGTTTGTCTCTCTTGCTGTAGCATAGTGTGCTGAAGGCTGGCTGGTGTCCGAGAAAGTCTTATTTCATGCCAGTTGGCTAGCCAGCTCAAGGAAGTTTAAAATGATTTTATGGTTTCCATTCAGTTTCAGTACACCAACTAATATTACGTAGTCCCCCCTCATGTTTCTATTTGAAGTCCAGTAATTATGAGGGACATTTGTAGTAGCATTGCATGAGCTGCTAACAACAATGAGGGTATGGAATTGAATGGCAGTATCTATAGAAATACTGTGACTCAGTATAGTATTTTAATGTTAAAAAGAAACCTAGCCAACCAAGAGTCTTGTCACCTTAACCAGGGTCTAAGTGGTATACAAGCTTGAGGCATACACTGCTTAAAGGTGCTTAGTTTACTAGTTTGTTAAGCTGCTTTGTTGTATCCAGTTATACTGATAGTAAAATATCAGTAACTGTATGTGGAACATATTGTTTTACGTACTAAGTTTTAAACTCTCAGTAAAACATGTCAGTGAATGCGGGTTTACTGAAAAGCTACTAAAAGAGTAAACTATTAACAGTTCAAATTCCATATACTGGGAATATACCACTCTAGTAAACTAAGAAACTTTAAGCAGTGATAGGGTCTGGGCCACAAGACTAATCACTCACAACACTGCATGTGATTAGCCAACAGGAATGAAAGTCATGCGTAGAGAGAGTGTGACAAGGTCAACATCCTCCCCACAGTACCCCACACGGCCACACCTCTCTTGCCAGGTAGTTAATAAGCAACAACACAAACATGAATAATAAAGATAATCAAATAAAGTTGTCTATAATGCATCGGATTGAACTTGAGTTGGTCACTGCTCAACAAGGGATGTAAAATCAGCATTAGCACCACCTCATGACTGCAGCAATGTTCAAATGTCTGAGTATACTAATGCTATTAAAATGACTTTTCCTCCCAACCACTGATATCATGCCTGAATGTCCTTCCCCCTCAGTGACAAAGTATCAGTAGAAATGTGTCAACTATACAGTGCAACATATAGGATTGATTACGGCATAATTATCATAGGTTGCACTGGACTGTATTTTTCCACAAATCTGTTAGCTACCCTACATTCAACTGAAATGTTAAATATGATGATTAATATACAATGTTGGGCAAGTTACTTTTTACAAGTAACTAGTTACATATTACACATTACTTGCAACTGAACTATTTAGTTACAGTTACATATTACCCATAAAATAAAGTAACTGTAATAATATTACATATTATATTACTTTGTGTCCACAGCCTTAAGTTGTCACGTGTGAAACTACCACCTTATCACGTGACATGATTGCGTTGTTGGACAATGTGCAAATCTTGGTAGTAAGTAAGAAGCTGGTAAATAAGCTTCATTCAGTAGGCTTCATTACTTCATTGTGGCTAGGCATTACTCAGTGGATTACTAACGAGATTAGTAACTTCATTTCTTGTAGTAATAATATCACTTAATATTAGATTCGTTACAGTAACTATATTACTTAGGTAACGCATTACATTTGTAAGTAAAGTAACTTGAGTTATATTACCTGTTTTTATAGCATATTTCGTTATATTACTTAGTTACTACAAAAGTATAATAATATTACATAACGCGTTACTCCCAACACTGTTAATATACTCTAATAGAGCAGTCACATACAAATCATACCAGTAAAATTTAATTGTCCTTACTCTTTCTATATATATTTCTTTTCATTTTCTTATGCCTATGCTTATAGCTTTGCCAGCATAGCACCCCATGATAGTGAACACGTTTTGAATGGGAGTACCCCCAAGCACCCTCCTTTGCTCGAGTCTGTATGTCTTGCATCAAAGCAGAAGTTAGCTCAACTTGTATATGTACTCGTTGACTGGCTAATCTATAACATTAGCAGGTGCCCCTATGTACTTGACTTTGGTTTCAGGTGAATTTGTAATAAATGCAACTAAAATGTGCATATTTTCATGAATTTATAAGCTGATCTTGGTCTGACATAAAGTTTAGTGTTTTAACCAGAAATATGGTTCCTCCACTAGGTAAGGATGTGCTCCAAATGCCCCATCCTGGATCTGCCATTGTCATGAGTATTAATAATGCTGAGAAAATACAATAGGCAACTAATCCATTATGAAAATGTTGCATGCATCTTGTTTGATTTATATACAACACAATTCTCCACAACTATTTTAACCTTTCAGGCATGCAGTGAGTGTAAAATGCATACATATATACATAACTTTACTTTATACTACTCTGTAGTGTAGCTTGCTGTTTCTTATATACAACTATATCCCCATCATCATATACAATTATATGGCTATAGCCTTTTGGCCACAACTAGCCCCCTCACCTGCTTTGAGGTGCACAGCAGCGTCTACTTATTCATTAAATCAGCCATCAAAGTTTCACAGAAGAATAGGCAAATCTCTTCTAATTAAACATCAAAATTTTATTTTATAGGAGCAATTTAGGATTGAATTGAAGCTGCTAAATTGAAATACTATCCAAAATGGATGTGAAAAGTGTGTGTGAGCTGGAATTAAACATAACATGTGCTTACTACTACTGACCTCATGCACCATTGTGCCAAACATCCTGTGAAACCAATTGCAATGAGAAACAATCAATTCTAATTTACTGTCTGAAAGACATGCAATCTTCTATACAAAGGGGATTTTCGGCCTTAAAAAGCCTGGGTTAAAAAGTTGTGAAATCAAAGGTGGCGGCCAAGAAATGGCTGCAATGATGTTAATGCTTAAAATTTTAATAATGGCTGTGTGCATTGTTAAACTTTATTAGCATTAACATCATTGCAGCCATTTCTTGGCCGCCACCTTTGATTTCACAACTTTTTCACCCAGGCATTTTAAGGCCGCACCATTTTTTTCACAGCTTGGCTGTTTTTGTGTGGATTATAATTACACTGCTGGAGACTGATGATCATAAAGTGACTCACAATGCAATATGCTTATTCAATAAAGTTCAGTCAACAAATTCAATTGCATCTCAGAAGGCTAAGTTTTTGAGTCAATTTTTTTCTAGGGGTGAAACAAATATCAAATTTTAAGAATCCGAATATTCTTCAAATCAACGAACGAATTATTCTTTAAGAATTTTCTGTACAACTAGGTGCTTTAAAGGAACAAAATCACTTTGTTTACTACTACATCTTATTATGAAAAGCCCTTTACATGTATGTGTTTGACTTTTTAAAAGATGATGAATTATAGTTTTAAAAATGACAGCTTTTACTTTTAAAAAATACCAACCCATTTTGTTGTAAAATAAATCCAAGAAACAACTTTACAAATAGGTATGGCCTAACAACTATAGTAATTGGTCCACTCACAACCTTCAAAACCATGCAAGTGTTTTGATGCTCATTTGTATCATGGAAACTGAATGGCTTCAACAAATTCCATTAGTGTGGAACCGTCTTGTGAATCATTTTAGCAGTTACTGTACCTATGTAAAATCATTAAAAAGTCAAATGGCCGCTAGCCCAGAGCTAGCACACCTTCAGTACTGTACCCCCAATACCAATGATTTAAATTATCGTTCACCTGTATGCAGTACTGTAAAGTCATCAAATGAAAACCAGATCAAATCAAAACCAGGTGCTACAGCTTCTCCTATCAAAGTGTACATGTCCTTCTTTGATTCTTCATCAGCTGATTCAGGAAGTAACATGTGACCACATTTTACTGGTAACTCACATCTACCACTCTACTCAACTCTCCACTAGCTGGTTGGGTCAAACAAGATGAACTCAAATGGAACACCTCCATGATAGTAATGTACATGATCTGATAATTTACTGTAAGGGATAAGATTGGAGTCTACATTTGGCATCCGGTAAATAGAAGTGAGGGCATTTTGACCATCCGAGGCTTGATATTTTCAGTCTCTGATCATGACCAGTAGCTATGATCTGTCATTACGATATCTTTCTCTGGTAGCTAACTACAGTTTCTCCTCTTAATTGTGCTCATTGGCTGGTCACATGAGTCTCCAAGAAGAAACCACCTACTGGATGGGGCCCAGCCAGTTTGTCAGTTAACAACTCAGCTGATAGCCATGGTGCTAGACTGCTAGTTGCAGAAAATTCTGATAGTTAATGCTGATCAACAGTTTGTTGAAAGCTTTTAGCAATTACATCCTGCCAAAGCATACTTTCACTTTGTCAAACCACTAAATAAAGTTTAACTAGCATTTACAATTAACGCCTTAGAAAAGAATTATCTAGGAATTTATATTGCGCGCAACTTACTCATCAATGGCGGCAAATTGCAACGAAGACATGAAATTGGTTACCTTAGCAAAGGATGCGTGTAGAGTGAAGAACAAAGCCATTCTCTCACAAGTAAGTCGAGGTCTAAGCTCCGACAACCAACAGCCCGATTTTTAGCTTGTTCCTTAGGCAAGTGGAGAGTGCAGACAGGCACAATGTGCTTACCTTAAACAACACCTATTCAACACGATTATACAAGAGACAGTCTTATCCAGTGAGGTATATTACACTGCAGTCTTGTACAATACCACATTATGCTACCAAACAGATGGAGCTGCCACTGGTAGGGCCACTAATGTCTCATGGCTATCAAACTCCACTGGCACATCAGGTATGTGTAGTTTTGCATATGAATTAATGACCACAATAAGACTATACCTATTTGAAAAGTTTTTTCTTGGACCCGACTGACCCAATTTTGCACAGATTTTAATTAAGAAAAGAAATTAGATCACATGACACCTGAAAATTAATTTATATTTATTGCAAAGTGATCGAGATACTGTAATAGAACAGTCAGTGGGTAAAATTCATTTCAAAAGTAGGCATAGACTGAGTGTCACCCACCTCTGGCTAAGAAAATCTACACCATGCCATCTAGCTCATTGAGCTTAGTAGCAAGAGTTCATATATACTAGCATTGGTACCTGCCCTACGTGCGGGACCATCTCCACATTAAACATTTTAATGCTGGGAACAGAGACCAAGTATTAAAAATATTAGTTTGTTTATTTTTTTGTTGTGGCACAGCCTGCTACAATGTAACTTGTATTATATACATCGCGTTGCTCATGTAGCGTAGCATGAGGTTTCCTTATGCCATCCTGCTGAAATTAATGATGCAAAACATCAAAGTTGTTCATCTGTGGTTGTAGTTCAATTATTCAGTGAGTCTTCCCTACCAGTACCTTCAATGTGATGTAAAGAACAAACAAAAGCATAAGTATTTGCTTTACATGCAGGTGACAGGAACCAAGCGTGATCCTTATGTCATCTTTTAAGAACGTAAAAACACGTAGGGTTACATGCAAGCTAAGGCAATTGTATATACCTACATGACAGGTGGTGTACACATGGCACAGTTTCAGTTTCTACATGACAGTTACCTTACTGTCAACAAAGAGAAATGAACTGTTGCCAACACATACAATTTGCAATTATAGAGCTACTGCATGGCAAGTAAAGATCCAGTGTTGTAGTGACACATATGGTACTGCCTAAGCACAACGTTGCACTCGCTCGTACACGCAATTTTGCTCAAGATTTTTAAAGTCGCTAATTAAGGGGCGTGGCAACTGTTTCACTCACAAGACAGTGTGGCAGCTGTTTCACTCACGAGAATTGCAAGCAAAACAGTTGCCACACTCCTTAATTAGTGATTTTTAAAATCTCGAGCAAAATTACGTGTGCGAGTGAGTGGGACGTTGCACTTGTGCAGTACCGTACCTCTTGCCATACAAAAACCCGGGTGTTTAAACATCACTAATTTTAAAAGTAATGTATGATCCTTTAAGCAGATCTAGATGTAAGCAGGATTGGCAAAACAGCTGTGCCAGGCCAAGTAATTGCACACACAGTTCCTCAGTGTAAACTACAGCATCTGCATGGCACCAGTAATATCATTTTTTCAGATGCACAGTAGGTACCTGCCCAATCATGCAAGTTGCTTGTTTTCTACAGCAGTTATGAGATAAATATGAACAAAGCCTCACATAGTTTTGCATGCCAGTGCATACCTATATGCTAAAACATATAGTATGTTCACGTTGAGAAAAAGTGGATTTTTTCTCAACAGAGTTAACATTTCAGCCAACCAGATGATTATTGGTAACAGCAAAGGTGTCAACAACAGACACGTACAGTTTGGCTCCATTACAAGTTTGGGAAAGGGCTGTAATGGACACTGTATTTATATGGCTTTCCCATAGGAAATGTATTGCAAAAATTTTGATTGGCCATAAATATTATGTCAAACATTTGAACAAAAAGATTTTGAAATGTTTTTAGCGGGTCAAGCAGTACTACAAATGAACCAAATTTCAGGATCATGTGTAATTGTATCCATGAGTTATTAAATGTTTTTGAGGGTTCAGCTCAACGTGAACATACTATAGATGTAGTTACTCTGGATACTGCAGTTGTAGGTGTGAAAGAAGCTTTTACCTACTCTAATAAAACACACAGATAGACAAATAAGTTGGCAATTTGCCTACCCTACCACAAAAAATGCTATAAGAGTCCCTATGATGTAAGGCAGTCTATGTGCCAGTGCTGAAAAACTGTGAGCATAAGAATTTGTGGATAAAAATTTGCATGGAACAGATAAAGCAAAAAGGTACATCAAGAAGGTCCCAAAAGTGGTTATGACCTAGGTGGGGATCAATTGGTTAGGGTTAAGGGAGGTGCACAAATCACCACATCTGTTTGTGGTTTAGACAGGGATGTAGCTCAAATTTTCAGTGATCCTTCCCTACACCAGTGCCTTCATCGCTCTATAAACAATGAACAAAAGCACGTATTGATTTGCTACAACACTCAAGTTGCAAGTGTTTAATTTCGCTAAAATCCTGCGGTGATATACAGGAATACATGAGAGTAGGATATTCCCCTCTATATATCATGAACTCTTGCTAGTACATAGCTGGCTATGTTTATTTGCTAGCTTGTAACTAGAAGGTAGCTATTTGACACGTCTGCATACAGTACAGTGCATTCGTGTTTTATGGTGAATTTTGCAGTGTGCAAAATGAAGAAGAAAAAACAAAGAAATTTACCTGCTGATCTACTTTTGTGGCTTGTGACTAGAAATCATAAACATGTCTGAATCTAATCAAATACAGTAGTACCATTTAAGTAGGGATTGTCCCAAAAATTTCGTGCGCTGCCCAAAATCCTGCCTTTAAAAATCATCCTAGAGACATTTTATATGACGAAGATCACCTTTACGGAATAGTACTAGTAATACATAATGTAGCATTAAGTATATAACAAAACACTTACAGGTGGCCGGATATAGAATTTTTAGAAATTACCAATACTCAAATTTTAGTCTCACTTCCTGACCGCAGTCGCAAGGCTAGAGGCCAAACAAAGCAGTGCATGGCCACCATTTTATGTCACAATAACAAACTCACCAGTGGGATGTGCCTTTTGGGGTTCCGACAAGTGTAGGCCCTCTGTGGCCTTGTCTTTTCTTTTATCTTCAATCAGGCTGCTTGTCTTCTTCATCCAACGAAACCATATCAAGGTGTTAATTTTCTGTATCAACACTTTTGTCAGCAGCATATTTAGACGCCACAGAATTATTTCAGAGCTGAATTTTAGAAGCACTTCACGTCTTAAGAGGTACACTAGCTAGATATCTGTAAGCCCGGTATCCTGTTCGCGACCACGCCCATCAAATAAAGATCTAGGTGGACTATTAGCAATAGAGTATGGAGACCACACCTCTTAACAATCTAACTATTTACTTAACAGTAAACAAGATCACCTTACCCCTTATTGGTCTAGCTAGCTGCACACCCCTTGGCTGACCTGAGATATACTCTAATACAACAGTCATGTATGATAGAATAGTTACAAGTTACATTGCTCTGGTAGACATAGACTATTTTATAAGAAAAAGAAGCAAGCACAATAAATCAGTATATTACATTATTGTTCTAAAGGAGACAGGTGCCCCTCAGCAACAGCAAGGCCGACAGCTGGAGGCACATGGGGATGCTTGGATCTAGAACGTGATCCCCTGGTACACATTATTGAAGAGCACAGCAAGGAGAACCCCAAACTACAGCGAAGCCAGCCCATAACCACAGAATATGGGAAAACCCACTTCTCACTGAGTAAATGGGCAAGATGGTTATAAGTGATGGTTCCCCATACCTACAGATGTGGAAAATACAAGTGGACTATATAATACAAGTTACATTGTAGCAGGCTGTGCCACAACAAAAAACTAAACAAACTAATATTTTAAAAAATTGTTATTTTAAAATGAAGTAGGGATCTATGCAATAAAAGTAGTGAAACAAGAGATGAATGATGATATTACAGCATAGCTCGGTGGATAAGCCCCTACTTTGGCAAATTAGCTAGGACTATTTTGTTCAATGCCAAAGTAGAGACTTCCCACTGAGCTATGCTGTAACACCATCATTCATCTCTTATTTCACTACTTTTATTGCATAGATCCCTACTTCATTTTAAAATAACAATTTTTATAAATACTATGCCTACCGACCTATTTTGTTGTAAAATAAATCCAAGCACACAAAACTAAATTTGTTTGGAGTGGCCTTATCCATAGATTATCTATACCTTATTTCTGTATTGGGTATGAATTACATAAATGTCTTATTTTCAGAGCAAAATTGAAATTGTCCACAACATCTGTGACAGTCTTCTTCAATTGTGCCACAAGGTCAATACAGGTGAGTTCTATAGTTATACGTTTGTGTGTATTGGAGTGTTTGACAAAATACTGCAAAACATTTATTCAAACAGTGAAACTATAGTGGGCCCTTCAGAAAAGAGCACCCTTAGCTTGTTAAGAGTACTAATATGACTGTAGACTACTAAATTTTGTGCAAGTAGCTCGTTGGTTTAGCTAGATGTGAAGGGAAGGGAAAAACCCTCCTCACAGTTTTTCAGAATGGTGTTAGTTCCTGCACCTATAAAGATTGAGATACACTAACAGTATACTATGATTGATCTAATAGAACAATCATACAGTGGAACCTGTCTTTATAGCCACCTGTATAGAAAGGCCACTTCTCTAAAAAAACCACTTGCAAATTCCCCGTGTGGGCTATTTAAAATCTAGTTAGCCCAAAGGTGACAGTCTTAGACAGGTCCCACTGTATATACTCTAATAAAACAGTCAGAGTAGCTACAGCTGAATATTATACCTAAATAGTTATACAACCTGCCAGGTCACTACTAAAGGGTAAAAAGTCCATGAAACATAAGGTATGGCCTAATAAGGACACCTTGATATTCAGGACACCTCGCTAATAAAGATGATCCCAAAATGTCTAGAATAGATGTCTCACACACAACCACTTTTTTCCAAAATTTAAAAACCAATGATTTTGTTCACATCTCTAATGTCCACTTCGCCAAAATGCTATTTTGTGTGATTCAATTTTCATGTCCTTTTAGTGACAAAAGGTCTCCCTGCTATATCTGACCAGTCATCTAATACAACTTCATTGCAATCCCAGTACAATCAGGTATGTCCACTATAGCTGAGACTACACTCACTACATGTACATGATTTCATAGCATAAAGATTCACAATAATGATGTCATTCCCATAGAAACTAACAGTTTTATGTGCAGACAATCCTTGTTGTGGATCCGGACTTTGAGTGGCCATAATTCTACTTTGGTTCTTTGTGAATTTACCTTGACAGTTTCCACTTCACTATTACATCGGGTGATATTATTAAATCATGCGGTACAGAGCCAGTTTGTCTCGATTGACTCTCGAATTTCATTGCTATGGTTGCCAGACGTGGCACCAATTATTTTTGAGATGCTATTACTAAGGACCCTGACAAGGTACAAGAACTGTCAACATTACTTCAGCCTGACAGGTGCCTTTTGGCATAACAATGCATGCTTCATGGATTTACCTGTGTCTTCCACATTAACTAAGTCCACAGTGATTGAAGATTTGTATAAAGGATATATTTCATGAACTGAGGCTGATGCTGTTGACTACTAAACCCGTAACCAAGACAAGTCAAAGGATTGTCCGTTGTGACGTCACTGTTGTGAATCCCTTTTATACTATATTATCTATGATTTGTTGTTACATGTAGTTGCTAATGGATACCATCAACTCCATACAAGTTCTAATTGATGAACACCAGTTAAAGGAAGACTTTGTCGAACGAAAATATGCCAGCAGTCATAATGACGCCATTGTCTTGAAAATGAAGTAGGTGTCTACATTCACCTGTGCTGACTTAACTTGTGTTCTCTAATGGTTTTGTACTTTAATGGAAAAAATATTTGAAGCTTCAGAACTCATTTATTTTGTTCCTACTCATATATAGTAGGCCTCAGTTATCCAAAATTAAAAATGACCATTCTATTAGAGTATTTTGTACAGGTGTTTGTTCTATTAGAGTATTTCAACAGCAATATATAAATTTTAGGCTTAAACTATTCACTTAGCTGAACACTTTTACCATTGCCTGAGACATATTGGGGTTTGGATAACTAAGGATCCACTGTACTACTTTTAAATAATAAATTCTGGCGGTTCTACTTAATTTAATTGCTTTAGCAAATACTTGAAACAAACTAGGTAATCAGGTAAACACAAACAGATTGTATTCAGTTATGTTTTTTTGTAGTTTACTGGCTACTGAAGTACTGTTGATGACCTACCAGCAGTTACAAGTGATGGCATTGAAGGAAATTCAAGCCAGTTTGGCTGCAGTCAAGAAGCAACTGCAGAACGAAATCAGTACAGCTTCCCAGATGTTGGCAATGTATGACAGTGTAGGCGGATCACAGTTCACCAATCTGGCTCAAGAATATCAACAACTGTTAGCAGAAATAGCACATAAACAGTGGGCATTAAATGAGTTATCAACAGTTAAATAATTATCATGTAACAATGGATTGGGTATGGGGTTATGTAATCAAGTGTCATGTGATTCATCAGCTGAATCATGTGATGCAGATTCTAGATCATGTGATGCAGATTCTAGATCATGTGATCTGGTATCAGGATCATGTGATGGTGATATTACATCTTGTGATCCCATAAGGTGATTATCCAATGTTGCCAGCCACCCATCTCCATTTTGTAGATCATTTTCTGCTGGAGCTATTTTATTACTTTTCTGCATCACAAACAAAACCAATAACAACAGAACACCCTTGTATTCTTTGTGTACCTTAGGACAGATACAAAATAAGAATGGATATTTCTGGTTCTGGCTTTTTATCCTCACAAAATGGTCGTAAGTGGTAATACCCTTAGTAACTACAAGATATCATGGTTACCATGGTTACTATTCTGTAATGTGTTTAACTTACTGAAGTAGATATGAAAGCCCAGCAGGTGTCCCAGTAGTGCATCAACTATCACAGATGGTAGAATTATTATACCTGTTATGATGGGGAAAACTGGATCGGATACTCTTGCTCCAAATAACCTCAGGCGTTCAGTAGAGTTAGACGATGAACAGTCCAAGTAACAAAGTTGATCTCGAGCAGCAAAGAACATCACAAACAAAACAAACATGAAAATAGTAAAAAGTGTTACAATGATAAATCCGGTTGACAGTGTTACCAAGAATGGTCTGTTCAAAAAGAACACACACGCACTTAACAGACAGAATAGGTAAGGTGTACTAACCGATAATTGCGGGCTGCAATACAGTTATTCAGCCACACACAGTGATGATCAAATCCATCAATACATTTGTTACATATTCTGCAGTGCTTTGTATCTACAAGACTACACACAGTATGTCACTAACTAGACAGTAAGAGTTGTACAAGAAATACAAAATGCCTTTCTATTGTGTCAGGAACACAAAATAAAAGTGATGCTTATGGATTCCTGATTATGTCATTACATATACAAACAATATCAGTGTAGAATGTAGTGTACTCAAATCCATGTAAAAGTAAATGTCTCTACCACTTTAGTTCAGTAGAACAGCATTTTCTGAAAATTCAGTTTTTGGTGGTGCAGGAAAAATTTATTCATTACAAAAGAGCCTGTTCTTGAATTTGTGAAATCTTTATGCTAGGCAACCAGGTTTCAAAAATACTGTTGTAAAGATGTCATTGTGTTGTCTGTCACTTTCATTGAACGAGATTTTCAACATGTGTTGCTGTCTGGAGAATAGCTGACTGTTATATTAGGGTATATTTGATTGCGTCTATTAGAGAATCAGTCTTACTGTTTTGCCAAATATTTCTGCTCCATTACACCCATGCTAGTAAGCCCCTTAAAGGTCATTCCCACTGTACACATTTGCAGTTTTTAGAAAGTCACCAAACCTCAGTGCACTTTTAGAAGTATGATTTTGTAATTTTGTCATAGCTGAAAAATTAGTCAACATTTTCTTTGTTACTATCAAACGGTTACAGGTGTGTGTGTGCGTGCGTGCGTTAATGGTATATGTGTATGTATGATTCTGAGTCTAATAACAATACACTCATCCCCAATGGGAATTGCTATTAGACATGAACACAGATATTGTTGATGTGCACATTAGCAAGTTAACTCACACATCAGTTTGGCAAGCTTCACAAAATAAATTCTCCCCAGGCTTATCTTCATTCCTCGCATGATCATACCTGGGGTCAATGCTGGCTGTAATCACGTGTGCACTCACGTGCACCAACAACAGTATTGCTGCTGCCTAGATAACAAACAGCATTATTGAATTTAAACACTTCAAATTTCCTTACAATTATTCCTAACAGGCGCCAAGCATAAGGAAGGTAGAGCACTGGTATTCCGTAATATATTACAACTAGACACAATAGTGAAATCCACCCAGCAACCTGGTGACAGCCTAGCGGTAAACTCCAACCATTTCTTCTAACATTTCTGGCATAAGCAACACTTTCGCTCATTTAAAAACCACAATCGATATAGTGTGTACTCTAATTGATGCGCCACATCACGATATGTCAGGTAAACACTGACATTACTTTTGCACATCGTACTACCGTTTTGTGTTAGATCCACCATTAGATAGAGCCCTCCACGAAAATGATATTGCAGCTCTGAAGCGATTAGCATTCTCTCCCGGCGGTTATGGCAATAATGAAGTACGCCAAAAGGTTTGGCCAGTATTAATAGCAACAGATTCATCATTGAAACTACTCGGGAATAATGGTAGTGTAGTTATGTACTGTATTAACTATACTGTAATGGTGTACACATCACAGATCCATCATTACGTTCACACAGAGATAAAGGTCAAGTTATGTTGGACGTAGACCGTTGTGTTCGCAGACTGCCAGCTGGTAAGATAAATATCATCATATTAGCAACATATATTTGTACACATCTTATTAGAAATACCGCTAATTCGACGGAGACGATATCAACAACAGATACTCAACATAATTCTTCAGCTGCTAATCCATCACCCAGACATCCACTACTATCAAGGTCTTCATGATATTGTACTCACATTTGTACTAGCTGTTGGAGATAAGGTGGCGTATGCTGTGATGGATATGTTAGTTGAGCATCACTTGAGGTGACAAGGTCCTAGCCTTGACATAGTAGCTAACTTGCAATTGCTTCTTTATTTCAGAGATTTCTTGGATGCTAACATGACTCGTACCAGGTTGTACATTTCATTTTTGAAGCCTTTATTAACTTTGCTTGATCCTGACCTTGAAGAATTTATTACCAGGTGTGTCTATTGTGTATTATGTGTGTTATATCGTCTGTCCATTTGTGTGTAGGTCCCAGTGTTATTACTTCTTCAGCCTCAGCTGGGTGATTACATGGTTTGGTCATGTGATCCAGGACAACGATATTGTGATGAGATTGGCCGATGCCTTCCTGGCATCTCATCCTCTAATGCCTCTCTACCTTTCTGCTATGGTAACTATTGGTAATATGGTTAGGCATGGGACCAAGTACAAGTATAACATTTTTGTTTTAACAAGATTTCGTGTTTATTTGTTCACAAAACGTGGCATTTTACTGCTGCCTTGACTCACCACAATCAATTGATGAAATCCTGCTGCACCTCATAGGCTACATTTACAAGTTCTCCTTAAGTGTGCAATTCAGACACCTGTGCAGCCTCCACATGTGTTAGGCAAACTATAATAGTTGTGATGTGTCTTATAAAATCAGGCATGCATTAGGTCCATAGCATTTGATGTACTCCTTTCTAGTTTGTTACTATTATTCAGGAGTGTCACATGCAGTATAGGGAACAGAAAATTCTACTTGCAAAATATAGTATCTGAAGATTGTTATGGTTGTCTTGATTTTTGAATTCATTAAAAAGTATTTACTAGGTTTAATTATAATAACTCCATGACTTTTTGACAAAAGACATTTGCTATGACATCCTTAATAATGTCTATACATTATTGTAGCTTGTTGTGAGTCGGCGAGATGAGGTGTTGAGTCTCGAGTGTGAGATGAGTTGTGTACACTCCTTCCTATCTAACATACCAGAGGATTTGAATTATGAGAAACTACTAACACAGGCATGGGACACATTTCAGAAATTCCCACCAGAAAAGGTGGCCAAACTTGGGAGCATCAGCATGTCATCAAGGTTAGTTAAGTTGACAAAAAAAATTTTTTTTAATTAATTTTTTTAGCATAACACTGATGAACTACCCTAGACTATTGAGGCAGGTAGAAGGGACCATGCTACCTGTAGACTATTGGATGTGGGTGGGGCTAGGTGCAATTGCAGCTGCTGCATTAGCAGTTATGTATCATTACATGACATCAACAAAATGAGAAAATAATTTTATACATTTAAGAAAAATGTACAACACAATTAAGTTTAAAAATGCAATTATGTATTTGTCGCCTGTGATTTGAATACACTTGGGTGGATGTAGTCATAGTTATCATTGGCTTGTTGTGTGATTTCAAAAGGTGTATAGGAAGGATTGGTTTGTAAAGGAATTTCTGAATTGTGTTGTGGTGAAGGAGGTTGAAGGGGACACCGCTCTGCTGCAGCTGACGGTAACTGTACTGGACATTGTTGTAAAGCTTGTTCTATCCGCCACTGATCCATGAAGTCTCGATCATCATCGTCACTGTCTGTATGGCCACTGCTTGAGCCATAGGAGTTAGCAGGAACAGTTCTAGCTATTAGTGTATTGCGTGGAACATCATAGTTTTCCATGCCTGCATGTGGCATGTCATATGTGTTAGACGTAGGTGAGAGGAGTGGATCACCAGCAGCATCAGTTGACTCATATATGTGAGACACAGGTGTGTGATGCAAATTGGCAGCAACATCAGTTGGTCTATGCATGTGAGACACAGGCAAATGATGAGAAGTAACAGTTGTGTCAGCTGTAGTTGTATGCATATCACTTGTCAAAGGTGGTGAACCAACAGGATGCATCTTAACATATCCAGTAACATCATCAGTGTTCTTGGAATCATCATCAGTGACATCAGGTACATGTGACAGTTGATGGTCTGGTGGTGAATGTTGAAAGACATTATCTGAAGGTAAACAGAATTCACTGTTCCGATGTGAAAAAGTAAACACTTCTGAGAGTGAAGTTTTATTAGGAGTTGCCCACTCAGATTTACTTCTAATTCGGGTGGTCTGAGCGATACGTGGCGGTGGAACAGCAGGTGGAGTTGCAGTATCTTTACTGGGAATTGATGGAGTAGTTACCCTGACCTTTAATGCATCAAACAGTCTTCGCATATGAACGCCAGTAAAATAAAAGTGACCCTCACCAGTAGAAGATCGACTGCAATACACAAACAGCAGATAACAAATAGCTATTAAACAATTTAACACACTCACGTCCCAGCCTCCACTTCAACATCTGGAATACTGGCATGGAAATTGAAACGACGCAGATGAGGGATCTGCCACGACCATGCTAACTTTGGTGTGTTCACGTAGTATACATCAATCTGGTTCCATGAAAGTTGTAATACATAAATACCAATTCGTGATGGCTGCTCAGGACATTTTATCAGTTGCACAGTATATCGATCTGAGGATAGACAAGTATTCTTAAGCTTGCATACACCATACAAGTGCCTACATGCCTACCTAGTAACAAATTTAGTTTCTGGCGCCAGGTATCCAGTTTGGTCTTTGAATCGAAGTTCATGAAAAGGCTACAATGTGTAAACTCTAGTTGAAGCACGTGACTCTTGTCCCTGTCGTCTAGCAAATGGACATCAGACAGTTCGGATAGGTTTTCCCCTTGCCCTCCGTTATTCTTGTTCTTCAACCACGAAGACTCTTTGTCGTAGTGCTCCAAGCGACAATTTACTGGCGTTAAATCTATTGATAGCACACACCATCGTCGCTTCTTTTTCTGTTAACAAAAGACGTGAAAATGAAACTACGTTACACAATTGCTGCATTTAACTGCGCTGAAGAATGCACCTTGAAATAGTTCTTTGCAGTAGCACCTGGAGGTATCTTCTCTACCTTGTAGAATAACTCGACGTATTCGCACACTTCTTCGTTACGCATTTCTTTGTTGAAATACAATACCGCTATATTGAAATTTATATAAATTCTATTTAAAGCACATGTCAACACAACAGTCAAGTAGCCTTCTTCAGTTTGTTGAATTCCCTCCTAATGACATGAGATTTCTAAATATTAAAGGTAAGATTATTAGGTTAAACACTGAAAAACATTACCTTCTGCTTTAACTGTTTTATTTTGAAGCGGTCAAAATCACTCAGTGTTTCTCTTCTCTCAAATCTGGCTATTCTTTTTGCCCAAGCAGTCTTCGACCAGTTGTCTGCGACCTGCTCATCCTCAAATGCTTTCCTCACGTACTTACTGCGAGCACCACGTGGTAGCTTCACTTTTAGATCCGTCAATGCCATCCATTTGAAATTCAATGCTTGTCGCGGTACACCGGTATTAGGACAATCCACCAAGGCCTGACGTACGCGTACAATGTGTAATAACTTACATGTGTTGTCTCTAATAAACGCTCACCCTGTTTTGGTCCACTACATCAACCACGATACACAACTTGCCCGAGTAGGGTCCATTGTTGATAAGTACGACCCTACCGACCTCTACAAACCGCGTATATACCTGTAGAAAGACATAAAGTAGCGCTATTTAACGATCACTTACCATCCTCTTCTGCCACGAGGTCTCTAGTGGGAGTAGTCACACGCATGCGCGAATTCGTCACTCGTCAGACATAAAATGGTGCCTGTGACTTCGTGAGGTACCCGTTGTTTGACAAACTGTAAACAACCTTCTTGTTAGTGATATATTCAATCCCAGGTGGAGTTAATATAGATCAATTATTGCAAATACTAGTGGTGAGTCTGTTGGTGCGTTAAGATCGGATACGGAGGTGACCCGGCATGGCCGGCTCTGACGTGTTTCGTTCTACTGATATTATTGAAATCCTGAGAGCGTTGGATTATGGCACGGCTATGGTGCGTTTCAAGGGACGCAGGGAGCCCGTGAAAAAGCTGTTCTGCCTGAAATTGGAGACGTTTGAGATACAACAGTTTCCAATTACATCTTCTCATCAACGCAAAACACCACAGCCTGAAGAATATGGTATGGCAATACAAACAAGTTTGTGTGTGTCATGTTCAGCTGAGACATTTTTCTGACATTAGTAAACGTTCGTGAGATAAAAGAGGTGCGACTTGGTTGGCAGTCAAAGGATTTTGATCGTAGAGATGATGATATAAAGAGATTTGGTACAGACCAGGCTTGTTGTTTTATCATCCTGTATGGGTCAGAGTTTAGACTGAAGATGTTGAGTTTAGTTGGTGGGTAATGTGGCACTTGTAATGTTAGTGGTGATTTAATATTTGTTACAGCTCAGTGTCGTGAAGAAAGAGATGCTTGGGTAAAGGCATTGCAATATGTTATGCATGATAACAACTTTATGACTCACTTAGTAGTACACAGGTGTGTGTGTCTGTATGTATGTATGTATGTACGTGTGTGTCGAGTCAGTGTTGTGGTGGTTACCATGGTTATGATGTTCTACAGGTGGTTACTTAGGGAATTCCGTGAGATGGATCGTGCCAATAGTGGCAGGTTAGTGGTTACATTGTAGCAATCACCACAGCAACCATTATTACCCTTAACGTTCTTCTTACTCCAAAAGTATTGGTGTGGCTGACTTACGACGTTGGCTACAACGGATGAACGCAAAGACCTTGGTATCTAAATCAAAGCAGTTATTTACGGTAATTTTCATGGTGGACGACGGATCATTACAAATATTGGATGTTACCATTTTAGGAAGTCGATATAGGGAAAACAGGCTCCTTGGATTTTAGTGGTTTTGAGAAATTGTACCACAATATCATCAGTGCCAAAGCAGTAAATTTATAAAATAATGAAACGAACATTTTAAATTTTGTTACCACAGATTGGCGATCGTTTTTACAATTATGTTGCCAACAAGCAAACTATTGGATTTACTGAGTTGAAAGCGTTTCTGCAGGACGAGCAGAAAGTAAGGAACAACGATTAATTGAAACAGTTTTGTAGTTTAATACTGTTTGTTTAGGACCCTCGGGCTAGTGATTCTCATCATGTCGCAAGTCTTGTCAGAGATTTTGTCGTTGCGGTTCACCGTCTGTCCAACCCTCTCCAACCTTCTCTGAACATACAAGAATTCGTTGACTACTTGTTCTCAAAGAGGAATAGTGTTTTTAATGAGGAGCACGCTGTAGTTTACCAAGACATGGACCAACCACTGTGTCATTACTGGATCGATTCTTCACACAACACGTAAGGGTGCATGCTTGTTTCCGTGAAACCTTATAATCCAGATCACAAATTTCCTGGTCTTATTAGTTCCCGGGCCATATTCAGCAGGTGGTTGTATTAGGCAGGTTTCTTTGTACATAAATATTACATATGAGAATATTCCAAATTTGTGTCCTGATAATCAAAGGTGGCATGGTGATATTTTGGGACCTTAACTAAGTGTCTGGATGAAGTAGGTGTCCTCAAGTATCCATGTTTATCAGGTTCCAGTGTACTGACACTTCATTCTTTTGTCAGGTATTTATGTGGTAACCAGTACAACAGTGAGTCATCAGTTGAGTGTTACGTTAGAGTGCTCCGGAGTGGTTGTCGCTGTATTGAATTGGATTGTTGGGATGGCCCGGACGGACAGCCAATCATCACACACGGAAGGACCCTGTGCACACGTATTCGTTTCACGGACGTGATAAAAGCAATCAAGGATCACGCTTTTGCAACTTCAGAGTAGGCAATAGCTAGTTACACAGAGTAGCTTGTTAAAGTTGTACATTGTGCACAGATACCCAGTCATCTTGTCCATTGAACAGCATTGCAGCATCTCCCAGCAACAGTTTATGGCTAAACAATTCCAAGAAGTGTTTGGAGGTTTGGGATAATTCAATGATTTGTTTGACAAATGTGTACCCCCATTCCAGACATGTTACTCACAAAGTTGATCAATCCTGTAGCCCTTCACCTTCCATCTCCTAACCAGCTGAAGAGAAAGATCATCATTAAGGTGTGACCATATCTCATCATTTGCATGCTGGCTTTATAAATTTAATATTTTATTAGCATAAAAAACTAAAAGAAGGTATTGCATTTGCAATTCCCATTATCACAGATCCAGAAGGTGTGTGTGCGTGCGTGCGTGCCTGCGTATGTGTGTGTGTACATGCCTACGTGTGTATGTGCGTGCGTGCCTGCGTGTGTGTGTACGTGCATGTGTGTGTGTGATAGGTCATGTTTAGCTCTCATATTGATCACTCTTTGGATCACATGTAGATCACACCACCCATGAACTGATGGATCTGTGTAATTCCATTAAGAATGGTCAGCTGTTCTTGCAGAACCCAATTGACAAGGTTAGCCACACCTTCCTTTATATGTAGCCACTCCTACTTTGTGCGTGGCTAATTTGTTGCAGGTATGGCAAGAACATTTCTTTGTGCTCACTCCAAAGCAGCTGATCTTTACTGGTGAGCAAGAGAAGGAAGATACAGAAGACACAGAGAAGATTGAAGATGGACTAGTTCCTACTACGGAACTGCACCTTAAGCAAAAGTAAGCCAACTACACTGCTATGTGGATTGGCATGTTGTACACCTTGGAAAAATGTGTTATAGGTAATGTATAGTAGTTTATTTATGTGTGTGTGTGCGCACATGTGGTATGCATGTGTGCTCATGCATGTGTGTGCATAAATTCAAAATGTTCATATTAATTAAAGGGACAGTGTGTAGGTGTTGAAGCCATTCAATTGTGCATTATTTCCATTCAAGTCATTGCATACCATATTTACTTGATTAAACGCTGCGGTGTCTTAGTTGATAAATCGATGTGGCGGCTATTTGAATTGACCACCACTAGATGCTCGAAAACAATATTGAAGTCCTTATTTTCAAAATCGATTATGGTACAACTCAAGTGTTCCTTGGGGCACTGGTCCCTCTGGACACATCAGTAATTACTGGCTGTCCAGTACAATAAAAATAAGTGAGCTATTATTGAAGGCGCAGTGTTTAATACAGTAACTGTAATTATGCAGTCTAACATGTTTTCCAGCTGCACAACAGTGGCAGATAATTAAACAGGAACATCCTAATAATATTTGATGATGGTGGTAATGCTCCAATCATCCACCTGTCCGTGATACATGGACAGGTTGTTGTGTAGTGTTAATTTCATAAAGCAGTGTCTTGCTATCCTTTCACAGCAGTAGGAGTGCAATATTGAAACATGTTTTGTAAACATCACCCACTATTTTCATGCTTTTAAGGCAGGTAAGAACCCAGTGCACTGTCCCTTTTAGCTTTTGTTTTCTTGTAGGTGAAGCCATTTATTAATAGTTATATAATTAACGCTTTTGTAATGATGGCTGCTAGTGGATGATTACATTCATCGTCCATTTATGTCTTAGTGAAACTACTCAACATACTATTGTTCTGCTAGGACAAGGAATCAGTTAGCCGTTTTTGGAATATGAAACAGTTAATGGCTTCCCAATTGAAAATTTACTGCCAAATTTTAACACATTGAGTGGTTATCTAAGCATTAGTATTGATTGTACCTCTTTGAATCTGTTATACATATTCTCGATATTCTCAGTGTGACTCGGTGACGGGACAGCAAAGGGTACCCCTTTTTTTTTTCAAACATCCGTGAGCTTCCACATTCTTGTGGGGTTGGACTAGAGGCATTTGCAGTAATTAATGTGATTATTGTAATGGACTGCTAATGGTACTTAATTTGGCCAATTTAATATATGGATAATTTCTAGTTTCAATTCTGACCCCAATAATGTAACAAAATGTAGTGGTATTAGTTAGGTGGTTAATTTGGGCTCACCACCACCGCCATTGGTCTGGTGTTGTCATTATGACTTATTTACTGCATATTGCAGAAGAGGGTAGTGCTTGTAAGCACCTGAATAGAACCTAATGGCTTAATCTAATCCAGAGTTTTAATGTCTAAGTGTCTGCATTCTAAAGGAACTCTATTTGACAAACTATTTCCACTTACCACAAGTGTAATTTTAACCTACAGGCTTAGGGTTGAAGAGACGAGCGTGATAGTGTGTACATGGTTGAATAGTTGGGAATTAACTATGGCCATAATATGGGTAGTTTATTCTGTATTGGTCAACTGGTAATTTGGTGGATATGCTCTTGTTTACTAGCAGTAGCCTCGAAACATTGAAATTAAATTAGTTGAATTGTTTATGGCGTAATTATGGAGGTTACTAAAAGCCTCACTATAGATGGGTAAGCTTGCTTGTATAGTGGTTACTTCGTGTGTATTTTGTATTATCAGTAATGTGGGTGTGGTCTGAAAATGTGTGGTAACCCTTGTGAATAAGTTATAGCACTAGTTCTCACCTTAAGCCTAACATTTTTTAACTCGTAGGATAGCAAGGATAACAAAATACTTTCTGTCTAAGTAGTTTTCTAAGGGCAAATCCAAGTCCTACATACTAATCACATGAGTATTAATCACCACAATCGATTTTGGCCTTAATGTTTAAATAATTGGCTGGCTAGTTGTAGCCCAGGCAAGTCACCAACCAGTCTACATTCCCAAATGTGGTTCAAGCGACTCCTTTGAACTGAGGTGTGAAAATGTTACGCACACACTCAACACACATATATGTACACACGCACGCACACACACACACACACACATGCACATGCACATACAAATATATCACTTATTTCTTGAATATGTACACTCCATAGCTTTTCACTATGTTCTGCCTGTTGCATGCAGTATGTGTGTGTGTGTGTGTGTGTGTGTGTGTGTGTGTGTGTGTGTGTGTGTGTGTGTGTGTGTGTGTTGCCACTTACATATTTCTGGTTTAATGAATAATGTTAATATTGACTTACAGTAGCAAATTGTATTAACAAATAGAAATTATCAAAAATATTAAAACGTCCCATTTTGCTCAAACTTTGATGACAAATGCTGTAATTATATATTTTAGAAGGGATTTATGGTTTCATCCAAGCCATATATCAAGCTCCCCCTTGTACGGACATGGTACTTGCCCAAATGTTTCCCACAAAAACACCTTGTAGCTGTTTTTGTAGTGATTGTTGCCATAAGATATTTACAGTTTTTGTTTTCAGTTTCCCCCAAAAACAACCTTTCCTTCTCTATTAAGGTTTCTAATGTACAATGAAACTGGCTGTAGAAATTCCTGACCATATTAAGCAGTTGGCTACATTAGGCAGGTCTACCAGTTGGCACAATTGGGAATTATCAAGTCGGTTGGTTGAGAGACAGGTTACTTTATTTTTATATTGTGACGGAATGAGAGTAGATCTCAGTCTTTGTATTGAGACCTTGCTGAGAAGCTCAGCTGCGGGTCCTAATATCGTACAAGGGGGTTATTATCTTGATTCAAAAAATCAATTCAAACTCAACCACTATTCGATGCTCCAAAACAATGTTTAAGCCCGTGTTTTCAATTCAATTGTGGTACTACTGAAATTTGGCTACTATTTAAGGTGCGGTGTTTATCGAGGGAATATGGCGTGGCCTCAATAATGAGGTGTCCCTTTTACAAAGAGTTGATGAGATTTCATTGCATATTGTTTATAGGTGGTTTCATGGCAAACTGAAGTCAGGACGGAAAGATGCTGAGCAACTTTTAACTAGTTACGCTGGACCAGATGGTTCCTTCTTAATGAGAGAAAGCGCCAGTTACCCTGGAGATTACTCTCTGTCTTTTAGGTATGTGATCTCTTGTATGCTCATGTGATCTCTTGTGTGTTCATGTGATCTCTTGTGTGCTCATGTGATCCTTTGTGTACTCATGTGATCATTCTTTTAGCCACCGTGGTATAGTGAATCATGTGAGAATACGGACACGTAACGAGGCAGGCTCTACCAAATTCTTCCTGGTTGATCCGATGGGATTTGACACACTATATCACCTCATTGATTACTACCAACATAACCCTCTCAAGGCTGCCGAGTTTGAGCAGATCCTGACAGACGCTGTCCCTCAGGTAATAATGTTTTAAGAGCATTTACAACCAGATTTGAGATAACCCAGCTTCCACACCCATAAAATCAAACTCACAAGTTTACCACAACTGGATTGCTGGCCTAACAGACCACCATATCCACTGTATATGTTCTTCAGACCTGGCTAGCCTAGTTTCTGCAGCAGCAACTATTTCTTAGGCACTTTGAAGCCATGAGTGTGGAGGTTTGGTGCCATTCAGTTACGCTAACTTTGTTAGAATGATGTTTAGTGAGCTGGGATAGGCATGGGTGTCTAGCTAGTCTTGTTCTAGTTGGAGTGTAAGGAGGGAGACCCTGAATCAGACCCTCATCTTGTTACTCCATTGTCTTCCTATTATACGTCTACCCACCACCCTTAGTACTACCACCGTTTATCTTGCTACCTACATGAAATCATATTTTAGGCATCAAAAACCTATACACCCACACAGTAATAGCTAATAAATAGATGAATACTTGGTGTGAATTTTATTAGCAGGACTGCAGACACTAAGAAATTAATGTACCACTCTTGTGGGCAGTTCAAAGGCCCCGCCAGTGCCATAATTTGTATATGACACTCTTGCAGACCGCAGCAAGTGCATTATAACTTATAATGTATTGATTGCGGTTTTGCAGACCGCAACGAGTGCATTATAAGTTATAATGCACCGACCGCAGTGCAGCTGTCTTGTGAGACTCTCCCCACCTATTAGGTGAGTGGTACATGACAGTTATACAACGTGCACGAGTGCTCTGCCTGATACAAGCACACGAGCCTGAGGGCCGTCAGAATCACCTCATCTACTACACACACTATGAAGTTGTATAGTGTGTGTGTGTGTGTGTTCCACATGTAACTAATTTTAAATGCACATGCATTGATTGATATTTACTGCCTAGTGTGTATTTAGCATGTGTATGTAGTGTGTGTGTGTGTGTGTGTGTGTGTGTGTGTGTGTGTGTGTGTGTGTGTGTGTGTGTGTGTGTGTGTGTGTGTGTGGTGTGTGTGTGTGTTTAACTTTAATAATACCATTTCTCTTCTCTAGCCTGACAACCACAACAATAAACAGTGAGTTACCCCACACCAGCTTACACAGTTTAACAATCTGACACCTTTGTTGTGTAGTTGGTTCCATCCTAACCTATCGAGAACCCAAGCTGAGGAGATGTTGAAGACAGTCCGTATGGATGGAGCTTATCTTGTCCGTCATTCAGACCAAGCTAATAATTATGCCATATCGTTTCGGTAAGTGTTGTGAGAGCATGTCTAGTTAAAGACCACCTATAACCAAGCATGCAGTGCAAAGTATGTACAGTGAACCTTCACTTAGCGCAACAGAGGGTGTGTATCCCCAGACTCCTAGCTATAATACTTGACACTAAATTTTCAGAAACCCTACCAAGATGTCCTTAATAAGACCACCTCATTATAATTATAGTGGCCATGTCAAGTAGGTCCCAAACTGTTAAGTAGGTCCCAAACATAGCTAAAGTGGACTTTGTGACCTCATTAATAAGGCCACCTCCTTATAGTGACCATGTGACCCTAACCCAAGTAGGTCCCTAGCATAGCTAAGGTGTACTTCATAACCTCATTGATAAGACCACCTCATTGTAGTGACCATGTCAAGTAGGTTCCAAACAAAGCTAAGGTGTACTTCATGACCTCATTAATAAGTCCACCTCATTGTAGTGTCCATGTCAAGTACATAGGTCCCTAACAAAACTACCAGCCTGTTTATACTAGCCCTCTAGTTCGAACTATCTCGAATCAAAACGATTTCCAAGTTAGTGTAAACGTGTACTTTTACTACTGTATCAAAGACCACTCTAAAATGGACCTGCTAGGGATGTGGGTCTGGTTTGATCTAGTTCGCTCAGTATAAACAGTTGCGACCCTGCAGTTTGATTTGGCTGTAGTAAACGGAATAAAGGATCTACAGTTATATTATGGGGAACTACAGTTATACGGAGAACTACAGTTAAAATGGTGACTGTAGTGATGAAATGAAGCAACAGAAAAGTATTTAGCCGACGATATGGAAGGCGCAGCCTCAAGAACACATAAGGGCTCAAAACCAACAGGTGCACGTGCAAATGAATAGTTAACAAACTCCACATAATTGAGAGGTTGTTGCCAACACTTCAAAATTATCATGCCTACTAACCTGACGATAACAGAGAGCACAGATCCTTTAACTCTGTTAACAATCTCTACTTCAACGAAAATTATGATTGTGGATTTTAGTTTGTTTTTTTTGCTGATTGGAGTGGCCTAGGCCTTTGTAGTGTAAACAGGACTCAAAAATCAATCTGGATCACTCTGAAGCAATCTTGCCTGGAGCTATCTGTAGTATAAACAGGCTGTAAGCTGTACTTCATGACCTCATTAGTAAGACCACCTCATTATAGTGAACCATGTCAGGTAGGTCCCTGACATAGCTAAATTGTACTTCATGACCTCATTAGTAAGACCACCTCATTATAGTGACTAGGTCTCAAACATAGATAAGGTGTCGTTCATGCCCATACAACAGTGAATTATTCATAATTTATTGGTTCCGCTACAACAAGTGATATTTTGTTACTCTAAAGGGCTGAAGGAAAGGTCAAGCACTGTCGTGTACAGGAAGATGAAAGTGGCCACTTTACAATCGGCAGTGCCACGTTTGACTCCCTCTCAGAGCTGGTCTTATATTATGAGAAGAATCCACTCTACCGGAAGATGAAGCTCCGATATGCCATCAACGATGAGGTGTTAAACAGCCTGGACAAGATGAACGATGAAGAGAGTATATATGTCACCTACATGAGTCCCAATGACTTTAACAAGCAACAGAGAGTAACTGTCCGAGCTCTCTATGAGTACAATGCTATGAGGAAAGACGAACTGACTTTTTGTCAAGGTGCCATCATTACAAATGTGGACAAGGTCGATGGAGGATGGTGGTGTGGGGATTATGGTCACCAACACAGAGGATGGTTTCCTGCCAATTATGTGGAAGAGATTGTACAAGCACAAGAAGAGAAACAGTTAGGAAATCTTCAACAAGGTGCCATTGATATTCAAGGGTGCAGTGTTGGTATGTTGTGTGTACGTGTGTAACATGTTCCGATCCCACTCTTCCATAATCTAGTGTTACCGGGGACAGTACCCAATGAGAACGGCCTGTTCACACTCCGTATCCACCCTGGTGGCATATCTGGTCCCACAGGCGGAGGACTTGAGGTAGCATCACGATACTTAGACGAGATACGACAGTGGCAGACATCCATACAAGAAGCCATTGTTGACCTTGATGAGGCACAGCTCAAGATGGACCAACAAGTCAGGAAGCTACAGATAGCTAGGGAAATGAGTGACCTCACTGTTTACTGTAGATCAGTCCCATTTGATATAAACAGTGAGTGTGTAACTATGGCAACTCAGACTATGTTAATCTGAAAGGGAAAAAAAGCTTGTTTTCATCCCCAACATTTCATAAGTATGATTACATACCAATGTGTGAATTGATAGCTACATGCCATGTGTGTACGCTGTGTTGCTCAAACCTTCCAACTTCCTATACACAGCTATCCTAGCAACTGCAGAATGCAGACCATCATCATGTTTGGTTGTACAATTGCATGCTCCTAGGATATGACATGTGAATTTGAAGTGAAACTGTACTGTGATAGCTTTAGCATATGTGATCCGCTGAGCAAAAGCCAGCCATTTTCACAAAAATTTTCTTTTGCTATAAAAATAAATAGGGTAAAAAAATGTGTGCTACATAAAAAATTTTACGCACATTTTAATTGCTTTGGTATGTACTGAAACAAAGCTCAGATCAATAAAACCTATACACCACCAGATTATCCTGTTCATTGGGAGTAAGAAAATCTTTGTTTCGTGTTCATACAGCGAACAGTATTTGAGTTATGGCTGCTTGTTTATGATGTGGTAGAAATAAAGTTTACTGTCATCATTTAATTGTTGAAATGGCCTTCTCTGTCCACACAGAGATGTACACAGAAAACGCTTCACCTTGATCGATGATCCAGTTCATGGTGAACAGATTGAGCCAAACCCTGTCTCTAGCTTGTTTCAGTGATGAGTTATGATTGACTAGATAAGCGCCTGTATTTTATTTGCTGTATAAATCAAGTTTATTCCTGTTCCAACTGTCTATCGCTATTGCTCCAAGACTATTCATTGCAAAAGGCTGAAACTGGCTTATTACTATAGATAACAGATCAATAAAATATAATTCGAGGAATGTGCAAAAACGGCCGGGTTTTGCTCAGCGAGTCACATATACATATTTATGTATTCAACATGTGTGTAATGTTTTTATGATGTAAAGGTGTCATCTGTTTCTCTCTGTAAAACTCTGTTTTGTGTGATAAAAAGATTCTCTGTTATGCCTCTTCAGATGAACTCAACCCTTGTGAGATGTCTTCGTTTGTTGAGACCAAAGCATTAAGTGTGATGAAGAACAAGAACACTTCAGCCAAGTTCATACAGTAAGACATAAGAACAAGTTACGTTGTGTTTGATGACATGTGGTGCTGTGTTATATAGTTACAGTCACCAACAATTGAGTAGGGTCTACCCCAAAGGATCAAGAGTTGATTCCAGTAACTATGATCCGCAGCCAATGTGGAATGCCGGGTCACAGATGGTGGCACTCAACTTCCAAACAGCAGACAAACCCATGCAGTTGAATGAGGGGAAATTCTTACAAAACGGCAGGTCAGTTTGTGGTGTATGTAACCAACGTTGGGGGTAACGCATTACTTATGTAACGTGTTATGTAATAATTATTACTTATGTGGTAACTACACTGTAAGTAATATAGCGAAATACGCTATAAAAATAGGTAATATAACTCAAGTTACTTTACTTATAAATGTAACGCATTACCTAAGTAATATAGTTACTGTAACGAGTCTAATATTATGCAATACTATTACTACAAGTAATGAAGTTACTAATCTCGTTAGTAATCCACTGAGTAATGCATAGCCACAACGAAGTAATGAAGCCTACTAAATGAAGCTTATTCACCAGCTTCTTACTTATAACCAAGATTTGCACATTGTCCAACAATGCAATCATGTCACGTGATAAGGTGGTAGTTTCACACGTGACAGCTTACGGCTGTGGACACAAAGTAATATAATATGTAATATTATTATACTTTATTTTATGGGTAATATGTAACTGTAACTAAATAGTTGAGTTGCAAGTAATATGTAACTAGTTACTTTTTAAAAGTAATTGCCCCAGCACTGTATGTAACATGGTACAGCTGTTAACTCTGTGTGTGTCTGTGTGTTTAACAGTTGTGGATATGTGCTGTTCCCGAAGTACATGAGGGAACGAGGCTATGATCCTTTAGACATCAGAACCTTCAGTGACTTGAATGCCCTGCACATCACACTAACCGTATGTCAAGGCTGTAGTGTATTGCTAGTATCTGCATTATTTAGATAATTGGTGGGAGACACTTCATCCGACAAGGTAAGGGAGCAGTCAGTTCCATGTTCGTAGATATTGAGATCATCGGGGCTGAGAGTGACTGCTGTAAAATGAAGACAACGACAGTCCGTAAGTGTGAATGTACCAGTGCTCCTGATAATGGTTGGACAACAGACAATTTCCAGGCAAATTAGCCAATGTCTAGCCACAATTGTATTTTGGCAGGACATAATGTCCTATCAAAAGAGCCCAAGCCTGGTGTGTACATAATTATTTGGTTGACTGTTTACCAATAATAGCTGTTCCTTGGTTGCTAGGTGATTAAACATTCAAGCTGCCCAAGGGAGTGACCACAAATGTACCAATGCCAACCTCTCGAAACCTCACATAATCACTTTAATGCTATCCTCAGCACAACAAAAGGACTGCCTACAGAGAATGCCTACTACATGAAATGTATTAGGGGAGTGTATAAACAGTGGAATGGAGCACTGGAATGGTGGAATGGAATTTTTTTGTAAGTTCAATATCATTTTTACATCCAAATAAGCACAACTTCCCTTAAGTAAGCAAATAAATAGGATTCCCTTTGAAGTCAGCTCTTTTAGCATACTTGACCTCACCATAACACTTGTATGACTTATAACTCAATACTTTATGAACTTTGGCTTAAATTTTGTTTTCTGACATAATTGTGGAAAAGGCTAATTTTAAACACTTACAAGATAGTCCCATTTTACTTTTCCCAAAGATTTTCGCTTAGACTCCTAGGTTAGTGGTAAACACCTCGTACAGGCTCTGCCCTCTGTGTTCACCCTCCAGTGCCTAACTGTTAAAGTTGATAATAAATGAGTACTTCATTTCATTATACAGTGCATGTGCTTTTACAATGCATACATGTAATCAGCTAGCTAGCTAACCTTTTATCATTTGTGAACAAGGGAGGAGTCTTCCCATAAACTGCTATTGTGCATGTTCATTACTGACTTTACACAATTTTGTCTATGGCGAGGTGAATTGTGCTAAAAGAGCTGAATTTAAGGGGAATCATATTTATTTGTTTACTTAAAGGGAGGAGTTGTACTTATTTGGATGTAAAAGATAATATTGAACTTTAAAAAATTCCATTCCAGTATTCCACCATTCCAGTGTTCCATTCCAGTGTTTATACACTCCGAATGTAATAGGCTACCTGTGTCCATACAAAGTGTAAGTATGTCTGGACAAGTTTGGTTTTGTCGGAACATTTTGTCCTGGCACTTAAGAATTCCTATCAGGAGCATTGATGTACTGTGTCAGATAAAACTTAATAGTGAAAGTACAGTTGGGCCTCCATTGTCGCAATACCTGTGTGTGTCAGTTACAGTGTTTAGTCACAAAATAAGGAGTTTGTTTACATAAATCAAGTGTGTATACAGAGCTTCGTTCAGCTACTAGAACATACACCAATTGACAAGCTACTCTAATAATAAACTAGGCATGGCCCTTTCCTCTTTTGAATTGAGTGTTATCCATTTACGTACAAATACAAGTTCTTTTCTTTTGGTTCCAGGTGACAATGGTTTCAACCCAGTATGGAATGAACAAACTCAGTTCATTGTGTCAAATCCTGACATCGCATTGATCCGGTTTCTGGTGCAAGATGAAGATGTGTTTGGAGACCCTAACTTTCTGGGACAAGCAGTTTATCCCATCAAATCACTCAAATCAGGTTACCGCAGTGTTCAGCTGAGGAATACCTTTTCAGAAGAGCTTGAGTTGTCATCGCTGCTAATTCACTTGGAAATCAAGGGAGCCAGGGATGAGGACGAAGATTTGTATTCGTCAATTAAAGATCTTCGTGAACAACTTCAAAATATCTCTAATGAGATTTCCCAGGTAACAACGAATACAAGGGGAGACCAGTACACGGCCGCACAACATTTAGAAAACCTTAGTGAGCGTATGCAAACAACACAATCAGAGATTAAAAGGCTAACAGAAACAAGGTATAAATAATATTGTAATTTTTTAGTATGTAATCTTGCTGTTCTGTAGGATGAGAAATGTACCATCCAAGAGATAATAAACTAATGCTGTTACAGTTAAACTTCTATTAATTTTTAAATAGTTATTTTTAATAATATTAAGCAAATTAAACCTGCTTGTACATGTAGTTAGATTGGTGGGAATTATATATATTATATTTGCGAATTCGTTAATCACTTAATCTGCAATGATGATACAGTGATGCCACTGACTTCTTGCACAATATTTTGTGATGGCAATCTGCAAATCATGAGCGTTCTATTAGAGTGTTTTCATGTTTGGTACAGTTCTATTTAATGCCCGTCAATGATTCTGTAAACGCGGACATGAATCATTCAGCGAAAGAACAAGAAGTACAGCAATATTTTTGTCCAGTTAAAGACTGCCCAAGAGCAGTGGATGGGGGAAAACCATTTCCTAGACTGGGTCAACTTAAACAAGTACAGAGACGAATTGAGACATTTAAAATCATGTTTTTGTTGTTACAGCATTTTGACGGCGTGCACGCTGAAAAGAGTTTCGTGTGTAACAAATGCGGCAAGAAATTCGGCCTTAAAGACGTGTGTAGCCGACATGAAAAAGAATGTGGCAAAACTATTGTATGTGAAACATGTGGTGCCAGTTTCAAATCAAAGAACAGCTACACTAAACACTTAAAGAGAAAAAGACATTTATCAACCACTGCAAGGTTTGTAATAGCTACACTGTCCACCATTGTAAACTTGGATCTGATGGTTTCAGATCTCCAACATGTACAGCTACTACTGGCACACAGGTTATGCCATCACATAAAGTATTTGTTGTTTTGCTACCATCAACAGCAAGTGCAGTAAAGAAAAAAGATTTCAGTACCCAAACGGATCCAATTGACGTCTCTACTTCTCAAAATCTTTACGATAATCTGTCTTCAGATATCACTGAGTTGTTGGACTTGGCGATTCAAACAGATGTGTCCAGTTTTTCTAGAGACATGAGTACAAATGAACTACTGGACTTTGGCACTCAAACTTGTTGGGGGGAAGGATTGTTAAGTAATGAATGTTCGTCACAAACCCCCAGCGATTGGCCGGAATGTTGTCTGTCTAAATTGTTAACATTTGACTCCCAAACACAAACAATTCTTGAATCCATGGATAATAGTTCACAAACATAGCTAATACAAGTTTCATTGTGTTTCCATAGAAAATATTGAATGATTGATACCACGTGATACTGATTAGTCGTTGTTTTTTTTAAATGTTGAGGGAGTGTTGTGGGTATAAGCAGTTAGATCACGTGAACCGATACTAAATGGCTGGTTACAGAGGTTATGTTGGATCGCCGAGTGAGTCGCCGTCACTAGAGAGACCACGAGTGGTTGATGCGGGGTGTAAGATAGTCTGTTTCTGGCAAGGTGCCTTAGAGGTGTCCTTGCGATTTGTCGCAATTGTAAGTCTCTAAGTCGAGTTCTTTGTAAAAATGGTGACTTGACAAGCATAGACTACTATACGTAAATAATGAATAATCGACGAGAGCATGATTGATATGTGCGGGAAGAACGCAGCTGTTTGTAATTATTAAAGCAATTAGGGTTTTTAAATACTTGTACAAAAATTAATCCAAGTGGTCAGGTTTGTTAAAACATTTCTTTTTTGCATCCGATTTTGTAATGTCAAAATGTACAAACTTTGTAAACACTCCCCCTTCCCTATAAAGTGCACTAGGTTGAAATGGTCAATTTTTGGGGGTTATAGTACGTAGACATATGAGCAGCTTTGCATGGTTTTATGCACTTAGCAATGTTTAGCATCAATATCATGTGGGTTTTCCAAGAATTCAAATCAATGTGTCAAAATTGCCACCTATCCAGCAATAGAGACTTCAGTATTGAAGATTTTGTGCTGGTCAATCCCCCCACTGCCTGGGGCAGGGCTAGTGATTTTTTGCACAATAATGACCTTTTGACATGGTTGTTCTTCCCTTCCAGTTATAATTAGACACGCATTTTGTTTGGAGGTTGGCTCCATAAGATGCTGTATTACCAGTTGTGTAATGCTGTTTGTTATAGGAAGTACTCATAGAAATACACATAGAATTGCATAAGTATGTTCATGTCTGACACAGTTGGTGAAGGTCCAAGTTCAACTTCAGGTGCTCACACCTTGGAACATGTTCCTGAAAGTTGCTAGTCCTGCACTGACTCCTAACACCTGATTCACTGCCATGTATATTGTACACTGTGTGTGCGTGTGTGTGTATGAGAGAGAGAAGTGAGGTGAGATGACCTACGGGGAACAACTTTTAGCTGGTTAAGCTGACAACGATCACAAAGTTGGGTTACTGTGTGCCATACTGCCTGATGGTATCACTTGGTACACACCAATCGGATGCCCCTGTGGAGGGGGAAACTGAAGTCTGCACTTAGGACAGGCACAGCTTGGTGGACATTGTCATAATGTCGGCACATTCTGCTGCTGGAGTTCAATGGGTCCTCTCTGGTTTCCGTGTGGCTGTGCCATGACCATTGCCAGTAAGTCAGGTGTGCACTGGTGGCATGACTATCCACTTTTGCTGCTGTCTGTCCCTTCCAATTAGAAAGGCTGCGTGACCCAAAGGGGGTGGCAGAGAAGGAAGTGTGTGTGGGTGTGTGTACATGTTCAAAGACATTTCCATATTTATATCTTTCTTTCTGTGGGTAGTCAGTCCAACGATCCAATTATTTATTTTTATTTTTTAAGAAAGAAGCTCCCTTTGAAATGTGATCTTCAAGTATGCTAATCAACATTTGTTAGGGGCAGTACAAACATTTTCAAATAGGCAATAATCAGAGTTTCCTCTCTTATCAGCTATGTAACATGTGAAAGGATTTCATCTAAAGCTTACAGCATGCAAAGATGTTTGCACAATTCATACACAACCTTGCATAATCCATTTGTATGTACATTTGTCATATAAACATATTTTTGCCGATTCATTGTAGGTACTGTCAATTGTGCTACTAGTAACGGCGGCGATATCAAGATCAAGGATTGGTAAAGTCGATGATGTTGATCCGTATGATGGTGATCGCGGCAAGTACAAGGCAGCAGCTGGTTGGCTGATCTTTGTGTCTGTGATGGCTATCGTGACTGAATCATTCATAATTGGTCTGAGATTTCTCAATATTACATTTCTCAATATCAACTTTGCATTATTTGGTGTAGTGGTAAGTCTTTACTCTAAGTGACTTTTAATTCTGTTCACAAAAATTAATGTCATTTAAAATTGCTGTTTTGTCAACCAAACCGTGAACTTAGACCATTGGAGAAAATCTGTTAATCATGAATCTCAAATTTCCGTACATTTTGTGCTCTCTGTGTGCTATGATTTATGATTGGATATTTAGCAACAAACTGTTTACGTATACAGTTTTGCAGGAAAAAAAATTTAATTTAGTGTACTTATTGTGATTTTTTTTAATTTTCCTTCCGTAATTCCAGCTATTCAGACAGCATAACTTCTATATTGTAGTAAACAAACGATGTCCATTTGGGTCCACATGGGGTACTTTGAGATAAGTCACTCTGTAGGTACAAATACATGAAATTAACAAGCAGAAAATATTCTGACCACCTGACAGACTCTTGTAAGCATCTGAGCGTAAATCAGATGCCTACAGGACCAAGGATGCCATGCAACTTTCAGGTTGCTACAGTATCACTTTCAGAACATAACATCTTTAAACAGGCTGTAGGACAAGTGTCCTGCGGACCTTCAGCATATGTGCTAATAAGGGGAGCTGGTCTTGAGATACCACTATAGAGAGGTTTAATCCTTTTTTTTTCTTTCTTTTACAGGATGTAATAGCTAGCTTTGTATTTGCGGCGTGTATGTTTGCTGGCTGGGTACCAGATGCAGTGTACACGGCAGACATTAATGACTTGCGGGAGCAGTGTGAAACACAGGACTCACCTGTTACAGCTTTCTGTCACCAACTGAAAGATGTGGAGCATGCGATGACCGCAACAGCTGTAAGTTGTAAGGCTAACATTCAGTTGTACGTATTTGTGTTTGTAGATTTTTGGAGCATTTTCAATGTTGGCGTTCTTGGTACTGGCCATATACATGATAGCATTTATAGTGAATGAATGGAATTATCATATTATCACTTCATATAATACCCACCAATCTGATGCTGCTGAAAGAACTTCACTTTTAGTATAACAAAATTCCGTCATGTTTCACAACAATAAAATTTTTAAGACTGTATGTAAATATAATTATAGTGCATACAAAAGAAGTGTATATATGTGCATTATATGTACATTATATGTACATGAATCTTTAACTTGTTTTTAAGGTCACTCCTCGTTGTTTCAAAATGTCACATAGTTTTTGCTCTAAGATGTCATTGGTTCCTAGTAATCCTGTGACCACCTGTTGTGTGGTACTTAGTATTAGTCACATGGGCTAACATTCAGATTACCTCAGCTGCCCACTCATAGTATTCCTGGACCCTCTCCTCACTCCATCCCTCAGGTGTACACCTCTGAAGGTCTCTGAGATTATATAATTTGTCGGCTAGCTTCACTGCTTTGGCTTTGGGGCTCTTCTTCGGTGCATTAACAACCTGCAGGATTCACCATAATATAATACAGTTTAGCTGGAAGAAATTGATACTCTACCTGTAGCCGTTTTCGTTCAGCTTTTGGAAGTGATTTATCATCAGTGACTTCGTCAACTATGCCCCGCACTTCTACCCCAAAAGTGCTCTCAATTTCATCTAGGGTTGTATCCGTGTCTTCCACTGTATCGTGAAGTACAGCTGCCTGTTAATAATAATATTATTATTGATAATCGTGTGCAGCCCACGCACGTCAACGCTACACCTGTAAGGTAGCCATATCCGTGACTCCGCCTTCCTTCCAAAGGATATACGCGACCCCGATAGGATGATTTATGTACGGGGTCTTTGACTCATCTTTTCGACGTTGGTCCCTATGCTTTATACAAGCGAAATTTGCAGCTTCCAGCAGCAAGCCCACGTCCGCCATTCTATTAATGTGACCGTAAAGATTCGTTACTCTAATTATCCAACATGAGCAAATATTCCATACTTTTACCGACGTACAACGAGCGCGAAAACCTTCCCTTAATCGTGTGGCTGTTGGTCCGAGAGTTTAAGGAGAAGTATGTGTGTATTGTGTTGTGATGAAGAAGCTAAATAGACTCGTTACTGTAGCGGTCACAATTATGAAATCATCATCATTGACGATAACAGTCCGGACGGGACACGGAAAGTAGCGGAACAACTGCAACAAATTTACGGAGAGGAAACGATAGTATTACGACCAAGGGCTGCAAAACTTGGCCTTGGTAGGTACAATATATCGAGCAATGTACATGTCTTGAGTTGTGTTTGCAGGTACAGCTTATGTTCATGGTATGAAACATGCTACCGGAGATTACATCATAATAATGGATGCTGATATGTCACATCATGTGAGAACTGCCCCCACCCACAACATTAGTAATTTCTTCCCTACAGCCTCGACACATAGGGGGGTTTATTGACCTACAAAAGAAACATAACTATGACATCGTAACTGGCACTCGTTATAGTAAAGGTGGCGGAGTGCATGGATGGGACCTGATGAGGAAACTGATTAGGTTAGACTACATGATTGTTCTAGTGCTATATTTAGTTGTTGTTAATAGCCGAGGGGCAAATTACTTAGCTCAAGTGTTACTAAATCCTGGAGTGTCAGATTTAACTGGAAGCTTTAGGTATGTTTTATGACACTAAACAAGTTTGAGTTTGGCACACCTGCATACCAAGGCAATTGCAATCCACTTTGCAAGTTGGTGCAATGATTTATAGTTTACCTGTATATGCAGTGGTCCCTACATTATCCAGCCATCAATTATCCAAGCTTTCTGTTGTGAGAGTGACTGTTCTATTAGAGTATTTTTCCTAAAGTATGTTCTTTGAGAGTATTTTAGCATAAATGTATGGGCTTCATTTATCCAAACTTTTCCATTTATCTGAACAGACATAAGATCCAATGAGTTCGGATAATGGAGGGACCACTGCAGTATGCACTCAACTTTGAGGTATATGCATAATTTATAACCTAGTATTACTGTAAAATATTCAAATTTAATCCCACCAAAACTCTTACTGATTGTGATATTGGGGATTCCTGAATTTACAAAAAGCTGCATACTAACTTAATGTACACGATGATGTGTGTGAAGTTTGAACCTGAAGAATGGTTATTGCAGATGGTCGTATCAATGTTTGTAAGTTAGGAGTAGGGGAATTAAAGACTACATACAGTACTTTGCAATACATTTCAAAGAAGGTTGACAAGTCAAGTATGCTACGTTCATAAGTAATTTGTCCCAGATGCATGATTTGTTCTACCGTTCATATCTGTACTTTGTCAATTTGCATGGCTTGCTATTGAGATGCTATCCACATTGCTCAAAGTAGCCTGGGCATTCGGTTTTTATATGGATATGGGAGTATGCGACTTCTCATAAATCCTGGAATCCCTTATTGAATAATTTTTATCATGTCAACTTTTAATGATGACTGTGCAGGTTATACAAAAAGGCTGTACTTGAACAACTGGTTGCCAAGTGCCAGTCTAAAGGGTACGTTTTTCAAATGGAGATGATTGTGAGGGCCAGGCAGTTCAGCTACACCATTGGTGAAGTGCCGATAGCTTTTGTGGATCGGGTGTATGGAGAATCCAAACTGGGAGGCAATGAAATAGTTTCTTATGCTAAAGGACTATTGCATCTGTTTGCTACAACGTAACATTATTACTTTCTAAATTATATGTAAATAACTACATAATTATATTCTTAGTAAAGCGAACAGCAAACTATATGTAAAAATAACTATAACATCATATGTTCTAAGTAAAGCGAATAACGAAAGTTAATAAAATTTATCTTCCAGTTGGAGCCTTTTTCTTTCTGTAATAAAAGACATAACACATTTTAATGTTTACAAAGTTGTGTACCTTGCTTCTGTTAGTCTCTTAATTTCTGTTTGTGTTGTTTGCATACGTTCAGAGAGGCTTTCTAACTGTTGTGAGTTGCTTTTAGTATTGGACATCTCACTAGAGATATTTTGAAGTTGTTCACGAAGCTGTTTTACTGACGAGTACATTTCTTCATCTTGCTCCTTGGCACTCTTGATTTCCAAGTGAATTAGCAGCGATGACAATTCAAACTCATCTGAAAAGGCATTTTTAAACTGCACACTACGGTAACCTGGTTTGAGTGATTTGACTGGATATACTGCTTGCCCCAGGAAGTTAGGATCCCCAAACACGTCCTCGTCTTGTGTCACAAAACGGATCAAAGCAATGTCAGGATTTGATACAATGAACTGAGTTTGCTCATTCCATACTGGGTTGAGACCGTTGTCACCTGAAACAATAAAAATGGTTACAATATTCACCTCCTTAGTAACAGTAAATTCACACTTACGAACTGATGTTGTCCTCATTTTACAGCAGTCATACTCAGCTCCAACAATCTCAATTTCTACAAACATGGAAGTTACTGCCCCCTTGCCCTGTCGGGTGAAGTGTCTTCCACCGATTATCTAAATAATGGAAGATATTGTTTTAAAAAAGCTTAAACACAGCAGCGCAATATAACATACTGTTAGTGTGATAGTCAAGGCGTTCAAGTCACCGAAGGTTTTGATGTCTAAGGGATCATAGCCTGGCTCCCTCATGTATTTTGGGAACAGCACATATCCACAACTGGTAAACACACACAGATACTTGGCTATCCAAACCATTGGTCTCAGGCAGTGAATACCATCAGGAGCTTATGAGCCGCCAAAGGCGATGTTCGGTGGTTCATAAGCTCCTGGTACCATAAATCAGGAAAAAAATTTGCCACTAGCTGTATTGACAAAAATTAAAATGACGAATTATTTTCAACTATACGAATAATTTGCACATACAAATGTAAAATGTTTCATCACTTATGCCAGTGACAAAAATGTGTTGTATCAAAACTTTAACACACAAAAATTTTCTACGACAAAATATTCCTGATTTACGGCATGTTCAGATAAGCAATTTGTATGTGTTAAAATACTCTAAAAGAATGTATGCCTATGTACTCAAAATACTCTAGTTGAACAGCCATGAGTCACATAATCTACTATACATCGTACATGTACACTATTATCTGACCTGCCATTTTGTAAGAATTTCCCCTCATTCAACTGCAAGGCTTTGTCTGCTGTTTGGAAGTTGAGTGCCACCATCTGTGACCCGGCATTCCACATTGGCTGTGGATCATAGTTACTGGAATCAACTCTTGATCCTTTGGGGTAGACCCTACTCAATTGTTGGACACTGTACCTATACAACACAGCACCACATGTCATCAAACACAACATAACTTGTTCTTATGTCTTACTGTATAAACTTGGCTGTTGTGTTCTTGTTGTTCATCACACGCTCAGCTTTGCTTTCACCAAATGAAGACATTTCACAATGATTGCGTTCATCTAAAGCAACAAGAATATACAGCCATCTCAAAACAAAGTGATTTCATCAGTCAGCATAATCACGAATAGAAGTAAAAGAACTTGAAGATTATATGCAAATCATTAGCTAGCTACTGAACCGCAAAATTATAGATTACTGAATAATTTAATTAATCATCCAACTTGCTAAGCACACATGAGGTTATGATATCACTATTATTGCTTAATAAAATTCTTCTCTCCAAGATAATTCTACAGTTGTCATGTTTACACACTCACTGCCCATATCAAACGGAACTGCTCTACAGTAGTGGATGAGGTCGCTCATCTCTTTGGCGATGTGAAGCTTCCTGACCAGCTGGTCCATTTTCTGCTGTGCCTTTTCAAGATCTACCATGGCTTCCTTTATGGATGCTTGCCACTGTTGGAGATCCTCTAAGTGTCGTGATGCTACTTCCAGTCCCCCAGTGGATGTGTTGCTTGTACCACTTGGAAGAAGGCGCATTGTAAACAAGCCATCCTGATTGGGAGTTTCTGACAGAACTGTATATAGATAGGAAGGAATACTGTTACTAGAGAGACACTACACACATAAACATACCAATGGTACACCCTTCAATATCAACGGCTCCCTGTTGAAGATTTCCCAATTGTTTATCTTCTTCTACTTCAGCAATCTCCTCCACATGGTTTGCAGGAAACCATCTCTTGCGGTGGTGACCATAATCCCCACTCCACCACCCTCCATCCACTTTATCAACATTGGTAATGATGGCACCTTGGCAGAAGCTCAGCTCATCCTCCCTCTGAGCATTGTAATCATAGAGGGCTCGGACTGTGACTTTCTGCTGCATCACTTCTTCAGGGCTCATGTAGGTCCCATAGATACTCTCTTCTTCCTGCATCATCTTTTCCAGGTTGTTAAGCACCTCATCATTGACGGCATATCGGAGTTTAACTTTTCGGTAGAGTGGGTTCTTCTGATAATGTGAGATCAGCTCTGACAAGGTGTCAAATGTAGCACCCCCAATTATCACATTGCCGTTTTCATCTTCCTGTACGCGACAGTGCTTCACTTTTCCCTCAGCCCTACAATGAAAAATGAGCACTATTAAAATTCACATCTGGAACCTCTTAGTTGATTATAGTGAGTGCCAATATTCAAACACAACTCATTGTATACTGTTTATTTGAACATATAACTATTATATAAGTTTTGCTAATGCAAAAAAAGATGTGGGGACTAGGTCATTGTGTCAGTTGTACCCTTCCTGGTCATCTAAGATCCTGGGCCATTAAGACCCTCTCTAACCCAAACTCTTTCTGCTGTACAAGTATAGTCCAATGTTAAAATACTCATTTTCTTTCTTTGTAAGAGTGTTTTTCAAGATTAGGTGTGCTCAACACTCACCGAAATGATATAGCATAATTATTGGCTTGATCAGATGGCCGGACAACATAAGCCCCATCCATACGAACCGTCTTTAACATCTCCTCAGCTTGAAGTTTTGACAGTTTAGGGTGAAACCAACTACAATAATGCAACACAAATTTTAAATCACATATGACGCTGAACTCTAACTTACTCTTTGTTGTTATGGTTATCAAGCTAAGGACAAAAAAGAACAGCTCACTTAGAAGTACACACACACACACATGCACACACACACACACGACTGACAAATTATCCAGAGCTAAGAAATACAAATTTTTTTACCTGTGGCACAGCTTGTGTCAAGATTTGTTGAAACTCAGCAGTCTTGAGTGGGTGATTATGGTAATAATCAACGAGCTCATACAGAGTGTCAAATCCCAATGGATCATCTATAAAAAACTTAGTTGTCCCTCCTTCCTTGCGTGTCTGTATTCTGACATGGTTTACTATACCAGCATGACTAATAGAATGAGGGATTGAATGAGCACTTATAATTATACACAGAATCACATACATAAATGACAAGGAGTAGTCTCCGTGGAATTTAGAGCTCTCCCTTACTAGGAAGGAACCATCTAGTCCACCGCTATTTGTTATAAGTTGCTCAGCTTCTTTTCGTCCTGTCGTTTTCCCATGGAACCACCTGTAAACATTGAACAGTACAGCCATACAGAGCACATATACATAATATTATAAAAACAAGGGTACACCAAACTGTTTGGCAGAGTATACAGTAAAGGATATGAATGTAGTGAATAGTTTGGCACTGAAATGTTGTTTAATATAATATACACTTTTATCAGAAAGGGGTGACACATTGGTACTCGCTATGTCAATCTGCAGTCACAGTAAAAGTTAGCAGTCAAGCTAGGCCACTAAATTCATGCCAAGTCGGTGACAATGATCAGTTAAATTTGAGATTGCTATTCAAGAATTGTCACATAGTCACAAGTGGGAGTCATTGGCCAAGGTGAAAAATCTTTGCTATACAGTCAAGACTTAGAGCACAGTTACAGATCAACCTACAGTATATGCCTACATGACACCTACCAGTCCTATAGTCTGGATTTTATTTATTTTAGGAGGTATACTAATTAGCCACACCTACACACTGTTTGTTTACCCTCTGACTGTAAAGGAATGCACTCAGTAAATCATGTGAAACCTCAGGTCATCATAAGGTTAAATTAATCAGCTAAATTTGTTTATTTTAGTTACCACAGTTTCAATTTTAAAGTGTACATCACATAAATGGTTAATCCCCAGACTCATCATAGTAACAAAGGGACTAACTAACTTTTGCTTGAGGTGCAGTTCACTGCTAGACACTGCGTCATCGTAAGTCTTCTCTGTGTCTTCAATATCTTCTTGTTCTCCTGTGAAGATCAGCTGCTTTGAAGTGAGCACAAAAAAATGTTTTTGCCACGCCTGCAAGTTTCCATGCTTAAAATTAAGTATATACTTCAATGACTGACCCTGTCAATTGGGTTCTGTGTAAATAGCTGACCATTTTTTATGGAGTTACTCAGATCCATCATCTCGAAGGCAGCATGATCTAACACACAATTGACACTGCTCAAAGTATGATCAACATGTAGATACGTACCTTCTGGATCTCTGATGATAGGAACAGCAAGAGCTCCACCTTCTTTTAATTTTTTATGCTAAGAATATCAAATTTATGAGTACACAGTAGTGACGACAAATTCTCTCTCACCTTAATGATGATCTTCCTTTTCAACTGGTTAGGAGATGGAAGTTTATTGCCTGCAGCAGTAATCGGTTTCGTGAGCAGCAGGTCTGGAAATGAAATATTTGATCAAATCAAGTATTGGAATTGTTGAAGTACCTCCAAACACTTCTTGGAACTGCTTTGCCATAAGCTGTTGCTGGGGTATGCTACAGTGCTGCTCAATGGACAAGATGACTGGATATCTGTAGAATGACCCGAACTTTCACAAGCCACTCCATGTAACTATATAGTGACACTCACTCTGAAGCCACAAATGCATGCTCCTTGATTGCTTTTATGACATCTATGAAACGAATACGTGTGCAAAGTGTCCTTCCGTGTGTTATGATTGCTTGTCCATCCGGGCCATCCCAGCAATCCAACTCAATACAGCGACAACCACTCCGGAGCACTCTAATGTAACATTCAACTGATGACTCACTGTTGTACTGGTTGCCAAAAAGATATCTGTATAATAATAATAATGAAACATTATGAACAGCAGGTGAACCAGTTTGTCTTACGTGTTGTGTGAAGAGTTGATCCAGTAATGACACAGTGGTTGGTCCATGTCCTGGTATACTGACATATGTTGTTCATTGAAGACACTGTTCTGGCTTGAGAACAAGTAGTCAACAAACTCTGGTATGGTCAGCGATGGTTGGAGAGGGTTGGATAGGTGTTGAACATCTAACACAAAATCTCTGACAAGACTTGCAACATAGTAGGAATCACCAGCACGAGAATCCTACTTGAAAATAATACAACAAGCACATTTGTGATCATATATTCCTTACATTCTGTTCATATTGTAGAAACATTGTCAACTCAGAGAATCCAATATTTTGTTTGTTTACAACATAATTGAAGAAACGATCACCAATCTATACAAACACAATTAAATATTTGTAATAATTATCATTTTACAAATTCACCGTTTTAGAACTGATGATATTGTGGTACAATCTCTCAAAACCACTAAAATCCAGTGAACCTGTCTTCTTTTTATCAAAATCCTGTACCACAGTAGATGCATTTGTAACTATATAGTGTTTGATTATGGGTTACCGTAATGAGCTGTTTTGATTTAGAGGCTAACGTCTTTGCATTCACCCGCTGTAGCCAACGTCGTAACTCATTCACACTAATACTGTTGTGGCAAGAACTATGTAAGGTTAGTGCTACTACGGTAGTCATTCACCTGCCACTGTTAGCACGATCAATCTCACGGAATTCCTTACGCAACCACCTGCAAAGGTGTTATGATAATAATGTAAAAATTGACTGCTATTGCTGCTACAGCATCATACATACACACATTCTCACGCGCACCTGCGCAGCACTAAGTGAGTCCTAAAATTGTTGTTATGCATGACGTATCTCAGTGCCGTAACCCAAGCATCCCTCTCATCTCGACACTGAGCTGTAACAATCATCACCACATAACAACCATAAGGGTCACTATTACTCACCAACTAAACTCATCATTTTCACTCTAAACTCTGTTCCATAAAAGATAACAAAACTGCATGTCTCATCTACACCAAATCTCTTCATGTCATCATCTCTGCGGTCACTGAAATCTTTTGACTGCCAGCCAAGTCGCACCTCCTTGATTTCACGAACATTTACTAATTATGTGTCAGTTAAATTAATAAAGTATAACTCAAGCGTTGTCGTCTAACCATATTCCTCTGGTTGTGGCGTTTTGCCGCGCTGATTTGCAGACAATATGGGTAATTGTTGTATCTCAAACGTCTCCAATTTCAAGCAGAAGTGCTTTTTCAAGGGATCTTTTCTACCCGCTCTGAAGCGTTGCATGGTGGTTCCACTATCTAACGCTTGCAGGATTTCGATAACATCATTCGAACGAAACGCCTCTGAGCTAGCCATGTTGTCAATGGAACACTTGCTCAACTAGACTCCTGCAATGTACTCCACCAAACAACTAACCACAAACAAAAGTACTACACTAGCTTGTATGAGTAACCAGCACTTCTATAAATAGGGGTGTGGCTGATCGATCACCTGACGCATTCACCACGCCCAGACGGGTCACGAGACCACCAGTACGCACGACGCGCGCCAGTGTGCGCTCAACCCATAGGCCAGGACTAATTAATAAGTTCCTGCATTTGAAGGAAAGCACAACTTTTGTGTGACATCTGCAGCTATATACCGCCATGGTAATGACCGGGAGACTAGCAGCAGCCGCCCACTACATTGCCAGACCTTTGTTAGGCCACTCCAAATAAATTCTCTGTTTCCCGTCCTAGATTCAAGCATATTTGCATGCGGGCGGGCGGTCCATTTCCATTATTTCATTATAAGATTGGCAGCTTTTCAAGCCATTACACAGCCATAACAAACTGCATAAAAGCATGCTTAAGCTTGTTCCTTCCTTTTTAAGTTGCAAAAATAACACAAACGTGAAGTTTGTGCCGACCTGATTGCACTGCTGACACGTGAGCTGACATGGTTTCAAGTGAGCCTGTCAGTATGCAACAATAACCGGACAATAATGGAAGATTACGGAATAATGGAATATTAAGAGCTGACAGTAACCAGATGCGAGCGGTGGACGGGAAACAGATAATTTATTTGGAGTGGCCTTACTATAAGCTCTTAATAATATTTGGAGTGGCCTTACTATAAGCTCAAAATCAAGGAAATCGTTTTCCTGTACTATAGTACAGGAAAACGATTTCCTTGATTTTGGTGAGAAGTGGCTATTTTTGTCTACTATTCTGTATAATTCTGTCTGATGAATGTTAACTCTATAGCTCAGTATAGTAAGCCGCTGTATTAAAGGGGTCAAACATTTAGCTGTGTTATAGCAGGGTAGCTACTGATCAGACATGTTATTGTTATTAGTGCTTTACAGTGACCAGCACTGAAGGTCTGACATGCAGCAATGTCTGTCTACCTGTCAAAATAAGTTGTGTATAAGTATTACGTATGTAACTAAATCATTGACGGGATGATGACTTATTCAATGGTAAAGCTGTAACAATAATAATGCCTCATCTAATTTGTCTACTTTCACAAGTGGTGCCAGCCAGCTGGCAAACTCTGCAGAGTCAGCTAAGATTAAGAAGTGTTCTTTAACTCTATCTTTTACTCTCCTCTTGGGAGACCCTGGGTGCTTATAGACATTTGTTGGTGTGGAGGATAGGTTCCCAGGTGATGGAGCAGTCTGGAGATAGTAGGGCCACCCTTTTTTTTATTCAGAAGGTTGCTACTGATGTTCAACTTGATGTGACAATGCTGCATCAGTAACGGCAACAATTCAGATTGGGCACAGTTTGCTTCTCTGCCCACAGTTTGAGCAAGGCAAAGACTTTCTTCTTTTAATTTAATTGAACTGTTGTATTTGTAAAAATATATATTATTTGAATTCCAAAAGAACTTGGACATTAGTGTGTAGCAGCCATATTGATGTGCTTATGTTGTACAGCTGCATATAATTGTTCCTGTACTACAGTCAATAGGATAATTAGGTACACATACTTCTGTGTAGCTACAGCTATTAGTTATAGGGTTATAAGGGCAAATCTTGGTATCGAGTTTGAATATAATAAACATGCAGTCACAGAGTTATTAATGAAAAAAAAAACAACACCAATATGTTGTCACCAGCTCGGTTGTCATACTCTAGGGTAAACTGCTTAGCTGAAAATCGGCACATGGATAGATTAACTATCGAACCCAAACCTTTTGTAGTTTGGAAGAAATCACTGAAGTAACCAACAATTGCATGGTTGAGGTTTGCCGGCTAATGATTTAAAAAAATATATTTATTGCTCAAGGTGGGAGAAAGCCAAAAACCAGTATTAATCATTGAAGAAAAGACTGTCAGTAGTTTAGATAATACAGATTTAAAATCACCGGGTTACAATGTAAAATTCAACTATGTATAGCAAGTATGCAATTGATATACTCTAAGAGCTACAGTCACTCTATTAGAGCATTCAACTATACATACTATATTATGCAGCAAGTCATCATGTATGTAAAGAGTTCAACTATATTACAAGTTCTGTAGACAATTCAGCTATAGGTTGTAAAGAGAACCTTCAGCTGTGTTACATGTCACACTGCACATGTAGAGAGTTCATTGTGTTACAAGTCACCTGTGTAGGGAGTTCAGCTACATGATGAGTCACCCAGTAGAAAGTTCATTTATGTTATAACTCGCCATGTAGAGAGTTTACTGAGCCACATAACAGGTCACCGTGTAGAGATTACAAGTCGCCCTGTACATTAGAAATAGAGTCAATGATCAGCTATAAACAAGTCAAGTTTATGTAATGATTAATTTTACAGTACAATCTTTCAATTACAAAGTTCAAATGGACATAAGGCCATACCTATTTGAAAAGTTGTTGCTCGGACCCGACCAACCCTCTTTTTATAAAAAAAAACAAAAAAAACTCAATTGATTGTTGTTGGCGGACTTGTAGCCGAAATGGCAGCTAATGTGTGGTTATCTGTTATAGCAAAGAAAGGAGCTGTTGTTGTGTACCCTCGTACAATTCGTTGTCAACAATGGAATGACACGTTTGGAATGGTTTTTAAAAATATGATGGTTTTTTTTGCCGACCTACCGACCCTAACTTTTTCTTTAAAAATCCGAGCAACAATTTTCCGAATAGATATGGCCTAATTATGCACCACATTATAAAAATCTGCACTGTTCTTCAGTAAAGAAAAGCCGGCCTATTTTGGGACAAAAAGAAGTGACATCTCAGTCATCTCTATATCAAAACATCCATGCAAGCTGTGGAAAAGAGTACGGGCCCCAAAAAGGCCAGGGTGAAAAAAGATATGAAATCAAAAGTGGCAGCCAAGAAATGGCTGTGATGGTAGGTTAATGGCAAAAGTTTTATTAACAACAATTTAGGTGAATTTGTATTGTCTCCTGCACCAAATAATCGTTATTAAAATTTTTGGTATAATTATTTAGATTATATGTTGCAGATGGATAAATCACTGAAGAAGAAACATCACCCGCAGTTCACACTGCCCTTAACCCTGTAGTGTCTTCATATACATTGAATTGCTCATGCAGATCAATGAAACCAACAATCACGTGCACACTGCACACACGTTTTCACTAGAGTGATTTGAATTTTTATTTTTAGAGTGTTCAAGTTAGTGACAATTGTAATCTAAACCTTTTACTTTTTATGCATAACATTTAATATTTTATTATTAATGCTTTACAGTGACCAGCACTGAAGGTCTGACTTAGGCTATGTATAAAATCATGTACGCAAGCATCTAACACTGCATGAATACATGAAGTTGACCGGCAAGGAGAAAACATCCTGACTGCCTGGAAGACTCCTGTAAGCGTTCGAGCGTTAATCAGATGGCTGCAGGTTTGAGGCTGCCCAGGTCCAGTCATGGATTTTTTCTCCTTTCTCTACCATTTCAAACCCACTTTATGTAACAACTTTAAACAGGCTGTAGGTCCAAGTGTCCTACAGACCTTCAGCACTTGTGCTGTAAAGCCTTAATAATAATAAATAACACTCCATGTATATAACACTGTATGCAGTTTATACAACATGTTACAAGATGTGACTACATTATAAATTATTGTCTTCTTTATGATTTGGACCCTAAGCTCCCATACAGCTATATATAGTAGATCTTGAAGAAAGTGTAGCATACTGATGGAAGCTGTAAATTAAGGAGTTTAGGAACTGTAGATTATGGCTATATATTTTTGTTATGTTCTACACGTCATGTATATACAGTGTAACCATGCAGTCTACAATGGACAATTCTGGGCCACCCAAAATTTTAGGCCTATAATATTTTCTGTACTATGAATGCTTTCCTTTATCAGAGGTAAAAATTTGTGGAATCGCATCAAAATCTTTTTCTTAATTATGGAGGTTTTTTCTATTGTATCCTTGATATTGGGGGTTTTGTTGGTTACGGAATAGTTTTAAATGCGTGGGCGGGACAAATTACAAAACCTGCTTTAAACCAAGCAGGGATAAATAATTTCAACAACTGTGTTGTGTTAGCAATACAACTAATTGTGCTTGTTTGTTTTTACTACAAAACAACGACTGCTCTTGGGTGTGTGGTCTACAATAGAGCGATGTTTCATAAAAACGCGCCGCCAAAAACCAGACTAACAGATTACTGAATCCTTATAATTTCAACACAAGTGGCTAAACAACTAAAATATCTAGGTCCTGTGGAAGCGATTTTTAAAGTTACTGGTAGTATAGACGTTTTATTGAACTTTTAGTAGTTTTTCGGGTGAAACAAGCTCTTTGAAGGCTTGTATCCGAGTCACTGGGGAGAAACATGCCAAAAACGCTTCCACAGGACCTAACAAATTTAATATACAGTATCACTATGCCCCAGAAAAGCCAATAGAGCCTACAGCTTTTCCTGTATTTGGCGGCGGAAAAACATGGTAGTGACAGCTGGAGCTGAGCGATGTACGGGCTGGCTTACTTGTGTTACTACAACAAATTGTAGTGTTCCACCTGCCTCAAACTACACTGTAGCTACATAAAAACATTAAATATGAAGGGCTTCACCTTCATTTAAAACTTTTCACACTGCTAGACTGGTTTTATGGGCTTCTCAAAAAGTATCGATAGGCATTCAAAATTTTGAATGATTGCCCGTGACTATACCGTAACCTTAAGGGAGGTTCTAGCTTTATGTATATAGCCAGTTGATTTGATGCAAGCAAACAAGGCGCTAAACTTAATTCTTAGCTGGAAGGTTTCATTTGTTTCTTTATAAACATGCAGTATAGGTATATACATTGTTATAAAGTTATAGCTGTTTTTTAACAGTCATATAAGCACTTGCTTAATCACCTCTAAGAATCATTTTGATTCAGAATGTATATAGCTTTGGGCCAGCATAATTTCAATAATTATGTGGAAATAAGGTATATCATATTGACAGTTTTAGAGATGTTTAATTTCACCATACTCGGCGCTTTAAAATATCAAACACACAACACCAATAGCCGATGCTATAACGATTACATAATTGATCATGAGCAGTAACATATAAACAATGCTGTGTGATTGTTTTATTAGAATTTGGACTGCATAAATAAATTATACTTGTATAGTTAATATGTACCAAGAGCATCCTTTAGATCTAGCCATATGGCCCAGTAATGACTCAAGTATAATCATAACATAAAACTGTATAAGAATTTGTCAACTGTATATATATATGATCAGTTGCAAATGTGAGACCTTTAGAATTGGAGCAGCAACACATAAGTTGTCATTGTTGTAACATCTGTGCTGTCATACACATGTAGTAATAAATCAAACGGTCAATCAGTCACAAAAGTGATGAGCCACAGACTAAAGTGATGTTTCAGTAATTCTACCCAAGTGCAATTTACTGTAAATGTAAGAATACAAGTATCATTCATACTTGTACTCAAAGATGGAGTTTTCTGCCTTCCTTATGAAGTCAATTATATAAACGATATCGATGTTGCTTTAACTTCTTAAAATAATTTACAATTTTAGAGGTTGGTCTAGGAGCCACAATTAATTTTGATTGACCAGGTAGCTGTGGATTTTTAACTATTTGACAGAAAATCAAACGACCATCAAAGTATATAGATGTACATGCACCATGTTCAAAATTTCTGCCTTCATATCCTCAATCACAGCACAATGCATACGTGTCTCTTTTGGTATATTATATACTGACCTGAAATCAAGACATCTTGTTTTTTCTAATTAGCAAGGAATTCAATTTATTTTACGTATAGGTTAATTGCATTATAAACTGACATACAATGGTAAATACTGGAATTGCATGTGTTCACAAATGTGAATTTTGTACATGAGGAGTACTCAGGGCTGTAGCTAAGGTGATTTGGAGACAACACATACAACCATATCACTATGAGGAGGAGGACCCCGGCAGATTCAATTATTTACTTGTTATGGGTATACATATGTATGCTTCACTCACAAATCTGGAGTGTTACATACTTGTCTGTTCACTGGTATTAATATATAATTTTGCCATAAACACTGCATGTGTGTTAGGGTGCAATGTGTTGATAAGCTATGTAGCTAAGTTGTAGCCAAAGCTGCTGCAACAGTTTATAACACACAAAATAGTGTCAGTTTGAGCTATTTTTGGTAATAAATTACGTTTATCACACGATCACAGCAACTCTTTTATTACTATAGCTATGTAGGAAACAATGGCTAAAGCTGAAGTGGTTGTGGCTGATATACTGGCCAATGATTACTTGGCAGTAAAGGGTTTACCTAGTGTGAGCAAGCAATCAAAAAAGGTACACTTCAGTAACTATATAGTTATGTATAAATATTTAGTCAGTATACAATAACAGAAATGGCAGCAGCTATGGATTGTCCTGGGGCAAACAAAAACATCTGAATGGATACTGGCTATATACCAGAGCAGGGCCCACTGGCTGCACTCACAAGCTCCACTCTCAACACATAAGTTTTTACATCTACAATCATTTGCTGACAAACAGACACGTGATGAGAGTCATGTGTTACAATTGAAGTTCTTTGCTGGCTCAAAAATCTCCTTTGCGTGTGCATCACGTTCACAGAAGATGGAATGGCTAACTGCAATACAAAAGGCCTTGAGTAAGTTGATATTTAACTGATGTATGTCACAGCAATTATGTTGTGTATCAACAGATGCTTGTTACAGCAGTACTGATAAGAAGACACAAAAAGGCAAAGCTGGTATGTACAGGTATGGTGTTAACAGATGTGTAGTCAAGAGTCACTTATAGATGATGAGGAGGAGGATGACTGGTGGCAGCTATCAGAGCATGATGAAAAGATTGTTCAAGGTACATATAGACTAGTACAAAACAGTAGTAGGTAACAGAGAAATAAAGTGTCCACATTAAATAGGTGGTTTATTATAATTGTTGTTTTGATTGTACTGTAGAGTATCAGGTGATGATGAGTAATTGTAGTATCACTGACGATATCAACAGATGTCGAGTGTGTGCTTTCCACGATCATATCAGAGTGCATGGACACTCCACTATCTCATCATACACAGTAGAGTGGAAATGGGAGCACAGTCAATTACACTGCATTAGCCTCACAGAGGAAGTACTCATTGTACAATTGTATATTAGGTGAGTGTGTTGGCTGGTGACTTGTTTGTTGACTTAGCTATGTTCTAAAGTGACATACTAGAGGAGTTGCATTGGTATGGTTCTGATGTCATACAACTGTACAACATATTGCATAATGTTCCGGGAGTGTGGGACTGTACTACACAAGACACAGTAGCAGATACTGCAGCTGATGTAGAACCCACACTAGTGGGACTAGAAGAAAATGACTATATGAGTGTGGGTGTGTTCTTACCTGACTGGTTAATCCAGAAGATGAATGGTAGGGCCAACCTGTTTACTGCCACTTGTATACACTTCACGTAATACAGATTGGTATTTGGTCGAGTTGGTCTCCTGTCAACAGCAGCCACATCTGCTGGGCCAGTATGAAGCACAACTAAGTGTTACACAAATGTGTTTTAGAGGTTGTAACTGTCAACACTCCTGGTCTTGGGAGGTTCACCATATTAAGAGCTACTCTCTTGACTTTGATCAACTAGTACTGGAAGTTGGCAGGTAAGCCAGAATTCTGTATAGCTATGGTGCAACCAATATTTGGCTTTCATCTAGTTCACCAGACACTGGAGCTGGAGTATTTCATTTTACAAGTGGCAGCGGGAGTAACAGTGAGGATGACGATCACGCTGTGACCCTCTATCAGCTCTTACAACAACTCATGATCAAACTTCACCTGAATGTTATGGTCAAACAGCAACTCATCATAACCCAAGCACAGCTGTCTACACTGATGAAAAGTAATCTTCTGAACAATGATACAATTGGTAACAACTTTAACACCAGTGTTCACATTATTAGATGCCTGTTATATTAGAGTGTTTCTCATGTCAGCTGCTGGAAGGTCCATCTGATGATCTTCTGGGTCATCACTATACCTTGAAGATTTTTGTTGATCAAGTGCATGTTGTAAGCAACCACACCCACAGTAAGTGGGTGTGGTTGTTAACAGAGCTATACAGCTACACACTGGACCAGGAGGAAGTTGGGGGAATGGCATACGTCACCATCCAAGTGGCACAAGAGTAAGTCATTAGTATAATTATAGTGAATCAATGCATTCAAAAATGGATAGTAACTTGAAATGAGGACAGCTTGATGAACAAGACACTTGTCCATGGTCCCATTTACATTATAATAATAATATAAAGACGTTTATACCCTTTAGAACACCACACAATCAATGGTGTTCCACTGCATCTAATTTTTATAGTTTTCTTAATATGATAATAGCTCACATTGCTGTCTGTATATAAATTTTTCAACAGTGCAACATCTAAAATTCAAGAGTGGGTATGGTTTGGAGATCACATGATCAGACTCTATTCATTCCTGCTGGAGCTCTGCAAACGTTATTCACAAAGCCAAGGTTAGCACATAACAAAACATTTCAACAACCCAACATGTTTTGTACCACAGAAATCATTGTCAGCCAGACTATCACAATAAGAATGATAACAAGTCATACAGTCATCACCAAAACTTATACAATTCAACTAACCACTACTAGTCTACTGTTAACTGACACTAGCACAAACGAGGTCCTTCATTCCATCCCCCTAGACTGTATCAAACATTATACATTGTTGGGAGAAGACAATGAGTTACATATCCAAATTGACAAGTATAAAAAAAACAATGCTTGGTGTAGCATAGCATGTGTACTGTATATAGGTGTGATGCCATTGAAGGATGTGAGTTAGTACTGGAGTCTGAAAATGCTAAGCAGTTGCTAGTACTCATAGAGAAGACGATATCTGATGGACAACAGTTACAAAGTAACGGTATGAGGTATATGCAATGTTTGAACAATAATTACACTAGAGCAGGTTTGCTCTCTTAATACTTGTGCCTTTATAATGCTGTTTATGTCTTACTTTCACTTGGGTTGTGGTAAGCATTTGGTATGAGGTATTCTTTTAATCTGAATAGGTGATGAAGGAAGTAAACACTTGAGCAAAGTCAACCAGGCTACTGATACTACATCAACAGAATCTAAAGAGATAACTGATCGGCCATCATTCAACATGGATCAAAATTATTATCTAGCAATGTCTATGCTGACTGAACAAGATACAACTGAGGAATGTACACAGATGCTGTCTCAATCATTGCGACACAATAAAAAACTATCTATTATAGCCGAAGATGCTTTGGCAGAAATACAAGAGGAACAGGTTAGCAGCACCCTTCAACCACTGGATGAAAATAAAGAGATACCCACCAAATCAGATCAGCCCACTATTCATTCACTAATTGAAACTCAAGAACTACTCTCTGAAAGTCACCAAATCACAACTCAAGAAGAAGTGATTGGTGAAACTCACCAAGTCACCTATCTGCTACCAGGGGAAACTCAAGAGGCACTCACTAAAGCTTGCCAACAACCAGTCAAAACTCAAGAGGTACTCTCTGAAAATCACCAAGTCATAGTTCAACCGTCAGTCAAAACTCAAGAAATGCTTACTGCAACTACCCAAGTCAACTTTCAACAACCAGACAAAACTCAAGAACTACTCTCTGAAACTTGCCAAATCACAACTCAAGAAAACGTTATTGCTGAAAATAACCAAGTCACCTTTCAGCCAATCCAACGACCAGTGGAAACTCAAGAGCTACTTACTGAAATTCACCAGGTCACCATTCAAGAAGTGGCTAACAAAACTCACCCAGTCATCTCTCAACAACCAGTCAAAACTCAAGAAGTACTTACTGAAATGTACTCTCAACAACCGATTGACACTCAAGAGGAGCTCACTGAACCTCGCCAAATCACAACTCAAGAAGAAGTGATTGCTGAAACTAACCGATTCATCTTTCAGCCGCCAGACAAAACTCAAGAAGTATTCACTGACACTTGCCAAGTCACCTCTCAACCATCAGTCAAACCTCAAGAAGTACTCACTGAAACTAACCAAGTTACCTTTCAACAACCAGACGAAATTCAAGAAGTACTTATTGCAACTCAAACTCAAGAGATACTCTCAACAACTCCCAAAGTCACCACTCAAGAAGTCATTGCCGAAACTCCCCAAGTCACCTCTCAACAGCCAGTCAAAATTCAAGAAGTACTTACTGAAGCTTGCCAACAACTGGTCAAAACACACAAAGTACCTACCGAAAATCGCCAAATTACTGTTCAATCACCAGTCAAAACTCAAGAGATACTCACTACAACTCCCAAAGTCACCACTCAAGAAGTCATTGCCGAAACTCCCCAAGTCACCTCTCAACAGCCAGTCAAAACTCAAGAAGTACTTACTGAAGCTTGCCAACAACTGGTCAAAACACACAAAGTACCTACTGAAAATTGCCAAGTTACTGTTCAATCACCAGTCAAAACTCAAGAAATGCTTACTAAAACTACTCAAGTCACCTTTCAACAACCAGATGAAGCTCAAGAGGTACTCACTGAAGTCACCTCTCAACCATCAATCAAAACTCAAGAGGACCTCACTGAAATTCACCAAAACAGAACTCAAGAAGATGTAATTGTCGACCCCAACCAGATCACCTGTCAACCTCCAGTTGAAATTCAACAGGTACTTAGTAAATTTTACGAGGTCACCACTCAAGAAGTGATTAATGAAGTCACATCTCAACAACCAGTCGAAACCCAAGAGGTTCTCACTAAAACTCGCCAACTCACCTTTCAGCCAATGGTTGAAACTCAACAGGTACTCACTGAAGCTCACCAAATCACAACTCAAGAAGAAGTTATAGCTGAAACCAACCAAGTAACCTTTCAGCAATCACAAGAGGTACTTACTGAAACTCACCAAGTCACCTCTCAACAACCAGTCAAAACTCAAGAAGTGATTACTGCTACTCACTCACAACAACCAATTGAACTCCATGAGGTACTCAACCAAGTAATCTCTCAACAACCAGTTGAAATCCAAGAGGTTCTCACTAAAACTCACCAACTCACCTTTCAGTTACCAGTCAAAACTGAAGTCACGCTCACTGAAACTTATCAAGAAGAAGTGATTGCTGAAACTAACCAAATTACCTTTCAGCCACCAGCTGAAACTCAAGAAGTACTCACTGAAAATCGCCAAGTCATTGTTCAATTACCAGTCAAAACTCAAGAAATGCTTACTGCAACTACCAAAGTCAGCTTTCAACAACCAGACAAAACTCAAGAACTACTCTCTGAAACTTGCCAAATCACAACTCAAGAAGAAGTTATTGCTGAAACTAACCAAGTCACTTTTCAGCCAATCCAACCACCAGTGGAAACTCAAGAGCTACTTACTGAAATTTACCAGGTCACCACTCAAGAAGTGGCTAACAAAACTCACCAAGTCGCTTCTCAACAACCAGTCAAAACACAAGAAGTACCTACTGAAACGTACTCTCAACAACCAATTGAAACTCAAGAGGAGCACACTGAACCTCGCCAAATCACAACTCAAGAAGAAGTGATTGCTGAAACTAACCGAGTCATCTTTCAGCCACCAAACAAAACTCAAGAAGTATTCACTGATACTTGCCAAGTCACCTCTCAACCATCAATCAAACCTCAAGAGGTACTCACTGAAACTAACCAAGTTACCTTTCAACAACCAGACGAAATTCAAGAAGTACTTATTGCAACTCAAACTCAAGAGATACTCTCAACAACTCCCCAAGTCACATCTCAACCATCAGTCAAAACTCAAGAGGTACTCACTGAAATTCACCAAATCGCAACTCAACAAGCGGTGGTTAATGACACTCACCAAGTCACCACTCAACAACCAGATGAAATTCAAGAAGCACTTATTGCAACTCAAATTCAAGAGATATTCACTAAAACTCCCAAAGTCACCACTCAAGAAATCATTGCTGAAACTCCCCAAGTCACCTCTCAACAGCCAGTCAAAACTCAAGAAGTACTTACTGAAGCTTGCCAACAATTAGTCAAAACACACAGAGTAGCTATCGAAAATCGCCAAGTTCCTGTTCAATCACCAGTCAAAACTCAAGAAACGCTTACTGAAACTACTCAAGTCAACTTTCAACAACCAGATGAAGCTCAAGAGGTACTCACTGATACTTGTCAAGTCACTTCTCAACTATCAGCTCAAGAGGACCTCACTGAAATTCACCAAAACAGAACTCAAGAAAAAGAAATTGCTGTAACCAACCAAATCACCTGTAAGCGTCCAGCTGAAACTCAACAGGTACTCACTAAAATTTACGAGGTCACCACTCAAGAAGTGGTTAATGAAGTCACCCCTCAACAACCAGTCGAAACACAAGAGGTTCTCACTAAAACTCGCCAAGTCACCTTTCAGCCAATGGTGGAAACTCAAGAGGTACTCACTGACACTCACCAAATCACAACTCAAGAAGAAGTGATACCTCAAACTAACCAAGTCACTTTTCAGCCATCACAAGAAATACTTACTGAAACTCACCAAGTCACTTCTCAACAACCAGTCAAAACTCCAGAAGTGCTCACTGAACCTCAACCAGTTGAAACTAAAGAGGTCCTCACTGAAACTTGCCAAGTTACTTTTCAGCCACCAGTCAAAACTGAAGCCACACTCACTGAAACTCTCCAAATCACAACTCTAGAAGGAGTAATAGCTGAAACAAACCAAGTCACCTTTCAGCTTCCAGTTGAAACTCAAGAGGTACTTACTGAAACTCACCAAGTCACCCTAATCAATGAAACTCATCAAGTCACCTCTCAACAATCAGTCAAAACTCAAGAAATACTTACTGAAACTTGCTCTCGACAGCCAGTTGAAACTCAAGAGGTACTCACTGAAAATCACCTAGTCACTGTTCAACCACCAGTTGAAACTCAAAAGATGCTCATTGCAACTACCCAAGTCAACTTTCAACAACCAGATGAAATTCAAGAAATATTCGCCACTGACACTTGCCACATCACCTCTCAACAATCTCAAGAGGTACTCACTGAAACTCGCCACATTACAATTCAAGAAGAAGTGATAGCTGAAACTAACCTAGTCACCTTTCAGCCACCAGTTGAAACTCAAGAGGTACTCACTGAAACTCACCAACTCACCTTTCAGCCAATGGTTGAAACTCAAGAGGCACTCACTGACACTCACCAAATCACAACTCAAGAAGAAGTGATACCTCAAACTAACCAAGTCACTTTTCAGCCATCACAAGAAATACTTACTGAAACTCACCAAGTCACTTCTCAACAACCAGTCAAAACTCCAGAAGTGCTCACTGAACCTCAACCAGTTGAAACTAAAGAGGTCCTCACTGAAACTCACCAAGTCACCTCTCAACAATCTCAAGAGGTACTCACTGAAACTCGCCACATTACAATTCAAGAAGAAGTGATAGCTGAAACTAACCTAGTCACCTTTCAGCCACCAGTTGAAACTCAAGAGGTACTCACTGAAACTCACCAAGTCACCTCTCAACAATCTGTCAAAACTCAAGAAGAAACTTGCTCTCAACAACCAGTTGAAACTCAAAAGGAACTCACTGAAATTTGCCAACAACCAGTCAAAATGCAAGAGGTACTCAATGAAGATCACCAAGTCACACTAGTCGAATCTCAAGATGCAACTACCCAAGTTACCTTTCAACAATCAGTTGAAATGCTCACTGAAACTATCACAACTTCAGGAGTAGTGATTGCTGAAACTAACCAAGTTACCTTTCAGCCAATTCAGCCACCAGTCAAAACTCAAGGAGTACTTACTGAAATTCACCAGGTCACCAATCAACAACCAGTCAAGACTCAAGAAGTGCTTACTGAAACTTACTCCCAACAACCAGTTGAAACTCAAGATGTACTCACTGAAACACATCAAATCACAACTCAAGAGGAAGTGATTGCTGAAACTATCCCAGTTACCTTTCAGCCACCAGTTGAAACTCAAGAGGTACTTACTGAAACTAACCAGATCAACTCTCAACAAACAGTCACAACTCGAGAAGTACTCACTGAAACTTGTTCTCAACAACTAGTCAATACTCAAGAGGAACTTGCTGAAAGTTGCCGACAACAACCAGTTGAAACTCAAAAGGTACTTACTGAAACTAACCAAGTCACCATTGAACAATCAGTTATAACTCAAGTACTTGCTGACACTTGCCAAATCACATCGCAAGAAGAAGTGATTGCTGAAACTTACCAAGCCACCTTTCAGCCACCAGTTGAAACTCAACAGGTGCTTACTGAAACTCAACAGGTGCTTACTGAAACTCAACAGGTGCTTACTGAAACTCAACAGGTGCTTACTGAAACTCACCAGGTCATGATCACCTCTCAACAACCAGTCAAAACTCAAGAAGTACTAATTGAAACTTGCTCTCAACAACTGGTTGAACCTCAAGAGAAACTCACTGAAAATTTCCAAGTCACTGTTCAACAACCAGTTGAAACTCAAGAGGTACTCACTGACTCTTGTCAAGTCACCTCTCAATCATCAATCAAAACTCAAACTCACCAAAACAGAACTCAAGAAGAAGTGATTGCTGAAACTAACCCAGTTACCTTTCAGCCACCAGTTGAAACTCAAGAGGTACTTAAAGAAACTCACATAATCAATGAAATTCACCAAGTCATTTCTCAACAACCAGTCAAAACTCAAGAAATACTTACTGAAACCTCCCAACAACCGGTTGAAACTCAAGAGGAACTTGCTGACACTTGCCAACAACCAGTAAAAACCCATGAGGTACTCACCGAAAATCACCAAGTCACTGTTCAACCACCGGTCAAAACTCAAGACGTGCTTATTGCAACTCAAACTCAAGAGACATTTACTAATACGTGTCAATTCACTATTCAACCACCAGTTAAAACTCCAGAAGTGCTCACTGAAACACACCACATCACCTTTAAACCACCAGTTGAAACTCAAGAGGTTCTCACTAAAACCCACCAAGTTGCCTTTCAGACACCAGTCAGAACTAACGAAATACTCTCAGAAACTAGTCAAGTCACCTATCAATCATCAGTCGAAACTCAAAAGGTTCTCACTGAAACTAACCAAATCACCTTTCAACAACCACTTGAAACCCAAGAGGTTCTCAATGAAACTTGCCATGTCACTTTTCAATCACCAGTTAAATTTCAAGGGGCACTCACTAAAACTCACCAAGTCACCTTTCAACCACCAGTCAAACCTCAAGAGGTACTTACTGAAATTTACCAAGTTAGTACTCAAGAAGTGGTTAATGAAACTTCCCAACTCACCAGTCAACAATCAGTTGAAACTCAAGAGGTACTCACTGAAACTCACCAACTCACCTTTCCACAACCAAATGAAATTCAAGAACTACTTATTGCTCAAGAGAAGCTCACTACAACTCCCAAAGTCACCACTCAACAACCAGTCAAAACTCAAGAAACACTCACTGAAACTTGCCAAATCACAACTCAAGAAGAAATTGCTGAAAATAACCAAGTCACCTTTCAGCCACCAGTTGAAACCCAAGATGTACTCACTGAAACTTGCCAAATGACAACACAAAAGGTGATAGCCAATCCCTGCCAAGTTACAGTGCTGGAATCTCAAAACTTACTAACTGATATTCACAAAGATGCAGTCACTGAAGGTCAGCAAATCATTCACCTACCTTCAATGACTACTGAATCAATCTTAAACAATGCTCGACAACCACCAGAGCAAACCACAATGTCTTCCACACCATCAACATGTGATGAGATAATAATAAAATTTACCCCGGACACTCCCAACTTCCAAACTTTTTTCATATCTCCTACAACCCATTCACCACACCCATACCAACTACACTGTACTAGTAAAGAAGAAACTACTAGTACTCCTGTTATATCAACTGCCACACTTCCCTGTAGCAACTGTCATGTAATTGTTGCCATAAGGAAAACCTGTATCAGAAAAGAGACCGATACAGCCTCTACATATAGCAGTTCATGCCAGGATCACCTGAGAGAGAGTAGGAAGGTATTGGACCAGCTACTAGCACAGTACATATAGCTAAACTAAACTGTAGTTATTACACAATTATCTGTAGTGTGTATATAGAGTCAGACTAGCACATATAGATGGAAAATATACCCCAAAATTGTTAAATATATACAAAGTATAACAGATGAATGTAAACTTGGTAGCTGAGCAAGTACATGCATACAGCAATGACATAATTTTGAATGTAATAGGACAGTGAAAGTTTTATGTATAATAGTTGTAAAATATGCATAAAAACGAACACACACTACTGTAATTCATATCCTTGTTTATGACCATCACTTGACTGTAAAATTAATTGAGATACTCTAATAGAGCAGTCACTTACTCTAATACAAGAGTCAGAAAATCTCGATCAACACACTGTAAGAAAACAGTCAGTTCATGAGTATACAGTGGAACCTCTCTTATACAGACCTCAGGCACCTCTGCTGTTCGGACAGCCTAAATTAGTTATATAGCTTGTTTGGGTTAGATGAAAGCACACTAAAGATTGCTGTTACCTGCTAGGTGGCTTGTTTATTCTACTAATAACTATCACTTGGTTGCTAGGTGATAATAAAACTTTACAACTGTGAACATGAAAGTGATTTCCCCACTGGTCAGCCATTATATTGGCAGCTCAGTGGTTAAGGAATTGGGTGTTCAGTATGGAGGTCCCACTTTTTCGACATTTTTTACCTTCTGTAGCTGTTGCTTCTTTGTTTTCTATCCATCATAAAACACTTCTACAATGACTATAGCCTATGCATTTGCTTTTCATAATAGTTTTTGTAAAGTATGCAAAAAATCTAAACCCTCAAAATGACAGGGAGGAAAAAAATTAAGTTGAACTGTAAGGGATCATCATATGGTGTTTACAGTGTAAAGCCATTCTGTTTGGAGAATGGAACATGGAGCCGTGCATATGCATGAAAATTGTATTTCTTTCTTCCTATCAATATACCCACGGTGCAGGCAGGCAGTAGACAATCCTCTGTCCATTAAACTGCACAGCACTGATAGCATACAATAACAACATTACTTGTATTTAAGTCAGTTGCTTTAGCATGCATTTCTTGCATTTACCAGACTGCCAAGAAAAAGAGGTTCCACTGTAATTTGATATGATCTCTATTAATGAGCATATTGCTCAAAAGCACAATCGAGTATTTTGAAGAACAAACTAATTTCATTTGGTTAGTTCACAATGTATATACTAGGAATTAAAATAATCTACCGTATAATGGGAAATTTTCGAGGGATGAAACTTTCGTGAGTAATGACAGCTTCGTGAAAATACAATGTGAAATGTTGAGATTGCATACACTGATACAGCTATATGTGCAAAGGTTTTCTAGACTACCGTGAATTTAAAAATGCGAAAATCGGATTTTACAGTTTTGCAAAAGTTTTGTCCCTCGAAAATTTCTGGCTTTAAAAAAGTAATCAAACAACATTTGGTTATGCAGCTTCCTTCTTTCATTTCATGCACATCTATAGATTTGTTCTTCGCTTACATTTTAATTGTTCGTCAGTGATGTATTTCTTGCAGCTTTGGAAAGAATCTACCCTCTTTATGAAACTTTGTGCATAGCACCACTCTCAGGACTTAATATTATGGCTTCAATTGAAGTACACATTAGGTATGTTTGGACATGGTCACTACAAGGTGGTCTTATTAATGAGGTCATGAAGTACCACCTTAGCTATGCATGGACATGATCACTATAATGAGATCATGAAATAAACTGTAGTCATGCTTGGGGCCTTGACAAGGTCTCTACAATGATTTATTAATGAGGTCATGAAGTACACATTAGCTATACGACCTACTTGACAGTTGACACGGTTACTATAATGAGGTGGTCCTATTAAAAGGGTGGCATCTAAGTGTCAGTATCACCACAGTACTTAGTTGGATAATCAACACCTTTGTAACTGATTATAAAGTATCATTAAATCACAAACAGATTGAGTGTAATGTTAGTATTTCTTTGACCAGTTCCTTCTTGCATAGGCTCCTTTCCAGCCAGTGTTGTAGGTGCCATAAAGAATCCACTTCTTCCACTTACGCTGATCTTTCTTTGTCCGCACCTTTTTCTTGACTACTGGCCAGTTCTGTTCCTTAGAATACTGATAAATCACTCTTTCATCCTTGCCTCTTGCATTGTGCAGCTTGGGAGGCTCGTCATACAGTTCCACTTTCCCATGTAGAATGTCTTCATAGACTTTTGCTCGATCTTTTTCCACTCTCTTTGCTTGATCTGTCTTCAAATAGTTTTGATACACTAAAATTTTTAACCAAATATAAAGGTTCCCTCTACTTTGAATGAACAAATGTTAGCAAATAATTCACACTAATAGTTACCGTTCATAAAGTTTATGAATTTTTAATGGTCACATACACACGCGTGTCCAATAGAATATGCATGTACACACATACACACAGAACACATGCTTCACGCTGGAGGTCTTCATCTTCACGCCAGTCCTCCATAGGAGGTAGCCACCCAAGTGTTCAAAATTAAGCCTACTTTGCTGAAAATGTCTGACATCTGACTGACTTGTTAGCATTTTCTGTTCCTGACTGTTGCATTAGAGTGACTGCTCTATTAGAGTAATTTCTAACTTGAACTGTTTCATTTTTGCTGACACGATCATTATACATTAACCATCCCTATCATACTCGTGTGCTTTTGCTAACCTATCATGCACAAACTTATGTCAGCATAGTTGGTACGAGCCTCAAGTGGACAGGGTAGAGGAGTCAAAGCCTTGGTCCAGATGTGAACACCCTCACCTGCACTTGTACGCATGAAGTAAGCCATTGTTATGCCAGCTGGAGGAAGCCTGACTCTGCCTGGACTACACAGTCAGAGACACTGCCATTAGTCACACCACTAATGAGTAGTGTTACCAGGCCCAGACACACAAACTACATGCACAGACATAACACACACTACACGTAAATACATAAAACATACACACACACACTACACTACACACACACTACACTACACACACACTACACTACACACTACACTACACACTACACTACACACACACTACACTACACACACACAGTCACACACTACACACATGTACAAAGTTTGCAAACAGAGAAACAATTTTCACACCTCCAAACATGAAAGAATATACCCTCCAAAAATTTCCACTGTTTAATTTAATGTAATATTCCATATAGCCAATGCTACATATATAAATACATATTATTTGATGATACACATGCACAGAAATACTAACGAATCCTTTGTTTACTTTCTTTCACTTGGTGGAAAGCACCCTTTTGTTTCTCTTTCTTTGTTTTAATATCAGTAGCAACTACAGTAGAAGTACTTGTCGTAGCAGAGGTGGTAGGTGGAAAGTCTGTCCGTTTGGGAATACCAAGAGCTTGCCTCACTCTGGGTACCTTCAACACCATCACCTGACCAACACTGAACAATGCCGATGTTATCCAATACATGAACATACCCTGTTGAGTGAGACTGAGTAAGGTCACCACTTAAAGAAGTCCCAGTGCTAGAGATAATTGTTTTGTCTTACTTTATACAATGGGGAAGACCACCAAGAGTAAAAGCAGACTATCAAATGTGACAATAGCTTGCAAAAATGAGCACATAAAGTTGAATATTTCAGTAATTTTCTGTTTATGTTACTGTTCAGTGGTTGCTGCATTTAGCCCAATTTGCCACCAAACCAATTGAACACAAACATTATGGGAAAAGGGCAGAAAGAAAGTACTGACAGTTTGACATAGGCCCACTTGCACTGTAGTCAGCTGGTGTTATCTCTCATCATTACTATTCCTTTCACAGCTGTTCAATACCTTAGTTTAATAACACAGAAACTACCAAACAGAGCCCTATTATTGTGTACCTCATTTAAAACTATCCCATATTTCATAAATGAACCATTGATCATGTGTTACTATACACAACCACTTTCAAGGGCTAATACAACATTCACTACTCTCTAGTTACTCTTGCTATTTATTACGAACCTACCCTCTATTTTCAAAAGTGGTTGACCAATTTCTGGTCCTTATTTCTAGCACTGGGAGGTGAGGGGTACTTACAGACGGGAACGTGGCTGATATTGGTATCATCAACACTCCGAGGCCCATGAAAATAGTTTGCATTTTCTGCATCTGTGGGTTGGTCACGCCTATCTCTCCACCAATCTGTAACAAACAAACAAGCAAGAGTAAACAACGAACACTTTATTATTGTAGGGCTCATTACAACCTCAGTGACTGAGGTAAACATAAACAATCACAAAATAGTAACTTTCACAAAATAAAGACTAGTATATGAAGTAGGGGATCCAAGTAGTGAAACAAGAGATGAATGATGGCATTGCAGCATAGCTTGGTGGGAAATTCCTACAATGATTTTGTTCGATGCCAAAGTTGGAGCTATGTTGTAATACCATCATTCATCCCTTGTTCCACTACTTTTTATCACTTACGATTCCTACTTCATTTTTAGATTTCAATATAGTAGTGTATTTGGTTTTCATACATGTAACTGTTCTATATAGACTATAAGCATTGTCAAAATCATTCTACTAACATGTGACATTTTAACACATCACGACGGTGAATGACTTCAATCTAATGTATGTAGAAATGTGAATATCTCAGAAAATATACCACTTACTAGTACTCCTTCCGAGTGATAGATTTCTCTACCTATATAGAACAGTACCTGGAAAGAAGAGCTGGGTCTGTAGTGTTAATGGCGAGTTATAGCTTGAGCCACATTTGCTACCCGTACTTTTGTATGTGTACTTTTATATGTGGTTTGCGATAGTCATTCACCTTCACATTCCTCTACCTGTATATAGAATAGTAGCTGGAAAGAAGAGGCTGACCCAAGATACTCTAGTACAGCAGTCACCCTAGTAGACTATATGTATGGTATATTTATTAAACGAAAATTGATCAAATTTGCATTGATTAGTGGCGTGCCCAAGAATTTTTTAAGGTGAATGACTATCGCAAACCCAAAACAAAAGTACAGGTAGCAAATACAGCTCAAGTAATAACTCGCCACTAACACTATACACTCAGCATCTACATATGCTGCTCAAGAAAAGTGCTAATAGGATGCCTCAATATGGTTTCATTGCATGAAGAAGGACAAAGACCAGAAGAAGAAAAAGGAAAGACAAGGAGTAGGCACACACTCATTGGAAGTCAAAAAGCACATGCCACTGGTGAGTTTGTTATTGTGGCATAAAGATGGTTGCCAAAAATGCACTGCTCCATTTGGCCTTCCTTGCGGCTGTGGTCAGGCAGGCAGGCAAAGTGGATTAGATAGATATAATTGGATAAAGTGGATTAGACTACTGAGGGCCTACCATATATAGTTTGGCTATAGTCTTTTGTTCAGCTATTTTATGTGGCAGGAAAACAGTGTGAGAAGTCATGTGATACAATGGATTCTGTGAAGGTTCCTGGCAAGAGAGTTGAGCAGAGAGCCACAAAGAAGTTGCAGCACTCAATCAGAATTTTATATCTAAACAGTGTACTCATAGGATCGTAGATAAGAGCTTATTTTTAAACTATATAAAATCATTCAATAGACTGTGTGTGTGGTGTGTGTGTGTAGTGTGTGCGTGTGTGTGTAGTGTGTGTATGCGTGTAGTGCAGCTGTAGATGTGGCATTACGACAATTGAAGAATGGGAAGGCAGCAGGAAATTCTAGGATCCTGCCAGAGATGCTGAAAGTTGGGAGGGCTAATTCGGACTTTGTGGCTATGCTCACGGATCTTGTCCGTGCAGTATGGAGGGAGAGACAGGTGCCACAGGACTGGCAAGATGCCATTCTTAACCCAGTCCCCAAGACTTTGTGGCTATGCTCACGGATCTTGTCCGTGCAGTATGGAGGGAGAGACAGGTGCCACAGGACTGGCAAGATGCCATTCTTAACCCAGTCCCCAAGAAGGGCAACTTACATTGCTGTGATAACTGGAGGGGGATAGCTTTACTCGATGTTGTTGGCAAGATGTTGGGCAGGATTGTGCAGGATCGTTTGCAGAAATTGGCTGATAAAGTGCTAACTAAGTCACAATGTGGATTTAGGAAAGGATGTAGTTGTACAGATATGGTTTTTTATGGTCAGGCAACTTACTGAGAGGCAATAGAGCATGATACGTTACAGTACTTGGACCTTCGTAAGGCATATAATTCTGTTCCTCGAGCAGCACTGTGGTTGGCTTTGTTGAAGGTGGGGGTACCTGAGACGTTGGTGGAGTTAGGGAAGTCATTCCATGATCACATGAAGGCTAGTGTGAGAGTGGATGGGGAGCTGCTAGAGGAATTTGAGGTCACCAATGGTTTGCGTCAAGGATGCACGATGGCGCCTATTTTATTTAACTTATATGCCTGTGTTGTTGCTGAGAGGTGGGTGGAGAGAGTTAAGGAGATTACAGATGTAGGTACTTTGATTTTGTGTAAGCAAGACAACCGATTGTTTCGAAGCTCCACCAGGAATGCCAGAGAAGTGCTGCTACAGAAGGGAGAGTTTGCTGACGATGTTGTACTTTTGGCTTGTTCAAGAGTTGCTGCGTGTGCTGCTATCAGGGTCTATGTGGAGGTGGCAAATTCTTTAGGGTTGACAGTAAGTTTTCCTAAGACTAAGTTTATGGTGATTGGTAACGAAGTGACTGTTGAGGAGAAACGTCCTCTTGTTGTGCGTGATAGTCTCATTGAGTGGGCTGAACAGTTCCCTTATCTTGGGTCTTTGATCTCAGATGATGGGAGAATTGGCGCAGAGGTTGAGAGACGAATAACCAGTACATCTAAAGCTTTTGGAGCTCTAAGACAACGTGCGTTTATGAATTCCCACTTGTCTGTTGATACTAAGAGACATGTGTATAGAGCCTGTGTTCTGTCAGTCCTACTGTATGGCAGTGAGTGCTGGACACCTCTTAGTGGGCAGCTGAGAAAGTTGAATAGTTTCCATCATAGATGTGTGAGATCTGTGTTAGGTATCACTAATCAGCAGCAGTGGGAACAGAAAATCTCATCAGGTACAGTGAGAGCATTGTGGGGTGATCTAGAAACCATCAGTACTAAGCTTAGGAAACGACGTTTGGAGTGGCTGGGTCATTTGGTGCGGATGTCTGACCATCGCATCCCCAGGATTAGTCTTTTTGCATGGTTGCCTCAGGCACGTCCATTTTATGGGCCAAAGAAGAGATGGAGGGATGTGCTGAAGGATGATTTAACATCATTGGGAATTAGTGATGGTTGCTGGCATGAGAAAGCTCAGGACAGATCAAGATGGAAGGATACATGGAGCCAGTGTTCGTGTGATTTGGAGGACCAACAGGCTAGTCAGGTTAATGGTGTTTTGTGCACTGTTTGCCAGAGAGGGAAGGTGACAGAGCTCATCACAAGTGTATCCAAGAGAGACAATTGCCGATACAAGAACAATCTGGTGCAGTTCAGTGTAATGTTTGTCAGAGGTGGTTCAGGAGCAGAGGGAGACTGGCTGTTCACAGATGCAATGCAGCCAATCATTCAGAGAAGAGAGTTTCAACAGCTACACAAGCAATATCTTGTTCAGTGTGTCAGAGATCTTTTAAAAGATCAGGAGATTTGAACAGACACAAGTACCTTTCAGAGAGAGAGAGAGAGAAGCCAGTACACCTTCAACATGGAACAGTGCAATGTGATCAATGTCAACAATGGTTTAAGAGTGCTGGTGGCCTTGTTGCCCACAGAAGATCATGCAATCCATGTTAAGTGTTTTTGCTCTCCTATTTGGGGGAACATGTAACCCACAAGGGCAGTGTGATCAGGATCAGGTGTCTAGTGTGTGTGTGGTGTGTGTGTGTGTGCGCGTGTGTGTGTGTGTGTGTGTGTGCGTGCGTGTAGTGTGTGTGTGTGGTGTATGTAGTGTACGTGTATGTGTGAGTGTGTGTGTGTGTATGCGTGGTGTGTGTTACTTTCAAAAATTTACTGATTACTCTGCACATATTGAGATATATATATATATATATATATTTTTGCGATCTTTGCCATCCAAGAAAATTTCTAGATGTGCATCAATGTACCGATAACTGATATGAGCTTAAAAAAAAAAGAAGCATTTTTGATACCAATTATTCCTTAGTAGTGGGTTGCATCTAAACATTAAAAGGTTTTTCAGTATGGACATCACCATAAATGTTAAAAATATGACAAGAAAGCCTCATTGGTGGTTGCAAAAACAGTTTTGTAAAAGGGAAAAAAGACCTATGAAACAGGTACTCTGATCAAAGAAACTAGCCAAGTTTAGGAATTGAACCCTTGGCCACTACAAACAGTTAGCATGTCAGACCTCACACTTTACCCACAGTGCTACAAGATCAACCATAGAGAAGATAGTAACTAAGTGAAATATCTGATAAAAGGTCGATATTGGTACACACTAACCCCCCTTCAAAATCTTGGATGGTGGCAATTTGCAAAAAAAAAAAAAAAAAATCCCTCGAAAAATCCTGCTATATGGTATTACTCTGTGAATGCTACTCCTCTAGGGACTTATGAGAAGGCTAAAAGCTGTGTTAGAAACATGTAACTAAAACGTGAAGAATGCAGAAAAATCCCAGCCTAGTGGTCACCTGATCCCCAGCAACATGCACATTAAGACATCTCAAATCATAACAAACTCACCTTAATGACGGTGATAAACGAAGCACAACCAATGACAGATAAAGCATAGTACGGGTCAGGCACTGTCAAGTCTTGGAACCACAACATTCCTTGTGTGGCCATTCCTTCAACAGGGAGACTAGTCATCCTTCGCAGAGTTATGAAAAATGTTATAAAAATAGGCATTTGTATGAACGGCATGAACATTGTCTTGATGGGATTACAGCCATTTTTCTGGTATATATGCATCATTCTTGTTGAACAGGCTGAAGCCATAGCCATGTTTCCAGTTTGCTTGTACTCCTGGAGTTTCTTCATCAACGGTTCGATCTCTGGTTTGAGGTTATTCATCTTGACGGCATTCGCCTGTAGTCGTACAACAACCGGTGTCAGAGATAGCCTTACTGCAACTGTAGTGGCTGCTATAGTGGCCCACCAGGGTAGACCAGTGCTCACGTGTATCATTTCTAACATGTATTGTACAAGACCCACAGGAGACCAGCCTGTTAGCGTTACTTCTCCTGCTGTCTTCACAAGTTCCGCCCCCTCTGTTGCTACATCCACACTAGGAGTAGCTTCTTGTAGTGAATCGAGATTCCAGCGCGCTTGCGCAGAAGTTTCATTTGGGATATCTGCAGGCGCTGACAGGCCTCGGGTTTGCCCCACGTGTATCGATCTGTAGGAGGTTCATTGTCACAAACTAATGTTACTTGCAATCTTCTCACCTTCTCCATTGAATCAAACCTCTGGCTAGTCTAATTCTACAAGGCCACATGTTGAGTGGTTGGATCTGTCCGCGCAGGGCTCTTATTTATTTAAATTAACGAAAAGTTATTTATAAATCCGACAGAAATCCAAAAAAAATTATCCTCCTGAGTCAGGTTTCATAGGGCTTCATACTAGAATGCACTCGCTTTGTATGTGCCTGTACTAATTGTGTTGTAGCTAGCTAACTATAGCTACAAATTTTTTGTTGTTTTTGTAGTTACATTATAATGTAAATAGTAATGTCAGCTATAGTCATGATCCTCAGTCTGCTCTGGGAAGGAAGAACTGAATGGCTGTAGCCGATTGCCTGGAGGTTAAGCATATAAATCATGTAATTGTCATCCATGCAGTTAGATCACACCTAGATTCTGAGGTGCAACCAGTATCTTTGATCAAGGTGGGCTCAGTATGAATCTTACAAGGTGTTAGCTAGGAGGAGCTAAAATTGTGAGTGACACTAGTCCACTACTGAGTTGCTTAATACAACTCAGTGTCACAGTACTAACTAATCGGCCGAGTATACTTAGTTTTTGTTTTTACTGTGAAAACTTCACAAACAGAAGAATATACACAGATATAATAATAAATAATGTTAGCTAGCTATTGATTGCAAAATAATAGTTACGTAGCAGAGATTTGAATATGTCAGTGTTTTCCGCTTCAAAGATGCAATTGAGATTAACAATGAATTGAAACTTATAGCTAAACTTGACAACTATCACTTTTTGAATCATATAAATGAAAACCACACTAATCACCTTTTATAACCATAGTGGAAATCACTGCTAATTATCTGAATAAAACAAAACCCACAATTAAAACTTTTGTAACTGGAGATGCAACCCACAATTGAAACCTGTTATTTGAAGAACTCTTGAGGAAAAGGAAGCTATACTCTCCTGGAACAAAGTTGAACAGTAGGTATAGTTACATAGACATTATTTGTGTTGGTAGTGATGCATAGTTCCTGAAATAAGCCTGCTTTTGATACGCATAGAAGCAGACCTCTCAACTTGGAACTAGAGTTAACCTTGAGACACACCAAGTGCATGGTCTCATGCAATAGTGGGGCTCATGCGCACACACATTTTATTAATGAACTAGCTATACTGCATGCATACTGCTGTTATTTTCAGCTTATTTCTGTGCTGATTAATCTACACATAGCCAGAATTTAAGCAACCTGGAATTCCAAGCACGGTGTAGTATCATGTGAATCATAACTCTACTTATTCAGCTTTATGCCTATCTTTGTGATGATTGTAGGTATCACTAATCCTTTCACTAGGTCCAAATTTGGCCTCTGCTTTGGCATGTGATATATTTCCTGCTGTCTACCTTCGTAACAAAGTTGATTAATGCTAGGAAAACTTATTTTCTACTAAATAAAAAACGAGAAAGTCACCTTACCATGTTATAATACAATGTTTGGCAGGTTGGCTCCAGTCTTTTATAGATTTGAGTGCCATAAAATTTATCATGTGAGTACCATTTCTTATATGTGACCCGGTCTGCGAAAAGGGCTCTTATAGCCTTTCCAGTTATCCATGTTTGGCTAATCATAACTCCTAATCTACTAAAGCTATCACCATGTAATTACACCCACAGCTACTGCCAGGTTAGGGTTGATGAGTGACCAAATTGTAGGCTTGTACCATATTCACCAGTCAAGTTATGGGTTACCATATATATGCAATTGGAAAGGCTATAAGAGCCCTTTTCGCAAACCGGGTCACATATTGAGTTGACAAAAGTTTTCGATTGTGGGTTTGAGTTTTGTTTACAGGCAAAAACCTTGAGAATTCTTGAGATCTGGAGTGTGACCTTGAGAAATTAGCACCTGACTGTGAGACCTTGAGAAGAGGCCCAAAAACTTGAGTCTCATGGTGAAACCATGAGAGTTGAGAGGTCTGTAGAAGATTTAGGGTTTTATTGGCCAAGTGCTACTTAGAAAGGAAAGGGGGGATTAGCCCCCCCTTAAATCCGCCCCTGCTTGTATATGCTTACAGCAGGAACACCAGATTATTATTGTTTGTATGGCAGCACAGTAGCTATAAGTGGCTAATTATGCACCTATCAATGTAATCCCCGACTACCAGGGATATGGGCTGAGATGGGGAAGGTGGGGATTTTCATCACAGAAAATTACTATTCCCCACCTACTGGGGAAGTATTGGCGATACAAACCCCGACCAAGTCTTGACTAGCAAACCCCGGGGATAGTGGGGCTATATAGGAGGGGATTTGTATGATTATGTGGAGATCAGGCATTGGGCGTTGGCCAAGAGATTCGGGTTGTGAGTGAGTTCAAGTGGATTCTAGTAGCTAGCTAGCATCTGAGAAACTCCTTTCTAAACGCACGCCTTTGCTTCAGTAAATTTCTTAGTAAAGACAAACCCCCACCATGTTGGGGAAATTTAGTGATCAATTCCCCCACCATCCCCAACCTTCCCCAACCCTCAGCCCGTATCTGTGGTAGTCGGGCATTACATTGATAGCCGCCTTACACATAGTGTATGAAGTAAGTACCAAGTTTTGTGCTGCATATTGCCATGATTGAGGGTTTGCGTGACAAAGTGATGAAAACTGTAGTTTAAGTAACTAGTGGGGTCTGGAGCATACTCCCCCAGGGAAATTTTTGAAACGTAAGTGTGCCAAGATTGAATCTGGAAACAATTTTAGAGAAATAATTGATATCTGGAAGTACTTTAAGCTGAAGGGACAAAATTTAAAAGCAAGAACTACATGTTTGTATAATCATTATATACACGGTAGCCTCATTTTAGAGGACTTTAAGGCAATTTTATTAGGGGACTATAAGAAAGAAGATTAAAACTAACTGGTATAATTTTTAATCAAAGAATAGACCACAAAATGAAAAATTGACTATCTCAAGATTAAATCTTGAGGTAAATCCCTATGGTAAATTCAGTGTAAAAGAGCTAAGATGTACAGCACATAATTATATATGTTACTTTTCTGTGGTGCAGCTGGCTATTTTTTTCTTAAATTTTACAACTAGCCAGAAGTCATTTACAACTAACAAATAGCCGTTTTTTTAGCCCCTGCATTAGGCCTGCGTCTAATAATTTATGCCGGTATAATTTTGAGAATAATAGGTCACTAATTTCGTGAGAGTAATTCCATGGTTACAGGCATAACTTTAGAATTATCGGGCGTCCATGGGAATAATCAGTGGAATTAAGGGGCGTGTCTATTCTTGATTAATTAGAAGAAAGAACCTAGCTACTAAGAATGATAGGTAGCTGGCATTATTATACGAGTGCTGGCTGAAATAGGCTGAAAAGCCTCTAAAAGATCAATATACTCTAATAGAACGCTCAAATACTCTAATAGAGCAGTCAGATCTACCAATCTGCAGACAGCATCAGGGATTTAACTGCATGATTATCTGAAACTTTTACATCTCATACCAATGTATCTTCTTTAAATCTTTCAACAAACATGTTGATATTATTATCCACTAAACTTAGCATGTAGTTATAGCTACAGCTTTAATACACTTAGCTAATATTATTATTATTATTATTATTATTATTATTACTCCCGATAACCATTTAAATCTGTTGTAATGGCTACAGCCGTTATGTGTAAGGTGAAATGCTTCATTTATGGCTAGCTATTAATTAATTAATTCTAGCAATACTACAGCATCTTGAGAACTAAGCGACTATAGCTACAGAAACTAAATGGGCATTATTATAAAATAATAGGCTAGATAGAAGAATAAAAAAAGAATAATAGGAGAATTTTTTGGGAAATTCTGGAAAGAATAATAGGTAAAATTTTGATCATATTAGGCTCAGGCCTACCCTGCATGATATGTAGCTATACAGGAACAGAGCTGGGCAGTATATTACTATACAGTGTAATGGGAAACTTACATCGATTCCTCAAAAGTGGATTAATGGAGAGCAAAGGTATATATGTTAATTTCTTTTTGTAATTGTATGTCTATGTATATACTGTAACTGCAGCAAAATCTTTTAAATAATAAATAAATAAACAAACAAACAAACAAATATAGATAAATAAATAGATATTCTAATAGAGCAGTTGGATATATTTTAATACAGCAGTCAAATCCACCATTCACAACGGATTACTAAGTTTTTTTCCTCCAGCCCTAATGGCACTCCACATGTCTGTGAACTATGAGAAAAACTTTCAAATAAAACTTTAAGGTCTAAAATAATCACAAGGGGAGGGGCACAAACAGGCCAATGTGGTTGGGGAGACCCTGATTCTCTTGTTAGTTGCTGCATTTTTGAAGCAAGAAATAATATACCTCTTAGTAATATCTCACTGTTGATTTTTACTATTTTGGTCTTTGCAGATGGTTGTGAGGTCTTAAAAGCTGTTTAAAAGGCTCTGAATGTCTTAAACAACAGCAACACGATAATTATTTTTAGAGGCACTTAATACGCACGAAGGTGCTGAGTGGAAATTTCATAGCTAGTTTGACTTTGGTTCATTTTGGTTTCAGGTGAATTTGTAATAAATTGTGCATATTTCCGTGAATTTTATAAGCTGATCTTGGCCTGACATAAAGTATTTTAATCAGAAGTATGGCTCCTCCACAAGGTGAGGTGGGGATCGGGGCCCAAATGTCCCTTCCTGGATCCACCATTGAATCAATTCTACAGAAGATACCTATGAAGACCTATAGAATGCTCAGGGTTCAATGGACAGACAGTTGCCCCCAAGGTCAACAACAGCTGGAGCAAGGACACTTGGATCAAGATCACGATCCCCTGATGCTCATTATGGAAACGAAGAGTGAAGCAAGGAGAACCCCAAACTACAATGGAGTTAGCCCATAACCATGGAATGTGGGGAACTCTACTTCTCACTGAGCAAGTGGGCTAGGTTATAAATGGTGGTAGCTACCTTTTCCATACCACCAGATGTGGAGAATACACGGAGATAAAACTACCATGCTGAGATGTAGTGAACAAGCATAGAACCAGCTGAAATAATTATGCGTGGCTGCTGTGTTTAAACTAGCGGGTGCTCTTTGCAACACCAGATCATATAACTGCATGTCATGGGGTATATACATATTATACTGGAAGTACAATATGTCACAGCTACACTAAAGTGATGAGTAGAAAATCCTGGTTGACATGCAAACAAAAGCAACACGTTTTTGTTAACCACAGTTGAGTGTCCCAGAATATATTCACATTGCATTCTTATCTGTCGCCTTGTTTTGCTGTGCCAGGTTGGGCCTAGCTTGGCATAATTGATTTACACTGCAATTTATTTTGTGCTGTATCCATGCAGGCTAGAAGATGGGTATTACAACTAGAATGACAGCAGAAATACAAGGGTATGGATAGGGGGAGGATTTAACCATTTTATGTATATAGGAAACAGAATATACTTAGTCCCACACAAACTATGCTTCTATACATACTTTACTTTAAACACTACACACATAATGAAATCATTGTATACTAAATGCCAAGTTTGTTAAACAATAAAAAAGTCTTCTTCATTGAAATTATTTTCAAAAGTAAATGAAACGTACCCACGTAAGCTACTACACTGTAGAAATATACAAATAAAATTTCCTATAATAGTCAATAATGTCACTGTCGAAGAGAAAAACACTATAGTATTACAAACAAGCTGTGCTAGTCAATCTACTCAGAAAAGATTTGGATCCTGTTATTACAATAGTCTGTGATGTAGATTTTACCATCATTAATCCTCCACAAGGAGATGAAAACTGTCCTTGAGCAGAGCCTTTGGATCCAAAGCAGTGCACAAATACACCATCTTTGTCAAAGACAGATACACGACAATTCCCACTTTCTAACACAAGGATGAAGCCATACTTATCTGTAGTAATACCAGTTGGTCTACTCAGTTGACCCCTGCCGGCTCCTTGTTCACCAAACTTTCCCACGTAGGTACCATCTAGTGTAAATATGGAGATGCAGTTGTGACCACAATTAGCAACAAGTAACTGATCATTGTTGGTCACAGTGATGTATTGAGGAATGGATAAATGACCTGAACCAAATGTTTGACCACCACACTGAAATACTGAAATACGGTTACCACTCCATTCAACAATGTACACTCTGCCACTGTGAACTACAATACCTAAGGGAGAGTTCAGTTGACCATTTTCTGATCCACAACTGCCAAAGTGAAACAAGTAGTCTCCATTAGGATTAAACTTCTGTACCCTGTGGTTACTAAGATCAGTGACATACAAGTGGCCATCAGGATCAAATGCTACTCCCAATGGACCATCAAATCGTCCATTACCATGTCCTTTGCTGCCGATCTTTCTAATTAGTTGGTATTGACTGTCAAACATCCACACACAATGGTTACTCTGATCCCCAACAGCCCATACTCCATCCTTACCAAAAGCAATACCCCGTGGTAGTTTCAGACCTCCTCCATCAACGATCTTGTTTGGCTTACCCATTGCACGATAGTTTATAGGACGATAGTTTCTGTGCACATTCACAAGGTAAGGACTTCCCTTAATGTGCTGTTTGTTAATAGTAACTGACAGTCTTAGTTCTCCCACATGATTGGCTATAAATGATGCTGAGTAGCTGCCATCTTTGTTATCCTTCATTTCTACTGGAATGAAATCTCCCCTACTGGACTGTGCTTCACTGGTAATATCACTACCTTCTTTGTGGCAGATGTGATTATGGTGATCTTTAGTGATTATGGTGATCTTTAGTGACTATGTTGAAATTAACTTTCTCTCCTTGTAAAGTCATTTTAGGCATATTTACAATTTTGGAATTCACAACGGAAATATTGGGACCGAAATAAAGCTTACCAAACTGTGAAAATGACTGACCAAATTCTTTGACACTCAAATTCTACAGCAACACTTTCCACTGGATCAGTTCCCAACTGGCCATAGAGTTCACTCAACCTCTTCACGTTATCCATCACTTGTTTCTTCATCAACAACGCTTCTTGGTCTGACCCTCTCTTCACTGCACTGTTTAGTTCTTTAACACTCTCTAGTTCTGCTTGGGAATGTTCCATCTTCTCCAAATGGAGGGAAGCTTCTTTTTGCTTCTGTCCCAACACTTTATGCAACTCTGTTTTTAGATCATCTTTTTGTTGCTGCAATTGTCGGAGCAACTGTCGCTGCACTTTTTCATAATATACATCAATTTCCTTGTCAACACTGGTAGCTTTAGCTCCAATCTCATCTTTTACACCATGTACTTTATTGTGAGCAGTTGACAGTCCTTCAATCATCTTCTCTACTGGTTTCATCATGTCATCCATTTGTTGTCGATACTTGTTAGCCACCTTCTTCACAGTATCATGTTCATGTTGTAAATGATCCTTCATGATGCAGTAGTGACACACCAACTGCTCACACGTTTCACAATAAAAATTCAACTCTATTTCGTGCTCCTGGCATAAAGCAAACTTGGCTTTTGGTTTTACAGTGATGTTCTCTTTCTTAGACTGCACCTCATTGAGTGGCATCATGTTGTGGTTTTGATACTCTATGCTGTACTTGTGGTTGTCAGTACATCGGCTGCACAGAAAGGCGCTACAATCAAGGCACAGAACTTCCGCCGGGTCTTTCCTAACACAAAGGTCACATTTAGCTTCCTCTTCTCCCTCAACCTTGCGTTGTAGAGCAATTTCATCCAAGAGGCGGTTAATGAAAAAGTTGTTCGGCAAATCTTTTACCCCTCCAGCTGGTACAACGCTCATTCTCCTACACTCGGGACAAGCGATGCTGGATTTGTCCACTGACTTTTCCTGTAGCTTCGTCAAACACGCTTCACAGTACGAGTGATAACAAGAGAGATGTTTAGGATTCTTGTACAGCTCACAACAAATAGGACACACAAGGTGACCAGTCATCTTCTTCATCTGCTTGGCAGCCATTGTTGCATGTAGTTATTATAAATCGTCGTGCACAGACCGCTCTTTTCTGTGTTTGGATGGGGAAAATCCCCCCAACCAAGGGGTAGTCACTACCAATAGTCCTGTAGAACCATCTGCGACCGGGATCAAAATCAAACCAAGCGATCAAGAGGTAAATTAGCACTGAATCAAGCGATCAAGACGTCGTAGAAAGCGGTGATTAAGCTAGCTCACAACCAAAACGAGAATTTACGAAAATATGTGCTAAATTATCAAGCAATCAAGGCTGTTTTTAAGGCTAAATCAAGTGATCAAGTTATATTTTCGTCGATCAAAAACCTTGATCCCGGTCGCAGAAGACTATTGGTCACATAGTGACCACCCCTTGCCAACCCTAGTCTCGTCCTCGCAGATCCATTCTCCAGGGTGGCGCTTATCGATTATAAGGGCCCCTCCGAAAGGGGACGCTTATAATCTCTAATCGATAAGCGCCACCCCGGAGAATGGGTCTGCGAGGACGAGACTATGCCAACCCAACGAAGTGATGTAAACAGTAAGGGCTTGATCACATGATTTGTACTGCCTGGATATTCAGGCTGTGAACCCTTGCAGACCTAGCTCAGGGGTAGTCTCGCGTGGCCAGACCGCTATTTCAGCGCAGGGGCTTATCGATTAGAGATTATAATCTCTAATCGATAAGCCCCTGCGCTGAAATAGCGGTCTGGCCACGCGAGACTAGCTCAGGGGCTGGTGTACGTCATTATCATGATTTAATAGAGCAGTTTCAAAACCATGGTAACTAAACATTACGTAAATGACCACACCCCCGCCGCCATATTTTTGTACCACCTGTGAACGTGTGCTACTGTTGAAACTGTTTACATCGGTCAAGAGTTTGGTCAGGAGGATTCAGTGGTGTGAATATCATTACCCTGGTTAATATTACCGCCGTTGTGCTTCGTGGTTGAGTCAGGTTGACTGTTTGATTATGGTTAGATGCGCTATACTGGGGTTGTTCTAACAAGTCCCCAAGGGATAAATGTTCTTTTTACAAGCTCCCTGCTATAATTCGTCACCAAGGGCAGCAAATGCTTGAAATAACTACTGAACGTCGCAGGGCCTGGTTAACAGCTATCTCCAGGGAGGATCTTACAGATGACAAACTAGAGAATGTATTTGTTTGTGAGTGTCATTTTACAGGAGGTAGGTATGCATGACTACATTATACTATTAAAACAGCCTGTGCGGCTGTGGCCTTAACTGCTTCGCATTCATGATTTTTTTTGCATCCATCACTAGTTATGGTAGCAGCAAATTTTTTAAAAATAACCACTGGTTAGCTACTTAGTAAATGCTGTATGTTGCTGTAGGAAAGCCAGCTAATACAATGGATAAGTTCAACATGGACTGGTTTCCCACCAGAGAGTTAGGACATAACAAAGTGGACATTGCTACTTTGGAAGCTGCCAATGAGAGAGCACAGCGTACACAACTTAGAAATAAAAAAGGGCTGCAATTCAGTTAGTACCTCAGAGTGCTTCGACCGCTTCCATAGAGCTTCAGACAGAGGATAATGATTGTGATGTAGACCTGGAGTGTGTTCCAGTTACAGCAGCTAGTGTGGAAAACGTACAGGTGACCTCAGCAGTGGAGCCAATGACAAGCAACAATGACACACAGATACTGGAGCCAATGACAGTCGCACAGGCACTGGAGCTAATGACAAGCAACACTGGCACACAAACACTGGAGCTAATTACAAGCAATGATGACACACAAACACTGGAGTCAGTAATGACACATGACAAAGGAACTCAAACACCTAGAATGATGTGTGACAAAGGAGTACAGACAGATGACAATGATTTCTTTTCTGAAAGTTTCTTTCTTTCAGATGACTCAAAAGTACAATACTACACTGGTCTGTCAAGTTACTTATTACTAAAAACTTTTGAACTGGTGATGAGTCCTTTTGTGCATGGTGACAAACGATCCTACTACTGGAAATCGTTTTTAGTAGTCCTTCTCAAGCTAAGGCTAAATTTGGGGTTTCAGGATATTGTCTACAGAATCGGAATATCTAAAGCCACTGCATCCAGGCAATTTCATGAGACTTTAGATGTAATGTATGCTCAGTTAGAGTGGCTAATCAAGTGGCCTGAAAGAGCAGAGTTGCAAAAAACAATGCCTAATTGTTTCCGGGCTACTTATGGAACCAAAGTTGTGGTAATCGTTGATTGCTATGAAATCAAAGTAGAGACACCATCCCATCTAGTAGCAAAAGCTGCCACATGGTCTCAGTATAAACATGCAAACACGGCCAAGGTTTTTATTGCGATGTGTCCCCAAGGAGTCACAACTTTCATTTCACAAACTTGGGGTGGAAGAGTAAGTGATAAATTTTTAACAGTAAACTCAGGGTTTCTTAATAAACTACTACCTGGAGATGTAGTGCTAGCTGACCGAGGTTTTGACATAGAGGAGGATGTGGCTAGAATGCGTGCTACCTTGAAGATTCCAGCCTTTACTAGAGGCTGCACTCAGTTGTCTCCAGTTGACATAGAGGAAACAAGGAAATTAGCTAACTTACGAATACACATAGAAAGAGTCATTGGTGCAACTCGACAAAAATATTCTATTTTAATGAGCTGCATGCCAATCAATTTTTTGAAAACTAACTGTTCAGATGATAAACCACCAATAGACAAAATTGTATTAGTGTGTTCAGCTCTGAATAACTTGTGCATTTCTGTAGTTCCAAAGGACTGATTATAATTAACTGTTATTGTATCATTACAAAATTCTGTACTTCAATAATATTGGAAAACTGTACATCGATTGTTAAAAATTACTGTCAATATAGTATCAATACATTACTTTCTAGATCGTTTACGTGTGAACTCTGGCATTCTCCTGCAATCTGGGCAATACCACTTGCAGGAACGGGGTTTTGGTATTTTTAAGCAAACAAGATGGAACCATGAGCCATGCTTGCAGTCGGGATTATCACAACCAACCATTTCTCCGCCTATGTCTTTTTTACAATAGCAGTATATGTATTTACTGTTAACAACTGAAGCTGACACAGTCTGATCTGGCATTACAACCTTCCTAGAATACCATTTAGCTAGGAGTTCAGGTAGTAAACAAATTTTGAAAAAAGCTTCAGCATGGTTTATACATTCTCCTATTTTCTGCTCATCTGGATAAATTCGTTCATGATATAAATTAGGATTTCCATCACTGAATATTGCTAAAACAAAGTCGGCATAGTCAGCTGAGCACACACATAATTGTGTCTGTATCTGATAGTAATAGGGGTGCTTTTTTGAAAGCTTTCCATCTTCTAAACAAGACGCTTGATTTGGATCTTGCTCTCTAATGCAGTAAGGACATTTTATTTCCAAAACACCGTATCCGCAGCAACTACATTGTACAATCCCATCGGGGCTGGCACCAATATATGGATGATCTCTATGAATTACTAAACCACTATCCCGATACTCAAAATTTGTATGCAACGGCTTTGCCATATCTATAAATGAAATTCTTGCAATGGCTTCATGTTCACAACCCCATGTAGTTGCCCTGGTAGTAAATTTGTGAAGCTGAGGATAACATATCGATGAAATGAGAGATTGAGCAGGGTTACTGACATCAGTACCACACACAGACTTCATTTTGGAAGCAGTAATTCGACCAGCACGCTGCATAAACCAAGCTGTGTTTCTGGCTTGGTTACGTGTATGAGTTTCAATGACATTAGCTTCCTCTTCAGTAATGGTCAATGTTACCTCATCACACACAACTAGAAGCTCAGTATATGTAAGTTCTTCATTATCTGGCTTGTACAATAACTCACACAATGAAGGAGGAAGCTTAACAGCTACTGAAGTAGGCCTAAATGCATCAGAATGAGCAGGCACTATGGAACAAACCACTGGTTTACATTTAGCAATGTCCTTTAGAAATAGTGATTGCTCTTCATCTGAGGGTGGCACACTTACACTTGCTAATGCTCTAGCTCCAGATGACCCTGAGCTGGCAGAGTGCTCTCTGACTACTGGCACATCAAAACTTTGGTCAAGTGGTACAGTTTCATTCATAAGATGAGCCCCTCTCTTTTTATTGCAACTTATCCTGGATTTAGGCATAGAAAATAGTAACCCTGCAATGGGAAGATATGGAATGGCTTCAACAAAACTAGGCGCTTTCCACACACACCCAACTTGTGTACAAGTGATTCTTGTGCGATTAGCTGATTCTAGATAAAACAGAATCGCTCCAACATGTGAGCAAACTTCTCCCAGTCCAGCCATACAGGTACAATGTGCTGATTCTACCATTCCATCAGCTTGGCAGATAACCCAGATATCTTCAGGAGGATCATTTGCTCGCTGTGAGTGCCTCACCTACATCATAGCATGTCATAGAAGCAGCATGACCAGTGAGAACACTTACCTTTGCAACAGTAACTATCCTCTGTCCATAAGTCTTAGATCCAAAGCAGTTTACAAACCCACATACAAAATACTTATACGCATCAAGACTTTTGTATGCTTTAAACCTTTGAGATGTGCAGAAGCTATAGCCCAAAACAAGGTAGTTGAAAATGTCTGTTGCTTCCACTGGAGGAAAAGCTTCCTTGCTTAATTCAGTCTTTGGTATACAAAAAGGATCTCCTATGCCAGCTATCTTCTCTAGATACCTCCGCTTGTTGCTCACCACTAACTTCTGTGCATGTTCACAGAGACTCTTGAGGATATGCTGCAGTTGCTGAGTCCGAATCTGTGAAAGCAGCCATATAGTATCATAAGCTAATTACCAGTAATGATATTCAATGGTTAAACAATAGTATAAGACTTCCTGACCAAACGCTTGACCAATGTAAACAGTTTTAACAGTAGCACGCGTTCACAGGTGGTACAAAAATATGGCGGCGGGGGTGTGGTCACTTACGTAATGTTTAGTTACCATCGTTTTGAAACTGCTCTATAGGTGATTACAAAAGGTCACACAATTAAGTGATGTTACAGTATAATAGTGACTAACATTAGAGCAGTGATAATCTGGACAGTACATTACAATATGACAACAATAATAACCTCAGAAGGTTTACAGTGGCGGATCTAGGGTTTTTAAAAGCAGAAACCCATCTAGATCCTCCACTGGTTTACATCCAGTTATAACCTTACCAAAATGGATTACATTACAATAATAATATAATTATTTAGCAGGGTCACACCTTTGGTGCAGAGCGGTCATTACTAACAGTTTTCTTCAGTTTGGCACCTTTAAGGGCCTTAGCTAGTGGACTCTCATCATCACTGTCACTGTTATCTTGGTAACTACTAGCAACACTTGTTCAGGATGGCTTGGGCAGTTTTGGTGGTGGTACTTGAGAATCAAATCTCCTCGTGTGTGTAGTTGGAGGTTTCATTGGTTGTGGGACTTTAGTAGGAACAGGGGGAGGTGGGGATGAGACGGACACGGAATGCTGAGAGAGAACAAAACTGGGTGGCTCAACTTCGACATACAGTTACTCTTCTACTGGTGTGCTGGGACATATCGGGGATCCTACACTTTCTGCTCTCTTACGGAGTTTGGCCATCAAGTCATCCCGCCAGCCAGGGCTGGAGGAGGGGGTACACCATTTTCTGTCATTGCTGATGGTGGCGGTGGTGGCTTCTCAGGATACACATACACCTTGTCTTTGTGTAATGATGACTGTGATGGCTTGTACACTGGGGGTGGGTATAGTGCGGGGGCAGAATTGTAAATAGGACGTGGTGGGGGCGTAGTTGATACAGTTAATGGTGACACAGGCTGACCCGTAATTTGTGATGCGTAAGGAATCTCAGAGTAGTAGATAGCAGGATCATCTAACTGATCAAAGCTTTGTGATCGTCGTGATAGTCCTGAAGTTGATGATGCACTACGGACAGGCTATGGAGTAAGACTGCCACTAATCTGGGATCGTGACATGCCAAGTGATAGAGAATCTAAAACACAAGTAAACAAATCACAACATGTACAGACACAAAAATGGTACCTTGAAAATCACTAGTTACTGCAGCCAAAGGACATGCCTCTGCTAAATAATCAATAGATTTCTCAGGGAGAACACTAGGCCGTTCAATAGCAACAGACAACTCTTGTGAAATATCTTGTAATCTTTGTAAATTACCAACCATAGACATCCCAACATTCTATGACCACACAAGATGTCATATGATGTAAAGTGATGTAGATACTCACCATCACTCCCATATAGTCCCTAATCAAGGTACAGTACCAGGTACGTTCTTCAACTAATAATTTGGCAAGTTGTCTTCTCTCCAGGTCATAGACGGACTGTAGCCTCCTGTAGTTAACTACAAAATATTACACCTCCAATTAAAGCACACTAACCTGCGGTTTTTTTTTGGCTAACTCAGTCTTCAATGCTTGTACTTCATCAAATTTCTCTGTACAATGTAAAGAAAACACTGATATGATATTGTACCATTTGACCAACTATCAGCCTTATTTACATCACTCCTATATGGCAGATTTTATTTGGGTGACTGTTAACATTTTTGTGTGTCAAATTCAATACACAATACAGCATAATGAACTATGCCATCAATTATAAACTGAACATGTGTGGTACATCAAACATAGCTTTAAAATTTTCAGCTGGTTTTCCAAGTACAAAATGTCACTACCTAGTTGTTCCAGTTTCATTGTTAGTTTACTACGTCTGCACAATTCATCAGATTAAAATATGCTACAGTTAAAGCACACCTACAGAGTATATATGCATTCAAGCCTTAATGCATACATTGTACAGTACAACTGTTATCATGCAGTATAGTAGGGACCACAGGCCCGAACGCTATTAATGGGATCTACTGTTAGGGACCTTAATGCTTTCCCTTGTTGCTACTATTTCTATTAAGGGATGAAGGTGCTACGAGTAATCACGTGATGCACGGTTCAAGTCTACAAAATGAACACTCCAAACAAAGATGACCAGGAAGTACTTTAATCCAGTTAAAGCACCGCCATGTTTATGCAATATGAAAAATAGCACTCTGGTGTGGTCTCAACCTGAATACAGCACTAGCCCACACACTCATGCCATATTTTCCGTATTGCACTCGTGGCGGTGCCTTAACTAGTATTTACTGTACTTTACATGAGGACATACAGTACTGTTTAGCTACATAACTACCGTATGAGTCATACAGTACAGATGTGCAGATGATTGGGAAAATACAGTACAGTTATCGATTATCATGAAAACTACCAGACATCAATCCAGACAGCATGAATGATCATGTGTGCAAACTAGGCAATTACCAGTTTGTTCTACAATTAGAAATAGATTATGTAAACACTTACTGATAGTCTGATCACTGAAAATTGAAGTGTCCAGGCACTTGAGATGAACTCTCCAGGCAAGACAACCAGGAAATACAACATATCACTTAAATTACTGTCTATGTTTGTGTGTACAAAAAGTAAAGCACTTGGGAGGTGTACCTTGACACACTCCAAGTACTGTATTTTTGTACACAGTAGGTAGTGTAGTACCTAACATTACATGCAGTATTGTTCAGCTCCTTATATACAATATGAGTGATCACACAAGCCTAATCATGACAGAATAAGAAATATGAGGATGGGTTATGTAACAATTGTAGATCACTTTGAGGATTTAGAAAGGAGAAAATGTTAGGTTCATAAAGAAATGTGAGGACAGATGATTATGTTACAGTGAAATATACACAGGAACCTGGACACTTGAGGACACCAGACACTTAGTTAAGGCTGTGAAGTACCCTTAGTACATAAACTGACCTGGAAATCAGGACACCTTGATAATCAGGACACCTTGATAATCAGGACACCTTGATAATCAGGACACCTTGATAATCAGGACAACTTGATAATCAGGACACCTTGATAATCAGGACACCTTGATAATCAGGACACCTTGATAATCAGGACACCTTGATAATCAGGACACCTTGATAATCAGGACAACTTGATAATCAGGACACCTTGATAATCAGGACACCTTGATAATCAGGACACCTTGATAATCAGGACACCTTGATAATCAGGACACCTTGATAATCAGGACACCTTGATAATCAGGACACCTTGATAATCAGGACACTATTGGTCAGTAGATGTCCACATTAGAGGTACACCGATATGACTTTAGCTGATATTCAGATAACTGATATAAAATAATATTATCAAGCTGATAAACAAAGCCGTTACAATATAGTATAGTATAGACATTTTAATTTCCATTTTAATTTAGTTATAAAGTGACAGAGTGGGACTGTAATCAACAGCTGACATTACATAAACAGGTGTTGCTAGGATATTACTAGAGCACAAGTGCCCATAGATAGATGTTTATGTATATCTGCTGCTTGTACCGACCCAACACCGATACGCAAAAACAAGGATGATGTAGCCGATAACTGATAGCCAATCAGATTATTGGTGTACCTCTATAGTCTTGCCAGCCAGCCTGTATTTTTTCTATTGTCATTTGGTCGGGAAAATCATAAAAGAGAAACAATACAGGCTGGCTGGCAAGACTAGCACCTTCAGTGGCGGAGCTAGGATTTTTGAAAGAGAGTTTCTGGGAGGTGTATTATATTTCTCCATAAAGCCATTGCATTAGTAGCTATAACATTAGTATAGCTATGCAGCTACATTATTGTGATACCATTTAGACATCCTTACTTGGTCTTGCTCTTTTATCAAAGAAAGATAATGGTTTTTACTTGCTTCAAGTTCTCATCAAGGTCTCTTCTCTTTTGTTTCCTCATTTTGAACTCATGCAGAAACAAGCACCTGAAAAAATAAATTATTGAGTGATCAGATAAGCTGCTGTGCATTTGACCTAGTTGGCCTGAGATGAATAAGAAGACATTTTGTAAGTTAAATGTTACTGTTATGATAAAGAGCTATTTACAACAGGAGAATGGTTTACTCAGCCAGTATCACTTAAAAGTGAAATTCTGAAAGGAGGTTTCTGTCGAAACTACTGAAATCCTTCTAGATCTGCCATTGATATTACTCTGCATGGTTCCACTGTACCACCAAAAAGTACGTATGTGTGTTTGGTCACATATAACTTGCTTTGAGGAAATAATTCATTTCTTCATTATACAAGCAGTGTACAGACAGTAATAGTTGACATTTATCACTAAAGAAATAATTCCCATATCAAATTTGAGAATGATATGATCTTTCGGTGAAAGCATCCATTACATATGTCAGTAATCAAAACCTGTCTAATCTGAACACAAGACATTTGTTTCACTATTAATTGTAACTGTCCAAATGAATCCTATAATAGTATTTGGTTGAAGTGTACTGGTGGATATTACCTTATTTGAGGCCGGGGTTTAGAAATCTTTTATTTCATTGCAGTAGACCTACAGGAACATAAGTTATGGACATTTGTTCCCAGAAATCGATTACCCATGATGGTGCAAGCCTCAACTCCATATATTATCATGTTCAAAAGTTACTTTCCAAATACTAAATACTTACTGCACAAAGTGATCTTTCTGTTGTTGCTACTTTGTAGGGCTGCAACTCTAACAGTTCTTGGCATACGAGGCTGAAACTTCACCAGAGCATACACCTGGCTAAGAAGATTTAATAACATGGAATTTAAAGATGCCTGATTATATCAAGTTTTCACAGATCCGGTCAAATCTGTTTGTAAGATAAAATTAGCCAAAATTATGACAAATCACTAATGGGTGCCACACTAGATTAGTCTCGTGCCCAGCTGGGCATGCGCTAATGTACAAACACCACCCAGTGACAATGCTCGAGTTTCTTGGGCCCGGAAGTGCAATCCAGCCAAATATTAGCTGTCCAATCAGAATTGAGGAGTTGCATAATTGTTAAAAACAGTGAAAAAATACATTCAAAAATGGCTAGGAATAAAGTAAAACTCAGAATAGGGCGTTTACTAGATGTCATCTCTTCATTTATTATATGATAGCGTTTCATTTCTGGTGAAACGTCAAGTTAAAGCCACTTATCAGAAATTACTTACCTAGGCTGTTCAAGATGTTTGTTGTCAAGCTATGTTTTCTTATTCGTGACTCTCATCTGCTTTTTTCGTCTACTTCCAATACATTCATGCGATCATGTGACTTGTTGATTCTGATTGGCCAGCCCATATTTTGGCTGGATCACACTTCCGGGCCCAAGAAACTGGAGGATTGTCACCAGACAGTGTTTGTGCGTTAGCGCGAGCAAGGCTGGGCACGAGACTAACACTAGATAGTCCCATAGTGTTCTCAATGAAAACAAAGACAATTGCAAACCTTTTGCCAAATATGTAGAATTCTAGACATGATTTGGTGTGGCTGACCACCTGAGGTTAGCTATGATTAATATTAAACACAATACAAAAATGTTAGCTATACTTTCCACAATACACTTACACCATACAAAGATCCCCATATTTAACAAACATGCATACCAACAAATGATACACTTTATATTCCCTTATTGTACTTGTGGGAGGATAAAAGTGCCACCACATGGTGTATTTGCATATTGTACCGATTAGCTGCACAACTGTACTCTATGAGTCATACAGCACAGTTATGTGGCTAATTGGGCAAATACAGTACAGTTATGCAGTGCAGTTATGTAAGAATCAACTCCACTCAGACAGCACGATTGATCACATGCATGACATTGTAAATCACTAAAACTAATCCTACCAGTTGGTTCTATGACTAGAAATAGATTACATGAACACTTACTGATAGTCTAAAATGGAAAATTGAAGCAACAATCCCACACAGATGGCACAATGGATCACATGTGTGACACTGTCAAATGCTAAAACTAGCCAAACTAATCCTACCAAATTGTTCTATGACTACAAATAGATTATATGACAACTTACTGATAGTCTGATCACCAAGCGATCCAGGTACTCAAGAAAATCTTTCCGAGCAAGATGACCATGCAATAAAACACTTAAAGTGCTTGTGAAAAATACAGCACTGGAGGGGGGGGGGTCTCTAGGTTAATACAGCACTCAGCTTTGCCTCATGCTGTATTAGCCCCTTAACACTGTGCTATATTTTCCGTACATATGCTCGGCAGTGCTTTAACTAGAAGAACTCCTAATTCTCACTTGCTCTCAAGATGGCTTATGTGACTTATTTGATGTTAGTAGACAAGACCAAAACACCAACATGGTCCCACATTGACAAGTAACAAACACCAACAACATGACCCAACATTAGGGAATGACCTGGGAACATTACACACAAAACATGTCCTCACCTTTCTTAGTTTTCTTTGCCAGATTTTTATTTGTCTTAACTGTCCTGGTACAAGCTTCTTTTGCTTCATTGACACTCTTTTTCAACTCTACAATATGATAACATCAACTATGAATATTATGTGTTTATGTAGTGATCACTTCTGTCACATTCCTTAAATTCTTCCAATCTTCCATGCATCGCGGTGCTTCTAACTATAACATACAAAGAAAACACTCTAATTGAACAATCACACTGAATTTCAAAAATACAATGGTACAGATTATGAAGGACATTCAACCATTTTATATAGTAGGAAACAATACTTGTACAAACTGCCTGATATCCAAATCTTGTTACATTGTACTGTGTTTCAACAACAACAACAGAATAGTAGAGTACACACTATACTGAAATGTCACACACTTTAACTTAGCACTTCACTTTTAATACCATGTGAAATCATTAAGCACAAACAACGTAATCTTCTTCATTACACATTCCACCAGTTGTTTGGTGAGAAGTTTCAAGAGTGTACAAAACATTTAGTACATACAAAGGTTATACTACACTGGATCATCACTAATACACAGCACTGTTCTCAACACAAAGTCTGTTCAGATTAGTGTAGACCATTGATTATGAATTTAGCTGGGCCTGCGAAAACAGGGCATGTGGGCACATAAATTATTTTTTGTTTACTTTTTCAAACTTTCATGACGCGTAACTTTTTATACCATTATACTAGTCATGAAATTATCACTCCTTATTAAACGTATAATTGGTCATATAACACAAGATACAGAATACAAATATGCTATTCCAGTACTGAGATATAAACCATCATGTGATGGAGTGTAGTCTGTGCCCACATGCCCTGTTTTATCATCCTTTAAACTCAAAGGAATACACAATTTCTGATAGTCTACAAGGACTGAGCTGTCGTTTTTCAGTTGGTACAACACCGGTACAGCCTACTGGGAAAGCAGTTCACACCACAGGTGTATGTTCTATTAGAGTACTCACAGATATAAGTGTTAGGTGTAGCAAGTAAATAGATGTATAGTTTTATAGGATTGTATGGTATGGTTTGTAAGTTATAGCAGTTTAGAAGCAGTACTTAGATGCCTCTACAAATTTGGCGGTGAGGAGGTTTTAAGTGTTGAACAATGCGCAAGTTCCTTAATTAAATCAGTGATATTATTGATGGTGTTAGTGTACAGGGTGTGTGTAATTTTTAGTGTTGTACCAATTCCCACTTTTTAGGAAAAACTGATATCTGATATATTTTTACCCTGTTTAACGATAGTTAACCGATACCCGATTGCAGGTCTCTACAAATAATACTTGTGCAATCTCACAGCATTGGCTCTACTTTTAGTGGAGTATGTACACCTACCTAAACTCAAAGTTGCTAGTCAGACAAGTAAGCTAGAGCTTGAATCATCACTGTTTATCTTTGTGGTTACCACAAAACATAAACAGATTACCTAAGTACATACCAGAGCCAGCCCTCCAGTGGGGAGTGTATAAACAGTGGAATGGACTACTGGGATGGTGGAATGGAATTTTTTAAAGTTCAATATTGTTTTTACATCCAAATAAGTACAACTTCTCCCCTTAAGTAAGCAAATAAATAAGATTCCCCTTGAAATCGGTTCATTTAGCATACTTTTCCTCACCACAACACTTGTATATGACTTATACCTCAATACTTTATTACTTGTCTGAAACTAACTGTCTTAATGGAGGCTTGGTTCAGTATGTAATGTGGCACTGCCACAACAAACTTTAATTTGGCTTAAAATTTTCTCATAGCTTACAAGATAGTCCCGTTTCACTTTACCCAAAGATTTTCGCTTAGGCTCCTAGCTAGGTTAGTGGTAAACACCTCGTACAGGCTCTGCCTTCTGTGTTCACCCTCCAGTGCCTAACTGGTAAAGTTGATAATAAATAGATGAATACTTCATTATACAGTGAATGTACTTTACAATGCATACATGTAATCAGCTAGCTAGTTAATCTTTTATCATTTGGGAACAAGGGTTAAGTCAGGAGTCTTCTTGGCATTCCCAATAAACTGCCATTGTACATGTTCATAACTGACTTTACAGTACATTACATTGGTAAACTTTGTTTATGGTGAGGTGAATATTATGCTAAAAGAGCTCACTTCAAAGGGAATCCTATTTATTTGCTTACTTAAGGGGAGGAGTTGTACTTATTTGGATGTAAAAACTGATATTGAACTTTAAAAAATTCCATTCCACCATTCCAGTAGTCCATTCCACTGTTTATACACTCCCCCCTCCAGTGGTACTGCATCTGTTGAAGCTGAATAGACTAATAATCTGCTGGTCACAGCCCATTACACCCGATTTCCGATTATGGTAAAAACAGCTAATTATCGGCTACCAGTGTCCTCCTTTGTGCATCTTTGCTGACAGCGAAAAGTGTCAGTTTGGCGGTAGCATGTGATAGCTTCCCTTCGTAACAGAAATCATCCGTATTTGTCATAATGGTTGTTTTGATTGCAGAGGTGCTTTTCGAAGAGTTCTTTATTCGTACTGCTGTGTAACATAGCCAACAACGAAGCATAATGGATGCTTCACTTTTCAGACGATATATATATATATAACTGATATAGCTGGGGTGTGCGGCACCATTTCAGATGCGATATGCATGGGTTCACCATTCATAATAATTCTTTACAACAAAGTTAACAAACAAGTACACAAAAAATTTAGAATTTCCAACTAGAGTAGGGACCATAGCACATCAATAAAAAGTACTAAAACAAGCTGGAGTAGTGCACGATATTAAATCACAGTAAAACAATAAGAAGTGTTATATCCCTATTGTGCATTTCCATTATGGTATCTTGAGCACAGTAGGGATATAACACTTCTTATTGTTTTACTCTGATTTAATACTGTGCACTATTCCAGCTTGTTTCAGTACTTTTTATCGATGTGCTATGGTCCCTACTCTAGTTTAAAGTTTTGTGTACTTGTACAAGTAAGCCACCTAGTAACATTTTTAAATGGTCTATTTATAAAATTATATTCAGATATTTCCTGAGAGGTCACCACATCCATGCCGCCTGGGTCACCAACGCCTTGGGATTCACATACACTATCTGAAAAAAATCCAATTAGAAACCCATAAATATTTGAATGATCTGAATTATGTACAATCTGATTTTTTTCATTTCTGTTCATTCACAAACTCATTACCAAGTTGGACATGCAATCAACGAGTCTTAGTGAGTCACACAAATCTTTACTAGAGTCATGAAGAAGGACAAGACGTTCGGTCAAACTAGGATGGGAAGTGGCTAGCTAATTGCCTACTGGATTTTTACAAAGTACACCTGTGTCTCTGTAAACTAAGGCTCCTGTGGTCCCCTAGGCTGTGTCAGCCACTCTCCCCGGCACAAGTAACAGAATGTAAATATCACTGTAAAAATTATATTGTATTTTCAAATATTTAGAATCTCATACACAATTTTGATATTTTGTGTGGGCGTTGGTGACCCCTCAGATATTTCTTATTGTTACAAACTCACCTTAATGATGGTGATGAAGGAAGCACAACTAATGACCAATAAGACATAGACAACATTCCCATTCCATCAACAGAGACCATGTAGACATCCTTCAAAGAGTTATGAAGAAAGTTATAAAAATAGACACATCTACCATGAACATCATCTTGATGAGATTACAACCATATTTCTGTATCATTCTTGTTGAACAGGCTGAAGATGGCCACACCATAGCCATGATTCCTGTACTCTTGGAGTTTCTTCATCAACAGTTCAATCTCCAGTCTGAGGTTGTTCATGTTGATGGTACTACAGTTTTAGGTGTCAGGGATAGCCTTACTGTGACTGTAGTGGCTGTGACAGTAGCTCACCATGGCCAAGTGTACCATCCCTAACATGTACTGTACAGCAGACCAACCTGTCAGCGCTACTTCTCCTGCTGACTTCACCAGCTCCGCCCCTAGATTGCTGCATCCATGCTAGGAGTGGCTTCTTGCAGTGCATCAAGATTCCGGTGTGCAGATAAGCAGGCGCGGACATGACTCCCAGGTTTGCTCCACGTGTATCGACCTAGCGCAAATTGATGTAATGTATAGACTCTACTACTGAAAATTTGTAATCTTCACTCTAGTGACTACCGTGTAGTCATCCTTCAGAGTAATGAAGAAAGTTATAAAAATAGACATCTGTCATGAACATCATCTTGATGGGAATACAACCATATTTCTATGTCATTCTTGTATAGCAGGCCGCACCATAGCCATGATTCCTGTACTCTTGGAGTTCATCAAAAGTTCAATCTCCAGTCTGAGGTTGTTCATGTTGGCGGTACTACAATTTTAGGTGTCAGGGATAGCCTTACTGTGACTGTAGTGGCTGTAATAGTAGCTCACCATGGCCAAGTGGTCACGTGTACCATCTCTAACATGTACTGTACAGCAGACCAACCTGTCAACGCTACTTCTCCTGCTGGCTCCGCCCCCTAGATTGATGCATCCATGCTACGAGTGGCTTCTTGAAGTGCATCGAGATTCCGGCGCAGGATAATACAGGCGCGGAAATGACTCCCGAGTTTAATTGCTCCACGTCAGTGCACGTGTATCGACCTAGCGCAAATTGGCGTAAATGTATAGATTCCACTAGAAAATTTGTAATCTTCACTCACCTTCTCCATTGAATCAAACCTCAGAACCTCCTCGAGAGGTAACTCCTTTGAAATCTTGTAATCTAGTAGATAAGAAATCAAACTTTTCGTACGTATTCCGATACTTAGGATCACGTGATTACAATGTTCCGGATACTAAAGATTTTGCTTGCTCTGAATATACTATCTATGCCATAAATTGTTTGAACTCTTGTCAAATCTCAAAGATTTGAAATCTCATATAGGATATTTTGTAGTCGCGGACCCACCGAAACAACTCAGTAAACAAACTATACACAAAGCACAATGTAACAAACAGTTGAATGATCAAGATAATTTTATCTTTCTGGTGGAACTCCTTTCCACATGATCTCTTCCAAAACATGTCCACCTACGTTACTGCAATTTGTATGATGGGTAGTTAGAAGCACATACAGCACATGGAAGCAATGTCGTCACCAAGTTCTGGTCAGTATGAGGTGTGCATGTTTACAAATTAATTAGAATGCCATATGCATAATTATGTAATTATATGCCCCTGTAATTAAAAAAAATACATTGATGTTTTAATGGATAGAACATAAGTAGTGACATATTTTGTAATAGTGATAATTTTTCATTTGTTCAGATAATCATTAGGGAATTCCCCTTTTCACGTGCACCTTATGTTCTCTTTCTATTTTCCATGGCTCAAAATATAAATAGTATCCTTAAGTAAGTAGTAATGACCACATAATATATGCTACCACAGTACGTTCTTGATAAGAGAAATATCATTAGAAATATACAAAATAAACAAATAAAATTTCCTAAAGGTCTACATATGACTAAGAGACAATTAAACACACTATACAAACAAGCTACATGTGTTAGTCAGTCTAGTCAGAAAAGATTTGGATCCTGTTATTACCATAGTCTGTGATGTAGATTTTACCATCATTACTAATAGCTAATCCTCCATGAGGATATGAAAACTTTCCTTGAGCAGAGCCTTTGGATCCAAAGCAGTGCACAAATATACCATCTTTGTCAAAGACAGATACACGACAATTCCCATGTTCTAACACAATGATGAAGCCATACTTATCTGTAGTAATACCAGTTGGTCTACTCAGTTGACCCCTGCCAGCTCCTCGTCCACCAAAGTTGCCCATGTAGGCACCATCTAGTGTAAATATGGAGATGCAGTGGTGACCATAATTAGCAACAAGTAACTGATCATTGTTGGTCACAGTGATGTAATAAGGATTGGATAAATGACCTGAACCAAATGTTTGACAAAACTGACCATCACACTGAAATACTGAAATACGGTTACCACTCCATTCAGCAACGTACACTCTGCCATTGTGAACTACAATACCTACGGGAAGGTTCAGTTGCCCATTTCCTGATCCACTACTGCCAAACTGAAGCAAATAGTCTCCATTAGGATTAAACTTCTGTACCCTGCAGTTAGTAATACCAGTGACATACAAGTGGCCATCAGGATCAAATGCTACCCCCAGTGGACGATTAAATTGTCCGCTACCATTTCCATTGCTGCCAATCTTTCTAATTAGTTGGTCTTGACTATCAAACATCCACACACAATGGTTTCTGTCATCCCCAACAGCCCATACTCCATCCTTACCAAATGCAATACCCCATGGTAGCTTCAGTCCTCCTCCATCAACAATCTTGTTTGGCTTATCCATTACACGATAGTTTCTGTGCACATTCACAAGGTAAGGACTTCCCTTAATGTGTTGTTTGTTAATAGTAACTGACAGTCTTATTTCTCCCACATGATTGGCTATAAATGATGCTGAGTAGCTGCCATCTTTGTTATCCTTCATTTCTACTGGAATGACATCTCCCCTACTGGACTGTGCTTGACTGGTAATATCACTACCTTCTTTGTGGCAGATGTGATTATGGTGATCTTTAGTGACTATGTTGAAATTAATCATTTCCCCTTTTGAAATCATTTTAGGTACGTTTAAAGCTTTGGAATTCGCAATGGAAATATTGGGACCGATATAAAGCTTACCAAACTGTGGAAATGACTGATCAAATCCTCTGACACACTCAAATTCTACAGCAACAGTTTCCACTGCCTCAGTTCCCAACTTGCCATAGAGCTCACTCAACCTCTTCATGTTATCCATCACTTGTTTCTTCATCAACAATGCTTCTTGGTCTGACCCTCTCTTCACTGCACTGTTTAGTTCTTTCACACTCTCTAGTTCTGCTTGGGAATGTTCCATCTTCTCCAAATGGAGGGAAGCTTCTTTCTGTTTCTGTCCCAACACTTTATGCAACTCTGTTTTTAGATCATCTTTTTGTTGTTGTAATCGTTGGAGCAACTGTCGCTGCACCTTTTCATAATATGCATCAATTTCCTTGTCAACACTGGTAGCTTTAGCTCCAATCTCATCTTTTACACCATGTACTTTATTGTGAGCAGTTGACAGTCCTTCAATCATCTTCTCTACTGGTTTCATCATGTCATCCATTTCTTGTCGATACTTGTTAGCCACCTTCTTCACAGTATCATGTTCATGTTGGAAATGATCCTTCATGATGCAGTAGTGACACACCAACTGCTCACACGTTTCACAATAAAAATTCAGTTCTATTTCATGTTCCTGGCATAACGCAAACTTAGCTTTTGGTTTTACCGTGACATTCTCTTTCTTAGACTGCACCTCATTGAGTGGCATCATGTTGTGGTTTTGCCACTCTCTGCTGTATTTGTGGTTATTAGTACATACGCTACACAGGAAGGCGCTACAGTCAAGGCACAGAACTTCCACCGGGTCCTCCCTAACACAAAGGTCACATTTAGCTTCCTCTTCTCCCTCAACCTTGCGTTGTAGAGCAATTTCATCCAAGAGGCGGTTAATGAAAAAGTTGTTAGGCAGATCTTTTACCCCTCCAGCTGGTACAACGCTAGCTCTCCTACACTCGGGACAAGCGATGCTGGATTTGTCCGCTGACTTTTCTTGTAGCTTCGTCAAACACGCTTCACAGTACGAGTGATAACAAGGGAGATATTTAGGATTCTTGTACAGTTCACAACAAATAGGACACGCAAGGTGACCAGTCATCCTCTTGATCTGCTTGGCAGCCATTGGTGCATGTAGTTATCATAATTTTTGTTCGGATGGGGAAAATCCCCACCCAAACAAAAGTGATCAACTATAAATCTATGGCCAGACTAGTTAGCGACTTTATATTCCTTGCACAGCCAAAATCAGAACCACCAGGGAATTGGGTGGGAGAGGTAGCAAGAATAGCTGTATTGATCACACGATTTGTAGTTCCCAAGGTACTGCCTGGATATTCAGGCTGTGAACCCTAGCTCAGGGGCTGGTGTGGGTCATATCATAGATAAGGTAAGGTATATATTATCTATGGTTATATCATGGTTAGGTGATTACAAAAAGTTACACATTTCAAGTGATGTTACAGTGTAATAGTGACTAACATTAGAGCAGTGATAATCTGGACAGTACATTACAATATGACAACAAAATTAACTTCAGAAGGTTTACATCCAGTTATAACTTAAGTAGCTAAAGTCTTTGAGCAGGCGGTAGGACCAGGTGTCCTACAGACCTTCAGCTCTTGTGCTGTAAAGCATTATTAAATAAATAAATAAATAACCTTACCAAAATGGATTGTATTACAATGATAATATAATTATTTAGTAGGGTCACACCTTTGGTGCAGAGCGGTCATTACTAACAGCCTTCTCCAGTTTGGCACCTTTAAGGTGGACTCTCATCCTTGCTGTAACTGTTGTCTTGGTAACTACTAGCAACACTCGTTCAGGATGGCTTGAGTAGTTTTGGCGGTGGTACTTGAGAATCAGATCTCCTCATGTGTGTAGTTGGAGGTGTCATTAGTTGTGGGACTTTATTAGGAACAGGGGGAGGTGGGGATGAGACGGAATTGGAATGCTGAGAGAGAAGAAAACTAGGTGGGTCAACTTCAACATACAGTTGCTTTTCTACTGGTGTGCTGGGACGTATTGGGGATCCTACACTCTCTGGACTTTTATGGAGTTCGATCCCGCCAGCCAGCACTAGCATTTACAGGAGGAAGGGGTACGCCATTTTCTGCTATTGTTGATGGTGGCTGTGGTGGCTGCTCTGCATTCACCTTGTCTTTGTGTAATGATGATTGTGATGGCTTGTGCACTGGGGGTGGGGGTAGTGCAGGGGCAAAATTGTAAACAGGAGGTGGGGGTGGTGGGGGCGTAGTTGATACAGTTAATGGTGACACAGGCTGACCCGTAGTTTGTGATGTGTAAGGAATCTCAGAGTAGTAGATAGCAGGATCATCTAACTGATCAAAGCTTTGTGATCGTCGTGATAGTCCTGAAGTTGATGATGCACTACGGACAGGCTGTGGAGTAAGACTGCCACTAATCTGGGATCGTGAAATGCCAAGTGATAGAGAATCTAAAACACAAGTAAACAAATCAGAACATGTACAGAAACAAAAATGTTACCTTGAAAATCACTAGTTACTGCAGCCAAAGGACATGCCTCTGCTAAATAATCAATAGATTTCTCAGGGAGAACACTAGGCCGTTCAATACAAGGGTGGATCGAGGGGGGGCTTTGGGGGCTGAAGCCCCCCCTTCACTTTTAGGCTTTACTTGATCAATATGCTGAATATTATAATGAAATTTTGTCTTAACATAATTATATGATCACTAATAATACAAATACTCATAAAACCACCTTATAAACATCTTTCCAAGGTATTATCAGTGGATTTATGCTAAAGTTTATGTAACAAGGACCCGGACCAGCATTGGAGGTGTACAAGATCGAGATACTCTAATAGAACAGTCAGCTAACTACTCTAATAGAACATTCACTGGAAGCATATAGTTGGTTCAGTTATGGAATTTTTCCAAATCTGCCTGCACCTATACATACACTGAAGTGCGGTGGTCTGTTTAAAGGGCTTCATTCATCTACTTGCGTAGTTAATATGTATGGCAATACTTAATTCAGGTACACAATTTCCATTGAAAAGGCTCTCAGATTCAATCTTGTATTGTTCAAATTTCAAGATTTTTCTCAACACTATTATTTTAACATGCACCTATTCAGTGTTGTGCAATTGTGAGAGGGTGCATCATGTACTTGGTTGTCTGTACCTACCCAAACTTTTCCATTAACAAAATGCTTCAGAGAGCCATACCTATAATCTAAAGGCAGTATATTAAATATCTACAGGCAGAAAATATTATGAATTTTATGTGGAAATGTCTCCAAATTGCAATATTTTAGTATCTATTTTCAAAAATTTCCTGGGGGGCATGCCCCCAGATCCCCCTAGTTCCAGCATGCTTTGCACACCTCTACCCAAGAGATCAATACCTTGAGTTAGCCCCCCCTTTTATAAATCCTAGATCCGCCCCTGCAACAGCTACAGACAACTCTTGTGAAATATCTTGTAATCTTTGTAAATCACCAACCATAGACATCCTAACATTCTATCACCACACATGATGTCATATGATGTAGATACTCACCATCACTCATCCCATATAGTCCCTAATCAAGGTACAGTACCAGGTACATTCTTCAACCAACCATCTGGAAAGTTGTCTTCTCTCCAGGTCATAGACAGATTGTATTCTATCTGTAGCTTCCTGCAGGTAACAGTACAAAATATTACACCTCCAATTAAAGCACACTAACATGCTGTTTTTTTAGCTAATTCAGTCTTCAATACTTGTTAGAGACTATGCTGGCATAATTATGAACATAATAGGTGCCTGAAAGCATTGAGCATAATGCTAGCATAATAGGTAGAATATTTGTGTAATAGTATGAATTCTTGCTTATTAAAATAGCTATCACAGAAAGATCGATATACTCTAATAGAACAGTCAGTAACTCTAATAGAACAATCACATAGCTGACTGTTCTATTAGAGTATATCGATCTTTTCTGTGATATGCATTTTGACAAGTAAGTTTGTGCTTCAGCCACTTACTATTTATCCCATAAGGCCCCTATTTGGTGATCATTAGTTTCTCATCCAGCCTTTCTAATTATTATGATGCGGGCGGGAGGGTATTACCATTATGCCATTATTTTCACACTGATGTACAGACCTTGTCCAAATTGTCTGTCTTTCTTACTACAAACATTTCCTTCACCAGCTGATTCTACTTTTCGTGATCGCCAACTGTTTTTCGACAGTCAACTGAAAGTAAAGTCGATAGAACACGATTGCAACTGGCACTGCAGCAATTTGCTAAGGAAAACAACAGTTCTCCTGGCGATATATAGCGAATTGTAGCGTTCATCAACAAAAAATTATAAGAGTTTGGCATCACGTGTTCTTCTGAGCATGCACAGAGTAAATAATGGCTTACCATGCGGTAGCTTGAGAAGGATGCAGGCGGTGGATGAGAAACTAATAATCACCGAATAGGGGCCTAAACTGGAAATTATTAGTAGAGTATGAGAACTGAGGCATAAATAATTGGGCATAATTTGAGCATAATAGGTAAATTTTTGAGCAGTGCAGCATAGCATAATAGGTAAAATTATGAGCATAATTGGCGGGTCCCTAATACTTGTATGGCATCAAATTTCTCTGTACAATGTAAAGAAAACACTGATATGATATTGTACCATTTGACCAACTATCAGTCTTATTACAGGTTTTTGCAATTGAATTCGGCGACTTTGCAATTGAATTCGTCCCGTTTGCAATTGAGTTCGTCGCTTTTGCAATTGAATTCGTCCCGTTTGCAATTGAATTCGTCCCGTTTGCAATTGAGTTCGTCGCTTTTGCAATTGAATTCATCCCGTTTGCAATTGAATTCGTCGGTTTTGCAATTGAATTCGTCCCGTTTGCAATTGAATTCGTCGGTTTTGCAATTGAATTCGTCGCTTTTGCAGTTAAACTCGTCCGTAACAAGAATGGCAGCTGGAGGAAACATGAAAACATGATGTAGCAGCTGCTACAAGAACTTGTTCAAGTACAACAGTAGTAAACAACTCTTTATAAGGCAATAATTCTTCCTCTACAGCCTATCCAGCAACATTCCAAACTCTACTGCGCCATTCGCGATGGGTGTGGTCACTCGCGAGCAAGTTAATTAACTTGTCAGACAGCTATCAACTTCGCATACTACCACCTCCAATTACTTTCTAGCGTCTCAAGTGTAACTCTCCAAGGCATAAATAGTTCATCTCTTAATGAACGGGTTGGTTTCTTGGAGCCGTTTTGTTTATGAAGAATTGTAATGCAAACGCGACGAATTCTATTGCAAAACCGACGAATTCAATTGCAAAACCGACGAATTCAATTGCAAACGGGACGAATTCAATTGCAATATCGACGAATTCAATTGCAATACCGACGAATTCAATTGCAAACGGGACGAATTCAATCGCAAAGATGACGAATTCAATTGCAAAAACCTGTAACATCACTCCTATATGGCAGATTGTTTTGGGTGACTGTTAACATTTTTGTGTGTCAAATTCAATATACAGTACAGTATAATGAACTATGCCATCAATTATAAACTGAACACATGTGGTACATCAAACATTTGCTTTAAAATTTTCAGCTGGTTTTCCAAATATAACATGCCACTACCTGGTTGTTCCAGTTTCATTGTTAGTTTACTACACCTTCACAATTCATCATTTGTGGCTAGTGAACATGTAAGAAGCCATTAACAATAAGAGAGGAGAACTCAAAGGAATTCACACTTTCTGATAGTCTACAAGGCCTGAGCTGTCATTTTTCAGTTGCTACAACACCAGTACAGCCTACTGGGAAAGAATTTCACACCACAGGTGTATGTTCTATTAGAGTGTTCACAGGTGTAAGTGTTAGGACATGGCTGGACACGCATGTTACGTGCAGGTATTTTAATAATTCAATTATGTTGATGTACCGAGATATTAAGCCACAAAGTCCAGTTACGTCATGCTGTGATGTAAGAAAAAGAACCGGAAGTATTTTTATTACAATGGGAAAGAGTGAAAGTCTAATGGCCAGGTGGCAATATCAAGCTCTCCTTTTCAACCTCATAGTGTTCCAAGATTATTTGAATGTTCCGCTGGAAAACAGTAGTGTAATTGTTCTGTAGTTGTCTGTAGCAGCTCATCCTGTGTGCTAAGCTCACACTTCATTATGCTTCACGGAAGAAAGATTAGTTCGATTTGTTTACAAAGTTGAGTTAGCAGTACCATGAAAATCTATATTACATTTTCCTGAGTCACTTCTCTGCCTGGTAAGGATAACATTTCGGGCATATCTTGCCAGTGGCGTCATCACAATTGTTTTTCCTCACATTTCTCTACCTCCATCAGCTGTATGGGACCCTTAAAATGTATTCAAAACATCTAAAAATAAACTTAGACGTGCACTGTACTGTTGATTTACAGTCCCTTTAACAGGCATTCTCGTGCATTCTTCACCACAAGACCAACGTAAATTCACTTACTATCTCCCATAGGCTTGTAATTGGTTGCAGTACAAGTTCTTACCATGTTTCAAGTTGTTACGCTAGATATGACGTGAAAATAAATTGAATCTAGCTGTACATGGATGTTTCTGTCGCTTTAATGGCACCCTACGCATACTGAAGTTTCTTTGTCTGATGTGTTATGATGTAATATATTTGAAATACACTAAAACGTGTTATATCTACTAAACAAAATAAACTGACCAAATCACATGCACCAACCTATCCCACTAGTAGCAAGGATTGATAATAGCCAAAGTGTATTTTGCCATTTCAGTGGACCTTTAACACACGTGCTATTAGAGTGTAACGTGCTCACACTGGATACCTTTAACATGAAGCTTCTTCACTGCACAATTGTGGGTGTGGACAGACAAAGACATACATCGCAATTGATAAACATTCAGAAATGTCAGACTTGTATAATGGCTGTAAAAAGTTTGGGGCATTGTCATTTACATCAAGAATTTCTATGTAAACAAGAGCAGTTGAAGAGAAAGGGGGAGTGCCCCCATCTCTTACTAATATGCTGTACACAAACACTTTTTGGGAAACAATTTTAGGAAACCAGGAGCACACTACAGCCAACCTTCAGCCAGTGTTTGGGACACAACTGGTTTAATATTGCCACACACCCTGTAAACTAACACCATCACTGATTTACTTAGTTTTATTTATAATTTGTCCATTGTTCAACACTTAAATATAACAAAGAGTGTTCATTTTATCACACACAAAAACTGTTGCAGTTTTTACCTACATTCATCATACAGTACGATAGTACTGTATAGTAAGGGACCACAAAGGAGTAGGTGTGGACCACAAAATAACATCACTCAAAAAACAGCCTCAATTTCCCCTGACGACAATGAGGCAGAATTGGTTACGTAAAACTAAGCCCAAACAAGCTTTCAAATTGACCTGAAACGCTTTCAACAAGTTGCTATGGAATTTAAAAAATAATTTATTTAATGGAATTTTCTACTGACTGACTGGCTGCCTGATGCCTTCAGACAAGCGTAACTCGATAAAGGCTAAGGCTATAGGCTTGATTTTTTCACTGTTTGACATCACTTCAGCCCAAGGATACCTTTCGGCATACCACAGTACGTACAATGCATTCTTCATGGACTTACCAGTGTCCTTCTTTGTGTCCCATTCATCTTTGCTGACAGTGAAGGGTGTAGATTTGGCGGTAGTTCGTGATGGTTTCCCTTCGTAACGGAAATCATCCATATTTTTCATAGTGGCTGTTATGATTGCAGAGGTGCTTTTCGAATAGTTCTTGATTCGTACTGCTGTATAACGGGTTGAACATAGCCGACAACAAAGCGTAATGGATGCTTCACTTTTCAGACGATAATTGATATAACTGGGGTGCACGGCACCATTTCTTTCTTTCGGTTGTGGATTGTAGAGGTGCTTTTCAAACAGTTCTTGATTCGAAATGCTGTGTAACAGGTTGAACATAGCTGACAATGAATTGTAATGGATACTTCACTTTTCAGATGATAGTTGATATAGTTGGGGTGTGCGGCGTCATTTCAGATGCGGTATGCATGGGTTAACCATTCATAATAATTATTTGCAAAAAAAAGTTGACAAACAAGTACATAAATTTTTTTTGGAATTTTCAACTAGAGTAGGGACCATAGCACATCGATAAAAAGTACTGAAACAAGTTGGAGTAGTACATGATATTAAATCACTGTAAAGCAATAAGTATTATATCCCTATTGTGCATTTCCATTATGGTATCTTGAGTACAGTAGGGATATAACACTTTTTATTGTTTTACTGTGATTTAATGCATGTTGTGCACCACTCCAGTTTGTTTCACTACTTTTTATCGATGCGCTATGGTCCATACTCTAGTTGAAATTTTGTGTACTTGGACAAGTAAGCCACCTAGTAACATTTTAAAATGTCTTAAGTATTAAAATTATATTCAGATATTTCCCGAAGGGTCACCACATCCATGTCGCCTGGGTCACCAACACTTTGGAATTCACGTACACTATCTGAAAAAATCCAATTAGAAACCCATAAATATTTAGAAATCCTGAAATCTGAAATTATGTAAAAATCCGATTTTTTCGTTTTTGTTCATTCACAAACTCAATTACCAAGTTGGACATGCAATCGGCGAGTCTTCTTGAGTCACACAAATCTTTACTAGAGTCACAACGAAGGATAAGATCAAAGCAAGACTTCCAGTCAAACCACGATTAGGATTGACTAGCTAATTGCCCACTGGATTTTGTGAAGTACACTTGTGTCTCTGTAAACTAAGGCTCCTGTGGTCCCCTAGGCTGTGTCAGCCACTCTCCCTGGCACAAGTAGCAGGATGTAAATGTCACTGTAAAACAATTATATTGTATATACAAATATTTAGAATCTTGTACACAATGTTGATATTTTGCGTGGGCGTTGGTGACCCCTCAGATATTTCTTATTGTTACAAACTCACCTTAATGATGGTGATGAAGGAAGCACAACTGATGACCAATAAGACATATATAGACAACATTCCCATTCCATCAACAGGGAGACTGTATAGTCATCCTTCGAAGGGTTATGAAGAAATTATTATAATAGACATCTGTCACGAACATCATCTTGATGGGATTACAGCCATATTTCTGTATCATTCTTGTTGAACAGGCTGAAGATGGCTGCACCATATAGCCATGATTCCTGTACACTTGGAATTTCATCAACAGTTCAGTCTCTAGTCTGAGGTTGTTCATGTTGGTGGTACTACAGTTTTAGGTGTCAGGGATAGCCTTACTGTGACTGTAGTGGCTGTGATAGTAGCTCACCATGGCCAAGTGGTCACGTGCACCATCTCTAACATGTATTGTACAGCAGACCAACCTTTCAGTGCTACTTCTCCTGCTGACTTCACCAGCTCCGGCCCCTAGATTGATGCATCCATGCTAGGAGTGGCTTCTTGCAGTGCACCGAGATTCCGGCGAGCAGGATAATACAGGCGCGGACACGACTCCCGAGTTTGCTCCACGTGAATCGACCTAGCGCAAATTGGCGTAAATGTATAGACTCCACTAGAAAATTTGTAATCTTCACTCACCTTCTCCGTTGAATCAAACCTCAGAACTTTCTCGAGAGGCAACTCCTTTAATTAAGGGTGCTCTGTACAGTTGCGCGTATGGCTTCCCGTAAATTATATTTTCTCCTATAACTTACGAATGGATTGAACTATTCTACTAAACTCTTTTTATTTGCAATAAGCTATCACTACTGCACATTTTAGTTCAAATCCCATGTCTTAACTCACTGTAGAAGGTGACTTATAAATTTTCGCTTCTAACTAGAACTAGTCCCACAGTTTATGCCCTAGAGACTTGATTCTTTAAAAATACATTATTGAAAACTGTACAAACAAACGTGCGTTTCTATTTTTGTTCTCTGGCTTCTCAGTCATCAGATACTCTTCTTCCACTTTTGTGCTGGCACTAATCAGTCTTCTTTACCTCCACGCCATTCTTCGCCAGAAGGAGCTATCAAAAAACGACAAACGCTCTTTTAATGCATAAATACCATGCTTGCCCATCTGAAATTTTCATGCCTATCGGGTCTAAAATGACGAACTAGTTCTAATTTTAGTATCAAGGTGTAGAAACTGAGGCGCCCGCAGCTGTTCTGTGGCCACAGTTATTGTTTCTTAAGGTGGCGATAAAGCAATGACGCGCACAAGAAGCCATAGCAAATACATATGACGTAACATATCATATACTACGCAATTTGTGGTAAATCAGGCGGGGGCTAATTCGGCGCAGAACCATAATAAACTTACCAAGCGTAAAAACAGCCACGAATAACAGGTGAGTTGTTAGCAAAAACAACAAGCAGCTGCTGTTACACATTTCAGGTGGAATGTAACTCACCTTTACAACAAATTGACAACCTTGACAACGTGAAAACAAGCGCTACTAATAATTATTATTTGTTTCGACTCACCTTACAGCCTGTTACAAACATTATCTTTTCTCTGTAGACACGGGTTGAACAGCCACAAAACCTCGTATGAATGGTAAGCAATAGTGTCTGAATAATTCTACGTATCGGTATATCATATGTCCATTCTATGGCTTCTTCGCTTGGTGCGAACGGTGAAACAAGGCTATCATCTGCTTTTAAACGCCATATATTTCGACTTGTAAATCGCTTCCACTTATTGATACGTAGGATGATTCTTGTAATAGTATGCTTTCATCATGTGAAGTATTGGAGCTAAAACTTGAGGTTATTGAGAGATAACGTGTCTTCTGTGGTCCACTAAGTACCACCGATTTCTTGGTTTGAGAGCAGTTCTACGCTTTATACTCTCTACGAATGATAGATTCCTGTATGCATAGTTTATTTGTATGCAAAAATTAAGTACTAGCTTTCAATATGTCTTAAATTGAGACCATGTTGAGACACAGCAGATTGTTGTCAAGAATGCGCGTTATTACTTTAGCGCCACCTTAATTGCGTAACCGGAAGATAGTCGGTAAATTACGGATCGCTATATTCATTAGACCACGATGAAGAAGATACAACACTTACTTCGCTTCCTTCATGTATATCGCTCTTCTTTCTTCGTTTGTGGCAGGTTATTTCATCATAAAAGACATTTTCTTGTTGGGCGCGCCACGCGATAAACAAGCCACAGACTAATTAGATAATTACTGGTGACCATGGGAATCCATTAGTAAACTCCAGCTGTGCTAACCTCAGAAGCCATACGCGTAACTGTACTCTTTGAAATCCTGAAAATTGTCACAAAGTTCCGTATATTTCTATAAATCTAGAATTGAAACTTTTCGTACGTATTCGGATACTTATAATTAGGATCACATGATTAAAGTGTTCCGGATACTAAAGATTTTGTTTGCTCTGAATATACTATCTATGCCATAAATTGTTTGATCTCTTGTCAAATCTCAAACGTTTGAAATCTCGTGCAGGATTTTTTGTAGTTGCTGACCCCCCGAAACAACTCAGTAAACAAAACTACGCAAAACACAACATAACAAACAGTTACATACATTAAATTTCTGGTAGAACTCTTGTCCACATGATCTCTTCCAAAACATGTCCACAGACGTTACTGCAATTTGTATGTTGGGTAATTAGAAGCACATACAGCACATGGAAGCAATGTTGCCAGAAACTTCTGGTCAGCATGAGGTGTGCATGTTCACAAATTAATTAGAACACCATAATTTAAAATATGTAATTATATACCCATGTATACCACAAAAAATTTTGATAGAACATGAGTAGTGACATTTCATAATAGTGAAAATTTTACACTTGTTCAGATAATTAGGGATTTCCCCTTTTCACCCTATGGTCCCTTTCTATTTTCCATGCCTTAAATATAAATTAACAAAACCAGTATCCTTACGTAAGCAGTAATGACCACATAATATATGCTACCACAGTACATTCTTGATAAGAGAAATATCATTAGAAATATACAAAGTGAACAAATAAAATTTCCTAAAGGTCTGTATATGCCTAAGAGACAATTAAGACACTATACAAACAAGCTACATGTGTTAGTCAGTCTAGTCAGAAAAGATTTGGATCCTGTTATTACCATGGTCTGTGATGTAGATTTTACCATCATTACTAATAGCTAATCCTCCATTAGATGAAAACTGTCCTTGAGCAGAGCCTCTGGATCCAAAGCAGTGCACAAATACACCATCTTTGTCAAAGACAGATACACGACAATTCCCACATTCTAGCACAAGGATGAAGCCATACTTATCTGTAGTAATACCAGTTGGACTATTCAGTTTACCCCTGCCGGTTCCTTGTTCACCAAACTTGCCCACGTAGGCACCATCTAGTGTAAATATGGAGATGCAGTGGTGACCATAATTAGCAACAAGTAACTGATCATTGTTGGTCACAGTGATGTGATAAGGATTGGATAAATGACCTGAACCAAATATTTTACAAAATTGACCACCACACTGAAATACTGAAATACGGTTACTAGCACATTCAGTAATGTATACTCTGCCATTGTGAACTACAATACCTAAGGGATGATTTAGTTTACCATGTCCTGATCCACCACTGTCAAACTGAAGCAAATAGTCTCCATTAGCATTAAACTTCTGTACCCTGTTGTTATTATAATCAGTAACATACAAGTGGCCATCAGGATCAAATGCTACCCCCAGTGGATAATTAAATTGTCCATTACCATTTCCACTACTGCCAATCTTTCTAATTTGTTGGTCTTGACTATCAAACATCCACACACAATGGTTACTGTCATCCCCAACAGCCCATACTCCATCCTTACCAAATGCAATATCCCGTGGGTGTTTCAGCCCTCCTTCATCAACAATCTTGTTTGGCTTATCCATTGCACGATAGTTTCTGTGCACATTCACAAGGTAAGGACTTCCCTTAATGTGTTGTTTGTTAATAGTAACTGATAGTCTTAGATCTCCCACATGATTGGCTATAAATGATGCTGAGTAGCTGCCATCTTTGTTATCCTTCGTTTCTACTGGAATGACATCTCCCCTACTGGACTGTGCTTGACTGGTAATATCACTACCTTCTTTGTGGCAGATGTGATTATGGCGATCTTTAGTGACTACGTTGAAATTAACCATTTCCACTTTTGAAATCATTTTAGGCACATTTAAAGCTTCAGAATTTGCAACGGAAATATTGGGACCGATATAAAGCTTACCAAACTGTGGAAATGACTTATCAAAATCTTTGACACATTCAAATTCTACAGCAAGACATTCTACTGGCTCAGTTCCCAACTTGTCATAGAGTTCACCCAACCTCTTCACGTTATCCATCACTTGTTTCTTCATCAACAATGCTTCTTGATCTGACCCTCTCTTCACTGCACTGTTTAGTTCTTTCACACTCTCTAGTTCTGCTTGGGAATGTTCCATCTTCTCCAAATGGAGGGAAGCTTCTTTCTGCTTCTGTCCCAACACTTTATGCAACTCTGTTTTTAGATCATCTTTTTGTTGTTGCAATCGTTGGAGCAACTGTCGCTGCACTTTTTCATAATATACATCAATTTCCTTGTCAACACTGGTAGCTTTAGCTCCAATCTCATCTTTAACACCATGTACTTTATTGTGAGCAGTTGACAGTCCTTCAATCATCTTCTCTACTGGTTTCATCATATCATCCATTTGTTGTCGATACTTGTTAGCCACCTTCTTCACAGTATCATGTTCATGTTGTAAATGATCCTTCATGATGCAGTAGTGACACACCAACTGCTCACACGTTTCACAATAAAAATTCAGTTCTATTTCGTGCTCCTGGCATAAAGCAAACTTGGCTTTTGGTTTTACAGTGACGTTCTCTTTCTTAGACTGCACCTCATTGAGTGGCATCATGTTGTGGTCTTGATAATCTCTACTGTACTTGTGGTTGTCAGTACATCGGCTGCACAGGAAGGCGCTACAGTTAAGGCACAGAACTTCCACCGGGTCCTCCGAGTCCCGCCTAACACAAAGATCACATTTAACTTCCTCTTCTCCCTCAACCTTGCGCTTTAGAGCAATTTCATCCAAGAGGCGGTTAATGAAAAAGTTGTTCGGCAAATCTTTTACCCCTCCAGCTGGTACGACGCTAGCTCTCCTACACTCAGGACAAGCGATGCTGGACTCGTTCGCTGACTTTCCCTGTAGCTTCGTCAAACACGCTTCACAGTACGAGTGATAACAGGGGAGATATTTAGGATTCTTGTACAGCTCACAACAAATAGGACACGCAAGGTGACCAGTCATCTTCTTCATTTGCTTGGCAGCCATTGTTGCATGTAGTTATTATAAATCTCGTGCTGATGTTTGGGTGGAGAAAATCCCCACCCAAACGAAAAGAGATGTAAACAGTGATGATTTGATCACATGATTTGTACTGCCTGGATATTTTAAACTGTGAACCAGCTCATGCTGGTGTATATAGGTCATTATCATGATTAGGTGATTACAAAAGGTTACACAATAAGTGATGTTACAGTGTAATAGTGACTGACATTAGAGCAGTGATAATCTGGACAGTACATTACAATATGACAACAAAAATAACCTCAGAAGGTTTACATCCAGTTATACCCTTAACCAAAATGGATTGCATTACAATAATAATATAATTATTTAGCAGGGTCACACCTTTGGTGCAGAGCAGTTATTACTAACAGTTTTCTTCAGTTTGGCACCTTTAAGGGCCTTAGCTAGTGGACTCTCATCCTCGCTGTCACTGTTGTCTTGGTAACTACTAGCAACACTCGGGATGGCTTGGGCAGTTTTGGTGGTGGTACTTGAGAATCAGATCTCCTCATGTGTGTAGTTGGAGGTGTCATCAGTTGTGGGACTTTATTAGGAACAGGGGGATGTGGGGATGAGATGGGCATGGAATGCCGAGAGAGTACAAAACTGGGTGGCTCAACTTCCACATACAGTTGCTCTTCTACTGGTGTGCTGGGACGTATCGGGGATCCTACACTCTCTGCTTTCTTGCGAAGTTGGGTCATCAAGTCATCCCGCGGCTGGCATTTACAGGAGGAGGGAGTACACCATTTTCTGTCATTGCTGATGATGGTGGTGGTGGCTGCTCCGGATACACATACACCTCTTCTTTGTGTAATGATGATTGTGATGACTTGTACACTGGGGGTGGGGGTGGTGCAGGGGCAGAATTGTAAACAGAAGGTGGGGGTGGTGGGGGCGTACTTGATACAGTTAATGGTGACACAGGCTGACCCATAGTTTGTGATGTGTAAGGAACCTCAGAGTAGTAGTTAGCAGGATCATCTAACTGATCAAAGCTTTGTGATCATCGTGATAGTCCTGAAGTTGATGATACACTACGGACAGGCTGTGGAGTAAGACTGCCACTAATCTGGGATCGTGACATGCCAAGTGATAGAGAATCTAAAACACAAGTAAACAAATCACAACATGTACAGAAACAAAAATGTTACCTTGAAAATCACTAGTTACTGCAGTCAAAGGACATGCCTCTGCTAAATAATCAATAGATTTCTCAGGGAGAACACTAGGCCGTTCAATAGCAACAGACAACTCTTGTGAAATATCTTGTAATCTTTGTAAATCACCAACCATACATTCTATGACCACACATGATGTCATATGATGTAAAGTGATGTATGTACTCACCATCACTCCCTAATCAAGGTACAGTATCAGGGGTTGTATACAATCACTGGACTGGACTAGTGGACTGGACTGGTGGACTCAGTTTTTTTTTGTTTGTTATTCATTTCAGCACATATTTGGGCAATTGATTGTAGCTATTGCTACATTGAATGTAAAATATGCAGGTGGACCTGTCTACTTGGCACTATCTCTTATCTTAGGATCATGTGCAATTCTCTTTCTTGACATAATCTCTATTGTACGACTACCACTCGTCTTATCATGAAGTACAAACCATACAGCACATGTGTATGTAGTGTTGTAGTAACCATGTATCCTACAAGTTATAGTCATGGAGTCGGCTAACTTCAGTGGTGACAGTTAACTGTCTTGCTATTCGATAGCTGATACAAAGGTTCTATAGTTTTTGCACGGCAGCAACAACAAATGAAATCATGTGCACAAGATTTCAACCAATCAAGTTGATTCAATTTGAATTTTAAACTATAATTACCGTATGTGACTTCTGTTTTAGATTTGTTGACGTGCAAGAACTATTAGAACCTCTATACATAGCTGAAGTTGACAAGTCTGGCATGATCACACCTTTCTTTAGTTTGTGTGTGGGTTTCTTTAAATGTGGAGGAGTGGTCTAACTACATGAGACTAGTATACTTACAACCAGTTTCCCAAATACTTGATTTTAAAAGGGAAAATACCTAAGTCCAGTAGTCCAGTCCACCAGTCCAGTCCAGTGATTGTCTACAACCAGTACCAGGTACGTTCTTCAACTGACAGTTTGACAAGTTGTCTTCTCTCCAGGTCATGGACGGACTGTATTCTATTTGTAGCCTCCTGTAATTAACTACAAAATATTACACCTCAAATTAATTCGTACTTCATCAAATTTCTCTGTACAATGTAAAGAAAACACTGATATGATCAGTGTTGGGGGTAACACGTTACTTATGTAATGTGTTATGTAATATTATTACTTTTGTGGCAACTAAGTAATATAACAAAATATGCTATAAATACAGGTGATATAACTCAAGTTACTTTACTTACAAATGTAACACATTACCTAAGTAATATAGTTACTGGAATCAATCTAATATTACATAATATTATTACTACAAGTAATGAAGTTACTAATCTCGTTAGTGATTCACTGAGTAATGCCTAGCCACAACGAAGTAACGAGGCCTACTGAATGAAGCTTATTCACCAGCTTCTTACTTATAACCAAGATTTGCACATTGCACATTGTCCAACAATGCAATCATGTCACGTGATAAGGTGGTAGTTTCACAGGTGACAGCTTAAGGCTGTGGACACAAAGTAATGTAATATGTAATATTATAGACATATTAAAAATTAAAAATAAGAAATACGGATCGCTAAAAAAAGCCACGAAACAAGAAGGGATCGCTGGGGTGGTAATGTAAACCACAAATCCCTATTTTGACTCTCTATAAATGCTCCATTTGAGTATAAAAGGTCAAAATAGGGATTTGTGGTTTACATTACCACCCCAGCGTTATAGAGGGTCAAAATAGGGATTTGTGGTTTACATTACCACCCCAGCGATCCCTTCTTGTTTCGTGGCTTTTTTTAGCGATCCCTATTTCTTATTTTATGTCTAGTTTGTGTACTTTTTCCAAATCCATTTATAGATTATAAGTTAATTGGCCCATTATAATGTAGCCTAAGCTAACAGAGATTCCTCAGTTTAAAAGGTTAACTCATTAACTAGATATCTTAATGCAATATTAATTTGTAATCTATGACAAAGACTGTATTTTCATTCTGATTTGTACACTCACAAAATAATAAGGTAGGATATATTAATTCCTAGTCTACTCAGTGTTTCAGCCACCATCGTCACACTTTGTGCCATTGCTGAAAACACACTGCTATATGAGCTAGCTACCTGTCAGAAGAATTACTGATTGTGCACCTATCATACAGGAGACAGTGTTGATGACGGCACAGGAGACTTGAAGAAGAACAAGATGTCTCAGGTGTTTATTCTAAAAGAAGGAAAAGAATGAAACTCTGTTATAAGAATGGTAACTGTTAGTGTTATAATTCCTGTAGAGTCCATTTTTTAAAAAAAAAGTGAAGAACGATGCATACATCAAGCACATGCATTATAGGTGTAGAGTTGTCTAGCAGAATAGGTAGTGAAGAGATAGCTATAGATAGTAGCTGTAGTGCTGTTATTGTAGTGATGATGCTTACAACACCTTTGTATAAATGTACGAGTTGCACATATGAACATGCAAGGCTACATGCAGCAGCAACCGTGTGAGTTGGTGTTAATCAAGCTAAATAGGAGGAGATGGCTAGGCTTGGCCGAAGTCTTCCTGTGCCGGTGTCTGCATGTACAAATCACAATGTCACTATACTAGTGGCCAGTGACGTAGCCAGTCTTACACGATTACCAGGGATTTGGCAGTCATACCCATGCAAGACTACTTTAAACTGGCATAATGAGTTCCAATTGCCAGGACTTAGACTGGGCTCTAGCCCTGGAAAGCCTAGGTGTAGCCTGCTAGCAGCAGTGTGTCATAAAGTGGAACACCATAGGTATAGTCAGCAAATTTAAGTCTGGTTAGCATGTGTTGTGTTCATAAATACTTGCAACTGTCAGTGTCACTAGCTGATTGGAGAATGTGCTAGAGTAAGAACACAGTAGCTAGTTACAGTGACATAAGCACAGTAGCACACAATCCTCCCATATAGTCTGGCTGTTAAACATCAAAAAAGGGTCAAACCTTGAAGAAATTGGTATAGAAGCAATTTTGGTGTCAGAAGAAGCGGAATTTTTCAGACAACAACATATCCAAAATCCACCTCAATGGCATTCGGGGAATTTAATTTATGACCATTTATATTAATTAGCCTGACTTTAGTGTTTCACACATGAACTTGCACCCATACTTGACTTGTTTCATCAAAAATGCCAGCATTAGTGTACAATTTGTATAATATTAATGCAAAATATCAATAAGCACCTTTCACCGCACCTTTCACCATTATTATTTTAGAATATACGTAGCTACCATGTGTGTGGCTAAAAGGTGTGACGTAATGGCCTATGTATGTCTGGAGTGCTCTGCATGCAGGTTGGGCTATACCAGACTATAGTACACACCTAGCAATGGTGGAGTTTTGTTTTGTAATTAGGAAATGAAGTATGATTAATTACTATAAATATAAGGCAGCCTTACAATGTTAAAGTGACTCTATTGCTGTAGTAGGTCTGTTGTTTTTGTAACTCCCACAACACTTGTATCCTTACACCCCAACACATGCAGTTACCATATGATTAACTGGGTTATGCCACCACTAGGGGTTGGCTGTCATTATTAACAACTGATTACATCTCACACACAATCGACAAATCCTACTATACAATGAAAATTTAGAATAAAAATGAGGTGGGGGCTTGCAAATTCATAATAAACTAACAAAAAAAATTCATAGCAGTCCAGCAGGGCTGCCCAGAGAAATTAAGGGGCCCAGGGCAAAGAGTTAAAGTGGGGCCCTTGACCCAAGTTGTAAAGTGAAGACCAAAAAAAAAAAAAAACAAGGTCACAACCTGCTGGCAATGACAATAACTACCCATCACCAACCATATCTCCTTATCTATAAGCTTGCTACACTGCTCCTCTGAAGAATACTGTGACTGCTCTATTAGAGTATTTAGATCTGACTGCTCTATTAGGGTATATCGATCTTTTAAACAGTATTCAGGAGGCCCTTCGTGGGGCCTCCTGGGGCCCCTTTCAGGCTGGGGCCCGGGGAAAAATGCCCCAGTTGCCCCCCCCTGTGGGCGGCCCTGCAGTCCAGCCCAATACTACTCTAGGAAAAACCTGGTGGCCTTTTTTTTTTTTAACCACCAGGGAAAAACCCAAAAAGAGCACCACCCCAATGTATGCATAAAACATGTAACAAATCTAAAAACAAGTTGTGTCCAATCACAATAAAGTCCATAATCTTTCCATCCAATTCATTATCATCTACCTAACAATCTGTCAAGGAAAATAAGGGAGGGAGGGAGGGAGGGGGCCAACCTACTTACGTTGTACACGTGGCATAGATTGAATATAATGCACACTACACACATATAAATACCCTTGCGTCATGTGATGACATGACGCAATACCACACCCCATTCATGTGGGAGCTTATTTTCCTGCTCTTTCACTTTGTTCAGATGCTAGAAAATACATCTCCCACAACACTTGTATCCTTACACCCCAACACATGCAGTTACCATATGATTAACTGGGTTGTGCCACCACTAGGGGTTGGCTGTCATTATTAACAACTGATTAGATGTAGCAAAGAAAGCTGTATGAGCAAAGATACAGACCTAGGCTCTTGGAGACTTCCAGCCTGCTTTCCACACTGTCTTTTATGTAGCCATCCTTGGCATTTTCTGACTTCCACCTCCCATGCCTTTTGTGGTTTGCTGCTGCAGTTGCCCCACCTGCTCTTAAACTATGCAGACCGAATTCACAAGCTGGGAAACCCAGAGCAGCTATCTTCCTATTGAAAAGGTCCCTCAAGCAGGTATCGTTGATTCTCCCGGATTCCCTCAATTTCTCACCATTCTTCATCTTCTGTATTGGCCTGAAGAAGTATCTTTGGTCATCCCACGAAATGTGGTTTATGGCCATGTAGCACTCCAACATAGCTACCGGGCATGTACGCAACTTAGTCCTGGCCACCAGCAGCTCGTCCCCTTGTCTTAGCTGGTCAGTCTTGCTACCGGTGATGCGTATCTTCATCATCTCCCCTGATACTATACAATCGCACGGTCTAAGCTCCAGCACCTCTGCAGCACGCATGAATCCTGAGAAGCCTAGCAGGCAGGCTGTAGCTAGTCGTAAATCTGACAGTGAGCCTGACCTCTCTGCATCCTCCACAATAGCTTCTAACATTTCGACTGTTGCTGGTTCCTTCTTCACTACCGGTTTGGCCAGCGAACGCCTTAGCCCTTCCAGCGTAGCTTTAACAAAGTAGCTTTAACAAAGAAATCCGAAAGCAATGGAGGCAGGCCCGCACTTGAGTGCACCCAAGACACAGCATTGCAGGCTTCCTCAACTGCTGACTTGGACCCCTTTGTCTCACCAATGTATTGCAAGTATAGGGCAAACTCGTGGGGCCTTGCAGGAATTGGCGAAAGGTTGTGGCCAACTGCCCACAACTTCCATCTTCGGAATGCTCCGAGGTATTTCTTCATCGTATTGCTGGCACGGCTGTGAAGGATTGTTTGTGGCAGCCTACTAGCCAGGTCCTTCAATTCTGGGTCTTCCAACTAATCAATCAGTTTCCAAGTTCCTTGTGCAAGAACACCTACAAAATTAAATATGCTGAATGCACACAATAACAGAGCTACCGCCAATGCAATTCAGACAACTTGAGCTGTGACAAATCAATTGACTTGGCTAACATTAAACTGCAACCCACCCAACTTGACTAACACTGATCTGTGACCAACCCATCTCGAATACATTGGGCTGTGACCAAACATCTTGAATACATTGGGCTGTGACCAAACATCTTGAATACATTGGGCTGTGACCAACACCACTTGACTACATTTAGCTGTGACCAACATAACTTGACTACATTGAGCTGTGACCAACACAACTTGACATTGATCTGTGACCAACACGACTTGACTACATTGGGCTATGATCAACACAACTTGACTAATATTAAACTGTGACCAACCCACTTGACTACATCAGGCTGTGACCAACACAACTTGAATACATTGAGCTGTGACCAACACAGTTTGACTAACCTAATTTGTGGCCAACAAAACTCAACTACATTGAGCTGTGACCAACACAGCTTGACTAACCTGATTTGTGACCAACACAACTTGAATAACATCGAGCTGTGACCAACACAACTTGACTACATTGGGCTGTGCCCAACATAACTTGACAACATTGAGCTGTGACCAACACAACTTGACAACATTGAGCTGTGACCACACAACTTGACTACATTGGGCTGTGACCAACACAACATGACTACATTGAGCTGTGACCAACACAACTTGACTACATTGAGCTGTGACCAACACAACTTGACTACATCGAGCTGTGACCTACACAACTTGGCTACATCGAGCTGTGACCAACACAACATGACTACATTGAGCTGTGACCAACACAACTTGACTACATCAAGCTGTGACCGGCTACATTGGGCTGTGACTGACACGATGTGGCTAACACAACTTGACCGACTGAACATTTAGGAGTTGGTAATGCCCAATTGACGTCTACCAGATAAGGCAGTAATTAGGCTATGACATACAGGAGGATATACTTCCACACACACAGTGTATATCTACCAAGTATCGCTTATACAACTCCTTTTTATTTAAAATTTATTTTAATTTTTTTATTATTAATTACCCATCATTTGTGTTAACACCATAATTTTATTCTAAAAATTAAACTCTAGTCTCATGGCAATAACTGGGGTGTTGGGGACAGACTTAAACAAGCTAGCGCCCAGGACACCCGGCAAAATCAATTCTTTGTCTTGGGGCAATTCAATCCATGCCGCGACAAATTCTGCTGGCTCCATTCCATTTGGAAACAACAGTGGCCAGAAAGGGGATGACAACCACTTTGGAATGATTAACGTGCCTTGGGACCTTGTATTCTGAGCATGTCTAATAACCCTAGGTATTAAATGAACAGGTGGGACCCACCAATTGTTATCCTCCGCCCAACTACAGGTAAAGACATCGACTGCTTCTGCACCCGGTGTCCAGAATCTGGAGTTAAACCTACCGAGTTGAGCATTCCTTATGCTTGCAAATCTATCAACAGTGTGGGGGCCCCATATGCCATCTAACCATTGAAATACCATTGGGTTTAGCATCCAATCATCATAATCCACGACCCTACTGTAGTAATCTGCTAACTCTTTCTCCTCTCTAGGTATCCACTCAGGCTCAACTCGGATGTGGCTATTGGTGCAAGTAGCAAAAATGCTCAAGGCCTCGGTTTGCAGGAGGGGTTTGGGACTACCATGCTGTACGATCCTCACCACGTTTTGATTGTCAGTAAACCACCGTAATCTTTCATTCTTAAGCTTGTCTTTAAAGGACTCTAGCACCATCCTCACTGCATGCAACTCACGCCATGTAGAACTTTGTGTTGCCTCTTCATTTGACCACTGGCCATTGGCAACTAGGTTCCCATGCTCAACAGTGTATCCCCCATATCCTGTAGCACTAGCATCCGAATAAACCATTCGGACTGCTGATGGCTTAGGCCAAATATCCTGCCCATTAAAATCTTTTAACCTGTCAAGCCAGAATCTTACTTCTTCTAAGGCCTCTGCCGATAGTTCCAACTTTTGGAACCAGGACAGTCTGGTATTCAGAGTGGCATACATGCTCCGCGTCATCAGGCGGGAGACGGGACCCAGGCCAAGGGACATTGAGTTTATCTTACCAATCACACTAGCCAAATACCTTGTTTGCACACACCTAACACTCTGTATCTCTAGCAGCCTAGTTTTAAGAACCCTTATCTTGTCCTCAGGAATGGCAAACTCTCCTTTAGAGAGATCTATCAGGAACCCAAGCCATTCTATACTATTAGATGGCGTCCACTCGCTCTTCTCCACATTGACCACACGTCCGGCCTTTTCAAGGTCTCCTTTGACAAGCATACTCTCATGCAGAGCCCTCTCAAAGCCTTGGACTGCCACAATCCCATCATCAAGGTAAATTATGGCTTTCAATCCACGTCCCCTCCAGTATCTAATTAATGGCCTCAAGAGCTTTGTAAACAAATAACAAGCTGTGGACAGTCCAAAGGGTAGCACGGCAAAAACAAAGTAGTTTAGAACACCCTTAATCTCCCACTGGAAACCCAAAAACTTATGGTAGTCTGGGTGCATATCAACATGATGATAACCCGACTTGAGGTCGAATTTGAACATATACTCACCTTTCTCAAACATTAGGGCAGCAGTGCGTAGGTCCTCATATTTAAAACTAATAACATGCAAACACTTATTCAGGTATTTTAGATTAAGGACTAAACGTAATTTACCTGCTGAATTTGCTACAACAGAAAGGGGATTACACAGGTGTGGACTTTCTCGGACTCTAATGATGCAGCGATTACTAAGAAGGCTCTCCACTGCCTCATTAACAAACTCACTGTGTAGTTTAGCTGACTGGTGGTTATGCTGTGACCAGGAAGGGGGGATAAATTTTAAAGGTAGGCGGTACCCATTCTTGATACAATCCAGTATGGGGGGTGGGGCATGCAACACGTCTTTCCAAAAAACAGATCTTTGCTTTAGCCGGCCCTGCACACGTGTGATTTGGGGCTCTGCACTGTCTGACTCCCAAAACCTGGTTGCCAAGTCTCCACCCTTATAGTGGTTCTCCACCACCATATTATAATCATTTCTTAACTCAGTGCCATTATTGGATACCGGCTTGTCACCCTTCACCCTACTGGCATGCTTTCCATAACTCTTTATGTCAGTGGTGACCTTATTGACACTTTTGTTCAGTACTGGAGAACAGGCTTCCTCTCTACTAACACAGGCTGTGATGTTCTTGGGATGACATACTGTGCTATCAACACATTCACAAAATAAACCTGATCCCATGCACATATCATCTACATCCAACTCATCACACATACAGACATCTGACTCAGCACTGGTGCTTACCACAGGCTGTAACAAAGGATACGTTCTTGGTGGCGCTGAACAAGTTGCTTGGATGTGGCCATACGCACCACAGCAAAAACATGGCCCCAACACACGAGGCTTAAACTGCCGCTGAGGCACTGGTGGTGGCAGAGCAAACCGCTCTCTTCTACCATACTCCGGGTATGGGTCAAATCTGTGTTCCCGGTGGTGATCCTGTCTTGGCCTCCTGAACTTTCCACCACCACCACCACCACGCTTAGCACCCCTCTTCACTTGAGATCGTTCCTGCTCCTTCTGGGCCTCCTTCTCCGACCTGGCGATCTCCTTCTCGTCCTCCGGCCCATCTGCCAAAGGATCCGCCATGTAGTGCTTAACCGTCGCTCAGCTAAGGTCCGAGCGGTCAGCTATTTTAATATGTTTTTGCCTTGTGGCAAGCGCCTTGGTACCTTCATCAAGGCTCAGCTCAGCTTTCTTGACGGCCTCCTTCGCTTCGGGGTCCACAGGCTTGATCCTGGCGAGCTCGGACTTGGCGATGTCGATGGCGTCCTCAATGCCGCAATTGAAGTTAAACTGATGCTCGTTCCCCTTCCTTCTAAACTCATAGGTGGACGAGCCAATTCTCTTGGAGAACTGTTGAACGGTTTTCTCCAGTGCAGCACTCATCTCCCGCTTAAACTCGTTCAGGGACGACATGATCTTTCCCTCCAGCTCTTTCTTGGTCTCGCGGAACTCCGCCATCATTTCGTCTAACTTTGCCTCCATTTCTCCACGAAAAATTTTGCAAACGAAAATACAGCCAACTAGAGGTGTACCGATATGGGTTTTTGGCATGTACCGATATCCGATATTGATGCCACCAAAAGAAACCAATAACCGATAGCCGATCCAATATTTGCATTATAGTTTTAAGCAAACAAAAGTGTACATTCACCACAACATGTGCATGTACTCTGCCTGTGGTGGTATATAGCTTGAGTTTCTATTGTGCAATCCAGACAATTAGATGCCCACAAACATTTTTATGTATACTCCCACGAAGTCTTACACGGATATTTCTGCATTAATCCGCATTCTAATGGCTTGTGAGAAAGCTGGTACAGCAAGTTTCCTTGGTATAAGCCTAGAAAACCAATGCATAATCTGTTTATGCACAAACTATTGCTACTGTATAAATATCGGTTGCGATATCGGTCCTCCTGCTGTTCTGTACCGATACCGATATTGGTAAAAATTACCTTATCGGTGGCCGATATTTTAGTTGATCCGATTATCGGTACACCTCTACAGCCAACCTACTTACGTTGTACACGTGGCATAGATTGAATATAATGCACACTACACACATATAAATACCCTTGCGTCACATGATGACATGACGCAATACCACACCCCATTCACGTGGGAGCTTATTTTCCTGCTCTTTCACTTTGTTCAGATGCTAGAAAATACACGTCTTCCATCTTGCAATAAAATAATTCAGTTTTTGTAGTATAAATACAGAGCACAATTTGTTGTTTGTATGAGTATAGTATTAAGTGTTTGAGTTAGTTGAGCTTATTAAAGTGCTTCTAACGTCTGAGAGCTATACCAGCTTAGTGCTTGATCACTGAAATTTGCAATATAAAGCTTTTATTGTAAGGTAAGCTGTTGACTATTAACTATCTACACATGCAGTAATGATCATTAATTAAATCTGTTCTTAGTGCATGTTGCTAGTTTATTCTACCTATTAATTTATCTTTAATTTTTGCGTTATCATTAACAAGTAAATTGCATTAAAATTTAGTAGCTGGTTTGAAGTTGTGCATATTTTGACTGTAGATCAAGCTTTATCACAGTCGAAGAGGGATCTTAAGGAGCAGTTAGCACAATTAAAGTAGACAGTTGTGTCATATGCAAACAAGGATTTTAAAATGATAAAACTATTACAGTGACAGAAAAGGGTATTATTATAATATGAGCCTTATTAGCTTCAGTAAAGAACGTGGACATTGAATGCTTCATTCAGACTCCTATTGGAAAAGTCTTAGTACATAAAAGCTGCAGTCGAGATTACACCAACCAAAGAAGGGTCACTTGTTGCAGCAGTGTTGAAGAGGATCAGCTTCCATAAGCAAAAAGGTTAAGATCTAGCTTGATATCATTTAATTGGAAAGAAAACTGTATGCTATGTGGGGAAAAAGCTGAAGTTGATGCTTGCCACCCACAGAGAAACAAAATACACAATGTTACAACACTTGCTATGCGTGATAATCTACTAGAGTGTTGTGACAAAAGGGGTGGTACATGGGCATCTGAGGCTCAGAAACATCTGTATGGCTGTTTTGATTTAGTTGTAGCAGAGGAAAATTACCATGCAAATTGTTATTCACGATTTTTGCTAAATAAAGGAAACACTTTATCAATAGAAAGTGTTCCAGGTAGGCCGAGGACAAAGGGATGTTGCATTGGTTCCACATGTTGGACCAGTGGCTTGAATCAGAGGCTGATGCCGAGCTCTATACACTATCAGAATAGCATGACAAGATGAGATAATTATCTGGAGGATCTGACACTTATACTCCTAAAACAAAAATTGCACAAACATTATGAAGGCTGCATATTCTTTGCAGAGGTTAAGGGGTGTGGTTCTGTTTTGTGCTTTAGAAACATGGCAGGTTATACTATCAATGACAAATGGTATTCGGAAAAGAAAGAAAACATAGAAGAGGAAGCAGAGTGCTTAGTAAGTAAGTGCAGCAGCTAAAATTGTAAGGGCTGAAATTAGGGAAAGAATAATTATACAAAATCATACCTCACTAATGAAGATATTGCTAATGCTAATGTTATTGGAATGGATACCATGCCATCTGCAAACATTTCTGGCAACTCTTCCTTATACAACCTGAGCAGAACAGCATTGGTGAATTGGTCATTCAATTATACAGTCTGCAAGACCAAAATCTGTTATAACCACTACACTATTTGGCATTGGTGTTGAGATGGACCATGTGTTTGGGTAAAGGTGGCTTGTAAATGAACTGTCACAGCTAAGTTACTCCATCAGTTATGATGAGGTAAACAGATACACACAATCTGTTATTCAGAGTGAAGCCTTGATAACTTGCTTGCAGAGTGCCAGTGGGTTGCAGATAATGTTGACCACAATGTGGCATCATTAGATGGTAGTGGTAGCTTGCATGGTATGGGAATTATCTATAGCTGCTTCGACAATCAATGGATTACAAACTCCATACACTATGCCATTACTAATCTTCTCTGGCACTGTGGATGGACATTCAGTCATACTTGGAACAAATTGTTCAGGTTTTATGTAGACAGACAGCCTTTTCTAACTGCCATGGTTCTTTTTGAAAATCTGACTGCCCATTATTGATTTGAACCCATCTTGATGATAACTGCATTATATTCCACATTGATGTACATCCAAAGTCAAGCTGAACAACTGAATATCCCAACACCATGTGTAACATTTAATCAGCCATTGTGACTCAAAGCAGTTGAAATAATACAAGCAAGATCATAGAATTAGTTTGCAGGCTTGATCGTTCTGCCCTGATGCTATAAACCTTGCAATTTAGACATGCTATAACTTTCTTCATATGTTAAACCAGCCAAAGCACCTATCCTGAAAAGTGTATGCCCCTACAAGCACGGGAACATGGGTAAATGATTCCTTCGCACACTATTCCGCATAACATTACATAATCACCTGTTCATCTATGGCGTGTTTCTAGCATACTAAAGAGATTTTTGAAACGATAACCATGTAGTCTATACAAGAGAAGGATAGCAAAAGGCAGGAGGTAAGTTACGAGATTGTAGTGCAACTTTTCTATAAGACAGGCTTTTAGGCCAGGTGTGTGTTTGCGCATGCATAGTTGTAAAGCACCTGAAAACTAGCCTTAACGTATTTTGCTTCAATTATAAGAAGACTTGGCAGTGTTTATTGTATTGTAAGGAACATTAGGACACCGGTTGCTAGTGTTACAATGTCCTCACAAAGCTGACAATCCGATTTTTACTAGTTATGGCTTTATAAGACTCTTGTGGTTACTGTTGTGTAAACAGAAACTGCATAATCAAATTCCTTAGACAATAGCAAACAATATTATATATAGTTTTATGGTAATTCGTTTTACAGTTTGTGAAGTATACAGAATAACATTGTCCTTGAAAATGTTGGTGGTAAAAAAATTTAACAAGGAATAAAAAAATTCCCCAAAGTGGTTTTTGGTGGACTTTGAATATGTCATTCTACAAAAACATTCGCTTCTTTTGATACCAAATTTTCTTCTATACCAATTTCATCAAGGTCCAACCCTTCAACAGCCAGACTAATATAAGACTGTCAGGTTTCACACCCTTAAGTTGTTTATGACATGGATACCATATGGGAGGGTTGTTGATGATATGTGGTTAGACCACAAAATATTTTTAAATGGTAGGGTTGTAATAAATATCCTACCCAACCTTTTCTGTGTGTGAAAAGCAGCCATAATATCAGCGCTACCATTCTTCCCCCTATAATGGACAAACAAAACACTCACTGTGGTGGCTAGGAAGAGAATAAACCGATGCCTTGCATGTGCACTTGAACGGCTTCTTGTAGCGAACACAGGAAGCTTACTAGAGACCCTAATATGGCAATCTTGTAAGGTAAAAGAGTGCTGCACAACTTCAATCTGCCATCTATTAACGTTATAGAGACTATAGTCGAACAATATGCATCCCTGAGCACACAAGATCCCGTAATTTTGTTCTTCTACGGCTTCTTCTGTATATGGAACAGCAGGCAATGGCGAAGAAGACCTTAGAAATTTATCTTTTAAAAAATTGTATATGTCTCTGGTCATGCTGTCATGAAAGTAGCTAAATGGGAGTATGTAAATTAGCAGTAACATGAACCACAGGGAAATCATACAAGTGGTAATCACCATTAAGGAATGTACCTAAAATCATTTGATGGCCAATAAATACTCCTCTCCTACTCCCTACACTATCATAGTACTAAGATATTGTAGTGTAGTGTATATACCAGTACATGTTTAGGTGATATAGTAGATCATTTGGTTATCTGGACCACAAATGGTATCAGGTGATGATAAAAGTGTTTAGTGACTTGGTTGGGAAAGCCCATATTGCACTTTGTATGGGAGGATCACATGTGCTGACAAGTACTGTATTACAGTACCAATTAGCTACAGTAACTGTATGAGTCATACAGTAAGAAATGTCATGAAAAGAACCTCACTTAGACAAGATGATTGATCACATGTGACATTGTAAATCACTAAAACTAATCCTATCAGTTGTGAAATAGATTATGCAAACCCAAAAATTGATGTGGTTTGGGCACTCTGAGATAAATGCTCTGAGCAAGACGACCAGAGGTACAATATAATACTACATACCTTTGTGTGTATGAATACAGCACTTGGCTTCACTTCATGCTGTATTAGCCTCTCGACACACCCCCACATGTTGCATTTTCTGTACATGCACACGGTGGTGCTTGTAACTACAACATACAGAGCTTTGTCTAGATACATTTAATAAAACATGCAAAACACTCTAATTGAACAATCACACTGAATTTCAAAAATACAATGGTACAGATTATGAAGGACATTCAACCATTTTATATGGGAGGAAACAACACTTGTACAAACTGCCTGATATCCAACTCTTGTTACATTGGAGTGCTCAATATAAGGTTTCTTACTTGATCTGTCAAAATGACAGACCAACATGCCACATGGTCAGCCACTGGTACATAATACGTAGTTGTGATTTGCATACACAATGTCTTTTTAAATGCTTGGGTATGATGTCAGACCACTTAATTTGGTCAGTCATTGTGGCTTTCGGGTCAGAAAATGACAGACTGTTATTTTGAGCCCTGCATTGCTCTGTGTTTCAACAACAACAGAATAGTAGAGTACACACTATACTGAAATGTCACACACTTTAACTTAGCACCGCCCTTTTAATACCATATGAAATCATTAAACACAAACAACATAATCTTCTTCATTACACACAAAACATGCCCTCACCCTTCTTAGTTTTCTTTGCCACTTGTCTTAACTGTCCTGGTACAAGCTTCTTTTGCTTCATTGACACTCTTTTTCAACTCTACAATATGATAACATCAACTATGAATATTATGTGTTTATGTAGTGGTCACCTCTGTCACATTCCTTTTCAATGGTATTAGCAGACTTGTGAAATTCTTCCAATCTTCCATGCATCGCAGTGCTTCTAACTATAACATTCAGTGCTGGTCACTGTAAAGTGTTAATAATAAATAATACAAAGAAAACACTCTAATTGAACAATCACACTGAATTTCAAAAATACAATGGTACAGATTATGAAGGACATTCAACCATTTTATATAGTAGGAAACAGTACTTGTACAAACTGCTATCCAAATCTTGTTACATTGTACTGTGTTTCAACAACAACAGAATAGTAGAGTACACACTATACTGAAATGCCACACACTTTAACTTAGCACTGCACTTTTAATACCATATGAAATCATTAAACACAAACAACGTCATCTTCATTGCACATTCCACCAGTTGTTTGGTGAGAAGTTTCAAGAGTGTACAAAACATTTAGTATACATACAAGAGTTATACTACACTGGATCATCACTAATACACAACATTTAGTACATACAAGAGTTATACTACACTGGATCATCACTAATACACAACTCTGTTCTCAACACAAAGTCTGTTCAGATTAGTGCAGACCATTGATTATGAATTTAGCTGGGCCTGCGAAAACAGGGCATGTGGGCACATAAATTATTTTTTGTTTACTTTTTCAAACTTTCATGACGCGTAACTTTTTATACCATTATACTAGTCATGAAATTATCACCCCTTATTAAACGTATAATTGGTCATATAACACAAGTTACAGAATACAAATATGCTATTCCAGTACTGAGATATAACCCATCATGTGATGGAGTGCAGTTTGTGCCCACATGCTATGTTTTATCAGCCTTTAAACTCAAAGTAATACACAATTTCTGATAGTCTACAAGGACTGAGCTGTCGTTTTTCAGTTGGTACAACACCGGTACAGCCTACTGGGAAAGCAGTTCACACCACAGGTGTATGTTCTATTAGAGTGTTCGCAGGTATAAGTGTTAGGTGTAGCAAGTGAATAGATGTATAGTTTTATAGGATTGTATGGTATGGTTTGTAAGTTATAGCAATTTAGAAGCAGTACTTAGATTGGAGCCTCTACAAATTTGGCGGTTAGAAGGTTTTAAGTGTTGAACAATGCGCAAGTTCCTTAATTAAATCAGTGATATTATTGATGGTGTTAGTGTACAGGGTGTGTGTAATTTTTAGTGTTGTACCAATTCCCACTTTTTAGGAAAAACTGATATCTGATATATTTTTACCCCGTTTAACGATAGTTAACCGATACCCGATTGTAGGTCTCTACAAATAATACTTGTGCAATCTCACAGCATTGGCTCTACTTTTAGTGGGGTATGTACACCTACCTTAACTCAAAGTTGCTAGTCAGACAAGTAAGCTAGAGCTTGAATCATCACTGTTTATCTTTGTGGTTACCACAAAACATAAACAGATTACCTAAGTACATACCAGAGCCAGCCCTACAGTGGGGAGTGTATAAACAGTGGAATGGACTACTAGGATGGTGGAATGGAATTTTTTAAAGTTCAATATTGTTTTTTACATCCAAATAAGTACAACTTCTCCCCTTAAGTAAGCAAATAAATAAGATTCCCCTTGAAATCCCCTTGAAATCAGTTCATTTAGCATACTTTTCCTCACCACAGCACTTGTATATGACTTATACCTCAATACTTTATTACTTGTCTGAAACTAACTGTCTTAATGGAGGCTTGGTTCAGTGTGTAATGTGGCACTGCCACAACAAACTTTAATTTGGCTTAAATTTTCTCATAGCTTACAAGATAGTCCCGTTTCACTTTACCCAAAGATTTTCGCTTAGGCTCCTAGCTAGGTTAGTGGTAAACACCTCGTACAGGCTCTGCCTTCTGTGTTCACCCTCCAGTGCCTAACTGGTAAAGTTGATAATAAATAGATGAATACTTCATTGTACAGTGAATGTACTTTACAATGCATACATGTAATCAGCTAGCTAGCTAACCTTTTATCATTTGGGAACAAGGGTTAAGTCAGGAGTCTTCTTGGCATTCCCAATAAACTGCCATTGTGCATGTTCATAACTGACTTTACAGTACATTACATTGGTAAACTTTGTTTATGGTGAGGTGAATATTATGCTAAGGGGAATCCTATTTATTTGCTTACTTAAGGGGAGGAGTTGTACTTATTTGGATGTAAAAACTGATATTGAACTTTAAAAAATTCCATTCCACCATTCCAGTAGTCCATTCCACTGTTTATACACTCCCCCCTCCAGTGGTACTGCATCTGTTGAAGCTGAATAGACTAATAATCTGCTGGTCACAGCCCATTACAACCGATTTCCGATTATGGTAAAAACAGCTAATTATCGGCTACCAGTGTCCTCCTTTGTGCATCTTTGCTGACAGCGAAAAGTGTCGATTTGGCGGTAGCATGTGACACTTCCTTCGTAACAGAAATCATCCGTATTTGTCATAATGGTTGTTTTGATTGCAGAGGTGCTTTTCGAAGAGTTCTTTATTCGTACTGCTGTGTAACATAGCAAACGAAGCATAATGGATGCTTCACTTTTCAGACGATATATATATATATATAACTGATATAGCTGGGGTGTGCGGCACCATTTCAGATGCGGTATGCATGGGTTCACCATTCATAATAATTATTTACAACAAAGTTAACAAACAAGTACACAAAAAATTTAGAATTTCCAACTAGGGTAGGGACCATAGCACATCAATAAAAAGTACTAAAACAAGCTGGAGTAGTGCACGATATTAAATCACAGTAAAACAATAAGAAGTGTTATATCCCTATTGTGCATTTCCATTATGGTATCTTGAGCACAGTAGGGATATAACACTTCTTATTGTTTTACTGTGATTTAATACTGTGCACTATTCCAGCTTGTTTCAGTACTTTTTATCGATGTGCTATGGTCCCTACTCTAGTTTAAAGTTTTGTGTACTTGTACAAGTAAGCCACCTAGTAACATTTTTAAATGGTCTTATTTATAAAATTATATTCAGATATTTCCCAAGGGGTCACCACATCCATGCCGCCTGGGTCACCAACGCCTTGGGATTCACATACACTATCTGAAAAAAATCCAATTAGAAACCCATAAATATTTGAAATCTGAATTATGTACAGTCTGATTTTTTTCATTTCTGTTCATTCACAAACTCATTACTAAGTTGGACATGCAATCAACGAGTCTTAGTGAGTCACACAAATCTTTACTAGAGTCATGAAGAAGGACAAGACGTTCGGTCAAACTAGGATGGGAAGTGGCTAGCTAATTGCCTACTGGATTTTTACAAAGTACACCTGTGTCTCTGTAAACTAAGGCTCCTGTGGTCCCCTAGGCTGTGTCAGCCACTCTCCCCGGCACAAGTAACAGAATATAAATATCACTGTAAAAATTATATTGTATTTTCAAATATTTAGAATCTCATACACAATTTTGATATTTTGCATGGGCGTTGGTGACCCCTCGGATATTTCTTATTGTTACAAACTCACCTTGATGATGATGACGAAGGAAGCACAACTAATGACCAATAAGACATAGACAACATTTCCATTCCATCAACAGAGACCATGTAGACATCCTTCAAAGAGTTATGAAGAGAGTTATAAAAATAGACTCATCTACCATGAACATCATCTTGATGAGATTACAACCATATTTCTGTATCATTCTTGTTGAACAGGCTGAAGATGGCCACACCATAGCCATGATTCCTGTACTCTTGGAGTTTCTTCATCAACAGTTCAATCTCCAGTCTGAGGTTGTTCATGTTGATGGTACTACAGTTTTAGGTGTCAGGGATAACCTTACTGTGACTGTAGTGGCTGTGACAGTAGCACACCATGGCCAAGTGTACCATCTCTAACATGTACTGTACAGCAGACCAACCTGTCAGCGCTACTTCTCCTGCTGACTTCACCAGCTCTGCCCCTAGATTGCTGCATCCATGCTAGGAGTGGCTTCTTGCAGTGCATCGAGATTCCGGTGCACAGATATGCAGGAGTGGACATGACTCCCGGGTTTGCTCCACGTGTATCGACCTAGCGAAAATTGACGTAATGTATAGACTTTACTACTGAAAATTTGTAATCTTCACTCTAGTGCATCCTTCAGAGTAATGAAGAAAGTTATAAAAATAGACATCTGTCATGAACATCATCTTGACGGGAATACAACCATAAATCTATAGCTATCATTCTTGTATAGCAGGCCGCACCATAGCCATGATTCCTGTACTCTTGGAGTTTCATCAAAAGTTCAATCTCCCGTCTGAGGTTGTTCATGTTGGCGGTACTACAGTTTTAGGTGTCAGGGATAGCCTTACTGTGACTGTAGTGGCTGTGATAGTAGCTCACCATGGCCAAGTGGTCACGTGTACCATCTCTAACATGTACTGTACAGCAGACCAACCTGTCAACGCTACTTCTCCTGCTGGCTCCGCCCCCTAGATTGATGCATCCATGCTACGAGTGGCTTCTTGAAGTGCATCGAGATTCCGGCGCAGGACAATACAGGCGCAGACATGACTCCCGAGTTTAATTGCTCCACGTCAGTGCACGTGTATCGACCTAGCGCAAATTGGCGTAAATGTATAGATTCCACTAGAAAATTTGTAATCTTCACTCACCTTCTCCATTGAATCAAACCTCAGAACCTCCTCGAGAGGTAATTCCTTTGAAATCTTGTAATCTAGTAGATAAGAAATCAAACTTTTCGTACGTATTCCGATACTTAGGATCACGTGATTAAAATGTTGCAGATACTAAAGATTTTGCTTGCTCTGAATATACTATCTATGCCATAAATTGTTTGAACTCTTGTCAAATCTCAAAGATTTGAAATCTCATACAGGATATTTTGTAGTTGCGGACCCACCGAAACAACTCAGTAAACAAAACTATACACAAAGCACAACGTAACAAACAGTTGCATGATCAAGATAATTTTATCTTTCTGGTGGAACTCCTTTCAACATGATCTCTTCCAAAACATGTCCACCTACATTACTGCAATTTGTATGATGGGTAGTTAGAAGCACATACAGCACATGGAAGCAATATCGTCACCAAGTTCTGGTCAGTATGAGGTGTGCATGTTTACAAATTAATTAGAACGCCATAATTATGTAATTATATGCCCCTGTAATTAAAAAAAAAATACATTGATGTTTTAATGGATAGAACATGAGTAGTGACATATTTTGTAATAGTGATAATTTTTCATTTGTTCAGATAATCATTAGGGAATTCCCCTTTTCACATGCACCTTATGTTCTCTTTCTATTTTCCATGGCTCAAAATATAAATAGTATCCTTAAGTAAGCAGTAATGACCACATAATATATGCTACCACAGTACATTCTTGATAAGAGAAATATACATTAGAAATATACAAAATAAACAAATAAAATTTCCTAAAGGTCTACATATACCTAAGAGACAATTAAACACACTATACAAACAAGCTACATGTGTTAGTCAGTCTAGTCAGAAAAGATTTGGATCCTGTTATTACCACAGTCTGTGATGTAGATTTTACCATCATTACTAATAGCTAATCCTCCATTAGGAGATAAAAACTGTCCTTGAGCAGAGCCTTTGGATCCAAAGCAGTGCACAAATATACCGTCTTTGTCAAAGACAGATACACGACAATTCCCAAATTCTAACACAAGGATGAAGCCATACTTATCTGTAGTAATACCAGTTGGACTACTCAGTTTACCCCTGCTGGTTCCTTGTTCACCAAACTTGCCCACATAGGCACCATCTAGTGTAAATGTGTAGATGCAGTGGTGACCATAATTAGCAACAAGCAACTGATCATTGTTGGTCACAGTGATGTAATAAGGATTGATTAAATGACCTGAACCAAATGTTTGACAAAACTGACCACCACACTGAAATACTGAAATACGTTGACCACTATATTCAGCAATATACACTCTGCCATTGTGAACTACAATAGATGGGAAAGGTTCAAACTAGTTGGGGAATTGATAAATAACAAGCGTTGCTTGACTTTATTTGTAAAACTGTGTTTACAAAATAGTCCTATGATGTCACACCATTATTGAGATAATATCAATTATTGAGATAAAATGGTTGTCACTTATCAAGATATGGGTTTTACTATTATTGCACAGCCCTAGCCAAGATGCCACGGAGGTATTGTGAGGCTGGTTTTAGGGTAATAATTTTGGCCATAAAAGCCCAAACCATCATGATCCGTAAGATACAAGTAGCCACACAACAAAATTGTGAAATTTTCAACTAGAGTAGGGACCACAGTACATTGATAAAAAGTACTGAAACAAGCTGGAGTAGTGCACGATATTAAATCACAGTAAAACAATAAGAGGTGTTATATCCCTACTGTGCTCAAGATACTTTAATGGAAATACACAGTCACAGAATAAGAAATATGAGGATGGGTTATGTAACATTTATAGATCACTTTGAGGGTTTAGAAAGGAGAAAATGTTAGGTTCATAAAGAAATGTGTGGACAGATGATTATGTTACAGTGAAATATACATAGGAACCTGGACACTTGAGGACACCAGACACTTAGTTAAGACTGTTAAGTATCATCAGTACATGAACTGACCTAGAAATCAGGACACCTTGATAATCAGGACACTATTGGTCAGAAGGTGTACATATTAGAAGTATACTGATATGACTTCAGCTGATATTCAGATAACTGATATAAAAATTATCAAGCCGATAAACACATTATGTGACCAGATTTTACAAAACCGATCCAAATCGCACATGAGGCAAAATCAAAACTAACACCACCAGTGGATAGCTACACTATTGTACTAGTAGTTTTGACACTCAGCACCACTCAAACTACTCTGGGCTGGTTTCAACAGACATCTTTTCTGGGGTGTGTGTAGAGCTCGAATGGCGGTTTTAGGCCTTGTGAGGGACCTGGCTTGGCAAGAATCAGTGATTTACAGGTGGACAGCCTGACAATGTTGGCCAGACGTTTTTTCTGTAGATTTTACTACATATCAACCACTAAGGAGCCAGCACAGCCCTGTAATCTTGTCTCTGGACTCCAATCGTGGTCTGTCTCCATTTTGAGGTCTAACCCTTTCCCACCCCGCCACTCCTTTGTGAGCACTCGTGATACTACTTCACTCGTACAACAGCTCAGACTTTCTATCTTATTTGGCGGGAAACTCTACAAGCAGCTACAAGTACTGGAAGTGGTCTGAAAGGTAACAGATTGATGCATCTTTAGTGTAAATTTCATACGCATGCTTGCTATCCCTGGAGAGTTATGCTGGCTTGAATTCTTTAAAACCGTTTATCTCGAAACTTCTAATGTGCGATTTGGATTGTTTTTCCAAAATCCAATCACATACAGTATAGCACTAGTATTTTTTTTAAATTGTTAGTTTAAAAATGAGGTGGGGATCTATGCAATAAAAAGTAGTGAAACAAGAGATTGATGGTGTTACAGCATAGCTCAAGCTAATGTGCCAAAGTAGGGACTTTCCCATTGTAATACCATCATTCATCTCCTGTTTCACTACTTTTTATTGTATAGATCCCTACCTCATTTTTAAATTAACAATTTTTAAAATACTAGTTTGTTTAGTTTTTTTTTGTTGTAGCACAGCTAGCTAGTTACAGCTTATTAAAGTACGTACTGTGCCAAAATTGGAAGCACATAGGCCCGTAGTAGTGTGCATAACTTACCTTTGATTGTAGTAGCAGTGGCACTCAGATCTATGACCTGTCTCAGTATGATGGTCCGTGTTCTATTCGAGGCCCGGTTCTATTTGCCCCAGCCGGAAGTTGTTTGAATGAACAGGCCCTTTCAGTTGTCTGGAGCTTAGTCTCGACTAACAGGATGAAGTAATACAATTTCCACTCGAGTACTATTCAATCACATGAATCACTTGCTGATCTTGTTGTCCGAAACCGATTGGCTGAGTCAGTGTGTTCAGAGGAACAAGCCATCGAGTACCAGTCCGTCTCAAATCTCTTCGTCGATTGCAGTCCAGGTGTTTGCAAAAGTCGAAGTGACAACTCAGCAGCCTTAATGTTTCACATGCAACACTTGAAATTATAAGCACCCCGCTCTTTTAGCAGCATAAGCGCTTTCTGAAATAATTTTGTGGTGTGTACAGAAAAGTGTTGATACGGAAAATTAATGCCTCAGTATGGTTTCGATGCTTGAAGAAGAAGACAACCAACCTGATTGAAGATAAAAGGAAAGACAAAGCGCACAAGGTGTACGCTCGTCCGAACCCCAAAAGGCACATCCCACCGGTGAATTTGTTGTTGTGGCGTAAAATGGTGACTGTGCGCTGCTTCATTTGGGCTCTAGGTTTGCGACTGTGGTCAGGCAGTGAGTGAGGCAGTAAGACTAAAATCAGAGTTTTTGGCATTTAAAAAAATTTTATATTCGGCCACCTGTAAGTGTTTTGTTGTATTTAATGCTGTTTTATGTATTATATGGACTAGTACTATTCCGTAAAGGTGATTTTTGCCATGTAAAATGTCTGTAGGATGATTTTTAAAGGCGGAATTTTGGGTGCCGCACTAAACATTCACCACGATTCCTACTTAAACGGTACGACCGTACTGTTTTCCCGCATAATTTCCATTTAGTTATAAAGTGACAGAGTGGGACTATAATCAACAGCTGACATTACATAAACAGGTGCTGCTAGGATATTACTAGAGCACTAGTGCCCATTAATAGATGTTTATGTATATCTACATCTGCTACTTGTTTACACATTACCGACCCAATACTGATATGCAAAAACAAGGACGATATAGCCGATAACTGATAGTCAATCAGATTATCAGTGTACCTCTATAGTCTTGCCAGCCAGCCTGTACTTTTTCTTTTATAATTTGGTTGGAAAAATGATAAAAGAAAAAATACAGGCTGGCTGGCAAGACTAGCACCTTCAGTGGCGGATCTAGGATTTTTGAAAGAGAGTTTCTGGGAGGTGTATTATATTTCTCCATAAAGCCATTGCATTAGTGGCTATACCATTAGTATAGCTATGCAGCTACATTATTATGATGCACTGTACCATTTTAGACATCCTTACTTGCTCTTGCTCATTTATTAAAGAAAGACAATGGTTTTCCTTGCTTCAAGTTCTCATCAAGGTCTCTTCTCTTTCGTTTCCTCATTTTAAACTCACGCAGAAACAAGCACCTGAAAAAGAAATTATCGAGTGATCAGAAAAGCAGCTGTGCATTTGATCTAGTTGGCCTTACAGATGAATAAGAAGACATTCTGTAAGTTAAATGTTACTGTTATGATAAAGAGCTACTTACATCAGATGAATGGCTTACTCAGCCAGTATCACTTAAAAGTGAAATTCTGAACAATTCTGGATTGCCCATAATGTTTCCAGCAATGGATTACCCATGATGGCCGGTGCAAGTATCAACTCCATATATGTGACCTAATAGAAAACTGTCGATATACGCGTATTTATCAAAATTCGTTTTATTGGTTCTTTGTTGTCTACAGGGACAGAGGAATGGATTGGTTAAGTTTCAGCTTCATAAGATAAGCAGTGTGGGAAATACAGCAGTAGACACCCGGACAAGCAAATAAATCAATATGTATAGAAGACATCGAGAAAATAATCTATAGGCGCTTACATAAACCATCATAACGTGCTGATACAACAGCGTACAAAGTTGAATCTTTGCTCATTGTATTCACCATGAATTTGTGAATCCACCAAGGTATAGTTTTTGCCAAAGGTATTCTTCTGTGATCCAGAAGGAAGGCGAATTCATTGAAGAAAAATCGTTGTAAATTCTTTCGTCACCACAATGTAAACAAACATCAGTAAATCAGAAACCCACCTGTGTATGAAGATGAAACAAGGATTTTTGAACTCCCTATAATTAGGGGAACACGATGATTCCAAGGATTTATCCACTGGAGTGTCAATTCACCGACCAACAACGATAAAAACTTGCATAATTTTTTATTTATTTATTTTATTTATTTATTTTTTTATTACGTAACACTTGTAATGTGTTACGTAATAATATTACTTAGTTGTAACATAAGAAGTAATAACGCACTACATGACAAAGTAACAATAATATATATATATAACAGATATTTGTATCCGGCATGTAATTGGCTGCATTTTGGGTCCTGACAGGCAAGAACAAACAGTGATAGTGTATGGGGAGTGCCCTTGAGACCAAGATACTACAACAACGTATGTTTTTGAGGTTGAACTATACCAGAGAAAGGCGCCTGTCTCACTCATGTCACTTGTAGTTGTAGGCTGGGAGCATGTATTTAGAAGGTTGCGCTTAATTTATAGTTTGTAACGAACAAATATAATATGTAGTAGTTGTAATATGGGCACGAGTGATTTGCCTGAAAAATATATGCACTCGCACTCGGGCTGCGCCCTCATGCTCGTGCATATATTTCAGGCAAATCACAAGTGCCCATGTTACAACTAATGTATTCCACTTGGGTGACTCACCTGCAAATGTGCATGGAAACTGCAGGGATGCTTTGCAAGTGTATTTATATGGGACCATGTGAATTTTGATTGTGGATAACATCGTAATAGCAATGACCAGGTGCTGCTGAGAGGCCGAATGTAAGTGTATCGTCACAAGCATGCAGATCGCTTCGATTGTGGATACGCAATTAAACACAGGAAGCCCAAATACGAGCTGAACAGCTCTTACTATACTAGCCATGAATAAACTAAAACAGTGAATATGTTTACAGCGCTATAATGGTCTAGCCAATTAAGTGCCATGTCCAGTCACTACGTGTGTGTGTGACATCCCGCCAAGTGTCAAAACAGCAATATAAAGACGATTCATGGTCGCTAAAGCACTTACTTTTACTAGCCATGAATAAACTAAAGTACTGAATACTATTAACACTAATGGCCAAATCAATTAAGCGCTACACCCAGTGTCTGTACATCGCCACGTGACTACTGAATGCAACATGATCAATATGAACTAACCTGTGACCTATCTTCTCCCCCAAGTCCATGATCTATGCTGCGGCTCACTTAACAAAACTAAAACCCACTATTGATCCTGTGAAGTGTCGCTATATTAAAGAAGGAGATCACACAGTTTTATCAAAGAAATCGAACAAGGGGGTGTAACTCCCATAGATACTGTACTACGATCTGCGACCAGGGTCAAAGCGAAAGGCCAACTAACAAGGCCAATTTTACACAAAGGACAATGGTCAAGCTGTTATCCCAGCACGGTCAAAGCTGCGCGAGTAAGTAGTGCATGAAAATATAGCGAAAATAAACGGAACCAGGTCAGTGGTCAAGACAACATTTTGAAGAAAGTCAACGGTTGAAGACGAAAATCGATCTTGATCGGCTTTGACCGTGGTCGCAGATCATAGTACAGTGCCTATTGGAGTGACATCCCCTTGATCGAATGATTTCTGAGAATACTCTGAATGCATTAATGAGAATAGGAGGTAGTATATACGAGTTATATCCCTCCTAGGAGGGATATAACTTGTATATACCTCCATTTCTCATTAATGCATTCCTGAACACTGATAGCAGTGCTATTATACTACTTATACACCTTCTCTTCCCTTTTAAGTGAGGTGTGAAAGTGGTATATGTAATAATATTATAGTTACAGCCCTCAAAGTAACGTGTAATATGTAACTGTAACGTGTTATATTGTACAGAAGTAACTAGTAATATGTAACAAGTTACATTCTTAGAGTAGCAACCCCAACTTTGCACAAGTTAGAACCGTTTTAGTAAGTGCCAGTAATTTATTTTCCCAATACTTGCTGTACAAATCCATCCTTCTGTTGTTGCTACCTTGCAGGGCTGTAACTCCAAAACATCTTGGCATATGACCAGAAGATTATAACTAAAAAAATGTCGGGTGGTTTTGGCTATGAAGATCGTAACTATAATTTGAAATTTGAAGAATGCATGGTTATGTCGAATTTTCAATCACTTTTGTTTTCATTAAAACAAAAGACTTTTAGACTCTAACAAAATCATTAACAGGGGATAGTCCTATTGTGTTCTTGATGGAATGGCCTTACCATAGAACAAAACAAACTGTTTAATTAAAACATATTACAGATAGACTACAATGATTTGGTGTGGCTGACCACCTGAGGTTAGCTATGATTAATATTAAACAAAATACAAAAATGTTAGTCACACTTTCCACAAAACACTTACACCATACAAAGATCCCCATATTTAACAAACATGCATACCAACAAATGATACACTTTATCCTCCAGAGAAGTCTTGCCTATTAACTCTGGTGCCATCCTTTCTTTGAAAGGATGTGCAAGTGTTCACCAGTCATAATACCTAGTGTTACAAAAAAGGTAAACAAACAAGCATAAGGAAAAATTAGGAATTTTAAGGGATCATAGAAAAGTATGGAAACAAGAGAGATCACCTACACCTGCAGATATACTAGTGGACATTTAATCCCTACAGTCATGGTTATACATTGAAGTAGGGATTAAATGTTCACTAGTGTGTCTTCAGGTGTAGGCAACCTCCCTTGTTTCCATACTTTTTCTATGATCTCTAATCGAACTTAAAATTCCTTTATACTAGTGTATATATTATACTGTACATGTACACATATGCGTTCACACACACACACACACACACACACACACACACACACACACACACACACACACACACACACACGCATGCACACACAAACGCACACACACATACACACACACGCACACACACAAATGCACACACACGCACACACAAATGTACACACACAAATGCACACACACACACACAAATGCACACACACACGCACAAACGCACGCACGCGCACACACAAACGCAATTGTGGTTCCGTGGATATGTCACAAGTGATTACATCAGATGGAGAAAAATCATATATGCCTTCCTTTTCTGTCAACATTGCATACATCTGAGGAATAGAAATACCAACTAACTACCAAACTACTAACTATACACCTGCCAAACCCTGCATACTTTGTAAAAACCAAAGTGTTCTCTAAATATAATTATAATAACACACTACAGCTACACACATCTATTTCAGTCAACATAAAGTACAATGGGTACATACTCTAGGCTTTGAAACTGGATTATTAGATTACATCCTCCTCTCTGAACAAGTTCCTTCGACCTTTTCAGTATCAGGTGTCTATCACAAAAGTGACAATGTAAATAAACAATAATTACATGTACTGTATAGTGATATGTCCATCAGAGGGAGGTTTCTAAGGGCAGGAAACTCATTTGGATTTCCCCACTAATTTGCAACACTAACTGAGATTTCAGGATTTTCAAACTAGGGATCCATCCAGCATGTAGTGAGACACAATTTACAGTTTTACATCTCAGTCAAGCAGTGGTTTCTCACAAGATAGCAATGTATTAGTTCAATATTTCAACCAAGATACTCTAATAAAGCAGTCGGATAGCATTGACTACTCTAGTAGAGCAATCATTCAACAAGCCTTCTTTAGAAAATCATATATGTCTCTGGTCATGCTGTCATGAAAGTAGCTAAATGGGAGTATGTAAATTAGCAGTAGCGTGAACCACAGGAAAATCATACAAGTGGTAATCACCATTAAGGAATGTAGCTAAAATCATTTGATGGCCAATAAATATTCCTCTCCCATACTCCCTAGAAGTTAATTCTCACTTGCTCTCAAGATGGCTAACATGACTTATTTGATGTTAGTGGACAAGACCAAAACACCAACATGGTCCCACATTGACAAGTAACAAACACCAACAACATGACCCAACATTAGGGAATGACCTGGGAACATTACACACAAAACATGTCCTCACCTTTCTTAGTTTTCTTTGCCAGATATTTACTTGTCTTAACTGTCCTGGTACAAGCTTCTTTTGCTTCATTGACACTCTTTTTCAACTCTACAATATGATAACATCAACTATGAATATTATGTGTTTATGTAGTGGTCACCTCTGTCACATTCCTTTTCAATGGTATTAGCAGACTTGTGAAATTCTTCCAATCTTCCACACATTGATGTCAACAAGATGGTATTAAAAGTCCTGTACATTAAAGTGATGGTACAACAATAATGTGAATGGCTTCCATACCATTGCCATTTGCTCATGGCTATAATAAAATTGTGTGTCTCACTGTTTACAGAACAATTATGAACTGGCGTAACCATGAGCATATTACTATAAAAACTAGAATAATATCAGAGTAACTAGTCTACTATCTAATGACACAGTAAACCATTTCACATGTAACAAGTATATCAGAAAGTAGACTAGCTACACTGTCATAGTACTAAGATATTGTAGTGTAGTGTATATACTAGTATGTGTTTAGGTGATGTAGTAGATCATTTGGTTATCTGGGCCACAAATGGTATCAGGTGATGATAAAAGTGTTTAGTGACTTGGTTGGGAAAGCTCATATTGCACTTTGTATGGGAGGATCACATGTGCTGACAAGTACTGTATTACAGTACCAATTAGCTACAGTAACTGTATGAGTCATACAGTAAGGAATGTCATGAAAAGAACCTCACTTAGACAAGACGATTGATCACATGTGTGACTTTGTAAATCACTAACACTAGCCAGACTAATCTATCAGTTGTGAAATAGATTATGTAAACACTTACTGATACCAAAAATTGATGTGGTTTGGGCACTCTGAGATAAATGCTGAGGAAGATGACCAGAGGTACAATATAATACTACATGTACTTGTGTGCATGAATACAGCACTTGGCTTTGCCTCATGTTGTATTAGTCTCTCAACACACCGCTCATGATGCATTTTCTGTACATGCACATGGCAGTGTTTGTAACTATAACATACAAAGCTTTGTCTAAATACATTTAATAAAACATGCAAAACACTCTAATTGAACAATCATGCTGAATTTCAAAAATACAATGGTGCAAATTATGAAGGACATGGGTCATTCATGTCAAATCAACAAGGAATTTAGGGTCACCTCTTGGATTTTGACGAAACTTGGTGTGTTTGTAGTACCTGTGGTGCTTATCACTCATGCAAATTTTTAGCTCTATACATTCCATAGTTTCTGATTTATGACCACAAATATTTTGAATATTAATTTTCATGAAAATTTGGTCCATCTCTATAGTACGTTCGCGTTGAGCTGAACCCTCAAAAACGATTAATAACTTACGATTGCTACATCGCATGGGGCTCCTGTATAGCTCGATACGTAGCGCTTCTCGATCCGCTAAAAATATATTAAAAGCGCTTCATTCGAATGTAAGACACTCCCGTTATGGCACTGTAAAGTTTCGCCATACATTTTCAATGGGGAAGCCTCTAAAGCGCGGCCCTTTGATGGTCATGTTGACACATGTTTGTGGCGAAGCCAGACGTCACATACCCGCCCTCAACACGCATGATTTCACCATCCCTTATGTAAGAGGCTGTAATACACTTTTACAAGAAAAATAAAACAGATTTTGTGTGTGTAAAACAGAGTTGCATAAGTAGAAGAGCTGGGGCCACTGTTGCACTGTATTTAGAAGATAAGTGGCCTGCTTATATTCAGGTAAAAACTTCTTCAGCCTCAAAAGAGAAAAAAACCAAATTATAACAGCTCAAAATCCGTTATGTAGCATTGGCGTTCCTGCAAGTGAGCCAAACAACATGTATTTTACTTCACATTCACCACAGCTGACTATCGTCTTCTGTTCCCATTTAGTCAATTTGTCATTTTAATACTTTTCTCATCACTTCACCACACATGTACACAGTTTTTCCAGCCAGCATTTTGTTTTTGAAGATACATTCCCAAAAAACTCTAAAAGTTTCAACAAATGAAATAATACTGTTTGTATGAATTTGGGCTGATAGTACCTGTAGTGACTTCCAAACACTCCTGCACTGATTAAATATACAAGGGATGGTATGTTCAACTTCGGATAGCACAATAAAGCAATGATATATTTTATTAAAGTGCACACACTTACACGTACTTCATCTGTATTTTTATGTACTTCACAGAGTTTAATCCCAGCTACCTGATGACTCCTGGGAACAAAATCAAGTTATAACACCAATGCTGCAAATATCAAACAATCTTACATCAGATGAAGTAAGCCCAGAAGAAGACTTGGACCTGCTGCTGCTAGTGGACAATTCATTAATACCACCATCACCATCTTCACTATCACTGCCGATTTGGATGAGGAATTGCTCTAGAAGTTCTTCATTACCCAAGTCTCATCCAAATACACAACTGGTCTTCCTTCAGTTCTGTTGCACCTCGTTCGTCTTTAATATTTATGATACTGATGGACTGTGCAGGGCTGCTCATAGCATACCCTGCACATACGTGTAGTGAAATTAAAGCACAAACAGTTTCAATGCTAACCTCTTGTCATTAATCGTCTTGTACTTAAATCCCATATCACTCAACACTCTTTAAAGCAATGTTCTACCCCCAGAGAAAACACCATCATTCTTAAGTTTGGCCTAAGACGGAGTAAGTGACAAAGTTCCAGGTTTCAAAATGTAACTTACCAAAATCTTTGAGAGCGATAGATTTCCTCCCTTCCGTACAATGAATGGATCTTGTCTGATAGTATCTGGGTTAAAACTGTCTGTATCAACAAGGACTCGTGAACATTTGTACCTGACGATTACAGAATTGAGCGGGCTTGTGCAAAGTGCATTTTGTACCTTTTTCTTGGCGTAAATAAATCGCCTTTCTTGCGGTGCTCCATTCTAATGGATGTCCTTGAAATCCCTGCGTGGCGTAATGTATGCCAAAACCCAGCAAAGAAGGCACGATACAATACCGGTGGCCTTCGAGATTCTCTCCGTGATGTTGATAGAAATTTTACATTTCTTCGCTTCTTGCTTAAAGTACTCCCATAGTTTCATAAGTAGATACTTCGTTTGGCTGTTTAACGTCTTCCCAAAAGGGTTTCGCTCCGCACTCGCTGACGGTATACTGGACGCCATATTCTCAACAATTAAGTGCGCGCCCGTAACATGGGTTTACGAATAAATGCGTCATAAACATTATGTTTAAAGCCTTTGATCTTGTATGGCTTCTTAATCAACAACTCAGGATTCAGCTCAACGCGAACGTACTATAGTTATAAAATTGACTGCAACTTTGTACTGTGTAAATATTTTTAAACACAATTTTCACTGATGGAAGACTGTTGATTGACCTTCCAGTGATCTCTAAATTATTGGATATCTACTTAATTATGGTTCAAAAGTACTTCATTGAAAACTTTAATCCTTTATATTTTGAGAAATTCTGCTTGAAATTTTTCAAATTCTTTAGTGAATAATGATTGGGTCATAGTCTATGTTTGATAAAATTTTTGTGGTGGGACCACAATGGGCTCAAGAGATATAATGAATTATGTTGTGGTATGCGGTGGAATTTGCAGGCTATTATTGCTGTATTGGAGTGTACACCTCCAATAACCACTCACAACAAGGCTTTGCCATGTTTGTCTTACAGAGTGAAGGTGTCTAGGTACATTGCAACCTGTATTAGTGACCACCTGTATTGAAAGGCCATCTATGTGCTGCAGTTAAGTTATCTTCTTTAATGTATAGCACCAAAGCATCATCCCTTTCTAGCAAATCCAAAAATAGTCCTTATTAGACACGTTGACTATAAATTAAAGATCTGACCACCATGTGCCCATAAACATCATGTAAATGTTGTACCATCTCTTCACAAGTACCTTCTTTATTAAGTTGAATCCCACTGTAGTGGACTTGGGCATATTTAAGTTCCATATGTGGCTGCATAGGTACATACAACAGAACTCCTCAGAAGGGATACCTGGATACCTTGATAACGAGGACACCTGTTCTGTACTCCCACTCTAGCAGTACACATACATTTAGACCAAGATACTTCTGTGGCTTCTGTAATATGAGCGCTTTCTTATGGTCCTAGCAATGGAGGGCTTTTACCATATACATTAGGGCTGAGCGATACTGCCATTTTAGTATCACAATCGATACTAAAGCCACTATTCACGATACTGAATAGTTCACGATACTTACAAATAAGTCAATCATAGCTGGTGCTACATAGCATATTGCTCAGCATTCCTGCAGGAAGTCCTTATAGGTGATAACAAACTAGCCACTATCATCCTTGTTTACAGTAACAGTTATTGTAACACATGCTTTGAGGTTGTTATGGTGCTCACACTTCTCTGCAGGGGAAACCAGATGGTGGATTTTATCATTTACAACGATTCTTAGCCTAGTACTGCATAACAAATGGATTTTTAATGACAGTAATGTACAGGCATGGTATCACGATTGTTAAGGGTGCTCTGTACAGTTGCGCGTATGGCTTCCCGTAAATTATATTTTCTCCTATAATTTACGAATGGATTGAACTATTCTACTAAACTCTTTTTATTTGCAATAAGCTATCACTACTGCACATTTTAGTTCAAATCCCATGTCTTAACTCACTGTAGAAGGTGACTTATAAATTTTCGCTTCAAACTAGAACTAGTCCCACAGTTTATGCCCTAGAGACTTGATTCTTTAAAAATACATTATTGAAAACTGTACAAACAAACGTGCGTTTCTATTTTTGTTCTCTGGCTTCTCAGTCATCAGATACTCTTCTTCCGCTTTTGTGCTGGCACTAATCAGTCTTCTTTACCTCCATGCCATTCTTCGCCAGAAGGAGCTATCAACAAACGACAAATGCTCTTTTAATGCATAAATACCATGCTTGCCCATCTGAAATTTTCATGCCTATCGGGTCTAAAATGACGAACTAGTTCTAATTTTAGTATCAAGGTGTAGAAACTGAGGCGCCCGCAGCTGTTCTGTGGCCACAGTTATTGTTTCTTACTTGCGTAACCGGAAGATAGTCGGTAAATTACGGATCGCTATATTCATTAGACCACGATGAAGAAGATACAACACTTACTTCGCTTCCTTCATGTATATCGCTCTTCTTTCTTCGTTTGTGGCAGGTTATTTCATCATAAAAGACATTTTCTTGTTGGGCGCGCCACGGGATAAACAAGCCACAGACTAATTAGATAATTACTGGTGACCATGGGAATCCATTAGTAAACTCCAGCGGTGCTAACCTCAGAAGCCATACGCGTAACTGTACAGAGCATTCTTAATAACAAAATATCGCGATATCGATACTTTCAAAATATCGCGATATATCGCTAAAACGGTAGTATCGCTCAGCCCTAATATACATGCATTAATTGTACCTCATTGTGTGAAATTAATTACTACATTACTGTACATTCACGACCACTTTGAAGATCAAGTCATAAATTCATACACATACTCACGTAGGAAGTAAATATGTCGACCACATATTTAACATTTACCTGTACTGATCTTCAAAACATGAACACAAAATACTTTGAAAAACCATTAATTTATAAATCACGCAATTTGTACTAGTAATAGCATGGGTAGCAGTGAAATTTGGGATAAATATCACGAGTGTTGTATTGGAAATTTACCATTTCCAATACAACAAGAGTGGTATTTATCCCAAATTTCACTGCTACCCATGCTATTCCCAGTTAATACCATACTCGCTGCTGTGCATTAGCGTTGCTATGTACGCAATTTGTCACTATGTACTAAACATGCATCGACACTAATTGGCGCTACATTGTTAACATAAATTCTAGCCAATGAAATTACAATTACAACTTTTTCACTGCTGTCAGTGAAATACGGGATAAATTTCACTGCTACTATTGAGACTTTTGTATGGGCAGTGAAACAGGTATGGTATTACTATGTAAACAAGAGCAGTTGAAGAGAAAGGAGGAGCGCCCCCATCTCTTACTAATATGCAATACACGTGCACACACTTTTAAAACAATTCCAGGAAACCAGGAGCACACTACAGCCAACTTTCAGCCAGTAACATTTTTACATGTCTTAATATTTTATTAAAATTATATTTGGATATTTCCAAAGGGTAGCCACATTCATGCCTGGGTCACCAACGGCTTGGGATTCTCATACACTATCTGAGAAATCCAAAATAGAAATACGGAAATCCAAAATCATGTTAAATCGGATTATTTTGTTTCTGTCCATTAACAAACTCGATTACTAAGCTGGACATGCAATCAGCCACACAGTGAGTCCTCTTGAGTCACACAAATCTTTACTAGAGTCATGACGAAGGACTCGATGAAGAAGATTGCTTTGAGCAAGGCTTCCAGTTGAACCAGGATGGGGAGTGGCTAGCTAATTACCTACTGGATTTTGGCAATGTACACCTGTGTGTGTCTGTAAACTAAGGCTCCTGTGGTCTACTAGGCTGTGTCAGCCACTCTCCGCGGCACAAGTAGCAGAAGAAAAACTCCAATGTACGTATCACCGTAAAAAAGTGTATTGTATTTACAAATACTTAAATTTTGGGACTCTTGTACACAATTTTGATGCTTTGCGTGGGCGTTGGTGATCCCTCAGATATTTCTTATTGTTACAAACTCACCTTAATGATGGTGATGAAGGAAGCACAACTGATGACCAATAAGACATAGACAACATTCCCATTCCATCAACAGGGAGACCGTGTAGTCCTCCTTCAAAGAGTGTTGAACAGGCTGAAGATGGCCACCATAGCCATGATTACTGTACTCTTGGAGTTTCTTCATCAACAGTTCAATCTCCAGTCTGAGGTTGTTCATGTTGGTGGTACTACACTTTTAGGTGTCAGGGATAGCCTTACTGTGACTGTAGTGGCTGTGATAGTAGCTCACCATGGCCAAGTGGTCACGTGTACCATCTCTAACATGTTCTGCACAGCAGACCAACCTGTCAGCGCTACTTCTCCTGCCCCTAGATTGATGCATCCATGCTAGGAGTGGCTTTTTGTAGTGCTTCGAGATTCCGGCACGAAGGATATGCAGGCGCGGACACCAGGTTTGCTCCACGTGTATCGACCTAGCGCAAATTGGCGTGAATGTATACAGTTCTACTACCGAAAATTTGTAATCTTCACTCACCTTCACCATTGAATCAAACCTTTCTTTATTCCTCACGAGGGGTCCGCAACTCTTTGAAACCTCGTACAACCCCTTTGAAATCTTGTTGAAATCTGAAATCTCTAGTCGTTTTGAAATCTGATAGTTGCGCATCATGTGTAAATCTAGTAGTTATGGAAATTAAAACTTTTCGTTCATATTCGGATACTAAGGATCACGTGATTAAAGTATATTCCAGATACTCAAGATTTCGCTTGCTATGAAATTTATTTAAGGTTACGGGATACTGTAAACCCCACTTGTAGCTACACTATCAATCATTTTTCATGATTAGGGGTTTGATTTTTCTTAATATATTGTTATCAAATATTTATGCATTCTTGACTTCCCATTAATTGACATGGAATTCAATTGTTATGGAATATGAGTTGTCCCCATGCTAATTAGTGAAAACTGTGAACCAGAAATCAGACCAATGAAGAACCATGAGAACTTACTAACAATTCTAAGGTTTGAAGAACATCACTTGTGAGGGACTGACAAGAGGATTTGTGAATAATGTGTATAGTTGCTGAAAAATAACTACAATATGGCCTAAAGCAAGACACTGTGGTGACAAATTTAATTTTTAAATTGATATCACAAGCACTAAAAACATTATTTCTAACAAATGGCTCCGTCAGGACCTAGACAAGAAGCCAAACTAGTAGTCTGTTTAAACAAAATGTTAACACTGAACTAATTTTACAGTCCCGATTTTTGGTTCAGGAAAATACAGAAAATTGCATTGTCTTTGCAACAACCGGCCATGCGCGGTTTGAGCATGCGCGTGTTTTGAATAATAAACGCGCGCAATACCGGGTGCCGTTCAATTCCACGTCAGTTAAATCATTGCATAACCGGAATTATACACACTTTTACGGCAAGTATACCAGGAATGGTAGGATCATCACTAGTTAGCAAATACCAAAACCCTGTATTGCACGCATTTTATTATTCAAAACACGCGCATGCTCAAACCGCGCATGGCCGGTACAGCGGTTTTCCAAGTTCTTGCAATGCAAAGCGTCATGCGCTATACAAGCATGTACGTGCGCAGCTGTTCAACAGTGGATTTTCAGTGATAACTACTGACTCACAGAACTTCAAGGATGCCTACGCATACAATTCGACAGCCACAGAATATTACAGGAGTTTTTAAAGAACTGCGCATACTGACACATTATTAGCGCATAACGCTTTCCATTGCAAGAACTTGGAAAACCGCAGTAGTTGCAAAGACAATGCAATTTTCTGTATTTTCAGTATCGCCATTAGTCAGCAAAGCCACGCATGCGCTTACAGGTGCGCCAGTTGCTAAGTGTGTTGTTTCTATGTTATCTTGTACTGTTATAATTACGTGTTTTCTTGTCCCTTGTCCCTGTCCAGTCAGCACGCTACGATTCTCCCAACAATTTAAGACTGTTACCAGCTGATACACAGCACAACACCAAGCCCACCTTGATTACACTATAATTTATTCTTAATTTAATCTGTTGTACTATATACTCCATATGGAGGTTTCTGTACAGTAAACAAATAATAATAATAATAATAATAATTACGTAATAAATTTTTTGTTTGACAGTCGCTCAGTATCTGCAAAACTTTGAAATCTTGTACAGGATTTTTGGTAGTTGCGAATCCCCTGAAACAACTCAGTAACCAAAACTATGTATGCACAAAGCACAATGTAACAAACAATTACCACATAATTATATGTTTATAAATTAATTAGAACACCATAATTTAAAATAATTATGTAATTGTATACTCCCCGTAATTAAAAAATACATTGATGTTTTAGCAATATACCACAAGTTTTTCGAATATTAGAACACGAGTAGCATATTCATATTTCGTAATAGTGAAAATTTTACACTTGTTCAGATGATTTCCACTTTTCACCCTATGGTCCCTTTCTAATTTCCATAGCTCAAATATAAATTAACAAAACTAAGTAAGCAGTAATGACCACATAATATATGCTACCACAGTACATTCTTGATAAGAGAAATATCATTAGAAATATACAAAATAAACAAATAAAATTTCCTAAAGGTCTACATATGTCTAAGAGACAATTAAACACACTATACAAACAAGCTACATGTGTTAGTCAGTCTAGTCAGAAAAGATTTGGATCCTGTTATTACCATGGTCTGTGATATAGATTTTACCATCATTACTAATAGCTAACCCTCCATAAGGGGATGAAAACTGTCCTTGAGTAGTGCCACTGGATCCAAAGCAGTGCACAAATACACAATCTTTGTCAAAGACAGATACACGACAATTTGTAAGTTCTAGCACAAGGATGAAGCCATACTTATCTGTAGTAATACCAGTTGGACTACTCAGTTGACCCCTGCCGGCTCCCTGTTCACCAAACTTGCCCACGTAGGCACCATCTAGTGTAAATATGGAGATGCAGTTGTGACCTTTATTAGCAACAAGCAACTGGTCATTGTTGGTCACAGTGATGTAAAAAGGACCGTATAAATGACCTGAACCAAATGCTTGACAAAACTGACCACCACAATGAAATACTGAAATACGGTTACCATCATGTTCAGCAATGTACACTCTGCCATTGTGAACTACAACATCTACGGGATATCTTAGTTGACCATCTCCAAATCCACTACTGCCAAACTGAAGCAAATAGTCTCCATTAGGATTAAACTTCTGTACCCTGTGGTTACTATGATCAGCAACATACAAGTGGCCATCAGGATCAAATGCTACCCCCAGTGGAAGATGAAATTGTCTGTTACCATTTCCGTTGGTGCCAATCTTTCTAATTAGTTGGTCTTGACTATCAAACATCCACACACAATTGTTACTCTCATCCCCAACAGCCCATACTCCATCCTTACCAAATGCAATACCCCGTGGTTGTTTCAGTCCTCCTCCATCAACAATCTTGTTTGGCTTATCCATTGCACGATAGTTTCTGTGCACATTCACAAGGTAAGGACTTCCCTTAATGTGTTGTTTGTTAATAGTAACTGACAGTCTTAGTTCTCCCACATGATTGGCTATAAGTGATGCTGAGTAGCTGCCATCTTTGTTATCCTTCATTTCTACTGCAATGACATCTCCCCTACTGGACTGTGCTTGACTGGTAATATCACTACCTTCTTTGTGGCAGATGTGATTATGGTGATCTTTAGTGACTATGTTGAAATTAACCATTTCCCCTTTTGAAATCATTTTAGGCACATTTAAAGCTTCAGAATTCGCAACATAAATATTGGGACCGATATGAAGCTTACCAAACTGTGGAAACGATTGATCAAAATCTTTGACACACTCAAATTCTACAGCAACAGTTTCCACTGGATCAGTTCCCAACTTGCCATACAGTTCACTCAACCTCTTCACGTTATCCATCACTTGTTTCTAGAGGTGTACCGATATACCGATACATATCGTATCGGTGGCCGATATAGACATTTCTACTATATCGGTGGGAGCCGATATTGCTGCTAAAAACCGATACGATACACCGATATACAAATGAACTATCTTGAGGACACTGTCCAATGATCAAGCCATATTATAAACCCTACTATTTAGCTAACAAGGGCGGGAAACAGTAGTTATCTTCCTTGTCTAAAAGCAGTACGTTACGTGAAGCCATCTAAGTGCGTGGATAATTACTGTTTTGTTGTCACAAAGCTTACCAATCATACAACAAACACTCATAGTGATGAGCCTGGGGAAACAGCAAAAAGATGAACCAAGAGCACAGCATAAAACAACCAGCCATTTCTACAAGCCATTAAAATGCGGAGTAATCCGGACTAATCTTGGCAGGGGCATGTATTAAAATATTTGTGGGTGCCTTATAGTCTGAGTTGTCAATAGAGGCCACACCACCATGGGTAACCAAGCATAGCCAATAATCTTAAGACTGTCTTCAGTAGTTTCTTCAGTAGCTAAAATAAAGTTAAACATGGCATATGTGGTTCTTCAAACATAAATAGCTACACTTAGTTATATCGGTATATCGTATCGGTATCGTATCGATTTGAAAATGATTAATCCATATCGTATCGGTATCGGATCGGTTTAGTTTTCTTATATCGGTACACCTCTACTTGTTTCTTCATCAACAATGCTTCTTGGTCTGACCCTCTCTTCACTGCACTGTTTAGTTCTTTCACACTCTCTAGTTCTGCTTGGGAATGTTCCATCTTCTCCAAATGGAGGGAAGCTTCTTTCTGCTTCTGTCCCAACACTTTATGCAACTCTGTTTTTAGAACATCTTTTTGATGCTGCAATCGTTGGAGCAACTGTCGTTGCACTTTATCATAATAGGTATCAATTTCCTTGTCAACACTGGTAGCTTTAGCTCCAATCTCATCTTTTACACCATGTACTTTATTGTGAGCAGTTGACAGTCCTTCAATCATCTTCTCTATTGGTTTCATCATGTCATCCATTTGTTGTCGATATTTGTTAGCCACCTTCTTAACAGTATCATGTTCATGTTGGAAATGATCTTTCATGATGCAGTAGTGACACACCAACTGCTCACACGTTTCACAATAAAAATTCAGCTCTATTTCGTGCTCCTGGCATAAAGCAAACTTGGCTTTTGGTTTCACAGTGACGTTCTCTTTCTTATACTGCACCTCATTGAGTGGCATCATGTTGTGGTTGTGCCACTCTCTGCTGTATTTGTGGTTATTAGTACATATGCTACACAGGAAGGCGCTACAATCAAGGCATAGAACTTCCACCGGGTCCTCCCTAAAGCAAAGGTCACATTTAGCTTCCTCTTCTCCCTCAACCTTGCGTTGTAGAGCAATTTCATCCAAGAGGCGGTTAATGAAAAAGATGTTTGGCAAATCTTTTACCCCTCCAGCTGGTACGACGCTTGAGCTCCTACACTCGGGACAAGCGATGCTGGATCTGTCCGCTGACTTTTCTTGTAGCTTCGTCAAACACGCTTCACAATATGAGTGATAACAAGGGAGATATTTAGGATTCTTGTACAGTTCACAACAAATAGGACACGCAAGGTGACCAGTCATCTTCTTCATCTGCTTCGCAGTAGAAGTAGCCATTGTTGCAAGCAGTTATTATAAATCTCGTGCCTCGGTCTCGCGCAGATGGCTTTGTGTGGGGAAAATCCCCACCCAAACTAAAGTGATGTAACATGCAGCAGTCATCAACTATAGTCTCGTCCTCGCAGACCCATTCTCCGGGGTGGCGCTTATCGATTAGAGATTGTAAGCCCCCTCCTTTCGTCTGCGAGGACGAGACTAGATCAACTATGAATCTATGGCCAGACTAGTTAGCGACTTTATATTCCTTGCACAGCCAACTTGAAACCAGAACCACCAGCTAGGGAAACATTACCAAGGCCAAGAGTGGAAGAGGTACGTAGCGAGAATAGCTATAGTCTACTTGTATTCATCACATGATTTGTACCGCCCAAGGTACTGCCTGGATATTCGAACCGTGAAACCTAGGCTCAGCGGCTGGTGTAGGTCATATCATTATTAGGTGATTACAAAAGATTACACACAGTTAAAGTAATGTTACGGTGTAATAGTGACTAACATTAGAGCAGTAATAAACTGGACAGTACATTACAATATGACAACAATAATAACCTCAGAAGGTTTATATCCAGTTATAACCTTACCAAAATGGATTACATTACAATAATAATATAATTATTTAGCAGGGTCACACCCTTGGTGTACAGCAGTCATTACTAACAGTTTTCTTCAGTTTGGCACCTTTAAGGGCCTTAGCTAGTGGACTCTCATCATCGCTGTTACTGTTGTCTTGGTACTGAACTACTAGCAACACTCGTCCGGGATGGCTTGGGTAGTTTTGGTGGTGGTACTTGAGAATCAGATCTCCTCATGTGTGTAGTTGGAGGTGTCATCGGTTGTGGGACTTTATTAGTAACAGGGGGAGGTGGGGATGAGACGGACATGGAATGCTGAGAGAGAACAAAATTGGGTGGCTCAACTTCAACATACAGTTGCTCTTCTACTGGTGTGCTGGGACGTATCAGGAATCCTACACTCTCTGCTCTCTTACGGAGTTTGGTCATCAAGTCATCCCACCAGCCAGGGCTGGCATTTACAGGAGGAGGGGGTACACCATTTTCTGCCATTGCTGATGGTGGCAGTGGTGGCTGCTCCAAATACACATACACCTCATCTTTGTGTAATGATGATTGTGATGGCTTGTACACTGGGGGTGGGGGTGGTGCAGGGGCAGAGTTGTAAACAGGAGGTGGGGTGATGGGGTGTAGTTGATACAGTTAATGGTGACACAGGCTGACCCGTAGTTTTGTGATGTGTAAGGAATCTCAGAGTAGTAGATAGCAGGATCATCTAAACAATCAACGTTTTGTGATCGTCGTGATAGTCCTGAAGTTGATGATGCACTACGGACAGGCTGTGGAGTAAGACTGCCACTAATCTGGGATCATGACAAGCCAAGTGATAGAGAATCTAAAATACAACTAAACAAATCACAACATGTACACAAACAAAAATGCTACCTTGAAAATCACTAGTTACTGCAGCCAAAGGACAAACCTCTGCTAAATATTCAATAGATTTCTCAGGGAGAACACTAGGCTGTTCAATAGCAACAGACAACTTTGTGAATGTAATCTTTGTAAATCACCAACCATAGACATCCCAACATTCTATGACCACACATGATGTCATATGATGTAAAGTGATGTAGATACTCACCATCACTCCCATATAGTCCCTAATCAAGGTACAGTACCAGGAACGTTCTTCAACTAACAATTTGGCAAGTTATCTTCTCTCCAGGTCATAGATGGACTGTATTCTATTTGTAGCCTCCTGTAGTTAATTACAAATTCCAATTAAAGCACACTAACATGCTGTTTTTTTAGCTAACTCAGTTTTCAATGCTTGTACTTCATCAAATTTCTCTGTACAATATAAAAAAAACACTATATGATATTGTACCATTTGACCAACTATCAGCCTTATTGACATCACTCTTACATGTATATGGTAGGGTGAAATGTCAGATATTATATACCATGGTATATAATATCTACGATACTGTATAACAACAAATATTGGTGAAACTAATATTAAGCGATCTGCTATAAAATTGCAATTGGCAAAATTTTGATTTGGCAAAATGCTCTCACTGAACAATTGGCGGTTCACTGGAAGTTGTACATAGAGTTGACAGAAGGACAAAGCATGCATGCTATACAGTTGAAATGTTTATCATAAGGATTTAGTCACTGCATGCATCTGGCCGGGTCACTTTCATGATTGAAACTGGGTTGTCTGACCTGCTTTATGGGTTCTGCTGCAGCCAAGTTTCTTTTATGGGCCACGCCCACTTACAGCATCATGTGTTTCTGTATGTAGGCATATGTAGTGCCCCACCCATTTATCAATCAGTGGCTGTGCATGGATCCATGTCCGCTGCTGTCTGCAAGTTTAATTGGAGCCACACCCACTAATCGAGTAAGAGTTCTAGTTTAGTCTTTGTATGAGTAGAACCACACTAATTTACCAGTAAGGTGTGTTTAAATAGTATCCACTTGTTTGTCGAAACCTACCTCAACAACTGCTATCAAGAGCTTGGACACAAGGAATGAAAATAATACTGATGAATTATAAATTTGGCGGTTTAGTGACAACTCGCCAATTTGTCAAATTTAGTTTATCACCAAACTTTGTTGTTATATGGTATTTGGGAGTAATGAAGCTTTATTCAGTATGTCATCAATCTAAACTGAACACATGTGGTACATTAATATCACATTTATTCTCTAACAGTTGCTATAAAATTTCAGCTGGTTTTCCAAGTCAACTACAACTGGTCATTCCAGTTTCATTGTTAGTTTACTACGTAGTCACCACACAATTCATCAGATTCCCATACAGTACAATATACTATAGCACTGCAGCACGTGTATACAAAAATTACAGCTTGAGGGGTGTATTGAGGGGCACTCCCTGGAGTACTGTATTTTTCGTACACACAAGCATAGGGAGTACTTTAAGTGATATGTTGTGTTTCCCGGTCGTTTTACTTGGAGCATTCATCTTAAATGTCTAAACTACTTTAATTTTCAGTGATTACATTATCAGTAAGTGTTCACATAATATATTTCTAGATGTAGAACAAACTAGTAGGACTAGTTTGGTTAGTTTTAATGATTTACAATGTAACACATGTGATCATTCATGTTATCTGGATCGGGGATTCTTTTCGTGACATTCCCAACATAACAGTACTGTATTTACCCAAGTGTACTGTATTTTCCCAATCCGTACAACTGTACTTTATGACCCATCTAGTACAGTTATGTAGCTAAATGGTACTGTATGTAAAATACAGTACTTGTCGGTGCTTTGATCCTCCCAAGCAAATGAAAAATATAGGACTCCCCAACAAAGAAAAACACATGATGTCATTTTTAACTAGTGTATTTAAAAAAATGAAGTAGGGATCCAAGTGACAAAAACTAATGAAACAAGATACTCTACATCTTTGTATAAAAGCCCAGGCTTCTATTTTCTTTCCAGCATTTTTGACCCGGCTTGTAAATGAGTGGTATCCAGTGTTTAATTAAATTCAAGTCACCATTATTGCATGGAGAATCTTAATTCAGTGTGTTGACTACATAAACACTGAAGGTCTAAAACAATTGTATGATGTATATCTGCAAACATGTGGACATGTACTCGTAGCACTTTCATCCCTCAGAGGACTCTAAACTTAAAATTAATAAGTTTGAAGAAACAGCAGCAGCAAGAAGGGACCTCTATTTGAACCAGGCGTTTGTTTTCCAAACATGCTGGACACCCCTTATACAAGTTTATTCGAATGCACCCATGGGAAAATTCCTACATTGGCATTAAGGCATGTCATAACTATTTTGTTTAGTGCCAAAGTAGGGATTTTCCCACATGAATTAATATCATTCATAGTCTTGTTTCACTAGTTTTTATTGCTTCATTTTTAAATAACATTTAAAAAATACACTAGTGTGTTTAGTTATAGTATATGATATACGAGTGTGACTGTTCTATTAGAATACTGAACATGGCTGTTGTGTTAGGGTTAGTGTTCTGCGATACAGTGCATTTTGTGTATCGCATATCACCATCAATAAACTGTTCGATACGATACTGTATCATGATACTATAATGAAGTGGTCATGACTAGTTATAACTGGAATATTAGCAATAGTTGTAACAATATCCAATTTATCTGTACTTTGAAGAGCCAACACTGATTCTACATTCACTGCCGGTGTATACAGATTTCTTAGTTCAGTTATTCAGAGAGTGATGATAAACTACAGTATGACAAATAGCTAGTGTGTTTAGTATGAAATCACATCTCTACCTGGATGCCTGCCACCCAGACAATTAGGTACCACAAACATTTTAATGCATGCTCCCACAAAGGTTTGTCTGGATTACTCGCACTTTGATGAGTAGTCAAGATGGCTGGTATCAGCAGATTGTTTATTGCTTAGTGGTGCAGTTCTTTATACTTGAAGTGTAACCATTTAGAAGACCCTCACAGTAAATTCTAATGGATCAATTCAACCTCCATGGGTAAATTTAAACTACAAACTTTTTTGTTAAAATGACCATCTAAAAGTGGTTATAACTAGGGTAGGCTTTTGGACTAAATCAGTCAAAATAACTAGGGTAGGTCAATATAACTGTTCACTTAGGATGTTGAAATGACATATTTGGGTAATTTCAGTGTGTATGGTCAAGTCTACTATGGCACAGATTAGACAACCAGCTAAATGGTTAAATTTACAGTACACTGGCCATTATAACATTTGTGTTACATCCCACAATCAAAAGTGAACATGGAGAACATAGGTTTTATATACAATTTGAAAACTCTATAAGATCAGGTATGTTTAAAGTATTAAGATGCAGTACGTAACAATTATTGTGAATATGTGTCGTAGATAGATTAATGTATGTTATTACTAGTGATGAACGACTTGTTAATTAGTGTAAACAAACAAATAAACAAATATTTTGTGACGTGAGTTAATTTTACCACAGATGGTTAAAATAACCATGATGGCAAGGTTATTTCAAACACTTGGCTAGAGGTTGAAGAGACTTAAGGGCATCTGGATAATATGACTATATCTATTAAAGTTAAAATAACCAAGTACATCCTTGGGTCATTACTACCAAAAAATCGGTCGTTTGAATTGCAGGTAAAACAACCCAAAAATTTGGGTCATTTGTACCCATTTGAATTTACAGTGCTGGTAAGAATATTTTAGCCATAACAGGCATTATCAGCAGCACTAATACACATGCATTTGTATGGCTTCTTGTAGTGTTGCATTTTAAAACACAGGTAAATAGAGAGGATTTCCATTTGAGTATCCAGATCACTGTTACAGTAATAGAGCAATCACTGACTGTTTCTACTAGAAAACTTCGATATATCGATATTTTCTAAGTACAGTATTGTATCGTGATACTTATTTGCCGTATCGATATGTATTGCAGATCCCTAGTTAGGGTGACTGCTTTATTGAAGTGTCTTGATTAGGCCTCAGATGACTGGCTTACAATGATATATTTATAAGAGGAGTGATCTTTCCAAGCCTTCATCTCACTGTGCTACCAGAAAGAGGCATGGTTGATATGATCAATCGGCTACATAATTAAGGGGCATGTCACAGTGCTCCAAAATTATTGGTGCTACTGGATCATGGTCAATTCTAGCAACTACAAGTACCATAACTTAGCATGTCTACTAGCTAGTAATGTCTCTTACAGTAGCTTGAGTGAGTGGTTTAAATAATTTTGTACTTGTGACATCTAAACATGGAAGGTGCTGATATGGAAAATTAACACCTTGGTATGGTTTAGCTGCATGAAGATGACCAGCATGAAAGGAAAGGCACAGAGGGTAGACACACATTGGGACCCCAAAAGGTACATGTCACTGGTGAGTTTGTTAAAACTTTGCATCATGTAGCCTCTAGTCCTGCAACTGTAGCTGGCAGACTAAAAAATGGATTTGGATGATTAAAAAAAATTCATATTAGTAAGGGACACTAAGACTTCTCCGTAAATGTACTTTTTGTCGAGTGAGATGTTTCTACTGTGGTCTTTAAGGGTGGCACTTGTGGGTGTGTATGTGCATGCGTGCGTGTGTGTGTGGTGTGTCTATGTGTGTGCGCATGTGTGTGCGTGCATGCGCATGTGTGTGTGTGTGTCTGCATGTGTATATGTGTGTTTGTGGGGAGGGGGTATGTTAAAGTCATGGTATGGGCCTTATCCGAAATTACGTCACAAATAAAAATGGCGTCTTTAGTAGGGGGGCACGTGAACTGATTCAATGGAAGATTCGAGCGATTTGGAGAATATCTCCGTAGTAGTGGAAGATATTAAGAGTTTTTCTACAGGTATAACAGCACCATGGTATAGCGAATTAATTTATTCCTACTTTACAGTGCGAGAGGCACGAGGCTGCTCAGCTGATGTTGGCGATTATGACGGTGCCAAAGACAATGACGGTGAATTCGATTACAATGAAGAAGTGAAGCATAGACCGCCCACCAAGAAGGCACCAAATGATTGTAACAAGCCTCCAAGTCCAAATGGCAATAACGTTGGTGAGCGCACTACACTAGTGCCACAAGGTGAGTAGTTGAAGTTGGATGTACAGTTTCTGTATGGTTTAGCTTGAATGATGTGCGGATTAAGCCATTACATCTACTGCTGCTGCTGCAATTAATTTTGCCTTGTATTTTTTATAGGAGATGTAAATGCTGCACAGAACCATTAGGTACACCTCTCTAGAAGTAAGGAGGAATGGCGTGGAGATTATTGTTGTGTGCCACTTTGCTGAAATTCTAGTGCCCAAAATGTACGCAGAGAGGAGCTAGGATTGCCTAGAGTTTCTTTTCATAGCTTTCCAGATGTGAACACGGAAAAAGGGAAACAATGGATAGCAAAAATATGCCAAGACCCAGGTTTAGCTTTTCAAGTACACTAAAATTTGTTCACAACACTTCACTGCTGATGACTTTGTAACCTCACCTGTGCCTGGATACTCTCCAGTGAGATCTCGTTTGAAAGCATCTGCTGTTCCAACAGTTTTTTCGTGGAATGCAAAGAAACAACGTGAAACTGTGACATCTAAAATAGCCTCCTTAGCCATTCAGCGTAAAGACTATCAGTTGTTAGATACAGGTGGAAGTTCAGATGTCCTGAGCATCAATGAGGATGTTGATTCCTTTCATGTGGAAGATTCTTTTGAACCAGTTAATCTTTTGGATGAAGTTGACCATTTGAGGGAAAAAGTTTCTCAGTTACAAGCTGAACTTGAATTGGCAAAGGATGCCGCCACAAAGTCACTTTTTCGCCTACAGAACATCAAAGATAATGATGAAGATGTGAAATACTATACAGGATTTCCAGATTACGCTACTCTCTTAGCTTTCTTTGAAGTGCTTTTAGAATCAGATGCAACTGTTATGCGTCAGTGGGATGGCAAGAACCATAAGAGTAACTATGATGATGAAAGCAAACGTGGACGGCATTGCAAGTTGCCATTACTTGAACAATTTTTTCTGACTTTAGTGACACTACGTCCTGGGCTTTTTGAATATGATTTATCTAAAAGATTTGATATATCACAGGCCACAGCCTCCAGAATAACAGCCACATGGATCAATTTGTTGTACCGTACTCTGAAAGGGATTGAAACATTCCCTCCTTGGCACATAGTCAAGAAGTACATGCCAGAGTCGTTCAAGAAACAATATCCAGATACTAGAGTGATTACAGATGCGACTGAGTTTTATGTTGAGCGTCCATCATCACTACTATCACAGTGCAGTACATTTTCTGCTTACAAAAACAATAACACAGTTAAAGTTCTTATAGGGATCACTCCAAGTGGTGTCATTTCTTTCGTCTCCAAATGCTATGAAGGATCTATTTCTGATAGAAAGTTGGTTGAAGTTAGTGGTCTTTTGGAAAAACTGGAACCAGGGGACCAAATCATGGCTGATAAGGGTTTTCAGATCCAAGACCTGCTTGCACCACTTGGAGTACAATTAACTATACCTCCTTTTCTGGCAAGTAAAACACAAATGGCAGCTAGTGATGTGATTGTAACTAAGAAAATTGCCAATCTACGAGTACATGTGGAAAGGGCAATTGGACGTGTAAAAGAGTTTCGAATTTTAAAGAACACAATTCCAGCCACCATGTGGGATTCAATCAATGAAGTTGTTTATGTTTGCTGCATGATAACCAACTTCAGTCCTCCCTTAGTTAGTTAACATTGCTTTTACTTGTTACGTTTTAAAAGAAATTGTACATAATAATTATGTCCAGTGAATCATAAATTATTACATTGTAACTTTAACACAGAAATATTTACATTATTATTAATCACACACTGTAGAATTGTAATGATTTTGTCCATTGTATATAATTAAAAGTGGTCGTGGGTTCACAGTACTCCATTGGTTACACAATTCATCTGTTGTCAGTGGAATGAAAATTCCTCCCCTCATCTTGGGCATTCCTGGTGGAGGTGTACAGACAAACTTTCGTGCAAAGGTACAAGTCTGGTCACTTGTAGCAGTTAAAACAACTATGTCTCTCTGCATGCCAATGGCAAGTAAGCGAAGTTCAATATCACCTCCCCAAGTCGTAGTTCGAGGGATCTCTTGACATTTTTGTAACCACTGAACAACAGTTAGTCCGCTTTCTTTGCGAACATCAGGATACTTCCACATAAGAGACTGAGCCACCTTTCTAAGGCATTGGCAAATACCTCCATCACCGTCACTAACTTGGGACATCAGCCCAGCCTGGTGAGCAATTGAATGGTACAGGCAGTTTCCGTCGCCTTTTACCACATGTTGTTTGACATCCATGCATTGCAAGCAGCCTGTAATGAAAGCGAGTTGGTCTTGGTTGATCCTACAATTTGCACGTCACCAGTTGTACTACACTTTCCAGGGTCCGATGTGGAATTCTGTGATGAAAGTTTACTGGGACAAGGTAAGAGTTTACATGGTGGCAACACAATTTTGCTAGGTACAGGTTTATCCATATTTATTGCATCTTGTACCATCACTTGACAAGCTTGCTTTGCTGAAGGCTGGATGATCATATAAGGTATAGCAGCTGGCAGAAACTTTTCAAAGTAGAATAGTTTAGCAATCTGTAAAGCTTTCATCATAAAAGCAGCATTGTACCAAATCCGCTGAACAAAAACCTGCTTAGGGCACCAGACAACAAAATCACTCCACTTAAAGTTTCCAACATGCATCTGTGTTTGGATTTGGTAAAAATAAGTATGCAATTCAGATAAGCACATCACTCCTTTCTGTTCCACCAAGCAAAATGCTGAAACTTTTCTGCAAGCATCTGTTATTGTCATCTTGCCACAAACATAGGGGCATTTGACTTCTAAACAGCCTGTTTTGTGTTCATTCTGACTGGGATCAGTCACTATGCCATCTGGGCTTGCTGCAAGCCAAGATTCAAACTCATCTACTATCAAGCCACACTTGGTTACCAGGACATTTACTCCTTGACTACGCTGGTACTGCACATATGAAGAGATAGCATCTTTTTCATGTTGTTTTCCATAAGAAATTGCTGCAGTGTTAATTTGTGATGGGTAAAGCTTTTTTCGTATAAATGCTTCACATGTGGTGGTGCTTTTCTCTATGGCATACTTCTTTCATGATTGAAGCAGTGATTCTTAATTTTCTTGCGTTAAACCAGAGTTCTGAATCTGACTGCAATCTAGTAGCAGCTTCAAGGCCTTTTCTTTGCTCTAAATTTAAAACAACATGGCTTCTGTATAGCACATCGGTGAGATGTGGTGGAACCACTGATTCTTTCTCTTCTATATCATTTGCATCACTCCTTTCATGGGTATAACAGTGATCATGCTTCACATGAACCACTTGAGCTGCTAAATCATCTTGAAACTTCTTCTTCTGTGCAGCAGCCCGTGCAACTCTTTCTTTTTTTACTTGATCAGAATGACTTTCCAGTGGTGGTGGTCCATCATCAAAAAGTTGTAAGAAACAAGAAGACCCATATTTCATTAGGAGAGACCTTGCTTGAGTTGCCTTTTTTCTTTCAGCTGGTGTCTTTGCCACTTGAACTGCATTATTAACAGATAACATCTTATTTTGCTCAATGGCAAATAACCGTTCCTTTAGAATCCTTACTTTATTTGGGTCAATAATCCTTCTAGACAGTGGTCGACAATCCCATTTATTTACGTGATGTATCTTGAGTCGCTTTTGTACTCCATATTCCTCTTTTGAAAGACACACATCATCTATTGGCCTGGGTTCAACGTTCCTTTTTCTTGGCTGGTTCCACACTTGTAGCCGCTGTGTACAACCTCTTTGTTCATCCTCTTGGAGACCACAGTGTATATAGTCCTCTAAGCAGTACAGAGTGGCTGTCACATGATTGCAACATCCTGAGAGACCAGCTGGGCAAGCACAGCAAGCAGTAACAACACGAGCAGAGGACTCATCAATAACAATAGCCACATGATATATCCGGTCTTTCCTCATTGATGGCAATACTGTTGCTGAAATACAAACATAACCAAAAGCACTTGGCATTGGGTGGTACTTGATGTTCTGTACATGGCCATCTTTGTAAAATCGATAAGCCTTGTCCAGTGTTCTGGTATACTCCACAGGAACGTAAACATAATCAGATTGCACTGCTGGTTGCTCATCAGGACTTGGAATTAATTTTGATTTGTCCTGTTTACAGTTTGTTGATATAATTTCTGCCCGTTTGTCTGCAATTCCCTCTAAACAGCTGACTTGTCTAAGCAACACCTTACGATCAACTAAGAAATCATAAATTGTGCTAAAGGTAATTTTTGGAATCTTGTATAATCTACTTGTCCACAATGTATCATCTGCAGCTGGTACAGAATGAAGCAACCTTGACGGCAAGGACTGAGGATCATCAACAGCAGCAGCCAGCTTTTTTCGACTGTTTGCCCCTTTGTCAGGATCAACCAGGTGCTGGTCCCATCCATAATTTATATAGCATTGCACCCTTGTAAAATAGAAAAGAGATTTATAATACAATATTTGTAAAGGAAACATTGGATACTTTAGCCATTACTTGTCTGAAATATATTTCGTACAAGAACTGGCCTGAGGTTGCATATACACAGTCTAGACACTGATTCTGGAAAAAGCATGCTATTTACTACTGACCTCTCAATAAGATCTGATTTCTTCCCTGAAATTGGAGCACCACGGCAAACCAGCCACCATTTCAGCTGCACCACAGTCAGTTGGTTCGGTGACTTTCCATTAAGTGAGGCATCAGGAATATCAGTCTCAGTCAGCATCAAAATATCGCCATTCGGAGGCTTGTTACAATCATTTGGTGCCTTCTTGGTGGGCGGTCTATGCTTCACTTCTTCATTGCAACCGAATTCGCCGTCATAGTCTTCGGCACCGTCATAATCGCCAACATCAGCTGAGCAGCCTCGTGCCTCTCGCACTGTACAGTAGGAATAAATTAATTCGCTATACCATGGTGCTGTTTTACTTGTAGAAAGACTCTTAATATCTTCCACTACTACGGAGATATTCTCCAAATCGCTCGAATCTTCCATTGAATCAGTTCACGTGTCCCCCTACTAAAGACGCCATTTTTATTTGTGACATAATTTTGGATAAGGCCCATACACATCACAGATCTGGAATGTATTGTGGTTGCTATGTTACAATAATTGACTCAGTTAATTAATACTAATCAACAATATGACAGTGACAAATAATAAGAAACATAATAACAAGAATAATTATATTCCTTTTGATTTACACATTTTCTTTCTCAATCCATCCAAATCCAAACTTTTCAATAATTATATAAGTTCATAGAAAACAGTAAGTAGGAAAACGAAGTCACCTACACCTGCAAATATACTAGTGGATATTTAATCCCTAATTCAGTCTATACTCATGACCAAAGTAGGGATTAAATGTCCACTAGTACATCTGCAGGTGTAGGTGAACTCCCTTGTTTTTCTTTCTATGATCCCTAATCAAACTTAAAATTATTAATTTTCATTATACTTGTTAACATTATCATGACTGGTGAACCGACACATACCACATCAAAAGAATGGATGGTGCCAGGGTTAATGTTTTCATCTAAACATATGCCTCGGTTCTCAATTACTGAGTCATACTGACTGGAAAGTGAATACACTTTGGTTTCGGCTATGTTCAGTCCATTACACAGCATTACAAAGAACAGTAGGAGAAGCCAATCCAGTCACCATGAAAAGTACGGACAATTTGTGGGCACCAACTATCAATTACTGAAGTGCTCTAGGAAGTGGCCATTACGCTTCACTTTTAGCTATGTTCACAGTATTACAAATGAAAAACAGTAGGAGAAGTGCCTCTGCAATCAATCCAGTCACCACAGAAAATACAGACAATTCCCATTTGCAAATGTAGGAAAATCATTGCCGCTACTGCAAATCGACACCTTGGGCTGTCAGCAAAAAGAAGTGGGACACAAAGGAGGACAAAGGTAAGTCATTTACATTGTACGTACTGTGGTATGCCAAAATGCATGTCTCAGAACAAAGCGGTGTCGAACAGTGAAAAAAGTATCAAGCTGGTAACCTTAGCTGTTACTTGCCTGAAGGGATCAGGCAGGCAGTTAGTCACTAGGAAATTCCATAAATTTTTTTTTAATTTCATAATTTATTGGAAGTATTTAGGGTTGTACTAAAGGTACTTCTAACCAATACTGCCAAGGCACCAGGATGGGTGATGTTTTTGGCCAGAAATTCCTTAAGGCTTGAATCTATATATGTGACTGAATTTGACAAAACAAGGCTTCGATGCACAAAGCTTCGTTAGGAGATATGGTGATTTTAAGTAATCATTGTGTAATAACTTCCCAGTGCCTACAGCTGTGCAAACAAAATTTGCACCAAGTATGCATCTATTTACTAGCTATCACTGAGTGGGTGTATACATTTCTGATACCCAAAATTAGCCCTGTTTTGGGCAGCTTTTCTCAAGCGGGTAATAATATCACAGGTGGTAGTAATAGGGTGGGAGGGTGGGGGCAGTGGGTGGGCTCAATATAGGGGTATAAAATGAAGCAAGAAAACGATTGGAATCCAGAGGCCAAGTTTGGGCTCTCCATGGCCCTCCATGGCCCTCAAATCACTCCAAATTGACTGAGAACACTATTGGCGAGCTCTCTGTGAAGTCCCAGCCCACTACACACCATTATCACAGAGCCATGGCCATTCGATGGCACCAATCTCCCACTCATGGCTTTGACAGGGTCAGAAGAAAGCTGCCACAGAAACCAGACTTGCCAGTCCTGAAGGAAGTACAGTGTGGAATATGATAGTGTATTAGGCCAGCAATCCATTTCTGGTAAAAATGCAGGTTTGATTTTGTGTGTGTGGAAGCCTTGTTATGTGAAATCCGGTCACATATGCTGAAAACCCACCCTGTAGGTTACTATAGTACCCAACATTACATGATAGTATCGGTCAGCTCCTTGTATACGATCACACAAGTCTAATCACTACAGAATAAGAAATATGAGGATACAATTGTAGATCACTTTGAGGGTTTAGAAAGGAGAAAATGTTAGGTTCATAAAGAAATGTGAGGACAGATGATTATGTTACAGTGAAATATACACACGAACCTGGACACTTCAAGGGCGTAGGCAGGGGGGGTTCGGATGGTTCAGATGACCCCCCCCCCCTTTCAGAGGCAGAATTTAAAAAAAATTAAAAGTCACACCAAATCTTACAACCCTGGAGCTCTCTGGTAGCTACTTGCCCACTGGCGATCCTCTGTATTACACTTGAGGGTCACATCACATTAATGCTGAACCATTGTAAATCATATCTATTGCATCACATGATCAATTGTGCACATGATGCATGGTTGAAATGGCGTAAGTGAAATGGTGAAGGATTATTCAATGGTTGGTTGAGACATGTTACAAGGGAGGAGCTGCTAAACTTGAGTGGTCGTGTTATACATGTGTCAGGTTAGCACAAACTGTGAATTGTTGATGTATCACTCTCTAGAGTTCCTATGGATATATATACTTGAAATTGACAAGAAGAAAATATCCTGACCACCTAGCAGACTCTTGTAAGCATTCGAGCGTTAATTGGATGGCTGCAGGTTCGAGGCCGCCCAGGTCCAGTCATGGATTTTTTCTCCTTTCTCCACTTTTCAACATACTTTCTGTAACAACTTTAAACAGGCTGTAGGACCAGGTGTCCTACAGACCTTCAGCACTTCTGCCGTAAGCCTTAAAAAAATTATTTACCTGATGAATATGGTTTGTTTATTTGTTACTGTTGTGGGCACGTGATGTCTCGAACATATTGGAGCACACGTCAAGTCTGAAGTTATTGACCATCAACAGGAGGACCGGCCGAGAATAATGTATAGCTGAAAGAAACATTGCCAACTAAGGGACTCAAGTGTGGAGGGCTTCCATGTGTTAGGAAATTGAAGTTGGCTGTCAGTATGCTATCTGGAAGTGAAGATTAGTTAGTTTTACAATAGGTTTATAGTTTCTATAAGCTGCATAAACAGCAGTGTGTAGGTTTTAGCTAGTTAGATGCACAAACAGCACCTTTTTTTCATATTACTGCCTAAGGACACATTTTGTGTATGCATCATTTTTGTTCAAACATCATGGTCTAGGGGAAGCACCCAGGCCTTCTCCTTAAGACATTCCACTTTAAATCTGAACCCCCTTCAAAAAAAATCCTGACTACGTCCCTGCACTTGAGGACACCAGACACTCAGTTAAGGCTCTAATGTATTCCTTAGTAAATAAACTGACCTGAAAAATCAGGACACCTTGATAATCAGGACACCTTGATAATCAGGACACCTTGATAATCAGGACACCTTGATAATCAGGACACTACTTGTTGGTCCCTGACCCAAGGTGTCCATATTATACTGATATCACTTGTTTGGTCACATGACTTGCTTTGAGGAAATAATCCATTTCTTCATTATACAAGCACTGTACAGACAGTAATAGTTGGCATTTATCACTAAAGAAATAATTCCCATATCAAACTTGAGAATTGGATGAAAGCATCCATTACATAGGTCAGTGATCAAAATCTGTCTAATCTGAACAAAAGACATTTGGTTCACTATTAATTGTAACTGTCTAATGAATCCTATAATAGTATTTAGTTGAAGTGTACTGGTGAATATCACCTTATTCAAGGAGTTTGAAAATATCTTATTCAATTGCAGTAGAACTATGGGAATGTAAGTTATGGGAATTTGTTCCCAGCAATGGATTACCCATGATGGTACAAGTCTCAACTCCGTATATTATCTCGTTCACAAGTTACAACCATTTTAGTAAGTGCCAGTAAATTATTTTCCAAACATTTGCAGTACAAATCCATCTTTCTGTTGTTGCTACTTCGCAGGACTGCAAATTATACACTTTACCCCCCAGAGAAGTCTTGCCTATTAACTCTGGTGCCATCCTTTCTTTGAAAGGATGCGCAAGTGTTCACCAGTCATAATAATGTTACAAAAATGGTAAACAAACAAGCATAAGGAACAATTAGGAATTTTAAGCTCAATTTGGGATCATAGAAAAGTAGGGAAACAAGAGAGGTCGCCTACACCTGCAGATATACTAGTGGACATTTAATCACTACAGTCATGGTTATACACTGAAGTAGGGATTAAATGTTCACTAGTGTGTCTTCAGCTGTAGATGACCTCCCTTGTTCCCCAACTATTTTCTATGATCTCTAATCGAACTTAAAATTCTTCAATTCCCTTATACTAGTATATATATATTATACATGTACACATATGCATTCACACATGCACATGCACACACACACAAACACACACACATGCACACACACGCATGCATGCACCCACACATGCACACAAACGCACGCACACACACAAACGCACACACACACACACACACACAAACGCACACGCACACACACTACAGTTTTGCAATAAGATAAGTTAGACACTAACCGTTGTCACATAGATATGTTTTCACACAAAATTACATACTTAATAAGACATATGTACGTTTATTTACTTGCACATATATATGTACACAACAAACAACAATAAATTGTAGGCATTGCTTTAACTTACACCAAACATCTGACTAAATTGAGAAATATTGTACTGTATGCCAGTGCTTCAGGTGCAGTCCATCTGATGGGAATTTAGTGCCAGCATGAGCATCATATATTTCAACATCACGAGCATCATATATTTCAACATCACGAGCATCATATATTTCAACATCACGAGCATCATATATTTCAACATCACGAGCATCATATATTTCAACATCACGAGCATCATATATTTCAACATCACGAGCATCATATATTTCAACATCACGAGCATCATATATTTCAACATCACGAGCATCATATATTTCAACATCACGAGCATCATATATTTCAACATCACGAGCATCATATATTTCAACATCACGAGCATCATATATTTCAACATCACAAGCATCATATATTTCAACATCACGAGCATCATCTAGCAAACATGACATACCAAAACCAGCAACTTTCACAAGGTGATTTTCTCCAACCAAGCAATTGCATGCTGCCAAATCTCTGCATAAAAACAATACAGAATATTATAATATAACAGTATATGGTTATCACTAGGTCTGTGTCAAATATACAAGCATAATAAAAGGCATAATAGGCTAGAGTGCTATGTCAGCATAATGTTAACTTATTAGGTGAACTATGGAGCTTAATTCCATGAAAATAAATCAATATTCCCTAATAGAGCAGTCAGTGGAAACTGCAATAGAGCACTCGAATGCATTATACATAACTCCTCAGATCAATACTCTCTAATAGAACACTCACTTTTGTAGTGAAATACTCTAATAGAACAATGATCATAAGAAATGTTGCTAACCTAAGAGCATAATGCAAGCATAGTGGGAACACTGAAGAGCATAATGGGTGAAAAATTCCTGAAAGTATTCGGGCAAAATTTTGAGAATATTTGACTCAGGCCTAGTTAGCACCAACTCTAGTAGCAGAGTAGACCAGGGCTAGTCTACTGCAATGTCTCACACTGCTGCCAACAGCTGTGCTTTAATGTGTGTAGGAAGTACAAAGGAACTAACCTATGTATTATGCTGAGCTTTTCAAGGTAGGCCATTCCAGTAGCAATTTCCTGTCCCGTGTGTACTAGTGTCACAGGCTGAAGGTCAGCTCCTTCAGGGCCCTGGATAAAATATAACAAGTTTCCATTCTCCATAAATTCAGTAATGATAAAGAAAGGTATTTGCTGAGTGCAGACACCAACTAGCTGTACCAAATGAGGGTGCTTTATGTTTTTCATCACTGAAGCTTCTTTGAGAAACCCTACCACAGATATGGTGTCATCCTGTTGAAATAAGAACATTGAGCATGTACATTATGTTACAATGCAAACATAATGGAGACCCTCAAAAGAATGCCATAAATGTTTTTCGCTTGTTACTAAGGACGTTTAAATTATGTATCCATAATCTTACATATATATTTGCATGCAAAGTAAAACTCATGAATTTAGGATATCTCACTAATGAGAACATTTAAAACAGTCTTGAATATGCACTTGGGTTACAAAATTTGGACAATCATTTTCAAATTCTATTCTTTGTTAACCACTATACTGACATAGCTGTATTTTTACTAGGATGAGTACATGGTGTAGATATTGTGGTCAAAAGTGTTGGTATCTAGTCTGTAGTTACATGGGAAATTGTAGCAAATCAAGTTTGTCTGAAAAATCTACTCCTAGCCCAACAAGTGTATCACACAATATTAGAATTTTCATAGACAAAATCAATTTGGGGTTCTTACATTACTCTATTGGTCCTAAGTTAATGCTAATACTTTGAAATACCTTGAAGGTCTTTACAGCAACCATCTTTCTGATTGGTTTCAATACTGCCTGGTATACTTCACTATATTGGCCAGCGCCTAACTTGACACCAATTGCTAAATCACTTTCTCTTGATTTCCCATTTGTCTACTTCATGGAAGAGATTGTTTACTGGTGGTTTAGTTGGTTTTACTACAGGGTAATTTAGGGTTGTGATCAGTCTGCATGATTGATTTGAGTGATGGCGTCCTAACAATCACAATATAGTGAAAATTGCTTCTGGATAGATGTAGTAGCGATCTTTACCACTTGTAATGGTGTGTGTGTCCATTGTATCTCAAACTCAATGATACTGGTCTGCTCTCACTTTCAAGAATCAAAAAACTGCTATTTACGCCACTACAGAGTCAGTGTTCTGCTTCTTCTCTGAACACTGAACCATGGTACCATGAGTGTTTTTCTAAGCTGTTCAGTTTGTCAACATACGAAGTAGGTATCCATCCCATAGCTCCACTATCTGTTTCTCCTCACACCAATCCCCAGCATCATTATATCTCTTGATGTGAATTTTATCACCTTTTTTTTAGGGATAACTGGCCAGGAACAATTGGAGCAAAGTCATGTTTTGCTATAAACATGTCTGGATCATCCACAACATCATCAAGAGCTTCCATTGAGTCCCAACGATTCTTGGTGGTCAGATCACCTCTAGACATCAGACTTTTGTTCTCAGAGTCAACCACGTCACTAACCTGAACAGTACCTGAAACACGATGAACAGCAATACTCAAGAAGTTATAGAAGGCATCACTTTTACAATTATTTACCTAACGATAAGTGATAAGATTTCAGTGATAAGATTTCAATTGTGTCTAAGTAATTTCATTCAAAACAACACTTTGTGGTAGAATTTTATGGAAAATCTGCCAAATTGTCTGATACTACTTTTACTAGCTAGTATTTTTCAGTGTGAATAAAACAATTATCATTGATAGCAATAGGAAGAAGCAAAAAGTAAAGAACACAATCATATGGCTTCATGACAAATGATAGCTAACCAGCTGGGCACACGCGACAATAAAATTGTCCAACTTTGTCTACACTGATTCACCTCGTGTTAGAATAATAATAATAATAATACAAGTGACTAGGTGAATAGTTATTAGCCGTGATGAGTTACACATACATTGTAACAGTCATCCTTAGCTCAGACAATTCCCCCATTGCTGGGCTTTATCCCTTTTCCTTACAACACACACACACACACACAACACACACAACACACACACACACACACAAAATAATACCAACAGACACACTTAGTATCAAAATATTTATGACTGTCTCTGGGAAAACCGGTCTTATCGCCCATTTAAAAGTATCGAGAAACATCGGTTTTAAATATTCAGAGTGTTGCAGCTGGCCAATGGTGGTAGCTACGCATACCAAATTTTCACACGTTTCACAACAATTTCTTACCTCCTGATCATCCACTGAAGAAGTAACCAACAGCTAAGTTTCCTGCCATTTTAGATAGTTTTTGAACCAAGGTTGTCTGTATCAGGCGAGCTCCAGAAGGGTGGGAGGCGAGCTCCAGAAGGGTGGGAGGCGGGGGGCCCTGGAAGGCCAGATTGGTGTTCAAAAATTGAAAAGAAATGTGTTGGGATGAATTAGGCCAAGTTATGGGCCATTCAGACCTCAGAACTGGCTAAAATGAAAGGAAATTTACAGCACAGATCATTGTCCAGCACCACGGAGCTGTACAACCACACACAGCCATCTCCTGGTTGGCCAGGGTTTTATCAAGACCACAGACCACTCGTACGGCTCGCCGCCGTGCTTTAAAAAAGCAGACCACTTTGTTCTGGTCGACTGTGGCAGTAAAACTTGATAGTGCATTCATTAAGTTTTGTGTTTGTGAGAGAAAAAATCTAACTTCCTGTCTTGGGCGATAAGAACGGTTTTTGTAGATCCAGTCACATTTATTTTCAAATAACAATTTTTAGTCATGTCAGAATTAGATGACCAACATCTTTTCACAGATGATGATGATGATGACATCCTAATTTCTAACAGTTTGGACTCCCCCAACAAAATAGGAAGGAATATTATTAGAAGATCCACAAGTGATTACGGAGAAAAATCATATATGCCTTCCTTTTCTGTCAACATTGCATACATCTGAGGAATAGAAATACCAACTAACTACCAAACTACTAACTATACACCTGCCAAACCCTGCATACTTTGTAAATACCAAAGTGTTCTCTAAGTACCACTGTATAATTATAATAACACACTATAGCTACACACATCTATTTCAGTCAACATAAACTACAATGTGTACATACTCTAGGCTTTGAAACTGGATTATTAGATTACATCCTCCTCTCTGAACAAGTTCCTTCGACCTTTTCAGTATCAGGTGTCTATCACAAAAGTGACAATGTAAATAAGCAATAATTACATGTACTGTATAATGATATGTCCATCAGAGGGAGGTTTCTAAGGGCAGAAAACTCATTTGGATTTCCCCACTAATTTGCAACACTAACTGAGATTTCAGGATTTTCAAACTAGGGATCCATCCAGCATGTAGTGAGACACAATTTACAGTTTTACATCTCAGTCAAGTAATGGTTTCTCACAAGATAGCAATGTATTAGTTCAATATTTCAACCAAGATACTCTAATAAAGAAGTCGGATAGCACTGACTACTCTAGTAGAGCAATCATTCAACAAGCCTCCTTTAGAAAATCATATATGTCTCCAGTCATGTTGTCATTAAAGTAGCTAAGTATGTAAATTAGCAGTAGCATGAACCACAGGGAAATCATACAAGTGGTAATCACCATTAAGGAATGTAGCTAAAATCATTTGATGGCCAATAAATATTCCTCTCCCATACTCCCTAGAAGTTAATTCTCACTTGCTCTCAAGATGGCTTATATGACTTATTTGATGTTAGTGGACAAGACCAAAACACCAACATGGTCCCACATTGACAAGTAACAAACACCAACAACATGACCCAACATTAGGGAATGACCTGGGAACATTACACACAAAACATGTCCTCACCTTTCTTAGTTTTCTTTGCCAGATATTTACTTGTCTTAACTGTCCTGGTACAAGCTTCTTTTGCTTCATTGACACTCTTTTTCAACTCTACAATATGATAACATCAACTATGAATATTATGTGTTTATGTAGTGGTCACCTCTGTCACATTCCTTTTCGATGGTATTAGCAGACTTGTGAAATTCTTCCAATCTTCCATACATTGATGTCAACAAGTTGGTATTAAAAGTCCTGTACATTAAAGTGATGGTACAACAATAATGTGAATGGCTTCCATACCATTGCCATTTGCTCATGGCTATAATAAAAATGTGTGTTTCACTGTTTACAGAACAATTATGAACTGGTGAAATCATGAGCAATGAAATTATTACTACAAAACTAGAATAATATCAGTGAGTAGTCTACTATCTAATGACACAGTAAACCATTTCCATGCAACAAGTATATCAGAAAGTAGACTAGCTACACTGTCATAGTAACATAAACAACATAATCTTCTTCATTACACATTCCACCAGTTGTTTGGTGAGAAGTTTCAAAAGTGTATGACACATTTACCATATAGCCGGAAATTTTTGAGGCACAAAACTTTTGCGAATTTTGCGAGTAATGATAGCTTTGTGAAAATATAATTGTAAAATGTTTTAGGTTATACACATAGCTATTACCTCACCAAGATCGTTTTCTAGACTTTCATGAATTAAAAACGTGAAAATCATGTTTTACACAGTTTTGCAAAAGTTTGATCCCTTGAAAATTTCCCACTATATGATAGTACATAAAGTGGAACCTCAGTTATTTTAATGTTCTTACTATTTTAAGATTATTTATACACAGTTTTTAGAGATATGGACTTTTCAGACTTATGGACCACCCCTGGTCCCAAGGGGTTCGGATAACTGAGGTTCCACTGTACAAGGGTTATACTACAGTGGATCATCACTAATACACAGCTCTGTCCTCAAGACAAAGTCAGATTAGCGAACAGGGCATGTGGGTACACAAAATTATTTTGCCTACTTTTATAAATTTTCATGACTCAACTTTTTATACCATTTACTACAGTCGTGAAATTTTCACTCTTATTCAACATTTAATTGATCATATAACACAAGTTACAGAATACAAATATGCTATTCCAGTACTGAAATATAACCCATCATGTGATGGAGTGTAGTTTATGCCATATTTTCACACGCCTGGTTACTATAATAAACAAAGTCTAGTAATAGAGCATTTGTGACCTGCTGAGCAAGAACTGACCATTTTTGCAAAATTCTATTTTGCCATAAAACTGTACTGGGATAAAAATACGCGTGCTACATGCTCTACATGTGTTACATAATGGTAGGAAACTATACATGTTCATGGCTGGTTAACATGTAAAAAGCCATACCATGCTCTACACATTTTCTCTCCAATGCTGCAAGAGGTGATAAATCTCTTGTACCCTCCACCACAAATTTCTAACGCAGTTCAGGTTGGTCATGTGTTATCATCAAACATCTCATGGTCTCAAAGTAAGTTCAACCCAACACCTCAGTATTGATGTGAAGTATTCTAATCATGTGTGACTTTAGGGGGGGTGGAGGGGTTCACCAGTTTCCAGAAATGACCAGTCAGCTATTTTACAATTAAACATAAGATTGTTATGCTCAAAGAGAACAGTCAACAGATACACTGTAAATCAAGTTCTCACCACTGAAGGTTGGCTGTAGTGTTCTCCTGGTTTCCTGAAATTGTTTTCCGAAAAGTGTGTGTATGTATGTATGTCTTAGTCTGTCCACACTCACACTTGTGTGGGGAAGAAGCTTTATGTTAAAAGTAGTTAGTGTGAGCATGCATGTTACACCTGTGTGTAACACATGTCCTGTCCATGCCTAATACTTGTAGAACAAGGAATTCGATTATTGAGTTGCTGTTTACACAAGCAAAACCACAAAGCCATTATATAACTTTATATAACTTTGCGTGGGCGAGATCAAAGGAAAAAGTGTACTTTAAATTTCATAAAGTACACTCTCAGCCGGCCATCAGCTTCATCGACCACAAAGAGTACTTTATTGCACCACAAAGAGTGCTTTATTCGTTCGATAAAGCACTCTTTGTGGGCAATAAAGCACAGTTGCCCACGTGGCTTAGTGTAGGGGTCATTCCATACCAAATCAACCAAAAAAAATCTCGACCCCTTCGGATTTTCATGAAATTTGGCATAGACATTGGCTCTACTAAGAAACTTTCTCACACCAAAATTTGGCCCATTCTGCTAATCTCTCTTTAAGATATGACCGCTCAAAGTTTATTAGAAAATACTACAGCAGCTTACACAGGTTCAATAAAATGGCCATAACTTTGTCAGTGATTGCCACAGCACCTTTCTGTTTAGAGTGTTGGAATGCTTATTAAATTCTCTTTCAAGTGATATATAAATCATTATAATTACTCAAAGGAAAAGGTCAAACCACAAAAATGTGATTTTTCCCTTTGAACTCAGTTTTTTCAAAAACAGATATTTTAATTGCTTTTATTTTTTGTTCAAATATTCTTCTAATAGCCTTCTTTCATGCCGGTAAGTTTGAGGTTGGGATGACAAGTAGACCATGAGTTATGGCTACATACGTAATTCTTATTGATGTTTACATGCTACAGGGGGTATAACTATGAACACTACTATAACAATACAAACTTTTAAATTCAATTATAGTATGGAATCTCATCAGAATGTGGTCAAGTTGTAATACACATACAGTTGGAGATTAAACTCCATTGCTGAAGGCACACCAATTATACCCATGTTATGTATACCAATGCAGTTATGATAACTGGTGCAAATACCATCAAAAGTCCATAATAGAGATTTTGTACCATATATTGGGAAGGTTTGGTGCTTAAGTTTGATGAAGAAAATAGTTTGACAAAACTGTGAAACTTCATAAGGGTTTTAATTTGGTAATTTTCCAAATAATTTCTCCACTAAGCTTTTCTGTTATTATTCTGTATAGTGCCTGTCTGACATATACTTCACAAAGTCACAAGGAAAACTCCAGATGGGAACAACACAGACATTAGCATAATAGCATTGCCTTGTCATCAGAGATACTATAGCAATTTAGGTGGTAGAGTATAGACTGTCTGTGAGATCAAGACCTCTCTATATTTACTCTGTATATCGGCATGAATTATCAAAAATGTATTGCACCAGTAACACAGAAAACTTCATAATATTTATGGACATCAACACAGACAAAAGCATCGTTGCATATTTCAAAACCAAAAAATAGTGCTGGGCGGTATTGAAAAACCGCAAACGGTATACCTTCCATAAAAAGTATCATGGTATTACTAAATATCACGGTATTACTAAATATCACGGTATTACTAAATATCACAGTATTAATGTAAAAGCCATTAGTATTAAAGTAACTGCCATTTACCTCAACAAAAGCACCAAATACCCATGGTAGGTCAGCAAACCTCAGGTACAATCAAACTTGTTTACATAGTTTGGTTAGCTGACTATGTCAGCACCTGCCTACAAACATTGTCACATGTCTGGTTAGCTTCTAAATATGGGATGAAACAAGCCCACAGGGAGGCCATAGTGCCCAGACGGTATGGCAGTATTTAAAAAAATGGCAGTATCAAAACCAGTCTGACTTAAATAATATCACAGATTACTAACAATACCAGTATATCGCCCAGCTCTACCAAAAAATAAATTTGTAAAAGAATACTTCGAAACTTTTGAGTATCAGTGGGTTACATTCATTGCTGGACATACGTGCAGTAATTCACCATCAGACACTGTATTCTGATTAATCCTTATTGACTGTACAACACCGACAGTGGTACTATATATGTCCAGCAATGAATGGAATCCATGCACTGATATACTAGAATACTTAACTTTATTTTCAACAAATCCTACCATTTCACACACTTTGTGTTGCTTTTCATGAACTAATGAACCAAATTTAGACCACTTAGCTTAAATTATCATATTTTTAAAATTGATGAAATTATAAAATTTTAGTCTGCATAGATTAAGCAGTATACGTATACACTATATACCCTATCAAATAAGCTATGCTAAGTAACTTTTGTATGTACAATAATAATAATAATAATATATATATATATATATTTAGTGAAAAGAAGTTGGATCCCTATGCAAGTATGTAGTAGCTGATGCGTATTTAGCTTTTCACGTAATTGCTTGCATAACTTATTCTAAAGCAGTAATCAAAAATGCCATGTAAATTTTTTTGCTATACCATATATAGGCAAACACTAAATGTTGTAAGTGTACTGTAGGATATCTTAAACTGTTACTGACTTGATGCATTTTTCATGAAAAATCAGGAGTTGTAGGTCGGTAATTTACACCTCATATTCAACTTGCAAAAATTCAAGAAAATTGGTTTACATTATCAGTGTCCAATTGTGTGTAACTACTCCAGATTACATGGTCATAGCACATTCTATTACTGAGTTACAAAATTTTAAAAACATTATCAGATTTTGGAACAGTGCACTATTCCCCTCTGGGTTTTTCTTTGCACTTCCTTGTGATTTTATGAAATGTAGCTGTTATGTCAAACAACTTTGCATACAGATCTTACAAAACTAATTATACATGTCAACGGAATAGCAGAGAAGTTTGGCAGGGGAGTTGTTTGGCAAAGTAATGAAAACTTAAACCCTTTTCCTTACCAAACTTACAGTACCATAAGATAATTTACCACCAAATCTTCCCAATGTAATTATGGCATACAATCTCTATATGGACTTTTGACAATATTTGCACCAGTTATCATACAGTGACACCTCTATAATCCAACGCTCATTGGGATAAAAAAGTGTGTCGGATTAGCAAGGATGTGGGATTATTGAGGTAGTATCACATAGAAAGTATTTTTGGTATACAAAACAATGTCAGATTATGGAGGTATTCTGGATTAGAGAGGTGTCGGATTAGAGAGGTTTCAGTGTAACTGCATTGATATACATAACATCGATATAATTGATGTGCCTTCAGCAATGGAGAGTATTAATACTTCTGTTTAATCTCCAACTGTATGTGTATTACAACTTGACCACATTCTGATGAGATTCCATACTATAATTGAATTTAAAAGTTTGTATTGTTATAGTAGTGTTCATAGTTATACCCCCTGTAGCATGTAAACATCAATAAGAATTACGTATGTAGCCATAACTCATGGTCTACTTGTCATCCCAACTTCAAACTTACCGGCATGAAAGAAGGCTATTAGAAGAATATTTGAACAAAAAATAAAAGCAATTAAAATATCTGTTTTTGAAAAAACTGAGTTCAAAGGGAAAAATCACATTTTTGTGGTTTGACCTTTTCCTTTGAGTAATTATAATGATTTATATATCACTTGAAAGAGAATTTAATAAGCATTCCAACACTCTAAACAGAAAGGTGCTTTGGCAATCACTGACAAAGTTATGGCCATTTTATTGAACCTGTGTAAGCTGCTGTAATATTTTCTAATAAACTTTGAGTGGTCATATCTTAAAGGGAGATTAACAGAATGGGCCAAATTTTGGTGTGAGAAAGTTTCTTAGTAGAGTCCATGTCTATGCCAAATTTCATGAAAATCCGAAGGAGTCAGGATTTTTTTTGGTTGATTTGGTATGGAATGACCCGTAGGCTAATAGCCTATGGAGCTCACGCCAGTACGACTAATCACCCAAGCCGGTGAAGGCTGATAGCCTCGTCGCGCCGAGTGATCAATCGCCCCAGCCAATACGAGTTACACCACTGGATTGCTTTTATAGACATACCTAAATGCTTCGATGATGGGTGGGAGAAGGTAACGTTGCTGTTACGTTTGTTAATGTAAACGGACAAGTCCTGGAGATATCATGGAAATACTTCACCATGTGACTCACAATAGAATCGATTGTGGGTTGCAAGCAAAACCTGCCAAAAGACGTGATGAACATTTACCATGCCAAACTATGGTGAACTACACGTGATTTACTTTGTTAAACTGGTTTGTGTGTGTTCAGGCTGCTAATAGTTCGTGCAATGCATGTTAATTATGAGTCCTAGTGTATGTTAATTATGAGTCCTATTGTATGGTGAAGCTACACGAGTAGAAAGTTCCATAAATCATTTAAAGCATAGCCTTGCTCGTGCTATATGAAAAATAAAGTACTTGGCGCTTGGCCTCGATGCTAATAAAGCACTTGGCTTCGCCTCATGCTTTATTAGTATCTCGGCCGCACGCCTCGTACTTTATTTTTCATATAGCACGAGCAAGGCTATGCTTTAACATATACTTAAAGTGAAAAAATTGGAAACCAAATGTGAAATTTAACAACTTCACAGGGTAGGACTGTTTATAATAATGCACTATGGCTAACCTATTAGAGATTATCTCCAAGTCTGGTTATCCAGAAGCGGATGCGCATACACACACGAGAACACTGTTTTGAGACATACAAAAATTAGCAGCCCTCGACTCTAATCTATTATCTACAATGTTTGTTATCAACATTCCGAAAGTAGGGAATTCCATCATCTAACTGCACGATGCTGTGCAAGAGACCAGTTATCATGCAATCAGCCACGCAGTGAGTCTTGAGTCACACAAATCTTTACTAGAGTCACGATAAAGGACTCGAGATTGTTTTGAGCAAGACTTCCAGTTGAACCAGGATGGAGATTGGCTAACTAATTGCCTACTGAATTTTTGCGAAGTACACCTGTGTCTCTGTAAACTAAGGCTCCTGTGGTTCACTAGGCTGTCAGCCACTCTCCCCGGCACAATAAAAACTTAAATGTAAATATTACTATAAAACTTATATTGTATTTACAAATATCTTTAATTAATGGGACTCTTGATAATTTCCGTGGGCATTGACGACCCCCTGGATATTTCTTATTGTTACAAACTCACCTTAATGATGGTGATGAAGGAAGCACAACTGATGACCAACAAGACATAGACAACATTCCCATTCCATCAACAGGGAGACCGTGTAGTCATCCTTCAAAGAGTTATGAAGAAAGTTATAAAAATAGACATCTGTCATGAACATCATCTTGATGGGATTACAGCCATATTTCTGTATCATCCTTGTATAGCAGGCCGCACCATAGCCATGATTCCTGTACTCTTGGAGTTTCTTCATCAACAGTTCAATCTCCAGTCTGAGGTTGGTCATGTTGGTGGTACTGCAGTTTTAGGTGTCAGGGATAGCCTTACTGTGACTGTAGTGGCTGTGATAGTAGCTCATCATGGCCAAGTGGTCACGTGTACCATCTCTAACATGTACTGTACAGCAGACCAACCTGTCAGCGTTACTTCTCCTGCTGACTTCACCAGCCCCACCCCCTAGATTGCTGCATCCATGCTAGGAGTGGCTTCTTGCAGTGCATCGAGATTCCGGCGCGCAGGATATGAGGGGGCGAACATGATTCCCGGGTTTGCTCCACGTGTATCAACCTAGCGCAAATGTAGAGTCTAAAATTTGTAATCGTCACTCACCTTCTCTAGTGAATCATAGAATCAAACCTTTCTTTAGTCCTCGCGAGGGGTCCGCAACTCCTTAGAAACCTCGTACAACTTCTTGTTGAAATCTGAAAAATGTCGCAAAGTTCCGTATATTTCATTAAGCATCATGTGTAAATCTAGTAGTAAAGGAAATTAAAACGTTTCGTACATATCCGGATACTAAGGATCACGTGATTTAATTTTTTTTTTTGCAAAAAGTAATGGAATAAAAAAAACAGATGAGTCAAGCTGAACCTCTGCCAAGCGCAGTTCAGAAGAGGTAGTGGGGCGCTCCTAAAGATAATGTGATTAAAGGTATTCTGGATACTAAAGATTTTGCTTGCTGCGAAATCTTGCCATAATTGTTTTGAAATCTTTCCAAATCTCAAAGATCAATCTCATACAGGATTTTTCGTAGTTGTGGACCCCCTGAAACAACTTAGTAACTATAACACCAAAGCACTACGTAATTATAACAAACAACTATACCATATATACAATGATCGAGATAATTTTTATCTTTCTGGTGGAACTCCTTTCCACATGATCTCTTCCAAAACATGTCCACCTACGTTACTGCAATTTGTATGATGGGTAGTTAGAAGCACATACAAGCAATTTAATGTTGTCAGCAACTTCTGGTCAGCATGAGGTGTGCATGTTTATAAATTAATTAGAACACCATAATTTAAATGTGTATTTACATACTCCTATAATTAAAAAAACATGTTTTAGCAATATATACTGGAAAAATTTTTATTTTCAATGGCTCAAGTATAAATTAACAAAACTAGTATCTTTAAGTATGCAGTAATGACCACATAATATATGCTACCACAGTACATTCTTGATAAGAGAAATATCATTAGAAATATACAAAATAAACAAATAAAATTTCCTAAAGGTCTACATATGCCTAAGAGACAATTAAACACACTATACAAACAAGCTACATGTGTTAGTCAGTCTAGTCAGAAAAGATTTGGATCCTGTTATTACAACGGTCTGTGATGTAGATTTTACCATCATTACTAATAGCTAATCCTCCACAAAGAGATGAAAACTGTCCTTGAGCAGAGCCTGAGGATCCAAAGCAGTGCACAAATACACCATCTTTGTCAAAGACAGATACACGACAATTCCCACTTTCTAACACAAGGATGAAGCCATACTTATCTGTAGTAATACCAGTTGGACTAATCAGTTGACCCCTGCCGGTTCCTTGATCACCAAAGTTGCCCACATAGGCACCATCTAGTGTAAATATGGAGATGCAGTGCTGACCATTATTAGCAACAAGCAACTGATCATTGTTGCTCACAGTGATGTAATAAGGATTGGATAAATGGCCTGAACCAAATGTTTGACAAAACTGACCATCACACTGAAATACTGAAATACGGTTACCACTCCATTCAGCAACGTACACTCTGCCATTGTGAACTACAATATCTAAGGGATGGTTCAGTTGACCATGTCCTGATCCACTACTGCCAAACTGAAGCAAATAGTCTCCATTAGGATTAAACTTCTGTACCCTGCAGTTAGTAATATCAGCAACATACAAGTGGCCATCAGGATCAAATGCTACCCCCAGTGGACGATTAAATTGTCCGTTACCATTTCCTTTGCTGCCGATCTTTCTAATTAGTTGGTCTTGACTATTAAACATCCACACACAATTGTTACTGTCATCCCCAACAGCCCATACTCCATCCTTGCCAAACGCAATACCCCGTGGTTGTTTCAGTCCTCCTCCATCAACAATCTTGTTTGGCTTATCCATTGCACGATAGTTTCTGTGCACATTCACAAGGTAAGGACTTCCCTTAATGTGTTGTTTGTTAATAGTAACTGATAGTCTTAGTTCTCCCACATGATTGGCTATAAATGATGCTGAGTAGCTACCATCTTTGTTATCCTTCATTTCTACTGGAATGACATTTCCCCTACTGGACCGTGCTTGACTGGTAATATCATTACCTTCTTTGTGGCAGATGTGATTATGGCGATCTTTAGTGACTATGTTGAAATTAACCATTTCCCCTATTGGAATCATTTTAGGCACGTTTAAAGCTTCGGAATTCACAACGGAAATATTGGGACCGATATAAAGCTTACCAAACTGTGGAAATGACTGATCAAATTCTTTGACGCACTCAAATTCTACAGCAACACTTTCCACTGGCTCAGTTCCCAACTTGCCATAGAGTTCACCCAACCTCTTCACGTTATCCATCACTTGTTTCTTCATCAACAATGCTTCTTGGTCTGACCCTCTCTTCACTGCACTGTTTAGTTCTTTCACACTCTCTAGTTCTGCTTGGGAATGTTCCATCTTCTCCAAATGGAGGGAAGCTTCTTTCTGTTTCTGTCCCAACACTTTATGCAACTCTGTTCTTAGATCATCTTTTTGTTGTTGCAATCGTTGGAGCAACTGTCGTTGCACTTTTTCATAATATGCATCAATTTCCTTGTCAACACTGGTAGCTTTAGCTCCAATCTCATCTTTTACACCATGTACTTTATTGTGAGCAGTTGACAGTCCTTCAATCATCTTCTCTACTGGTTTCATCATGTCATCCATTTGTTGTCGATATTTGTTAGCCACCTTCTTCACAGTATCATGTTCATGTTGTAAATGATCCTTCATGATGCAGTAGTGACACACCAACTGCTCACACGTCTCACAATAAAAATTCAGCTCTATTTCGTGTTCCTGGCATAAAGCAAACTTGGCTTTTGGTTTTACAGTGACGTTCTCTTTCTTAGACTGTACCTCATTGAGTGGCATCATATTATGGTTTTGATACTCTATGCTGTACTTGTGGTAGTCAGTACATCGGCTGCACAAGAAGGCGCTACAATCAAGGCACAGAACTTCCGCCGGGTCTTTCCTAACACAAAGGTCACATTTAGCTTCCTCTTCTCCCTCAACCTTGCGTTGTAGAGCAATTTCATCCAAGAGGCGGTTAATAAAAAAGTTGTTCGGCAAATCTTTTACTCCTCCAGCTGGTACGACGCTAGTTCTCCTACACTCGGGACAAGCGATGCTGGATTTGTCCACTGACTTTTCCTGTAGCTTCGTCAAACACGCTTCACAGTACGAGTGATAACAAGGGAGATATTTAGGATTCTTGTACAGCTCACAACAAACAGGACACGCAAGGTGACCAGTCATCTTCTTCATTTGCTTCGCAGCCATTGTTGCAAGTAGTTATTATAAATCCCGTGCACACACCGCTCTTTTTGTGTTTGGGTGGGGAAATCCCCACCCAAACAAAAGTGATGTAAACAGTGATCTATAAATCAATGGGCAGACTAGTTAGCGACTTTATATTCCTTGCACAGCCAAAATCAGAACCACCAGGGAAGGGTGGGAGAGGTAGCAAGAATAGCTGTATTGATCACATGATTTGTAGTTCCCAAGGTACTGCCTGGATATTCAGGCTGTGAACTCTAGTTCAGGGTCTGGTGTCATGACTAGGTGGTTACAAAAGGTTACACAATTAAGAGATGTTACAGTGTAATAGTGACTAACATTAGAGCAGTGATAATCTGGACAGTACATTACAATATGACAATAAAAATAACCTCAGAAGGTTTACATCCAGTTATATAACCTTACCACAATGGATTGCATTACAATAATAATATTATTTATTGGGGTCACACCTTTGGTGCAGAGCGGTCATTACTAACAGCTTTCTCCAGTTTGGCACCTTTAAGGTGGACTCTCATCCTCGCTGTCACTGTTGTCTTGGTAACTACTAGCAACACTCGTTCAGGATGGTTTGGGTAGTTTTGGTGGTGGTACTTGAGAATCAGATCTCCTCACGTGTGTAGTTGGAGGTGTCATCGGTTGTGGGACTTTATTAGGAACAGGGGGAGGTGGGGATGAGACGGAATTGGAATGCTGAGAGAGAAGAAAACTAGGTGGGTCAACTTCAACATACAGTTGCTTTTCTACTGGTGTGCTGGGACGTATTGGAGATCCTACACTCTCTGGACTTTTATGGAGTTCGGTCCCGTCAGCCAGGGCTAGCATTTACAGGAGGAAGGGGTACGCCATTTTCTGCTATTGTTGATGGTGGCTGTGGTGGCTGCTCTGCATACACCTTGTCTTTGTGTAATGATGATTGTGATGGCTTGTGCACTGGGGGTGGGGGTAGTGCAGGGGCAGAATTGTAAACAGGAGGTGGGGGTGGTGGGGGCGTAGTTGATACAGTTAATGGTGACACAGGCTGACCCGTAGTTTGTGATGTGTAAGGAATCTCAGAGTAGTAGATAGCAGGATCATCTAACTGATCAAAGCTTTGTGATCGTCGTGATAGTCCTGAAGTTGATGATGCACTACGGACAGGCTGTGGAGTAAGACTGCCACTAATCTGGGATCGTGAAATGCCAAGTGATAGAGAATCTAAAACACAAGTAAACAAATCACAACATGTATAGAAACAAAAATGTTACCTTGAAAATCACTAGTTACTGCAGCCAAAGGACATGCCTCTGCTAAATAATCAATAGATTTATTAGGGAGAACACTAGGCCGTTCAATACAAGGGTGGATCCAGGAGGGGGGGGGGGGGGCTTTGGGGGCTGAAGCCCCCCTCCTTCACTTTTAGGCTTTACTTGATCAATATGCTGAATATTATAATGAAATTTTGTCTTAGCATAATTATATGATCACTAATAATACAAATACTCATAAAACCACCTTATAAACATCTTTCCAAGGTATTATCAGTGGATTTATGCTAAAGGTTATGCAACAAGGACCCGGATCAGCATTGGAGGTGTACAAGATCGAGATACTCTAATAGAGCAGTCAGCTAACTACTCTAATAGAACATTCACTGGAAGCATATAATTGGTTCTGTTATGGAATTTTTCCAAATTTGCCTGCACCTATACATACAATGAAGCGCATTGGTCTGTTTAAAGAGCTTCATTCATCTACTTGTGTAGTTAATATGTATGGCAATACTTTATTGAGGTACACAATTTCCATTGAAAAGGTTCTCAAATTCAATCTTGTATTCAAGATTTTTCACTTTCAACATTATTATTCTAACATGCACCTATTCAGTGTTGTGCAATTGTGAGAGGGTGCATCATGTACTTGGTTGTCTGTACCTACCCAAACTTTTCCATTAACAAAATGCTTCAGATAGCCATACCTATAATCTAAAGGCAGTATATTAAATATCTACAGGCAGAAAATGTTATGTGGAAATGTCTCCAAATTGCAATGTTTTAGTATCTATTTTCAAAAATTTCCTGGGGGGGCATGCCCCCAGACCCCCCTAGTTCCAGCATGCGAATCATCTACCCAAGAGATTAATACCTTGAGTTAGCCCCCCCTTTTTATAAATCTTAGATCCGCCCCTGCAATAGCTACAGACAACTCTTGTGAAATATCTTGTAATCTTTGTAAATCACCAACCATAGACATCCTAACATTCTATCACCACACATGATGTCATATGATGTAGATACTCACCATCACTCATCCCATATAGTCCCTAATCAAGGTACAGTACCAGGTACATTCTTCAACCAACCATCTGGAAAGTTGTCTTCTCTCCAGGTCATAGACAGATTGTATTCTATCTGTAGCTTCCTGCAGGTAACAGTACAAAATATTACACCTCCAATTAAAGCACACTAACATGCTGTTTTTTTTTAGCTAACTCAGTCTTCAATGCTTGTACTTCATCAAATTTCTCTGTACAATGTAAAGAAAACACTGATATGATATTGTACCATTTGACCAACTATCAACCTTATTTACATCACTCTTATATGGCAGATTTTATTTGGGTGACTGTTAACATTTTTGTGCGTCAAATTCAATATACAGTACAGCATAATGAACTATGCCATCAATTATAAACTGAACACATGTGGTACATCAAACATTTGCTTTAGAATTTTCAGCTGGTTTTCCAAATATAACATGTCACTACCTATTGTTCCTGTTTCATTGTTAGTTTACTACACCTTCACAATTCATCATTTGTGGCTAATGAACATGTAAAAAGCCATTAACAATAAGAGAGGAGAACTCAAAGGAATTCACACTTTCTGATAGTCTACAAGGACCGAGCTGTCATTTTTCAGTAGCTACAACACCAGTACAGCCTACTGGGAAAGAAGTTCACACCACAGGTGTATGTTCTATTAGAGTGTTCACAGGTGTAAGTGTTAGGGCATGGCTGGACATGCATGTTACGTGCAGGTATTTTAATAATTCAATTATGTTGATGTACCGAGATATTAAGCCACAAAGTCCAGTTACGTCATGCTGTGATGTAAGACAAAGAACCGGAAGTATTTTTATTACAATGGGAAAGAGTGAAAGTCTAATGGCCAGGTGGCAATATCAAGCTCTCCTTTTCAACCTAATAGTGTTCCAAGATTATTTGAATGCTCCGCTGGAAAACAGTAGCGTAATTGTTCTGTAGTTGTCTGTAGCAGCTCATCCTGTGTGCTAAGCTCACACTTCATTATGCTTCACGGAAGAAAGATTAGTTCGATTTGTTTACAAAGTTGGGTTAGCAGTACCATGAAAAATCTATATTACATTTTCCTGAGTCACTTCTCTGCCTGGTAGGGATAACATTTCGGGCATATCTTGCCAGTGGCGTCATCACAATTGTTTTTCCTCACATTTCTCTACCTCCATCAGCTGTATGGGACCCTTAAAATGTATTCAAAACATCTAAAAATAAACTTAGACGTGCACTGTACTGTTGATTTACAGTCCCTTTAACAGGCATTCTCGTGCATTCTTCACCACAAGACCAACGTAAATTCACTTACTATCTCCCATAGGCTTGTAATTGGTTGCAGTACAAGTTCTTACCATGTTTCAAGTTGTTACGCTAGATATGACGTGAAAATAAATCGAATCTAGCTGTACATAGATGTTTCTGTCGCTTTAATGGCACCCTACGCATACTGAAGTTTCTTTGTCTGATATGTGTTATGATGTAATATATTTGAAATACACTAAAACGTGTTATATCTACTAAACAAAATAAACTGACCAAATTACATGCACCAACCTATCCCACTAGTAGCAAGGATTGATAATAGCCAAAGTGTATTTTTGCCATTTCAGTGGACCTTTAACACACGTGCTATTAGAGTGTAACGTGCTCACACTGGATACCTTTAACATGAAGCTTCTTCGCTGCACAATTGTGGGTGTGGACAGACAAAGACATACATCGCAATTGATAAACATTCAGAAATGTCAGACTTGTATAATGGCTGTAAAAAGTTTGGGGCATTGTCATTTACATCAAGAATTTCTATGTAAACAAGAGCAGTTGAAGAGAAAGGGGGAGTGCCCCCATCTCTTACTAATATGCTGTACACAAACACTTTTTGGGAAACAATTTTAGGAAACCAGGAGTACACTACAGCCAACCTTCAGCCAGTGTTTGGGACACAACTGGTTTAATATTGCCACACACCCTGTAAACTAACACCATCACTGATTTACTTAGTTTTATTTATAATTTGTCTATTGTTCAACACTTAAATATAACAAAGAGTGTTCATTTTATCACACACAAAAACTGTTGCAGTTTTTACCTACATTCATCATACAGTACGATAGTACTGTCATACAGTACGATAGTACTGTATAGTAAGGGACCACAAAGGAGTAGGTGTGGACCACAAAATAACATCACTCAAAAAACAGCCTCAATTTCCCCTGACGACAATGAGGCAGTATTGGTTACGTAAAACTAAGCCCAAACAAGCTTTCAAATTGACCCGAAACGCTTTCAACAAGTTGCTATGGAATTTAAAAAATAATTTATTTAATGGAATTTTCTACTGACTGACTGGCTGCCTGATGCCTTCAGACAAGCGTAACTCGATAAAGGCTAAGGCTATAGGGTTGATTTTTTCACTGTTTGACATCACTTCAGCCCAAGAGATACCTTTCGGCATACCACAGTACGTACAATGCATTCTTCATGGACTTACCAGTGTCCTTCTTTGTGTCCCATTCATCTTTGCTGACAGTGAAGGGTGTAGATTTGGCGGTAGTTCGTGATGGTTTCCCTTCGTAACGGAAATCATCCATATTTTTCATAGTGGCTGTTATGATTGCAGAGGTGCTTTTCGAATAGTTCTTGATTCGTACTGCTGTATAACGGGTTGAACATAGCCGACAACAAAGCGTAATGGATGCTTCACTTTTCAGACGATAATTGATATAACTGGGGTGCACGGCACCATTTCTTTCTTTCGGTTGTGGATTGTAGAGGTGCTTTTCAAACAGTTCTTGATTCGAAATGCTGTGTAACAGGTTGAACATAGCTGACAATGAATTGTAATGGATACTTCACTTTTCAGATGATAGTTGATATAGTTGGGGTGTGCGGCGTCATTTCAGATGCGGTATGCATGGGTTAACCATTCATAATAATTATTTGCAAAAAAAAGTTGACAAACAAGTACATAAAATTTTTTTGGAATTTTCAACTAGAGTAGGGACCATAGCACATCGATAAAAAGTACTGAAACAAGTTGGAGTAGTACACAATATTAAATCACTGTAAAGCAATAAGTATTATATCCCTATTGTGCATTTCCATTATGGTATCTTGAGTACAGTAGGGATATAACACTTTTTATTGTTTTACTGTGATTTAATGCATGTTGTGCACCACTCCAGTTTGTTTCACTACTTTTTATCGATGCGCTATGGTCCATACTCTAGTTGAAATTTTGTGTACTTGTACAAGTAAGCCACCTAGTAACATTTTAAAATGTCTTAAGTATTAAAATTATATTCAGATATTTCCCGAAGGGTCACCACATCCATGTCGCCTGGGTCACCAACACTTTGGAATTCACGTACACTATCTGAAAAAATCCAATTAGAAACCCATAAATATTTAGAAATCCTGAAATCTGAAATTATGTAAAAATCCGATTTTTTCGTTTTTGTTCATTCACAAACTCAATTACCAAGTTGGACATGCAATCGGCGAGTCTTCTTGAGTCACACAAATCTTTACTAGAGTCACAACGAAGGATAAGATCAAAGCAAGACTTCCAGTCAAACCACGATTAGGATTGACTAGCTAATTGCCCACTGGATTTTGTGAAGTACACTTGTGTCTCTGTAAACTAAGGCTCCTGTGGTCCCCTAGGCTGTGTCAGCCACTCTCCCCGGCACAAGTAGCAGGGTGTAAATGTCACTGTAAAACAATTATATTGTATATACAAATATTTAGAATCTTGTACACAATGTTGATATTTTGCGTGGGCGTTGGTGACCCCTCAGATATTTCTTATTGTTACAAACTCACCTTAATGATGGTGATGAAGGAAGCACAACTGATGACCAATAAGACATATATAGACAACATTCCCATTCCATCAACAGGGAGACTGTATAGTCATCCTTCGAAGGGTTATGAAGAAATTATTATAATAGACATCTGTCACGAACATCATCTTGATGGGATTACAGCCATATTTCTGTATCATTCTTGTTGAACAGGCTGAAGATGGCTGCACCATATAGCCATGATTCCTGTACACTTGGAATTTCATCAACAGTTCAGTCTCTAGTCTGAGGTTGTTCATGTTGGTGGTACTACAGTTTTAGGTGTCAGGGATAGCCTTACTGTGACTGTAGTGGCTGTGATAGTAGCTCACCATGGCCAAGTGGTCACGTGCACCATCTCTAACATGTATTGTACAGCAGACCAACCTTTCAGTGCTACTTCTCCTGCTGACTTCACCAGCTCAGGCCCCTAGATTGATGCATCCATGCTAGGAGTGGCTTCTTGCAGTGCACCGAGATTCCGGCGAGCAGGATAATACAGGCGCGGACACGACTCCCGAGTTTGCTCCACGTGAATCGACCTAGCGCAAATTGGCGTAAATGTATAGACTCCACTAGAAAATTTGTAATCTTCACTCACCTTCTCCGTTGAATCAAACCTCAGAACTTTCTATAAATCTAGAATTGAAACTTTTCGTACGTATTCGGATACTTATAATTAGGATCACATGATTAAAGTGTTCCGGATACTAAAGATTTTGTTTGCTCTGAATATACTATCTATGCCATAAATTGTTTGATCTCTTGTCAAATCTCAAACGTTTGAAATCTCGTGCAGGATTTTTTGTAGTTGCTGACCCCCCGAAACAACTCAGTAAACAAAACTACGCACAAAACACAACATAACAAACAGTTACATACATTAAATTTCTGGTAGAACTCTTGTCCACATGATCTCTTCCAAAACATGTCCACAGACGTTACTGCAATTTGTATGTTGGGTAATTAGAAGCACATACAGCACATGGAAGCAATGTTGTCAGAAACTTCTGGTCAGCATGAGGTGTGCATGTTCACAAATTAATTAGAACACCATAATTTAAAATATGTAATTATATACCCATGTATACCACAAAAAATTTTAATAGAACATGAGTAGTGACATTTCATAATAGTGAAAATTTTACACTTGTTCAGATAATTAGGGATTTCCCCTTTTCACCCTATGGTCCCTTTCTATTTTCCATGCCTTAAATATAAATTAACAAAACCAGTATCCTTACGTAAGCAGTAATGACCACATAATATATGCTACCACAGTACATTCTTGATAAGAGAAATATCATTAGAAATATACAAAATGAACAAATAAAATTTCCTAAAGGTCTGTATATGCCTAAGAGACAATTAAGACACTATACAAACAAGCTACATGTGTTAGTCAGTCTAGTCAGAAAAGATTTGGATCCTGTTATTACCACGGTCTGTGATGTAGATTTTACCATCATTACTAATAGCTAATCCTCCATTAGGAGATGAAAACTGTCCTTGAGCAGAGCCTCTGGATCCAAAGCAGTGCACAAATACACCATCTTTGTCAAAGATAGATACACGACAATTCCCACATTCTAGCACAAGGATGAAGCCATACTTATCTGTAGTAATACCAGTTGGACTATTCAGTTGACCCCTGCCGGTTCCTTGTTCACCAAACTTGCCCACGTAGGCACCATCTAGTGTAAATATGGAGATGCAGTGGTGACCATAATTAGCAACAAGTAACTGATCATTGTTGGTCACAGTGATGTAAAAAGAATTGGATAAATGACCTGAACCAAATATTTGACAAAATTGACCACCACACTGAAATACTGAAATACGGTTACCAGCACATTCAGTAATGTATACTCTGCCATTGTGAACTACAATACCTAAGGGATGATTTAGTTTACCATGTCCTGATCCACCACTGTCAAACTGAAGCAAATAGTCTCCATTAGCATTAAACTTCTGTACCCTGTGGTTATTATAATCAGTAACATACAAGTGGCCATCAGGATCAAATGCTACCCCCAGTGGATAATTAAATTGTCCATTACCATTTCCACTACTGCCAATCTTTCTAATTTGTTTGTCTTGACTATCAAACATCCACACACAATGGTTACTGTCATCCCCAACAGCCCATACTCCATCCTTACCAAATGCAATATCCCGTGGGTGTTTCAGTCCTCCTTCATCAACAATCTTGTTTGGCTTATCCATTGCACGATAGTTTCTGTGCACATTCACAAGGTAAGGACTTCCCTTAATGTGTTGTTTGTTAATAGTAACTGACAGTCTTATTTCTCCCACATGATTGGCTATAAATGATGCTGAGTAGCTGCCATCTTTGTTATCCTTCATTTCTACTGGAACGAAATCTCCCCTACTGGACTGTGCTTGACTGGTAATATCACTATCTTCTTTGTGGCAGATGTGATTATGGTGATCTTTAGTGACTATATTGAAATTAACCATTTCCCCTTTTGAAATCATTTTAGGCACATTTAAAGCTTCGGAATTCACAACGGAAATATTGGGACCGATATAAAGCTTACCAAACTGTGGAAATGACTTATCAAATTCTTTGACACACTCAAATTCTACAGCAACACTTTCCACTGGCTCAGTTCCCAACTGGCCATAGAGTTCACTCAACCTCTTCACGTTATCCATCACTTGTTTCTTCATCAACAATGCTTCTTGGTCTGACCCTCTCTTCACTGCACTGTTTAGTTCTTTAACACTCTCTAGTTCTGCTTGGGAATGTTCCATCTTCTCCAAATGGAGGGAAGCTTCTTTCTGCTTCTGTCCCAACACTTTATGCAACTCTGTTTTTAGATCATCTTTTTGTTGCTGCAATCGTTGGAGCAACTGTCGCTGCACTTTTTCATAATATGCATCAATTTCCTTGTCAACACTGGTAGCTTTAGCTCCAATCTCATCTTTTACACCATGTACTTTATTGTGAGCAGTTGACAGTCCTTCAATCATCTTCTCTACTGGTTTCATCATGTCATCCATTTGTTGTCGATACTTGTTAGCCACCTTCTTCACAGTATCATGTTCATGTTGAAAATGATCCTTCATGATGCAGTAGTGACACACCAACTGCTCACACGTTTCACAATAAAAATTCAGTTCTATTTCGTGCTCCTGGCATAACGCAAACTTTGATTTTGGCGTTACAGTGACGTTCTCTTTCTTAGACTGCACCTCATTGAGTGGCATCATGTTGTGGTTGTGCCACTCTTTGCTGTATTTGTGGTAATTAGTACATACGCTACACAAGAAGGCGCTACAATCAAGGCACAGAACTTCCACCGGGTCCTCCCTAACACAATGGTCACATTTAGCTTCCTCTTCTCCCTCAACCTTGCGTTGTAGAGCAATTTCATCCAAGAGGCGGTTAATGAAAAAGTTGTTCGGCAAATATTTTACCCCTCCAGCTGGTACGACGCTCTTTCTCCTACACTCGGGACAAGCGATGCTGGATTTGTCTACTGACTTTTTCTGTAGCTTCGTCAAACACACTTCACAGTACGAGTGATAACAAGGGAGATATTTAGGATTCTTGTACAGCTCACAACAAATAGGACACGCAAGGTGACCAGTCATCTTCTTCATCTGCTTGGCAGCCATTGTTGCATGCAGTTATTATAAATCTCGTGCACAGACCGCTCTTGTGTTTGGGTGGGGAAATCCCCACTCAAACGTAGTGATGTAAATAGTGATAATTTGATCACATGATTTGTAGTACCTGGATATTCAGGATGTGAACCCTTGTAGATCTAGCTCAGGGGCTGGTGTAGGTCCATATCATTATTAGGTGATTACAAAAGGTTACACAATTAAGAGATGTTACAGTGTAATAGTGACTAACATTAGAACAGGTGATATAATCTGGACAGTACATTACAATATGACAACAATAATAACCTCAGAAGGTTTACATCCAGTTATAACCTTACCAAAATGGATTACATTACAATAATAATATAATTATTTAGCAGGGTCACACCTTTGGTGCAGAGCAGTCATTACTAAAAGTTTTCTTCAGTTTGGCACCTTTAAGGGCCTTAGCTAGTGGACTCTCATCTTCACTGTCACTATTATCTTGGTAACTACTAGCAACACTCGTCCGGGATGGCTTGGGAAGTTTTGGTGGTGGTACTTGGGAATCAGATCTCCTCATGTGTGTAGTTGGAGGTGTCATTAGTTGGAGGTGTCATTGTTTGTGGGACTTTATTAGGAACAGGGGAGGTGGGGATGAGATGGGCATGGAACGCCGAGAGAGAACAAAACTGGGTGGCTCAACTTCCACATACAGTTGCTCTTCTACTGGTGTGCTGGGACGTATCGGGGATCCTACACTCTCTGCTCTCTTGCGAAGTTGGGTCATCAAGTCATCCCACCAGCCAGGGCTGGCATTTACAGGAGGAGGGAGTACACCATTTTCTGTCACTGCTGATGATGAAGGAAGTTACTGCTCCAGATACACATACACCTCATCCTTGTGTAATGATGGCTGTGATGGCTTGTGTACTGGAGGTGGGGGTGGTGTAGTTGATACAGTTAATGGTGACACAGGCTGACCCGTAGTTTGCGATGTGGAAGGAAAATCAGAGTAGTAGATAACAGGATCATCTAATTGATCAAAGCTTTGTGATCATTGTGATAGTCCTGAAGTTGATGATGCATTACGGACAGGCTGTGGAGTAAGACTGCCACTAATCTGGGATCGTAACATGCCAATTAGCAAGTGATAGAGAATCTAAAACACAAGTAAACAAATCAGAACATGTACAGAAACAAAAATGATACCTTGAAAATTAGTGTTGCACCGATAATCGGTTGAATAATCAGTAACAGCCGATATAAGGTGATTTTGCAAGTATCGGTATCGGCTACGAAGAAGAAATTAGCAGGGGGCCCAGACAACATTCCAGCAGGGGTCCCAGACAACATTCCAGCTCGAATACTTAAGGAACTTGCATATCAGTTGACACCAATGCTTACACACCTATTTCAACAATCTTGGCGATATACCACAGGAGTGGAAGTCTGCATTTGTAACTCCAATATTTAAAAAAGGCAAAAGATATGATCCATCTAACTATCGTCCAGTGTCCTTAACATCAGTTGTCTGCAAAACGTTGGAACATATTTTAGTCAGTCAGATTATGAAACACCTGGAACAAATAGTATATTGTGTAACAACCAGTATGGATTTAGAGCTAGACGCTCTTGCGAATCACAACTCCTGCTAACAATTGATGATTTTGCTCGTGCATTAAATAACAGATTACAAGTTGACATTGGAATTCTGGACTTCTCAAAGGCATTTGATAAAGTTCCACATGCCAGGCTTGTGAAGAAATTAGACTATTACGGAATACGAGGGAAAACACTTCAGTGGATTACATCTTTTCTACACAACAGATCACAGCAAGTAGTCATTGAGGGCACATACTCATCCCCATGTAAAGTCACTTCTGGAGTACCTCAGGGTACAGTTTTAGGACCAACACTATTTCTACTATATATTAATGATCTAATATCAAATATTCATAGCACTGTTCATTTATTTGCTGATGACTGTCTTATCTATCGACCAATAAATTCTCCTAATGATCATCAGTTATTACAACTACACTAAATACACTAAATACTTGGGCTAAAACATGGCAACTGAAATTTAATGTTGACAAGTGTTGCATTCTCCAGTTATCCAAACACCACCATAAAACAACATTTCTTTATCACATGTCAAACAAACCCCTCAAAATTGTTGAACAGCATTCTTACCTTGGAATAATAATAGATCACCATCTTTCTTGGGGACCACAAGTTAACCATGTATGCAACAAGGCAACCAGACTAATCGGTTTTTTACAACGTAACTTAAGAAACTGTTCACGTGCACTTAAAGAACTAAGCTATAAACAATTTATCTTACTTGTGCTGGAATATGCTGCTGAAATTTGGGACCCATACCACCTAAAGGACATAAATAAAATAGAAATGATACAACATAGAGCAGCTAGATTTGTACTGAGTCGACCATGGAGAAGGAATATGCGAGATAGTATAACTGAAATGCTAACATCATTAGGATGGCCACCACTCCAATTAAGGAGAAAATGTGCAAGATTAACTCTATTACCATACAAGATTAACTCTATTACCATACAGGATTATCCACAACCTAACTGAAATACCTAACAGCTACTTACCAACATTATCACCTGTCACCATTACAGGATCTAATCATGAACAAAAATTCCTACACTATTATACATCAATAGAACATCTCATTTTTTCCAAGAACAATACCAGAATGGAATGGACTACCACAAGACATCATCAACCAACAAACTATTGACAGCTTCAAACAATTATTATACAATCACTTTTAAGGTACATTAGCACTTTTGCCCCAGGCGAGCTCTGCTAATTAAACAATATAATAATTATTATTATTTGCCGATAACCTAAACCCACAATCAATCATTAACGACAGTAATAAACTCGTGACAGTATTAAAAGAAAGCAAAGACTGCAGAGGTAAGCGGTAAATATTTATTTGCTGTACCAGTTTATAACTATTTAGGCTTGTTTATCTGTGAATAGTGTGGCTGCAAGGCTGTGTATATTTATCGACCGCCCACACAATTAACCAATCACTATTTGCAAAGGGTCCACCAAAACCTTGCTTGAGAAGCTGACTTAGGTGTTAACACTGGTAGCAAACATTGTAGAATCGGCCACCCACGCAAGTAATTAAATTATTGCAATTAATGTTATACACACACATAAACTTTAGATGATTTTTGCTCCTTTTCCCCTGACATATAGAATTGAAGAATATTGGCATATCGGCTACAGGAATGAGTGAAAAATTGGTATCGGTAAATGTAAAAATATGCATATCGGTGCAACACTATTGAGAATCACTAGTTACTGCAGCCAAAGGACAAGCCTCTGCTAAATAATCAATAGATTTCTCAGGGAGAACACTAGGCCGTTCAATAGCAACAGACAACTCTTGTGAAATATCTGTAATCTTTGTAAATTACCAACCATAGACATCCCAACATTCTATCACCACACATGATGTCATATGATGTAAAGTGATGTAGATACTCACCATCACTCCCATATAGCCCCTAATCAAGGTACAGTACCAGGTACGTTCTTCAACTAACAATTTGGCAAGTTGTCTTCTCTCCAGGTCAGACGGACTGTATTCTATTTGTAGCCTCCTGTAGTTAACTACAAAATATTACACCTCCAATTAAAGCACACTAACTTGCTGTTTTTTAGCTAACTCAGTCTTCAATGCTTGTACTTCATCAAATTTCTCTGTACAATGTAAAGAAAACACTGATATGATATTGTACCATTTGACCAACTATCAGCCTTATTGTGATGTTGATATGTATTATAAATAATCGTGATGTTGTGACATCACATGCAAATGTATAGTAGTTAACTAAATGCGGTGGCACATACTGTTGTGGAAGAACACAATCTAGAAAACAAGTCTGATACAGTTCATTGTGAATAAATCTTACTATGTAGTTTAAAGCTTACCTGTTAGAAACCATTCAATTTCTAAGGATGTTATTATTCATTATACTGGTTGTATTAAACTGTAGCTGTCTATGGCCTTAATTGTGTCGAACAGGTTTACACGATTTCACCGTATATTAAATAGATCATACAAAGCTGCGCATGCACAATGCTGAGTTATAACATCGTGATAGTTATCGTAATTATGATATGTTGCATCCTACAATCGTGAAAGTAGCAAAGTGTCACAATCCCTCAGCACTAGTCAAGGGACTTGGTAAGTGCTTATCTACATACATGCAGACTACTCATGTGATTACTCGAAGCACCTTCATCCCTCAGGTGGCTCTATACTTAATGTTAATGAGTTTGAAGAAATAGCAGCAGCAAGGGAAGCATTAAGGTCCCTAACAGTAGATCTCATCAAGAGTATATAATGGGGAGCCCTCCCCATTATATACTCTTGATCTCATTAATAGCACTCAGGCCTCTATTTGAGGCCAGACGTATGTGCTGAGCTTATAATCAAGACAGGTGTTTATTCGAACAGTAATGATATGGACCTAATAATGATATGGACCTAATAATGATATGGACCTACTCCAGACATTGTCAATCCTTAATTAAATTCCTCATGCTTTTAAATAAAGTGGTCTATTCTTGCTCTCAAGATGGCTTATATGATTTACAAGACCAAAACACCAACATGGTCCCACATTGACAAGTAACAAACACCAACAACATGACCCAACATTAGGGAATGACCTGGGAACATTACACACAAAACATGTCCTCACCTTTCTTAGTTTTCTTTGCCAGATTTTTACTTGTCTTAACTGTCCTGGTACAAGCTTCTTTTGCTTCATTGATACTCTTTTTCAACTCTACAATATGATAACATCAACTATGAATATTATGTGTTTATGTAGTGGTCACCTCTGTCACATTCCTTTTCAATGATATTAGCAGACTTGTGAAATTCTTCCAATCTTCCACACATTGATGTCAACAAGTTGGTATTAAAAGTCCTGTACATTAAAGTGATGGTACAACAATAATGTGAATGGCTTCCATACCATTGCCATTTGCTCAAGGCTATAATAAAAATGTGTGTCTCACTGTTTACAGAACAATTATGAACTGGTGTAATCATGAGCAGTGAAATTATTACTATAAAACTAGAATAATATCAGAGTGACTAGTCTACTATCTAATGACACAGTAAACCATTTAACATGTAACAAGTATATCAGAAAGTAGACTAGCTACACTGTCATAGTACTAAGATATTATAGTGTAGTGTATATACCAGTATGTGTTTAGGTGATGTAGTAGATCATTTGGTTATCTGGACCACAAATGGTATCAGGTGATGATAAAAGTGTTTAGTGAATTGGTTGGGAAAGCTCATATTGTACTTTATATGGGAGGAACACAGTGCCGACAAGTACTGTATTACAGTACCAATTAGCTATAGTAACTGTATGTTAAGGAATGTCATGAAAAGAACCTCACTTAGACAAGACGATTGATCACATGTGTGACATTGCAAATCACTAACACTAGCCAGACTAATCCTACCACTTGTGAAATAGATTATTCAAACAATTACTGATACCGAAAATTGATGTGGTTTGGGCACTCTGAGATAAATGCTCTGAGCAAGACGACCAGAGGTACAATATAATACTACATGTTTGTGTGTACTAATACAACACTTGGCTTTGTCTCATGTTGTATTAGCCTCTTGACACTCCCTCATGTTGCATTTTCTGTGCATGCACACAGCGCTGCTTGTAACTATAACATACAAAGCTTTGTCTAAATACATTAAAAAAAAACATACAAAACACTCTAATTGAACAATCACACTAAACTTCAAAAATACAATGGTACAGATTATGAAGGACATTCAACTATTTTATATAGGAGGAAACAACACTTGTACAAACTGCCTGATATCCAAATCTTGTTACACTGTACTGTGTTTCAACAACAACAACAACAAAATAGTAGAGTACACACTATACTGAAATGCCACACACTTTAACTTAGCACTGCACTTTTAATACCATGTGAAATCATTAAACACAAACAACATAATCTTCTTCATTACACATTCCACCAGTTGTTTGGTGAGAAGTTTCAAGAGTGTACAAAACATTTAGTACATACAAGGGTTATACTACACTGGATCATCACTAATACACAGCTCTGTTATCAACACAAAGTCTGTTCAGATTAGTGTAGACCACTGATTATGAATTTAGCTGGGCCTGCGAAAACAGGGCATGTGGACACATAAAAAATACTTTTTCAAACTTTCATGACTCGTAACTTTTTATACCATTATACTATAGTCATGAAATTTTCACCCCTTATTAAACATTTTATTGGTCATATAACACAAGTTACAGAATACAAATATGCTATTCCAATGAGCCTTATCCGCAATTACGTCACAACGCAAAAATAACACAAAAATGGCAAAAAGTGTAGGGGGCAAGTGGGATACTTTGTATGGAAGGGATAACGTTTTGAGATGTTCCACGTGAAGAAAGCATGAAAAAACTCTGGTGAGGCTTATTAACTATCTTACTATGTAGGGGCACGCATTTTCGTACTTCTCGAGTAGTCCTACGGTCTGCTTTTGGTTTCTTCCCAATGGCTCTCTGTACAAAAGGCCCCCACACTTTCCGCCATTTTTGTGTTGTGACGTAATTGCGGATAAGGCTCATACTGAGATATAACCCATCATGTGATGGAGTGTAGTTTGTGCCCACATGCCATGTTATCACAGGCCCTGTCACTATATACAAAGTACAGTAATAGAACATTTGTGACCCGCTGAGCAAGAACCGGCCATTATCGCAAAATTCTATAAAACTGTATTGAATACACTGGGTAAAAATACGAGTGCGACATGACAAATTTACGCACAATTTAATCACATTTGTATGTCTGAAATTTTCCATGCCTAACACCTGTAGAACAAGGAATTGATTAGGAGTTGCTGTTTACACAAGTGAAACCACAAAGCCATTATAGTGAAAAATTTTATCTAAGTAAAATCAAATGTGAAATTCAACAACTTTACAGGGTAGGACTGTTTATAATAATGCACTATGGCTAACCTATTTATAGTTGAAGCGATTATCTCCAAGTCTGGTTTTCCAGCAGCGCATGCACATACAGACACGAGGACAACAAAAATTAGCAGCTCTCCACTCTAATCTATATGATCCCTCTCCTTACTGCTTCTCTTCATTAGTAGTGTCATTATCACTGAAAGAATCATCTACAATGTTTGTTATCAACATTCCGAAAGTAGGCAATTCCATCATCTAACTGCGCGATGGTGTGTGAGAGACCAGTTATCCCTGTTCCTGTTTACTTGAGGGCATGTCTGCTACAGGATAAGTGCAGGGGCTACAACTGAAGTTAGAGAGTGTTTAGAATGTGATGTTATGGGTGTTTATATATTGAAACCACCATATGGCAGTTGTGGTGGTAAGAGGGTTAAAAATAACAAAGAATGTTTAATTTTATCACATGCAAAAACTGCTATGGTTTTCACCACCAAAAGCTACATTCATACAAACCACCTAGCAACATGTTTAAAAGTCTTTTTATTAAAAATTATATTCACATATTTCTGAGGGGTCGCCAGCACCTTGGGACTCTCGTGTACTATTTGAGAAATGCATTAAATATTTAGAAATCCTGAAATCTAATTATTTTTGTTTCCATCCATTCACAAACTCGATTACCAAGTTGGACATGTAATCAGTCATGCAGTGAGTCTTGAGCCACACAAATCTTTACTAGAGTCACAACAAAGAACTCAAGATTGCTTTGAACAAGACTTCCAGTTGAACCAGGATGGGGATTGGCTAGCTAATTACCTACTGGATTTTGCAAAGTATACCTGTGTTTCTGTAAACTAAGGCTCCTGTGGTCCACTAGGCTGTGTCAGCCACTCTCCCCGGCACAAGTAGCAGAATGTAAATATCACCGTAAAAAATATATTGTATTTACAAATATTTAGAATCTCATTCACAATTTTGATATTTTGCGTGGGTTTTGGTGACCCCTCGGATATTTCTTATTGTTACAAACTCACCTTAATGATGATGATGAAGGAAGCACAACTGATGACCAATAAGACATAGACAACATTCCCATTCCATCAACAGGGAGACCGTGTAGTCATCCTTCGAAGAGTTATGAAGAAAATTATTAAAATAGACATCTGTCATGATCATCATCTTGATGGGATTACAGCCATATTTCTGTATCATTCTTGTTGAACAGGCTGAAGATGGCCGCACCATAGCCATGATTCCTGTACTCTTGGAATTTCATCAACAGTTCAGTCTCTTGTTCATGTTGGTGGTACTACAGTTTTAGGTGTCAGGGATAGCCTTACTGTGACTGTAGTGGCTGTGATAGTAGCTCACCATGGCCAAGTGGTCACGTGCACCATCTCTAACATGTACTGTACAGCAGACCAACCTTTCAGCGCTACTTCTCCCGCTGACTTCACCAGCTCCGCCCCCTAGATTGATGCATCCATGCTAGGAGTGGCTTCTTGCAGTGCACCGAGATTCCGGCGCGCAGGATAATACAGGCGCGGACATGACTCCCGAGTTTGCTCCACGTGTATCGACCTAGCGCAAATTGCCGTAATGAAATGTATAGACTCCACTAGAAAAGTTGTAATCTTCACTCACCTTCTTCGTTGAATCGTATATGTTCTATGGTTGAATCAAACCTCAAAACCTTCTCGAGAGCAGTGTTTATTCTAGGGCTGTTGGGGGGGAACTTTTCCCCCCTAAAATCTCAGACTCACCCCCTAAAATTGTGAGTGACTACCATAGATACTATAGCCTTACCCAGTATCTATGTGATTAGATTACCCATGTGACTACTAACCTATACTTAAAGGTTAAGCTTGTTTTTAAAACGGCACACCAAACATGCTCTCAGATTCATTCTCAGAGTGGCTAATATGAAAAATTTTCCCAGGTTAAAATTGCAAATGCAACCTTAAAATACTCTCAGATTCAGTATCAGATCAATTATAATTTTTAAAAATCTGCTAGGGTACATATACAACTAACTAAATTTCATGTATAATAAATTATAGTGATGGCTATTCAAGTATCTGAGAGCCCAAGTCTACCTAGTTTTTCCAACTAGCATGCTTAACTCTCCTTAAATTCAATCTCAGAAAGTGTAATTTGTAAAAATTTCTACTTTCAAAATGGCATGCACATTCACCACAAATACCCACTGGATTTAATCTCAGAAAGCCTAATCATACAATCTGGCTTCACCCAATCACAAATATCAAAATCAACACTCATGACACAATGTTAAATGCCTACTAGCTCGCTAACTAGTGTTTGGCAACTATTTCAAGTGTTTAACATAATTGTGAACTTGGACAACTATATAGCAGACTTTCACCTGGTCACCCCCCAAATTCCTGATTCCCCCCCCAAAAGAGAAATCCTAGAATAAACACTGCTCGAGAGGCAACTCCTTTGAAATATCTTAGCTTGTGCAACCTCTTTGAAATCCTGAAAATTGTCACAAAGTTCCGTATATTTCTATAAATCTAGAATTAAAACTTTTCGTACGTATTCGGATACTTATAATTAGGATCACGTGATTAAAGTGTTCCGGATACTAAAGATTTTGCTTGCTCTGAATATACTATCTATGCCATAAATTGTTTGATCTCTTGTCAAATCTCAAACGTTTGAAATCTCGTGCAGGATTTTTTGTAGTTGCTGACCCCCCGAAACAACTCAGTAAACAAAACTATGCACAAAACACAACATAACAAACAGTTACCATACACTGAATTTCTGGTATATAGAACTCTTGTCCACATGATCTCTTCCAAAACTTGTCCACAGGCGTTACTGCAATTTGTATGTTGGGTAATCAGAAGCACATACAACATATGTAGCAATGTTGTCAGCAACTTCTGGTCAGCATGAGGCATGCATGTTTACAAATTAATTAGAACACCATAATTTAAAATATGTAATTATATACCCCTGTATACCACAAAAAATTTCGATAGAACATGAGTAGTGACATTTTATAACAGTGAAAATTTTACACTTGTTCAGATAATCATTGAGGATTTCCCCTTTTCACCCTATGGTCCCTTTCTAATTTCCATGGCTCAAATATAAATTAACAAAACTAGTGTCCTTAAGTAAGCAGTAATAACCACATAATATATGCTACCACAGTACGTTCTTGATAAGAGAAATATTATTAGAAATATACAAAATAAACAAATAAAATTTCCTAAAGGTCTACATATACCTAAGAGACAATTAAACAAGCTACATGTGTTAGTCAGTCTAGTCAGAAAAGATTTGGATCCTGTTATTACGACGGTCTGTGACATAGATTTTACCATCATTACTAATAGCTAATCCTCCATAAGGAGATAAAAACTGTCCTTGAGCAGAACCTTTGGATCCAAAGCAGTACACAAATACACCATCTTTGTCAAAGACAGATACACGACAATTCCCATATTCTAACACAAGGATGAAGCCATACTTATCTGTAGTAATACCAGTTGGATAACTCAATTGACCCCTGCCGGCTCCTCGTTCACCAAACTTTCCCAGGTAGGCACCATCTAGTGTAAATATGGAGATGCAGTGGTGACCACTATTAGCAACAAGCAACTGATCATTGTTGGTCAGAGTGATGTAATGAGGATTGGATAAATGACCTGAACCAATTGTTTGACAAAACTGACCACCACACTGAAATACTGAAATATGGTTACCACTCCATTCAGCAATGTACACTCTGCCATTGTGAATTACAATATCTAAGGGATGGTTCAGTTGACCATGTCCTGATCCAATACTGCCAAACTGAAGCAAATAGTCTCCATTAGGATTAAACTTCTGTACCCTGTGGTTATCAATATCAGCAACATACAAGTGGCCATCAGGATCAAACACTACCCCCAGTGGATTATTAAATTGTCCGTTACCATTTCCTTTGCTGCCAATCTTTCTAATTAGTTGGTCTTGACTATCAAACATCCACACACAATGGTTACTGTCATCCCCAACAGCCCATACTCCATCCTTACCAAATGCAATACCCCATGGTTGTTTCAGTCCTCCTCCATCAACAATCTTGTTTGGCTTATCCATTGCACGTTAGTTTCTGTGCACATTCACAAGGTAAGGACTTCCCTTAATGTGCTGTTTGTTAATAGTAACTGACAGTCTTAGTTCTCCCACATGATTGGCTATAAGTGATGCTGAGTAGCTGCCATCTTTGTTATCCTTCATTTCTACTGGAATGACATCTCCGCTACTGGACTGTGCTTGACTGGTAATATCACTACCTTCTTTGTGGCAGATATGATTATGGCGATCTTTAGTGACAATGTTGAAATTAACCATTTCCCCTTTTGAAATCATTTTAGGCACATTTAAAGCTTCGGAATTCACAACAGAAATATTGGGACTGATATAAAGCTTACCAAATTGTGGAAATGACTGATCAAAATCTTTGACACACTCAAATTCTATAGCAACAGTTTCCACTGGATCAGTTCCCAACTTGCCATACAGTTCACTCAACCTCTTCATGTTATCCATCACTTGTTTCTTCATCAACAATGCTTCTTGGTCTGACCCTCTCTTCACCGCACTGTTTAGTTCTTTCACACTCTCTAGTTCTGCTTGGGAATGTTCCATCTTCTCCAAATGGAGGGAAGCTTCTTTCTGCTTCTGTCCCAACATTTTATGCAACTCTGTTTTTAGATCATCTTTTTGTTGTTGCAATCGTTGGAGCAACTGTCGCTGCACTTTTTCATAATATACATCAATTTCCTTGTCAACACTGGTAGCTTTAGCTCCAATCTCATCTTTTACACCATGTACTTTATTGTGAGCAGTTGACAGTCCTTCAATCATCTTCTCTACTGGTTTCATCATGTCATCCATTTGTTGTCGATACTTGTTAGCAACCTTCTTCACAGTATCATGTTCATGTTGTAAATGATCCTTCATGATGCAGTAGTGACACACCAACTGCTCACATATTTCACAATAAAAATTCAGTTCTATTTCATGCTCCTGGCATAAAGCAAACTTGGCTTTTGGTTTTACAGTGACGTTCTCTTTCTTAGACTGCACCTCATTGAGTGGCATCATGTTGTGTTTTTGCCACTCTCTGCTGTATTTGTGGTTATTAGTACATACGCTACACAGGAAGGCGCTACAGTCAAAGCACAGAACTTCCACCGGGTCCTCCCTAACACAAAGGTCACATTTAGCTTCCTCTTCTCCCTCCACCTTGCGTTGTAGAACAATTTCATCCAAGAGGCGGTTAATGAAAAAGTTGTTCGGCAAATCTTTTACCCCTCCAGCTGGTACGACGCTCGTTCTCCTACACTCGGGACAAGCGATGCTGGATTTGTCCGCTGACTTCCCCTGTAGTTTCGTCAAACACGCTTCACAGTACGAGTGATAACAAGGGAGATATTTAGGATTCTTGTACAGCTCACAACAAATAGGACACGCAAGGTGACCAGCCATCTTCTTCATCTGCTTCGCAGCCATTGTTGCAGTCGGTTACCATAAATCTCGTGCACAGACTGCTCTTTTTGCGTTTGGGTGGGGAAAATCCCCAGCCAAACGAAATGATTTGATCACAAGATTTGTAATACCTGGATACATTATATTAAGGCTGTGAACCCTTGCAGACCTAGCTCAGGGTTTGGTGTGGGTCATATCATTATTAGGTGATTACAAAAGGTCACACAATTAAGTGATGTTACAGTGTAATAGTGACTAACATTAGAGCAGTGATAATCTGGAGAGTACATTACAATATGACAACAAAAATAACCTCAGAAGGTTTACATCTAGTTATAACCTTACCAAAATGGATTACATTACAATAATAATATAATTATTTAGCAGGGTCACACCTTTGGTGCAGAGCAGTCATTACTAACAGTTTTCTTCAGTTTGGCACCTTAAATTTAAGGGCCTTAGCTAGTGGACTCTCATCTTCACTGTCACTATTATCTTGGTAACTACTAGCAACACTCGTCCGGGATGGCTTGGGCAGTTTTGGTGGTGGTACTTGGGAATCAAATCTCCTCATGTGTGTAGTTGGAGGTGTCATCGGTTGTGGGACTTTATTAGGAACAGGAGGAGGTGGGGATGAGATGGATATGGAACGCTGAGAGAGCACAAAACTGGGTGGCTCAACTTCAACACACAGTTGCTCTTCTACTGGTGTGCTGGGACGTATTGGGGATCCTACACTCTCTGCTCTCTTACGGAGTTTGGTCATCAAGTCATCCCACCAGCCAGGGCTGGCATTTACAGGAGGAGGGGGTACACCATTTTCTGCTATTGTTGATGATGGTGGTGGCTACTCTGGATACACATACACCTCATCTTTGTGCAATGATGATTGTGATGGCTTGTGCACTGGGGGTGGGGGTGGAGCAGGGGCAGAATTGTAAATAGGAGGTGGAGGTGGTGGGGGGCATTGTTGATACAGTTAATGGTGACACAGGCTGACCCACAGTTTGTGATGTGTAAGGAATCTCAGAGTAGTAGTTAGCTGGATCATCTATATGATCAAAGCTTTGTGATCGTCGTGATAGTCCTGAAGTTGATGATGCACTACGGACAGGCTGTGGAGTAAGACTGCCACTAATCTGGGATCGTGACATGCCAAGTGATAGAGAATCTAAAACACAAGTAAACAAATCACAACTTGTACAGACACAAAAATGTTACCTTGAAAATCACTAGTTACTGCAGCCAAAGGACAAGCCTCTGCTAAATAATCAATAGATTTCTCAGGGAGAACACTAGGCTGTTCAATAGCAACAGACAACTCTTGTGAAATATCTTGTAATCTTTGTAAATCACCAACCATAGACATCCCAACATTCTATGACCACACATGATGTCATATGATGTAAAGTGATGTACTCACCATCACTCCCATATAGTCCCTAATCAAGGTACAGTACCAGGTACATTCTTCAACTAACAATTTGGCAAGTTGTCTTTATAGATGGACTGTATTCTATCTGTAGCCTCCTGTAATTAATAATACAAATATTACATCTCCAATTAATTCATACTTCATCAAAATTTTCTGTACAATGTAAAGAAAACACTGATATGATATTGTACCATTTGACCAACTAGCAGCCTTATTGACATCACTCCTGTATGGCAGATTTTATTTGGGTAACTGTTAACGTTTTTGTGCGTCAACTTCAATATACAGTACAGTATAATGAACTACGCCATCAATTATAAACTGAACACGTGTGGTACGTCAAACATCCGCTTTAAAATTTCAGCTGGTTTTCCAAGTACAAAATGTCAATACCTGGTTGTTCCAGTTTGTCTGCACAATTCATCAGATTACAATATGCTAAAGCACTGCCACACATGTGTACAAAAATACAGCACTTGGATTGTGTCGAGGTACCCTCCCAAGTGCTTCACTTTTTGTACACACTAGTAATTTAAGTGTTATGTTGTATTTGCTGGTTGTCTTGCCTGGAGAGTTCATCTCAAGTGCCTGGACCACTTCAATTTTCAGTGATCACGCTATCAGTAAGTGTTCACATAATCTAATTCTAGTTGTAGAACAAACTGGTAGTTGCCTAGTTTAACAATTTACAATTTTGCACACATGATCATTCATGCTGTCTGGATTAGGGGGTAGTTTTCATGATAATTGATAACTGTACTGTGTTTGCCCAAAAGTACTGTATTTCCCAATCATCTGCATATCTGTACTGTATGACTCATACGGTAGTTATGTAGCTAAACAGTACTGTATGTCCTCATGCAAAGTACAATAAATACAAGTAAAGGCACCGCCATGAGTGCAATACGGAAAATATGGCATGAGTGTGTGGGCTAGTGCTGTATTCAGGTTGAGACCACACCAGAGTGCTATTTTTTCATATTGCATAAACATGGTGGTGCTTTAACTGGATTAAGTGCTTCCTGGTCATCTTTGTTTGGAGTGTTCATTTTGTAGACTTGAACTGCGCATCACGTGATTACTCGTAGCACCTTCATCTCTTAATAGAAATAGCAGCAACAAGGGAAAACATTAAGGTCCCTAACAGTAGATCCCATTAATAGCGCTCGGGCCTGTGGTTTCTACTATACTGTATGATAACAGTTATACTGTATGATGTATGCATTAAGGCTTCAATGTATATATACTCTGTAGGTGTAGGTAGTGTAGTACAAGGGCGGATTTAGGGGGGTGCTTGGGGGGCTGTAGCACCCCCCCCCTCCAAAAAATTTACAATGAGCAAGCTAGGAAGCTTCTAGAAGCTGTAGTACAGGTGCAGTTGCATTTTATACACATGTATGGGCAATGAAAAGATGGAAAGAGCAAGGGGAATAGCTAATCTTATCCAAGAATTACTAAGAGGGGTTCAAAATTATACCTTTGGAGCAAGTCTTACCTTAGAAGCTGCTAAAATCAAAATACTCTAATAGAACAGTCAACTACTCTAATAGAACATCCATCATTATAATTTTCAAGAAGTTACCAGAGTGTATAATTGAACCTATTCTTCTAGACCTGTGCACTGCTACCCTCACCATTGTACCAAACATCCTGCCATATACCAATCACTTTAGAAAGATTTATACCTTTGATGTACCAAATTCATCATTAATTGAAAATCTATTCTGAAAACAACTTTTTCTGTCAAATAGTTTAAGTTTTTTAGACTCTGCTATAAACTTGATTCTTGGGTCAGTGAAATGCTTCTATTGCAAGTAAAACAATATAACCTGTGAATTTCATAGCATTTATAAAGTTCACAAGACTGCAACATCTGAGAGCTGTTTTTATTTTTTCCCTTACTTGATCAAATCCCATGCTACATACATTTATCTAAATAATTATAGTAGCCTCTGGAGTTTGCACTATCAAATCCCTTGAAGCTCAACTTTAAGCGTAGAATATCTTGCGTTTTAAATATTCTTCTTGACCTTACATTCAATTAACTATACACTCTTTATTCTCTTTGACAAGCCACTATTATACAGTTTCTTAAAATCCAACAAGAAGCATTGTATAGTTCTGTTTTTAAATTAAAATTACTTCCAACTGAACTCATTCATCTTGTACCCATGTTTGGTAAAAAATAGCTTCTAGATTCAATCTTGTGAAAGTAATTTTCAAAAAATCTACAGAGGAGTATGCCACCAGAGCCCCCTAGCTGGAGAATTCTATACATGCTGAGTGCATGTGCACTCCACACACTGGTGAGTCTACTTGCCCTCTCCACTCATCTCTACTACTGTTAATTTTGGACAGCTATAGTGTAGTTTAAGCCATGAGACTGCAAATTATGTTATACTTCAAAACACTAAAAATTTGATCATGTGCAGCTGATACCCATATGTTTCCACTACTGTGACTAGTTCTTTAACAGATAATCAAGTACTCTGAAGTCACAGTCAGTTTATAACTAAACAAATTGTCTATTATACAACGTAGAGTTGCTAAACCTCATAAATTGCTCCATTTTGTCATGACATTGACCAAATTTGCTTCTCCATCACCTTCAAGTGTATTAAGCTCCTATAATAATAATTATCATTCTAACAATTTCAACTTATAACTTTTGAAACTTTTAGGCTTTAAATATTTCTGTGAAGGTCTAAATAACAACATTCAACTGTGGAATGATGTACGTTGTAGGGTGCTTTTTACTCATAGATACACAGCTAGATTATCATACAGTACAGCAGTACTGCACTGTAAAAAATGGCTATGAAACAAAAACCAGCAGTTGTTATTCTAGCAAAATCAAGAAATGTTGTTTTGATTGGTAATCATTGAAATAACCACAGTATGTTATTTTAACATACATGATTAGAATTAACAATGTGAGGAACGTTGTTTCAACATGATTTCTATATTTCAACAAGTGAGTGTTGCTTCAACGTCAGTGTTGTCAAAACTAACATTGATGTCTTTGAAACAGCAATGGCAAAAACTAAAATAACAATGCATGCATGTATATTACTTCTTATGTCTACTGTACAAGTGCATTACAACTAGTATCTTCTATATTCCATTTTAAACAAAGGTAGGAGTTATAATCTGTTTGTGAAAATGTAGTATGTGAATGTAATGGATAGTAATCAATCAGTTCTGGTATCCTAAGAGCTTTTTGATATCTATGTGCATCATTTTTTATGACAAAGCAGCGTATATGTTCAGTGAACCTAACAGTCTGCACACAATATCACTATAAGAAGTGGCTCTCCACATAGTAGTATGATTTCCTTTACTGCAGCAAACTGTGGTAAAATGTTTTTAAAACCATAAACCACATAGCACCCAGGACGATACATGGTTCCATTAACAGTAATCCATCTTGGCCTGTAACAGATATTAATGATTGCAACATTGAACTTCTGCATAGATAATGTATGTTCGATGTATATAATTTTTATTAGCATCACAAAAAATTGCCAACAATAATTCAATGCCCCTGGTAGCTGAATCTTCATGTATGGATGCTTGGAAATAACATTTTTTAACTGTAGTATACAACACTGTCTATATGCATCCAGCTAGTTGTATCAGTAGAGTGTCGTACTAAAGTTGTGGTTTTCAAGGAATCCTAATTCTCTTAGTCAGTTACATATAACTACCAAGGAATAGTGTTTTTACTGTCTATATATTACGTATACAGTTGTCATGCATGTCGTTAAGGGTATATAGTAGGGATCATGAGGTTTGGGCTTCTTACACAAAACTATCACCTGAAAATCAGCCTTTGAACTCAAAGTAATACACAATTTCTGGTAGTCTACAAGGACTGAGCTGTGATTTTTCAGTTGCTACAACACCGGTACAGCCTACTGGGAAAGCAGTTCACACCACAGGTGTATGTTCTATTAGAGTGCTCACAGGTATAAGTGTTAGGCGTAGCAAGTAAATAGATGTATAGTTTTATAGGATTGTATGGTATGGTTTGTAAGTTATAGCAGTTTAGAAGCAGTACTTAGATTGGAGCCTCTACAAATTTGGTGGTGACGGGGTTTTAAAAGTTGAACAATGGGCAAGTTCTGTATTTAAATCAGTGATATTATTGATGGTGTTAGTGCACAGGGTGTGTAATTTTTAAACCAGTTGTGTGCCCACGACTGAAGGTTGGCAGTAGTGTGCACCAGACCTAGTTTCCTGAAATTGCTTACCGAAAAGTGTGTGTATGTATGTATGTATGTATGTATGTATGTATGTATGTATGTATGTATGTCTGTCCACACCAATGCCCACGCAAATATCAAATTGTGTTGGAGATTCTAAATATTTATAAATACAATATAATTTTTATAGTGATATTTACATTCTGCTACTTGTGCCCTAAGTAGCAGCGCGCCACTCCAACCTATATAATCCCTCTCCTTACTGTTTCTCTTCATTAGTAGTGCCATTATCACTTCAAAGAATCATCTACAATGTTTGTTATCGACATTCCGATAGTAGGCAATTCCATCATCTAACTGCGTGATGGTGTGCGAGAGACCAGTTATCCCTGTTCCTGTTTACTTAAGGGCAAGTCCGCTACAGGATAAGTGTAGGAGCTACAACTGAAGTTACACAGTGTTTAGAATGTGATGTTATGGGCATTTATATATTGACACCACCATATGGTAGTTGTGGTGGTTAGAGAGTTAAAAATAACAAAGACTGTTCATTTTATCACACGCAAAAACTGTTGAGGTTTTCACCATTAAAAGCTATTCATACAAGCAAGAGTTAATAATAGGGGAGGTATTATTAACTCTTGATACAAGTAAACCACCTAGTAACATTTTCAAAAGTCTTATTATTAAAATTATATCCAAGGGGTTACCAACACTTTGGGACTCTCGTACACTATTTGAGAAATCCAATAAATCCATTAGATATTTAGAAATCCTGAAATCTGAAATTATGCAAAATCCGATTATTTTTGTTTCCATCCATTCACAAACTCAATTACCCAGTTGGACATGCAATCAGTCATGCAGTGAGTCTTGAGTCACACAAATCTTTACTTGAGCCACAACAAAGGACTCAAGATTGCTTTGAACAAGACTTCCAGTCGAACCAGGATGGGGATTGGCTAGCTAATTGCCTACTGGATTTTGCAAAGTACACCTGTGTCTCTGTAAACTAAGGCTCCTGTGGTCCCCTAGGCTGTGTCAGCCACTCTCCTTGGCACAAGTAGCAGAATGTAAATATCACTGTAAAATTGTACAGTGGAGCCTCAGTTATCCGAATCTATTGGGACCAGAGGTGGTCCATAAGTCTGAAAAGTCCATATCTCTGAAACAGAGTGAAGAACTCACTGTATTATCAACTACCCCAATAGAACAGTCAGAGCAGTCATTTCCGTAGTTCGATTAACCGAGAATCTGGATAAGTGGGGTCCGGATAACTGAGGTTCCACTGTAGGGCACAAGTAGCAGAATGTAAATATCACTATAAAAATTATATTGTATTTATAAATATTTAGAATCTCGAACACAATTTGATATTTGTGTGGGCATTGGTGACCCCCTTGGATATTTCTTATTGTTACAAACTCACCTTAATGATGGTGATGAAGGAAGCACAACTAATGACCAATAAGACATAGACAACATTCCCATTCCATTAACAGGGAGACCGTGTAGTCATCCTTCAAAGAGCTATGAAGAAATAGACATCTGTCATGAACACTCATCTTGATGAGATTACAGCCATATTTCTGTATCATTCTTGTTGAACAGGGCCGTACCATAGCCATGATTCCTGTACTCTGAAGTTTCTTCATCAACAGTTCAATCTCCAGTTTGAGGTTGTTCATGTTAATGGTACTACAGTTTTAGGTGTCAGAGATAGCCTTACTGTGACTGTAGTGGTTGTGATAGTAGCTCACCATGGCCAAGTGGTCACATGTACCATCTCTAACATGTACTGTACTAGTCTGGCGCGGCCGCCCCTTCGCAAACAGGAAGGGTCTGGGGACTCTGGCATTGTGTACTTGTGCGAACTTACCGAAAACTGGTGCGTCCAATCAAATCGCTTGCCTGCTCATTTAGTGACGTGATATCCGTTTTGGCTAACTTGATAGGCGACAAATTATGGCTTCTGTTTCAATGCTAGGAGTGGATTCTTGCAGTGTATCGAGATTCTGGAACGCAGGATATGCAGGCGCGGACATGACTCCCAGGTTTGCTCCAGGTGTATAGACCTAGCACAAATTGGCGTAATGTATAGACTCTACCACTGAAAATTTGGAATCTTTACTCACCTTCTCCATCGAATCAAACCTTTCTTTAGTCCTCGCGATGGGTCCGCAACTCCTTTGAAATCTTTTACAACCTTAGTTAAAATCTGAAATCTGAAAAATCTAGTAGTTGCGAATACTAAGGATCACGTGATAATAGCATTCTGGACACTGAAGATTGTACTAGCTCTGAAATCTTGCCATAAATTATTTTAAATCTTGCAAAATATCGCAAAGATTTGAAATCTCGTGCAGTAGTTGCGGACAAAGCACAATGTAACAAGCAGTTACTGTACAATAAATGATCAAGATAATTATTTTATCTTTCTGGTGGACATGATCTCTTCCAAAACATGTCCACCTACGTTACTGCAATTTGTATGATAAATTTTTTTTTTTTGGTCTTCGACTTACAGCTAGGCTGAAGTTGAGTAGAATCTGAAACCCTCTCTGAAAATTTCTAGATCCGTCACTGATGACCACATAACATATGCTACCACAGTACATTCTTGATAAGAGAAATATCATTAGAAATATACAAAATGAACAAATAAAATTTCCTAAAGGTCTGCATATGCCTAAGAGACAATTGAGCACACTATACAAACAAGCTACATGTGTTAGTCAGTCTAGTCAGAAAAATATTTGGATCCTGTTATTATCACGGTCTGCGATATAGATTTTACCATCATTACTAATAGCTAATCCTCCATTAAGACTTGAAAACTCATGTCCTTGAGCAGAGCCTTTGGATCCAAAGCAGTGCACAAATACACCATCTTTGTCAAAGACAGATACACGACAATTTCCTTGTTCTAGTACAAGGATGAAGCCATACTTATCTGTTGTAATACCAGTTGGACTACTCAGTTGACCCCTGCCGGCTCCTCATTCACCAAACTTGCCCACATAGGCACCATCTAGTGTAAATATGGAGATGCAGTGGTGATAACGATTAGCAACAAGCAACTGATCATTGTTGGTCACAGTGATGTAATAAGGATAGGATAAATGACCTGAACCAATTGTTTGACAAAACTGACCACCACACTGAAATACGTTGACCACTATATTCAGCAATGTACACTCTGCCATTGTGAACTACAATACCTAAGGGATGTCCTAGTTGAAAATCTATTGATCCACTACTGCCAAACTGAAGCAAATAGTCTCCATTAGGATTAAACTTCTGTACCCTGTGGTTATAACATGATCAGTGACATACAAATGGGCATCGCTACCCCCAGTGGACTATTAAATTGTCCATTACCATTTCCACTACTGCCAATCTTTCTAATTAGTTGTTCTTGACTATCAAACATCCACACACAATGGTTACTGCCATCCCCAACAGCCCATACTCCATCCTTACCAAATGCAATACCCCATGGTTGTTTCAGCCCTCCTCCATCAACAATCTTGTTTGGCTTATCCATTGCACGATAGTTTCTGTACACATTCGCAAGGTAAGGACTTCCCTTAATGTGTTGTTTGTTAATAGTAACTGACAGTCTTAGTTCTCCCACATGATTGGCTATAAATGATGCTGAGTAACTGCCATCTTTAATTTGTTATCCTTCATTTCTACTGCAATGACATCTCCCCTACTGGACTGTGCTTGACTATTGTGGCAGATGTGATTAGTGACAATGTTGAAATTAATTTTCTCTCCTTGTAAAGTCATTTTAGGTAAATTTACAGCATCGGAATTTCCAACGGAAATGGTGCACCAAATTACAGCTTAAATTACCAAATTGTGGAAATGACTAATCAAATTCTTTGACACACTCATATTCTACAGCAACACTTTCCACTGGATCAATTCCCAACTTGCCATAGAGTTCACTCAACCTCTTCACGTTATCCATCACTTGTTTCTTCATCAACAATGCTTCTTGGTCTGACCCTCTCTTCACCGCACTGTTTAGTTCTTTCACACTCTCTAGTTCTGCTTGGGAATGTTCCATCTTCTCCAAATGGAGGGAAGCTTCTTTCTGTTTCTGTCCCAACACTTTATGCAACTCTGTTTTTAGATCATCTTTTTGTTGCTGCAATCGTTGGAACAACTGTCGCTGTACTTTTTCATAATATGCATCAATTTCCTTGTCAACACTGGTAGCTTTAGCTCTAATCTCATCTTTTACACCATGTACTTTATTGTGAGCAGTTGACAGTCCTTCAATCATCGATCTTCTCTACTGGTTTCATCATGTCATCCATTTGTTGTCGATACTTGTTAGCCACCTTCTTCACAGTATCATGTTCATGTTGGAAATGATCCTTTGTGATGCAGTAGTGACACACCAACTGCTCACATGTTTCACAATAAAAATTCAGCTCTATTTCGTGTTCCTGGCATAAAGCAAACTTGGCTTTTGGTTTTACAGTGACGTTCTCTTTCTTAGACTGCACCTCATTGAGTGGCATCATGTTGTGGTCTTGATAATCTCTACTGTACTTGTGGTGTCAGTACATCGGCTACACAGGAAGGCGCTACAGTCAAGGTACAGAACTTCCACTGGGTCTTTCCTAACACAAAAGTCATATTATTATTTAGCTTCCTCTAGCTTCTCCCTCCACCTTACGCTGTAGAGAAATTTCATCCAAGAGGCGGTTAATGAAAAAGTTGTTTGGAAAATCTTTTACCCCTCCAGCTGGTACAATGGTCTTTCTCCTAGACTCGGGACAAGCAATGCTGAATTTGTCCCGGAAAAAAGTGACATTTCCAGACCAAAAATCAGTATGGAAATGTACAGGAAATGTCAGTGTTCAATTTTCCATATCAAACTTAGAGTAAACCTGTATAATTTTATGGTAAATGTGACATTTCCTAAAACATTGGAAATTTCATGTGTCTGGACATTTCCTCTGCCAAAAATTTGATGTGCTAGATTTCCTGCATGTATTCAGAAATTTGACATTTACATGAAATTTCGACTCACACATGGCATAAAGTAGATTTCCTACACTATCCAGAAATTTGACATTTCCTTAGTCAAGGACACATGACATGCAGTGACAGTTTAGTCTGAGATTGTCACTCCAATTACTGTTGTCATACCTGATTACTGTATCACTTTACAGATTTGGATAAGGTCTCTGTGTAACCTGTGCATTTGGAAATGTAATATATATATACATTACATTATAGACTCCATTATTGGTCAAGGACACATCATGTAAATTTCAAGAATTATTATATTTACTGGACATTTGCTACAGTAACAGGAAATGTGATTACCCAAACCCACAATGAAACAGTATCTTGGTAATAAATTATAGGTTTCTTATACATTTTGCAAACTCTATTAAAGTAGGTAAGCTAGCTAGTTGTAAAGTACTTATGCTGTTTCTTACCATTTAGGAAATGTCCATGTAATGTCATTTGTCCTGGAGAGGATAATGCACACTGGTACCATACTGTGCTTAGGGAATGTCATTTCCTAGACAGGAAATTTGCATGTTGACACCACCTATCCTGAATGCAGAAAATGTCAAGAAATTTCTGAAAATTTGATCTTTCCTGTGTTTTAGAAATGTCAGTAAATTTCATCTATCCTGCATTAGGAAATGTCAAGACAATCCTGCTATTAGGAAATGTCATGGAAATTGCACCCATACTACTTCAGGAAATGTGTAAATTTCATGTACACCAGAAATATGGTAATGCTGTGCAGTTACTGGGGATTTCCGAATACCTGAAATGCAACTTTTCTTCCTGTGTGACTTTTCCTCTACCTTCGTTAAACGTACAAGTGAAACAAGGGAGATATTTAGGATTCTTGTACAGCTCGCAACAAATAGCACACGCAAGATGACCAGTCATCTTCTTTATCTGCATTGTTGGATGTAGTTATTATGTGACTGCTCCTTTTGTGTTTGGGTGGGGAAAATCCCCATCCAAACAAAGTGATGTAAAGAGTGATGATTCGTACTACCTGGATATTCAGAGTGCGAATCCTAGCTCAGGGGGCGGTGTAGGTTATCATGATTAGGTGATTACAAAAGGTCACACAATTAAGTGATGTTACAGTGTAATAGTGACTAACATTAGAGCAGTGATAATCTGGACAGTACATACAATGACAACAAAAATAACCTCAGAAGGTTTACATCCAGTTATAACCTTACCAAAATGGATTACATTACAATAATAATATAATTATTTAGCAGGGTCACACCTTTGGTGCAGAGCGGTCATTACTAACAGTTTTCTTCAGTTTGGCACCTTTAAGGGCCTTAGCTAGTGGACTCTCATCCTCGTTGTCACTGTTGTCTTGGTAACTACTAGCAACACTCATCCGGGATGGCTTGGGCAGTTTTGGTGGTGGTACTTGAGAATCAGATCTCCTCATGTGTGTAGTTGGGGGTGTCATTGGTTGTGGGACTTTATTAGGAACAGGAGGAGGTGGGAATGAAACAGACATGGAACGCTGAGAGAGCACAAAACTGGGTGGCTCAACTTCAACATACAGTTGCTCTTCTACTGGTGTGCTGGGACGTATTGGGGATCCTACACTCTCTGCTCTCTTACGAAGTTTGGTCATCAAGTCATCCCGCCAGCCAGGGCTGGCATTTACAGGAGGAGGGGGTACACCATTTTCTGTCATTGCTGATGGTGGTGGTGATGGCTGCTCAGGATACACATACACCTCATCTTTGCATAATGATGATTGTGATGGCTTGTGCACTGGGGGTGGGGGTGGCGCAGGGGCAGAGTTGTAAACAGGAAGTGGGGGTGGTGGGGGCGTACTTGATACAGTTAATGGTGACACAGGCTGACCCGTAGTTTGTAATGTGTAAGGAATCTCAGAGTAGAAGTTAGCTGGATCATCTATATGATCAAAGCTTTGTGATCGTCGTGATAGTCCTGAAGTTGATGATGCACTACGGACAGGCTGTGGAGTAAGACTGCCACTAATCTGGGATCGTGACATGCCAAGTGATAGAGAATCTAAAACACAAGTAAACAAATCACAACATGTATAGAGACAAAAATGTTACCTTGAAAATCACTAGTTACTGCAGCCAAAGGACATGCCTCTGCTAAATAATCAATAGATTTCTCAGGGAGAACACTAGGCCGTTCAATAGCAACAGACAACTCTTGTGAAATATCTTGTAATCTTTGTAAATCACCAACCATAGACATCCCAACATTCTATGACCACACATGATGTCATATGATGTAAAGTGATGTAGATACTCACCATCACTCCCATATAGTCCCTAATTAAGGTACAGTACCAGGTACGTTCTTCAACTAACAATTTGGCAAGCTGTCTTCTCTCCAGGTCATAGACGGACTGTATTCTATTTGTAGCCTCCTGTAGTTTACTACAAATTATTACAACTCCAATTAAAGCACACTAACATGTTGTTTTTTAGACAACTCAGTCTTCAATGCTTGTACTTCATCAAATTTCTCTGTACAATGTAAAGAAAACACTGATATGATATTGTACCATTTGACCAACTATCAGCCTCATTGACATCACTCCTATGACAGACTGTCATAGATATTATATACCATATACGTAGTATATAACTAGTGGGGCAAAAAAATTATTAATTTTCAACAAGTAGAATAGGAATCAAAGATTTGATTTTGAAAAAAACTGCGTAAACAAGAAGTAATAGGGATGATAATCCACAAAATTCTATGCATCATCAGTTCAAAGCAAGTTATTTGAATAGTGTACACTCAATTTGCGATTCCTATTTCAACATTTTAACAAAATTTAACCACAAGTTGAAATAGGAATCGCAAATTGAGTGTACACTATTCAAATAACTTGCTTTGAACTGATGATGCATAGAATTTTGTGGATTATCATCCTTATTACTTCTTGTTTACGCAGTTTTTTTCAAAATCAAATCTTTGATCCCTATTCTACTTGTTGAAAATTAATAATTTTTTTGCCCCACTAGTTTCATGATTTTTTTCATGTCCATGCACATGGACTACTTCTTAAATATACGTTCAACAGTACATGATTGTTTAATAAAGAAACCCATTGTAATATCAACTGGCAATAAACAATTACATAAATAAGTTTAATAAACAATTAGTTAACAATACAGTTAACAATACAGTAAACAATACCACTTTCCTTTGACGAGTAGATAAATCCACTAGTGTGACCGTTTACTGCAACGAAGCGGTGCGAAATCTCAACACGAGTAAAACACACGCTTGACAAAACGTGGTCGACTCCAATTAAAGTGCTGAGTATACGGAGTATCCCACTTTTTATTTTTCAATCGCGTACGGAAGGGACACACCCCTTTTCAATTCGAAATTTACCAGTGTGTTCCAATAGCTTACAAGCCTTGTTATGTCGACTCTTAGCTGGTAAACAGCTGAAGAATATAATAGAAAGTATACACGAAAGGCGTACAGTAATAGTTTAAGTGACGAGGTGCGGGCCACACCCCCTTCACTGTCTCGTAATGCACCTATCAATGTAATGCCCCACTACCACAGGTACGGGCTGAGGTGGGGGAAGGTGGGGATTTGTATTCCTGAAAATTACAATGCCCCACCTACTGGGGGAGTACAGCTGGTAAAAGCCCCTACAAATCCCGACAATACCCCTAGTATATACCTGGGGGAATGTGGAGCTTAGAGGGGGTTAGATATTTTTCAACAATAATAAAAATTTCATTAATGATAAAAGATGTACACACTCTGCATTAAGCCACACCAACTATTTACACTCTTCACATACAAATTCTTCAGGCTCTTCCACAATACCTATACAAACAAAATGGAACCATCTGTCACATAAATCACAGCCTATCCACTTTTCTACGGAATCCGTGAACTCCTGGAACTCTTCATAACAAACTGCACAGTGGTAAGTGGCTACAGCTGTTTTACGTTCTTTGTTTTTTCTTCTTGTTTCAGCAGCCTTTACTGCACCTCTTCTGCGGTTCTCCTTGATTGTGTGTAGGTGTTCGAACCATATAGTGACATCACTTACTGATAGCAAGGTTTCTTTAGCAATTTCAGAACAAAGGGACTCGGGTGGAGGGTATGAAGTTAACTGGTCAAAATTTTCCTTAAGTACTGTTGAAGGAGGCTTTTTCATTGGCAAAAGTTGTGATTGAATAGATGACTTAGGTGGCAAATAATGACCAGTACAATTTTCTTTACATTCAGTGCAATCAACATTACCCCATGGTCTGTCAGGGTCAGGAATAGGCAGTGGTAAGTGCGTGATAAGTGGTCCTCCACTGTACCAGGGTGGCATGTGCTTCTGCTCACTCCTGCACACAGGATGACAACAAGAGGGATCAAAACAGCAAACAAGAAAAAATGCGTATTGGGGTGGTAGTCCCTTAATGCTATGCCTTTCCTTTAACTGCCACACAGTGTCAAAATAGTTGTACAATTCTGGCCTTTCTCTTTTTAATGCTTCTTTTTGCTTCTTAGTACCCTTACAATATTGTAGAAAATATTTACGGACTACTTGTTGTTCTGAAGAATTCGCTCCATTGTACAAATGTATGACAGTGTCTCCACATGGAGCATCATTAACTCTGTTTACGTAAACATTAGTAGCCAATTCCATATTATGCTCATATTTTTCTTTATTGATCTTTCCTGTGTTTGAATCCATGCATGTTCCTCCAAGAGTGGATGGAATGAATAAATTTGCATGTGCTAATGCTAAACAACCGTTTTGTAATTCAACGCGATTTAAATAGCTGGACCCACTGTTCCTTGCTGTAACAAGGCATGCAATAGTTGACCGTTTCAAATGTCTCTCTGTCCATATGAATTGAACCTCTTCATGAATCGGGCCTTCATCACTGGCACCATCTACCCGAAAACATTCAACTGGTTTTCTAATATCTGTACTAGGATTGAAGAACATTGGCTTGAATTCTGGTGTTAGTTCTAGCATTTCTAAATCAGCACTGTGTTGAAATGGGTTTTTTGGAAAAACACCAGTTGCCTTAACTACACCTGTACACATCTCTGCAGTAGTATCTGTGGCTGTAAAATTATATGATGTAGTCTGCAGAATAGAGGTATAAGGATTAACATAGTCTGTATAAGTCGTTAGAGCTTCATGATCTTGCACTACTGGGCTCTTGTGCAAACGATGAGTAGCCATCGTATCTAAGCGGAATCCAGCAGCATCATCTCTGTTAACATTAACAATGTTGCAGCCATCCTTGTATTGTAGGTAGTTTAAACCAGCATAAAAGGCTGCACTCCAATGAGCGTCGGGATTAAACTTGAGCATGAACCCCTTTCGTGCACGTCTACAAGTGACTTTGGCCAAGCCTTTATAACGTTCAGCAGATTTTCTTCTTTTGTTCCTTGCCACGCATAGCTCTACTACAGTTCCATAAGCAAAGTTTCGTCCAAAGGTTTTGATTAAATGATCACGTATCCTTCCAAAAGTGGCTTTTGATTTAACACGGATGTTCCCATCAAATGTCAACACACCAGTTCTGCGCCATGCATCAGCCCCAACATTGCAACTTTTCACAAAATCTTCGATTTCTCTTCCAATAGTAGGAAACTCCTTTACAATTGTTTTCACACGGTCACTTTGCTTCTTCCTAAGGTAGTTTCGGCTAGCAATAGTTTTACTTATTAAGTACTGGGCTCTTCGTTGAATGGTCTTCCTTTGTTTTGCTACAATAGCCTTTGCCTTCTCACTAAATGCATCTTTGAGGCCAATGTACTCATCAGGATCTTCACTTTCTGAGTCTATCACAATAAAACCATTTAAGGCATCCACACTCCTTTCTGCCTCATGTCGATGGGTATTATTATAGTTGGTAAATGCTTGATATGATTGCTGTAGCAACATTTTATGATCAGATGTCAAACATTTCTCTAACAATTTTGGAAACTGTTGGGACAGTTGATTTGTAATACCTTTTTCATCATCACAATCTGCTTTTGTTAGCATGTGGTCAACTAAATGAAACCAATTAAATTTACTTTCAACTAATGCTACAAGCAGCTCATCAAAAACAAAACATTTATCTTCTGTGGCAGTTTCTAGTGAACAGTCAGGCTCAATATCTGAATCATCAATGTATAACTGAGTTACCGCAGCTTCTTGATCTTCACTTAAACTTCTGATTGATTCTCGAATATGCAGAGACTCTTCAATACAAGCCTCCACCCTAGCAGTTCGCTCAGTCATATTTTCAAACCCATAACAGCGCCTGGCTGATGATGGTGTAAGTCCAGAAGCTTTGAATGTTGCATACCTAACTAGTTCTCTCTCCCGGTCATTTTGAGCAAGGGACAACAAATTCTGAAGGTCAATCTTGGAGAATGTTTTTGAACTAGTAGCAGAGCTGTTAGATGATTCACAAATATCAATGAGTTTCTCATAGTCGACTCCTGGATTGAGTTCCATCACATACACTTTAGGATCTTTATTTATCTTGATTAGCAAGGCAGCTAAAGGCATTTGTAACAGTCTACGCTTAACATTTGGAGTATGATAAGTTACGCCTGGAAAGCAGCTCTGAAATAATGATTTAAGAGGAGTGATGCCTTTCTCCATTACAATATTTGCAGCTTTTATCATTTTAGGGCATTCCTTACAATTATGGTGGTGGCTTTTACAGTATTGTGTTCTAGCTAAACAGTATTGTCTAAGGTTAAATTCTTTAATTTTACTTATGCTTACACGATTAGAAAGTATTTCATAATCCGATAGTGAAAGATTAACATAATCATGGTAAGTACTAACAAAGTCAGTCTGAGGCCTCCCTGTACCGGCAATACCAGTACAAGGAGGCTCTGCTAAAAAAGTGTATCTTTTTGTTGGTTAGTTATTTGACCAACAAAAGACATCTGGCCAGCAGAAGAGATCTGGTCAGTGGAAGACATGAGTTCAGTGGACGATGTCTGGTCAACCGAAGGTGATTCATCAACAAAAGAAGTCTGATCACCAGAGGACATTTGGCTATTTGATGATGATTGACCTCTGGAAGATGTTTGTGAACTTTCATTGTCAGAGAGTATGATTGTATCTGCACTACTGCTGTCATCACTATATACACTTGACACTTCAAGCACAACCTTAGATTCCTTTGGTTTCAAAGATTTATGCAAACGCCTGGTTTTACTAGAGGAATCATCTGACTCCTGACTGGAAGCAACATTTCTGCTATGGTAGGACATCGATCTTTTAGTTTTTTTCTGTAAAACCAGCAGTTCATTTTCTAGCTCTCGTTTTTGTTTGGACAAACTGGCAATCTCTTCAGTAATATCGTCACAAGCCTTGTAGTTTTTCACATTTTCAGCCATCTGTCTTCTTTTCTCTTTGTATGATATTCTTTCCTTTAAATTTTGTATGTCTTCTTCCAACCGTTTCATGCGTTCCACTCTAGCATCAAAAGTGAGCCTTGGCCGTTTTGTAGCAGTGGACTCTACAGCTCCACAATATTTGTTACTGCGGCTTTTCCCCTTCTTAAATGAGTAGCTTGAATTTACTTTACTCCTAGCCGCATCCAAGAGCTTCTGACGACTTGAAAGATATACGGGATTCTGTAGGCAAATTTCTTGAGCTGCTTTATTTACTGATATTTGATATTCAGTTAGAGGTCGTATGGATTCCTTCTTGTAAATAAGGGCTCTCTGCTTGATGTCTTCATCAGACAGACCTGGACTAGCCATCTCAACATTTGGAATGCTAGATTCCTTTATAGGGTATAAAACATACAGAATGTAAATGCAATGCAACTGTTACATGCACTTAACAGGAATAAGCATACATTTGTTTTTGTGTGTGTGTGTGTGTGTGTGTGTGTGTGTTCTTTTGCAGCAACAATATAGACTGAATTAAATTCTTTACGTAAAATTTATACGTATGATATACCTGTGTTGTGCCTCTGCAAAGCGAAACACCAGACTTGGATAAGCTTAATTGGAGTTGGGTAGAAGTTTTACCAGGGGCTGCTGCAACCGCACCAGAATCCTGAGGATGGTTAAAGGCCACCTGTACACAAAATATAGATACTATGTATAATTTTACCACTGGAAAGATTGAATACATATTCTGCAATATAAATTTAGTAACACTATGCATGCTTTATACAAGATAGTAAGTAGCTGCAACTTAACAATGCATGAATGCATGTATATAAATGCTTAGAACAATATCATAATACTCTAACCGCTAACAAAAGATTGCTAATATTTAGTAGTGCAAACTATTAAAACTATAGATACCAGTATGATAACTACATAAGTGCAACATTGCACTTGCTTGCAAGAGTTAACTTGTTCACGATGAGGTTTATTGCCAGTAAAGGGACGTGGTATTCACTATACTCACGAGTTTTCATCCTGCGGAATACAGGGTGAACCTGGCTATTAGCTCTACGGCAAACAAATTGACTCTTGCTAGCAAGTGCAATGTTGCGGTTGGGTGGTACCACAGCTAATCAAATAGCTATTAATCACAACCTATGCATTTAACTATAGCACTGTCAGCAATTAACCAACAAACCATATGCAAGCAAATGTAGGTGAAGATAAAAGATTTTAACAAATAGATAAACTCTTCACAGATACATTTCAATACTCTAGAGCCGGAGTCTAGACTGGTGGGCTGTATTGAGCTCTGTTCAGAACTTCCAACTATAAGTAAAATTTATCAGCTAAGCCTCAATTATATATATAGCATGAAGCAATCAGTCTGTCAACTAAAACTAAGCGTACAATTCTGTAGTTTTAGACTTAAGCTGAAACTGTTTTACAGACCATCTTAGCACAGATTAGAGTGTGGTGGATAAGAGTGCTATTAGCAGTAACAGGTTATCACTGTTAGGCTTCACAATAACAAGTAGAGCAAGCCAGTGTACATGCAGCACTTGCATACCATGTAGTTTAATACCAGGAATGTATTGTATACATCTAATTACCCCCAGCAACATGCACTGTGTGACAAACATCAATCTTTTTCAAGCAAGTATAGTTTTTGCCTACCTATCATGACAAAATGCACCAAGAAAAAATAGCTATTTAGCTAGCTAATTTATTTTATATACAAGCTACTAACCGACTGTGCGGTGGAAAGATTGTTGGCTGCACCTTCCTCGGACTGAATTGTTTCCATTATCCTCATCACAGCTCTGTCAGGAATTTCCTGGTCCAAGCCAACTACATCAACAAACACGTTCTCTCCCCAGCTGTCATCTCGTACTTGCAATATCACACTACTCTGGCTGCACTGCAAAATATCCTTAAAGCTCTCTAGAATTGCAGAACGGAGGACAGAGACGTCGCCACTATATCTCACAACTCTTGTTCTTAGCCCACTAGGTGTGCTGATAGACACCAGCGCACTCTTGCTTTCTCTTCGTTCCTCGCTTCGTTCACACATCGCCACCAGGCCAGCTGCATTCAAAAACGAGGCGTGCGCAGTTAATTATCTCACGTGATTGCCAGTCATTGCATTTTAATGCACTTTGAGGATACGCTTGCGGGTTGTGATATGTACGGCTGGAGTACGCTGATGGTTGACTATCCGATACAAGTGAATTTCTTTTATAATTTTCAAGGTAAATACAAAGCCCCACTACCTCGGGGCAATCGGGCTATCAATTCCCCTACCAACCCCAACTTTCTCCCACCCTCAGCCTGTACCTGTGGTAGTGGGGCGTTACATTGATAGGTGCATAATGAAGGAAGTCTAAAACCCGAGTTTCAGTGAACAATAGTTATGTTTAATGTTTAGTGTGATACAACTTGATGCATTTTAGTCCTGTGAGCTAAAGCAATGGAATTTTAAACAATTCTATATTATCATCTGTATGGCTTCTCGATCGAATGGCGTCTCGAAGAGTGATTCTTGCTCTATATCTCGCAATCGCATTAGAGAGGGAAGATTTTAATACCACACAGACCTGGGTACGAATGTTTTTTAAATACGCCATACGTTTTTAGGGCTGATATCTACTTCCTATGAGCTGTAGGCGCGCGAAACAAGAAAGAAAGAAAGAAAGAAGAAAGAAAGAAAGAAGAAGATGGAGAATCTAACCATTTTCAAAATTTTAAAAAACACCTAAAACCATTTCCCTTACTTTTAATACTTGTTGGCTAGTGTTGTAAACACAAAAGAAAGGTCTAGAATGTTTTAGAAATAAAATCTAAAGCCCGGAAGGCTGCTTTTGGCGTGCGTTCTATTAGAGTGTTTTGAAAAATTTCTGCCTGATCCCTATTATGTACCACTACCGTGGTACATGATAATGCACTATGGCTAACCTATTTACAGTTGAAGCGATTATCTCCAAGTCTGGTTTTCCAGCAGCACATGCGCAGACGAGGACACTGTTTTGAGGTGTACAAAAGTAGCAGCACACCACTCCAACCTATATAATCCCTCTCCTTACTGTTTCTCTTCATTAGTAGTGTCATTATCACTTCAAAGAATCATCTACAATGTTTGTTATTGACATTCCAAAAACTGTTGCGGTTTTCACCACCAAAAGCTACATTCCTACATGTAAGCCACCTAGTAACATTTTTAAATGTCTTATTATTAAAATTATATTCACATTTTCCGAGAGGTCGCTAACACCTTGGGACTCTCGTGTACTATTTGAGAAATTCAATAAATCCATTAGATATTTAGAAACCCTGAAATCTGAAAAACCAATTATTTTTGTTTCTGTCCATTCACAAACTCAATTACCAAGTTGGACATGCAATCAGCCATGCAGTGAGTTTGAGTCACACAAATCTTTACTAGAGTCACGACAAAGGACTCAAGATTGCTTTGAGCAAGACTTCCAGTCGAACCAGGATTGGGATTGGCTAGTTAATTATCTACTGGATTTTGCGAAGTACACCTGTGTTTCTGTAACTAAGTTCCTGTATAAGGCTGTGTCAGCCACTCTCCCCAGCACAAGTAGCAGAATGTAAATATTACTGCAGAAAATTATATTGTATTTACAAATATTTAGAATCTCATACACATGTTGATATTTTGCATGGACGTTGGTGACCCCTCAGATATTTCTTGTTGTTACAAACTCACCTTAATGATGGTGATGAAGGAAGCACAACTGATGACCAATAAGACATAGACAACATTCCTATTTGATCAACAGGCCAGGAGTCATCCTTCGAAAAGTTATGAAGAAAGTTATAAAATAGACATCTGTAATGAACATCATCTTGATGGGATTACAGCCATATTTCTGTATCATTCTGGTTAAACAGGTTGAAGGTCACGCCATAGCCATGATTCCTGTACTCTTGGAGTTTCTTCATCAACAGTTCAATCTCCAGTCTGAAGTTGTTCATGTACTTTACTACTGAAAAATTCTCACCTTCTCTCCATTGAATCACAAACCTTTCTTTAGTCTGGTACTGCAGTTTTAAGTGTCAGGGATAGCCGTTCTGTGACTGTGATAGTAGCTCACCATAGCCAAGTGGTCACGTGTACCATCTCTAACATGTACTGTACAGCAGACCAACCTGTCAGCGCTACTTCTCCTGCTGACTTCACCAGCTCCGCCCCTAGATTGCTGCATCCATGATAGGAGTGGCTTGTTGCAGTACATCGAGATTCCGGCGCGCACGAGCGCGCGGCATAAACCTGGGTTTGCTCCACCTGTATCGACCTAGCGCAAATTGACGTAAATATATAGACTCTACTACTGAAAATTTGTAATCTTCACTCACCTTCTCCGATCCACTGAATCATAGATTGAATCAAACCTCTCTAGCCCTCACTACAAGGCAGCAAGGGTTCCGCCACTCCTTTGAAATCTCGTACAACCTCTTTGAAATCTTGCTGAAATCTAAAATCTCTAGTCATTTTGAAAATTGTCGCAAAGTTCCGTATATTATTTATATAGTTCAGTCGCCCAACATCCCTTTGTAAAACTTTTCGTACAAATCCGGAGACTAAGGATCACGTGATTAAAGTATTTTCTTGATGCTAAAAATTTTGCTTGTTCTGAAATTTTGCCATGGATCTTGCCAAATCTCAAATATTTGAAATCTCGTATAGGATTCTTCATAGTTGCCCACCCCCAAAACAACTCAGTAGCTCTAACAACAATACTATACACAAAACACCATGTAACAAACAGTTACCATACATTAAATGATCAAAATAATTTTATCTTTCTGGTGGAACTCCTTTCCACATGATCTCTTCCAAAACATGCATATGTCCACCTACATTACTGCAATTTGTATGAAGGGTATAGTCAGAAGCTCATACAGCACATGGAAGCAATGTTGTCAGCAACTTCTGGTCAGCATGAGGCTCCCATGTTTACAAATTAGAGCGCCATAATTTAAAATACATAATTATATACCCCTGTAATTAAAAAAAAACATTGATGTTTTAGCAATATACCACAAAAAAATTTCAAATACAATGGATAGAACATGAGTAATCATGTATTTTGTAATAGTGAAATATTACATTTGTTCATAATCATTAGGGATTTCCCCTTTTCACCATATGGTCCCCTTCTATTTTCCATGGCTCAAATATAAATTAACAAAACTAGTGTCCTTAAGTAAGCAGTAATGACCACATAATATATGCTACCACAGTACATTCTTGATAAGAGAAATATCATTAGAAATATACAAAATGAACAAATAAAATTTCCTAAAGGTCTGTATATGCCTAAGAGACAATTAAGCACACTATACAAACAAGCTACATGTGTTAGTCAGTCTAGTCAGAAAAGATTTGGATCCTGTTATTACCATGGTCTGTGATGTAGATTTTACCATCATTACTAATAGCTAATCCTCCATTAGGAGATGAAAACTGTCCTTGAGCAGAGCCTGAGGATCCAAAGCAGTGCACAAATACACCATCTTTGTCAAAGACAGATACACGACAATTCTCACTTTCTAACACAAGGATGAAGCCATACTTATCTGTAGTAATACCAGTTGGACTACTCAGTTGACCCCTGCCGGCTCCTTGTTCACCAAACTTGCCCACGTAGGTACCATCTAGTGTAAATATGGAGATGCAGTGGTGACCATAATTAGCAACAAGCAACTGATCATTGTTGGTCACAGTGATGTAATAAGGACTGGATAAATGACCTGAACCAAATGTTTGACAAAACTGACCACCACACTGAAATACTGAAATACGTTTACCACTCCATTCAACAATGTACACTCTGCCATTGTGAACTACAATACCTAAAGGATACTTCAGTTGTCCATCTCCTGATCCATGACTACCAAACTGAAGCAAATAGTCTCCATTAGGATTAAACTTCTGTACCCTGTTGTTAATATGATCAGTGACATACAAGTGGCCATCATGATCAAATGCTACCCCCAGTGGACGATTAAATTGTCCGTTACCATTTCCTTTGCTGCCAATCTTTCTAATTAGTTGGTCTTGACTATCAAACATCCACACACAATGGTTACTGCCATCCCCAACAGCCCATACTCCATCCTTACCAAATGCAATACCCCATGGTTGTTTCAGCCCTCCTCCATCAACAATCTTGTTTGGCTTATCCATTGCATGATGATTTATAGGACGATAGATTCTGTGCACATTCACAAGGTAAGGACTTCCCTTAATGTGTTGTTTGTTAATAGTAACTGATAGTCTTAGTTCTCCCACATGATTGGCTATAAGTGATGCTGAGTAGCTGCCATCTTTGTTATCTTTCATTTCTACGGGAATAACATCTCCCCTAATGGACTGTGCTTGACTGATAATATCACTACCTTCTTTGTGGCAGATGTGATTATGGCGATCTTTAGTGACTATGTTGAAATTAACCATTTCCCCTATTGGAATCATTTTAGGCACGTTTAAAGCTTCGGAATTCACAACGGAAATATTGGGACCGATATAAAGCTTACCAAATTGTGGAAATGACTGATCAAAATCTTTGACACACTCAAATTCTACAGCAACACTTTCTACTGGATCAGTTCCCAACTTGCCATACAGTTCACTCAACCTCTTCACGTTATCCATCACTTGTTTCTTCATCAACAATGCTTCTTGGTCTGACCCTCTCTTCACTGCACTGTTTAGTTCTTTCACACTCTCTAGTTCTGCTTGGGAATGTTCCATCTTCTCCAAATGGAGGGAAGCTTCTTTTTGCTTCTGTCCCAACACTTTATGCAACTCTGTTTTTAGATCATCTTTTTGTTGTTGCAATCGTTGGAGCAACTGTCGCTGCACTTTTTCATAATATACATCAATTTCCTTGTCAACACTGGTAGCTTTAGCTCCAATCTCATCTTTTACACCATGTACTTTATTGTGAGCAGTTGACAGTCCTTCAATCATCTTCTCTACTGGTTTCATCATGTCATCCATTTCTTGTCGATACTTGTTAGCCACCTTCTTCACAGTATCATGTTCATGTTGGAAATGATCCTTTGTGATGCAGTAGTGACACACCAACTGCTCACACGTTTCACAATAAAAATTCAGCTCTATTTCGTGCTCCTGGCATAAAGCAAACTTGGCTTTTGGCTTTACAGTGACGTTCTCTTTCTTAGACTGCACCTCATTGAGTGGCATCATGTTGTGGTTGTGATACTCTCTGCTGTGCTTGTGGTTGTCAGTACATCGGCTACACAGGAAGGCGCTACAATCAAGGCACAGAACCTCCACCGGGTCCTCCCTAAAACAAAGGTCACATTTAGCTTCCTCTTCTCCCTCCACCTTGCGTTGTAGAGCAATTTCATCCAAGAGGCGGTTAATGAAAAAGTTGTTTGGAAAATCTTTTATCCCTCCAGCTGGTACGACGCTCGTTTTCCTACACTCGGGACAAGCGATGTTGGATTTATCCGCTGACTTTTCCTGTACCTTTGTCAAACACGCTTGACAGTACGAGTGATAACAAGGAAGATATTTAGGATTCTTGTACAGCTCACAACAAATAGGACACGCAAGGTGACTAGTCATCTTCTTCATCTGCTTCGCAGCCATTGTTAATGCTTCAGTTATTATAAATCTCGTGCTTCTTGTGATTGGGTGGGGAAAATCCCCACCCAAACGAAAAGTGATGTAAATGATTTCTACTACCTGGATATTCAGGCTGTAGGTCATATGATTAGCCAGATTAGGTGATTACAAAAGGTTACACATTTCAGGTGATGTTACAGTGTAATAGTGACTAACATTAGAGCAGTGATAATCTGGACAGTACATTACAATATGACAACAATAATAACCTCAGAAGGTTTACATCCAGTTATAACCTTGCCAAAATGGATTACATTACAACAATAATATAATTATTTAGCAGGGTCACATCCTTGGTGCAGAGCGGTCATTACTAACAGTTTTCTTCAGTTTAGCACCTTTAAGGGCCTTAGCTAGTGGACTCTCATCCTCGTTGTCACTGTTATCTTGGTAACTACTAGCGACACTTGTCCAAGATGGTTTTGGTGGTGGTACTTGAGAATCAAATCTCCTCACGTGTGTAGTTGGGGGTGTCATTGGTTGTGGGACTTGATTAGTAACAGGGAGGTGGGGATGAGACGGACATGGAATGCTGAGAGAGCACAAAAGTGGGTGGATCAACTTCAACATACAGTTGCTCTTCTACTGGTATGCTGGGACGTATCGGGGATCCTACACTCTCTGCTCTCTTACAGAGTTTGGTCATCAAGTCATCCCGCCAGCCAGGGCTAGCATTTACAGGAGGAAGGGGTACACCATTTTCTGTCATTGCTGATGATGGTGGTGGTGGTGGCTACTCAGGATACACATACACCTCATCTTTGTGTAATGATGATTGTGATGGCTTGTGCACTGGGGTGGGGGTGGCGCAGGGGCAGAGTTGTAAACAGGAGGTGGGGGTGTAGTTGATACAGTTAATGGTGACACAGGCTGACCCGCAGTTTGTGATGTGTAAGGAATCTCAGAGTAGTAGTTAGCAGGATCATCTAACTGATCAAAGCTTTGTGATCGTCGTGATAGTCCTGCAGTTGATGATGCACTACAGACAGGCTGTGGAGTAAGACTGCCACTAATCTGGGATCGTGACATGCCAAGTTATAGAGAATCTAAAACACAAGTAAACAAATCAGAACATGTACAGAAACAAAAATGTTACCTTGAAAATTACTAGTTACTGCAGCCAAAGGACAAGCCTCACCAACCATAGACATCCCAACATTCTATGACCACACATGATGTCATATGATGTAAAGTGATGTACGTACTCACCATCACTCCCATATAGTTACCAATCAAGGTACAGTACCAAGCACGTTCTTCAACTAACAATTTGGCAAGTTGTCTTCTCTCCAGGTCATAGACAAACTGTATTCTATTTGTAGCCTCCTGTAGTTAACTACAAATTATTACAACTCCAATTAAAGCACACTAACATGTTGTTTTTTAGCTAACTCAGTCTTCAATGCTTGTACTTCATCAAATTTCTCTGTACAATGTAAAGAAAACACTGATATGATATTGTACCATTTGACCAACTATCAGCCTCATTGACATCACTCCTACTGTATATGGCAGAATGTCATAGATATTATATACCATGGTACGTAGTATATAATATCTGTGATACCATATAACAACAAATATTGGTGAAACTAATATTTAGCAATCTGCTATAAAATTGCAGTTGGAAAAATGCTCTCTGGCAGTTCACTGGAAGTTGTAGTAGTGTAAGCTGACAGAATGCATGCTATACAGTTGAAATGTTTATCTTATGGATTCAGTCACTGCATGTGTCTGGCCGGGTCACTTTCATGATTGACCGGGTCACTTTCATGATTGAAACTGGGTTGTCTGACCTGCTTTATGTGTCCTGCTGCAGTCCAGTTTCTTTCATGGGCCACGCCCACTTACAAGGATCATGTGTTTCTGTATGCAGGCATACGTAGAGCCCCACCCATTTATCAATCAATGGCTGTGCATGAATCCATGTCCGTTGCTATCTGCAAGTTTACTTGGAGCCACACCCACTAATCGAGTAAGAGTTCTAGTTTAGTCTTTGTATGCGTAGAACCACACTAATTTACCAGTTAAGGTGTGTTTAAATAGTATCCACTTGTTTGTCAAAACCTACCTCAACAACTGCTATCAAAAGCTTGGACACAAGGAATGAAAATAATATTGATAAATTATATGGTACTATGATAGTGAGTCAACTTCCCAATTTGCCAAATTCAGTTTATCACCAAACTTTGTTGTTATATGGTATTTGGGTGTATACAGTAATGAAGCTTTATTAGTATGTCATCAATCTAAACTGAACACATGTGGTACATTAATATCACATTCATTCTCTAACAGTTGTTATAAAATTTCAGCTGGTTTTCCAGGTCAAGTACAACTGGTCATTCCAGTTTCATTGTTAGTTTACTACATAGTCACCACACAATTCATCAGATTCCCATACAGTACAATACACTATAACATTACTGCACATGTGTACAAGGAGGGGTGTATCGAGGGGCACTCCCTGAGTACTGTATTTTTCGTACACACAAGCATAGGAAGTACTTTAAGTGATATGTTGTGTTTCCAGGTCGTTTTACTTGGATCCCTACATTGGCATCATGGCATGTCATAATTATTTTGTTTAGTGCCAAAGTAGGGATTTTCCCACATGAGTGTTGTAATACCATTCACAAGTCTTGTTTCACTAGTTTCTATTTTTACAGGTTTTGCAACTGAATTCGTCCCATTTGCAATTGAGTTTGTCGCTTTTGCAATTGAATTAGACCCGTTTGCAATTGAATTCGTCGGTTTTGCAACTGAATTTGTCCCGTTTGCAATTGAATTTGTCAGTTTTGCAATAGAATTCATCAATAGAATTCGTCACTTTTGCAGTTAAATTCATCTGTAACAAGAATGGCAGCTGGAGAAAACACAAAAACATGGTGTAGCAGCTGCTATAGGAACTTGTTCAAGTACAACAGTAGTAAACAACTCTTTATAAGGCAATAATTCTTCCTCTACAGCCTATCCAGCAACATTCCAAACTCTACTACGCCATTTGCAATGGGTGTGGTCACTCGTGAGCAAGCAAATTCAATTGCATATGGGACAAATTCAATCGCAAAGGTGATGAATTCAATTGCAAAAACCTGTAAATAAATACACTAGTGTGTTTAGCTATAGTATATGATATACACGTAGACTGTTCTATTAGAATACTAAACATGGCTGTTGTGTTAGGGTGACTGCTTTATTGAAGTGTCTTGATTGGGCCTCAGATGACTGGTATACAATGATATATTTTTAAGAGGAGTGACCTTTCCAAGCCTTCTTCTCATTGTGCTACCAGAAAGAGGCGTGGTTGGTATGATCAATCGGCTACATAATTAAGGGGCATGTCACAGTGCTCATAAATTATTGGTGCTACTGGATCGTGGTCACTACAAGTACCATGACTTAGCATGTCTACTAGCTAGTAATGTCTCTTACAACTAAACCATACCAAGATGTTAATTTTCCATCTTACCATGTTTAGATGTCACATTTACAAAATTATTTAAACCACTCACTCAAGCTACTGTATGAAGACGATGACCAGCATGGCACAGAGGGTAGACATACATTGAGATCCCAAAAGATACATGCCACTGGTGAGTTTGTTAAAACTGTAGCCTCTAGCCCTGCGACTGTAGCTGGCAGACTAAAAGTTGGATTTGGGCTTCTTTTTTAAAAAAATCATATTCATTTTCCGTAAGGGTTATATCTGGCATTAGTAACACTAAGACTCTTCCATAAATGTACTTTGTCGTGTGAGATGTTTCTACTGTGGTCTTTAAGGGTGGCACTTTGTGTGTGTGCGTGTGTGTGTGTGTGTAGGGGGGTCCCTCTACTATACAGTACTAGTGGACATTTAATCCCTACTTCAATCATGAGTATAGACTGAATTAGGGATTAAATATCCACTAGTATATCTGCAGGCATAGGTGACCTCGTTTTCCTACTTTCTATGAACTTATACAATTATTGAAAAGTTTGGATTTGGATGGATTGAGAAAATGTGTAAATCAAAAATAATTTAATTATTCTTGTTATTATGTCTCTTGATATTTGTCACTGTCATATTGTTGATTAGTATTAATTAACTGAGTCAATTATTGTAACATAACAACCACAATACATTCCAGATCTGTGATGTGGATACCATGACTTTATCATACAGTACAATAGTACCAAGAGTGAATAACTCTTGGTAGTACATCTGCAAGTGTAGGCGAACTCCCTTGTCCTTTTTTATGATCTCTAATCAAACTTAAATTCCTAATTTTCCTTATACTTTGTTTGATAACTTTTTTGTAATGTTAATATGACTGGTGAACCCATGTATATACCGCATCTAAAGAAAGGATGGTGCCAGGGTTAATGTTTCATCTGAATGTGCGCCTCAGCTATCAATTACTAAGTCATACTGACTGGAAAGTGAATACGCTTAGTTCAGTCCATTACACAGCGTTACAAAGAACAGTAGGAGAAGTCAATCCAGTCACAACAAAAAATACGGACAATTTGTGGGCACCAACTATCAATTACTGAAGTGCTCTAGGAAGTGGTCATTATGCTTCACTTTTAGCTATGTTCACAGTATTATAAATGAAAATACGTACAGTAGGAGAAGCACCTCTACAATCAATCCATTCATCACAGAAATTACGGATGATTTCCATTTACAAATGTAGGAAAACCATTATGCTACTGCAAATTGACACCTTGGGCTGTCAGCAAAAAGAAATGGGACACAAAGGAGGACAAAGGTAAGTCATTGACATTGTATGTACTGCAGTATGCCAAAAGGCACGCCTTGGGACAAAGCGACATTGAACAGTGAAAAAAAAATCAAGCCTTAGCTATTACTTGCCTGAAGGAATCAAGGAGGCAGGCAGTTAGTCACTAGAAAATTCCATTAAATTTTTTTTCATAATTTATTGGAAGCATTTAGGGTCGCACTGAACGAACTTGGTTATACCTAACCAATACTGCCAAGGTGCCAAGATGGGTGATATTTACGGCCAGAAGGCTGAGAAAATCCCTTAAGGCTTAAATCTATATATACTGCAAAACCAGCCTGTAGGTGTAGTGTAGTACCCAACATTACATGATAGTACTGGTCAGCTCCTTGTATACTGTATAATATGAGTTATCACACAAGCCTAATCATGACAGAATAAGAAATATGAGGATACAATTGTAGATCACTTTGAGGGTTTAGAAAGGAGAAAATGTTAGGTTCATAAAAAATGTGAGGACAGATGATTATGTTGCAGTGAAATATACACACGAACCTGGACACTTGAGGACACCAGACTAGGCTTGAGTCTATTATGCTCCAAAATTTGCCTACTGTGCTTTTTGGCATTTCCCAATTTTCTGCCTATAATGCTTGTTTTTAATTATGCTTTCATTTTGTGTGTATTTTCTTTGTGTAGAGAAGTTCTTCATATGATAGAATGTATATGGAGGAGTGTCACTTCAACTGCAACATACAAATAATAGCAATAGCTTGAAATTGGGATGTGCTCCAGTGCTAGTAGGCATATTACAGCAAGGGGTCTGGGGGGGGAGGGGGCATATCTACAGTATACTCCCTCAGAAGCTATAATTGTCTAGTATCTTCGTAGTTTTGTATTAGCTAGGTATAAATATTATGCATTGATCTTCTGAATTGTGGCAATTGGTATTTAAAGGACAGCAACTGCTATGTATGCAACATCATGCCAAGAACATATTAGCCTCCTGGGGATAAACGCTAAATTAACGGTTCTCATTCTCTCTGTTACATGCGATAACTGTTCTATTAGAGCGATTGACTGTTCTACTAGAGAATCTCGATCTTTTAAAAATATTTCCTGGTTTGATATTAACCCAAGTGGGGTCATCAGTCATCGACTAGTCATCCGATAACATCTATGGTTGATCTGGTCTATTCCGAGGGTGGCCTTGAGTTTGGCACCCTCGATTGAAGTGTTTCAGTAGCTGGTACCCTCCAGCTGTCCAGTACTTGACAGCCAGTGCTGGGAATGGCAGTGCTGGGGATGTCAGTGCTGGGGATGTCAGTGCTGGGGATGTCAGTGCTGGGGATGTCAGTGCTGGGGATGTCAGTGCTGGGGATGTCAGTGCTGGGGATGTCAGTCCTACCCCAGTCTCACTGCACACCTGCAGAGACTTCACTATTTTCAATGTCCAAACATTCACTAGCTACAATGACTCAAACTAACTTTACTATCATCAGAGCTTCTCTTCCATACCAATAATCATAATCATCATATCACATTTTATTCAAAATCAGACGTACGTAATTCAATGATTGAAACTCAGCTAACTACTTTGCCGTGCAGTTGGCACATGACTGAGTGTATTTTTCTATTCGTTGTCAGGAATAATTTACCATCAAAAAGAAAACAGGTTAGCCTTTGACTTTGTGATCGTTATAGTAGAAGTTATACTTATGGTGGCAGAAATTTGCCCATTAGGCTCTTAATTATGCTCTTAATTATGCTCCACTATGCCAGCATTATACTTTATACTTTTCATCCCCTATTATGCCAAAAATTATGCAAGCACAATTGACGCAAGCCTATACCAGACACTTAGTTAAGGCTCTAAAGAAATATAAACCGACATGGAAAATAAAGACACCTCGATATAATCAGGACAACTTTATAATCAGGACACCTTGATAATCAGGACAACTTGATAATCAGGAACCTGAAAAATCAGGACACTACTAGTCCCAAGGTGTCCATATTAGAGGTGCACTGATATGATTTTTAGCCAATATTCAGAAAACCGAAATATTATCAAGCCGATAAACAAAGCCAATCCAATATGGTAGCATATACATTTTCTCTCATAATTTCCATTTTAAATTTAGTTAGAAAGTGACAGAGTGGGACTGTAACCAACAGCTGACATTACATAAACAGGTGCTGCTAGGATACTACTAGAGATCCAATACTGATATGCAAAACAAGGCCAATATAGCTGATAACCGATAGCCAATCTGATTATTGGTCCACCTCTAGTCCACATTACACTGCATGGTTCCACTGTACCACCAAAAAAGTATGTATGTGTGTTTGGTCACATGACTTGCTTTTGAGGAAATAATTCATTTCTTCATCATACAAGCAGTGTACAGACAGTAATAGTTGACATTTGTTATCAAAGAAATAATTCCCATATCAAACTTGACAATGATATGATCTTTGGATGAAAGCATAGGTCACTGATCAAAACCTGTCTAATTAGAACACAAGACATTTGGTTCACTATTAATTGTAACTGTATAAATGAATCTTATAATAGCATTTAGTTGAGGTGTACTGGTGGATATCACCTTATTCAAGGAGTTTGATAATCTTTTATTTAATTACAGTAGACTTACAGCAACGTAAGTTATGGGCATTTGTTCCCAGCAATGGATTGATTACCCATGATGGTGCAAGTCTCAACTCCGTATATTATCACCTTCACAAGTTACAACCATTTTAGTAAGTGCCAGTAATTTATTTTCCTAATACCATACCTGTTTCACTGCCCATACAAAAGTCTCAATAGTAGCAGTGAAATTTATCCCGTATTTCACTAGTAGCAGTAGAAAAGTTGTAATTGCAATTTTATTGGCTAGAATTTATGTTAACAATGTAGTGCCAATTAGTGTTGAGCATGTTTAGTACACAGTGACATAGCAACGCTAATGCACAGCATGCGTATATGCAACCAGTATTGTATTAACTGGGAATAGCATGGGTCCAGTGTAGCAATGATATTTGGGATAAATACCACTCTTGTTGCATTGAAAATGGAAAGTTCACTCGGCTTTGCCTCATGAAATTTATCCCCATTTCCAATACAACACTCGTGATATTTATCCCAAATTTCACTGCTACCCATGCTATTACTAGTACAAAAACTTGTTATACAAATCCATCTTTCTGTTATTGCTACTTTGCAGGACTGTAACTCCAAAACATCTTGGCATATGACTACTGACACTCACATTAGCATTGCCACAGACCACACAGGATAGCAGTTTAAACCAAAATCACTTGTTACAGACCCCGGCAAAGTATTCAGTAACAGAATGGGAGTAAAGCATTATTTGACCTTTACTGCTTATGGCTTGTAGGACTGGATACTGATACATTAGGATATTTTCAGCAAGTGTTTCTGTGACTAACAGCCTTTTTCTTAACCCCTTCACCGCCACATTTGTAGAGGCTCCAATCTACTGTTTCTATAACTTACACACCATACCACATAATCATATAAAACTATATATCAACTTACTCGCTATAGAACAAGGAATTCAATTATGAAGTTGTTGTTTACACAACAGTAACCACAAATTCATTATATAACTTTAAAGTACGAAAATTGATCTAAGCGAAACCAAACGTGAAATTTCACTACTTTACTGGCTAGCACTGTTTATAATAACACAATAAACATCACTAACCAGTTTACAGTTGAAGCGATTATCTCTAAGTCTGGTTTTCCAACATTTGAGCAAGTGCACATGTGCATACAAGCACGAGGTCACTGTTTCGAGGCATACAAAAGTCACTCCAACCTATATAATCTCTCTCCTTACTGTTTCTCTTTATTAGTAGTGCCATTATCACGTCGAAGAATCGTCTACAATGCTTGTTATCAATTCACTTAAGGGCGTGCACACTACAGGATAAGCGCAGGGGCTACTAAAATGCTCGACTGAAGTTACAGAGCGTTTAGAATGTGATGCTACGGACGTTTATAATCGGAAACCGCCATATTTTGTGGCGGTGAGAGGGTTAACCACAACATGTGTTACATTCTTGAAGCCATATCTTCACCTATGAACATGCTATTTTCACTCTGTATGTGCCAATTGAAGGTGGTAAATCCTGTGTCCAAGTTTCATTTCAATCCAAGGAACTGTAAGCCTTTGAGACACTTTGAAAACATACAAATTTGTATGGGAACCAAAGTGTGGTTTAGAAAATATGTACTCCAGACATTGTCAATCCTTAATTAAATTCCTCATGCCTTTAAATAAAGTGGTCTATTCTTGCTCTCAAGATGGCTTATATGATTTACAAGACCAAAACACCAAACATGGTCCCACATTGACAAGTAACAAACACCAACAACATGACCCAACATTAGGGAATGACCTGGGAACATTACACACACAACATGTCCTCACCTTTCGTAGTTTTCTTTGCCAGATTTTTACTTGTCTTAACTGTCCTGGTACAAGCTTCTTTTGCTTCATTGACACTCTTTTTCAACTCTACAATATGATAACATCAACTATGAATATTATGTGTTTATGTAGTGGTCACCTCTGTCACATTCCTTTTCAATGGTATTAGCAGACTTGTGAAATTCTTCCAATCTTCCATGCATTGATGTCAACAAGTTGATATTAAAAGTCCTGTACATTAAAGTGATGGTACAGCAATAATGTGAATGGCTTCCATACCATTGCCATTTGCTCAAGGCTATAATAAAAATGTGTGTCTCACTGTTTACAGAACAATTATGAACTGGTGTAATCATGAGCAGTGAAATTATTACTATAAAACTAGAATAATATCAGAGTGACTAGTCTACTATCTAATGACTAATGACACAGTAAATCATTTCACATGTAACAAGTATATCAGAAAGTAGACTAGCTACACTGTCATAGTACTAAGATATTGTAGTGTAGTGTATACCAGTATGTGTTTAGGTGATATATAGTAGATCATTGGTTATCTGGACCACAAATGGTATCAGGTGATGATAAAAATGTTTAGTGAATTGGTTGGGAAAGCTCATATTGTACTTTATATGGGAGGAACACAGTGCCGACAAGTACTGTATTACAGTACCAATTAGCTATAGTAACTGTATGTTAAGGAATGTCATGAAAAGAACCTCACTTAGACAAGACGATTGATCACATGTGTGACATTGTGAATCACTAAAACTAGCCAGACTAATCTATCAGTTGTGAAATAGATCATGCAAACAATTACTGATACCGAAAATTGATGTGGTTTGGGCACTCTCAGATAAATGCTCTGAGCAAGACGACCAGAGGTACAATATAATACTACATATGTTTGTGTGTACGAATACACTTGGCTTTGCCTCATGCTGTATTAGCCTCTCGACACATCCCTCATGCTGCATTTTCTGTACATGTGCATGGCAGTGCTTGTAACTATAACATACAAAGCTTTGTCTAAATACATTTAATAAAACATGCAAAACACTCTAATTGAACAATCACACTAAACTTCAAAAATACAATGGTACAGATTATGAAGGACATTCAACCATTTTATACAGGAGGAAACAACACTTGTACAAACTGCCTGATATCCAAATCTTGTTACATTGTACTGTATTTCAACAACAACAACAGAATAGTAGAGTACACACTATGCTGAAATGTCACACACTTTAACTTAGCACTTCACTTTTAATACCATGTGAAATCATTAAACACAAACAACGTAATCTTCTTCATTACACATTCCGGTGAGACGTTTCAAGAGTGTACAAAACATTTAGTACATACAAAGGTTATACTACACTGGATCATCACTAATACACAGCTCTGTTATCAAGACAAAGTCTGTTCAGATTAGTGCAGACCATTGATTATGAATTTAGCTGAGCCTATGAAAACAGGGCATGTGGGTACATAAATTAATTTGTCTACTTTTTCAAACTTTCATGACTCGTAACTTTTTATACCATTATACTATAGTAGTGAAATGTTAAACATTTAACTGGTCATATAACACAAGTTACAGAATACAAATATGCTATTCCAATACTGAGATATAATCCATCATGTGATGAGTGTAGTTTGTGCCCACATGCCCTGTTTTTGCAGGCCCGGTCACTATATACAAAATCTAGTGATAGAACATTTGTGACCTACTGAGTAAGAACCGGCAAAATTCTATTTTGCCATAAACTATATTGAAATACACTGGGTAAAACTACGCGTGCTACATGAAAAATTTACACACACTATAATTGCATTCGTACGTACTGAAATTAAGCTCAAATCAGTAAAACCTATACTTTGAGCCAAGTCCCATCTTTGTAGCTTATTTCAATCGTGAGTTATGATCAATTATCTAAGTGCCTGTACTTTATTTCCCGTATTGTTGCTGTGCAAATCAAGTTTATCACTGCTCCAAATGTCAAGTGCTATAGCTCCAAGACCATTCATCATAAAAGGCTAAAACTTTGGCTGTCCACTCCTTTGTTACTATAGGTTACAGAGATGAAATAAAATGGAATTCGAGGAATGTGAAAACGGCTGATTTTTACTCAGCCAGTCACATATAACAGTTGACAAAATACTCTAATAGAACAGTCACTTGTACTGCTTGGATTAGTGAGAATCCAAAAATTCTAAACGCATAAAATGTCATATACCAACAATCATGTTGTCCTAAAGACCATATTAGGAATGGTAACAGTAAACAACTACAATCTCTTGTTTACCATCCACCACAAATTTCCAAGTTGGTCATGTGTTATCAAACATCTCATGGTCTCAGAAGCACTTCAACCCAACAGCTCAGTATTGATGTGAAGTATTCTAATCATGTGTGACTTTACGGTGGGGGGTAGTCTCACATAGCCAGACCGCTTTTTTTCTTTTGTGTGAGCGTTGGGGAAAAAATAGTCTGGTACACCTACATTAAAAATTCTGTGTAACTTTCCACTGCAGTAAGGGTGAATGTTGATTGATGAAGCACTAAACTTCTCAGACCTATTAAAAGTGTCACGTGCGCCATTCAGCAGCAACACAAGTGAACAGTATGCAGTGAGATCAGGCTGCACTTTTTAACAGGTCTAAGAAGTTTAGGGCTTCACCAATCAGCAGCAATCAACATTCACCCTGACTGCAGCGGAACCTTACACAGAATTCTTAATGTAGGTGTACCAGACCCTTCTTTTCCCCCGACACCTACACAAAAGGAAAAAAAAGTGGTTTGGCTACGCAAGACTAGGTAGGGAGGTTCACCAGTTTCCGGAAACCAGTCAGCTTTTTTAAAATTGATTGGTATACTCAAAGAGAACAGTCAACAGATAATCAAGTTCTCTGAAGTCAAAGTCAGTTTATAACTAAACAGATAATCTATTATACAATGTAGAGTGGCTAAACCTCAATAAATTGCTCCATTTTGTCATGACATTGACCAAATTTGCTTCTCCACCACCTTCAAGTGTGTTAAGCTCCTATAATAATAATTATCATTCTAACAATTTCAACCGAACTTTTAGTTAAGGTTTTAAATATTTCTATGAAGATCTAAAATAACAACATTTGACTGTGGAATGATGTATGTTGCAGGATGTCTACTCATACATACACAACTAGATTATCATATACCATAAATCAGGAAAAGTTCGTCGTCAAAAATTTTGGTCGCTAGCAGTATAGACCAAAATTAAAACGACGAATTATTTTTAACTATAATATTAACGTGTAGTTATTCCGTCAAAAAATTTTCATCGATTATGCTAGTGACGAAATATGTTGTGTCGAAATTTTAATAGACGAAAATTTTCTATGCCGAAATTTTACTGATTTACGGTAGTACTGTATAGTAGGGATCATGGAGGTTTGGGCTTTCTTATACAAAAGTATTACCTGAAATCAACCTTTAAACTCAAAGGAATACACAATTTCTGATAGTCTACAAGGAATGAACTGTCATTTTCCGTAGCTACAATACCGGTACAGTCTACTGGAAAAGCAGTTCACACCTTAGGCGTATGTTCTATTAAAGTGCTCACAGTATAAGTGTTAGGAATAGCAAGTGAATAGATGTATAGTTTTATAGGATTGTATCTGGTATGGTTTGTAAGTTATCGCAGTTTAGAAGCAGTACTTAGATTGGAGCTTCTACAAATTTGGCGGTGAGGGAGTTTAAGTGTTGAACAATGGGCAAGTGTGTACCTGGTTTCCTGAAATTGTTTTCCGAAAAGTGTGTGTACGTATGTCTTTGTCTGTCCACACCCACAATTGTGCGGCGAAGAAGCTTTATGTTAAAGGTAGCCAGCATGTAACACCTGTGTGTAACACATGTCCTGTCCATGCCTAACACCTGTAGAACAAGAAATTCGATTATCGAGTTGCTGTTTACACAAGCAAAACCACAAAGCCATTATATAACTTTAAAGTGAAAAATTGGTCTAAGTAAAACCAAATGTGAAATTTAACAACTTTACAGGGTAGGACTGTTCATAATAATGAACTATGGCTAACCTATTTACAGTTGAAGTGATTATCTCCAAGTGTGGTTTTCCAACAGCACATGCGCATACAGACACGAGGACACTGTTTTGAGGTGTACAAAAGTAGCAGCACGCCATATAATCCCTCTCCTTACTATTTCTCTTCATTAGTAGTGTCATTATCATTTCAAAGAATCATGTACAATGTTTGTCATTGACATTCCAAAAGTAGGCAATTCCATCATCTAACTGCGCAATGGTAGGTGAAAGACCGGCTATCCCTGTTCAAGGGCATGCCCACTACAGGATAAGTGCAGGGGCTACAACTGAAGTTACAGAGTGTTTAGAATGTGATGCTAATCATGTTATGGGTGTTTATACGTATATTGAAACCACCATATGGCAGGTGTGGCTGTGAGAGAGTTAAAAATAACAAAGACTGTTCATGTTATCACACACAAAAACTGTTGCGGTTTTCACCACCAAAAGCTACATTCCTACAAGTAAGCCACCTAGTAACATTTTTAAATGTCTTATTATTAAAATTATATTCACATATTTCCGAGGGGTCGCCAGCACCTTGGGACTCTCATGCACTATTTGAGAAATTCAATAAATCCATTAGATATTTAGAAACCCTGAAATCTGAAAAACCCAAATATTTTTGTTTCCGTCCATTCACAAACTCAATTACCAAGTTGGACATGCAATCAGCCACGTAGTGAGTTTGAGTCACACAAATCTTTACTAGAGTCACGACAAAGGACTCAAGATTGCTTTGAGCAAGACTTCCAGTCGAACCAGGATTGGGATTGGCTAGCTAATTACCTACTGGATTTTGCGAAGTACACCTGTGTCTCTGTAAACTAAGTTCCTGTATAAGGCTGTGTCAGCCACTCTCCCCAGCACAAGTAGCAGAATGTAAATATCACTGCAAAAAATTATATTGTATTTACAATATTTAGAATCTCATACACAATGTTGATATTTTGCATGGACGTTGGTGACCCCTCAGATATTTCTTGTTGTTACAAACTCACCTTAATGATGGTGATGAAGGAAACACAACTGATGACCAATAAGACATAGACAACATTCCCATTTGATCAACAGGCCAGGAGTCATCCTTCGAAAAGTTATGAAGAAAGTTATAAAATAGACATCTGTAATGAACTGTCAACGCACCGATGGTCCGGGCAAAAACGGTCCGGCCGGACCATTTATGCTGTCATAAATGGTCCGGCCGGACCATTTGTGCATGCATAACTGGTCCCCCCGGACCATACATGTCTGTGCAAAAATGGTCCGGCCTGAACATAAATGGTCCGCCTCCAGTCTTTCATTAGCCGGCCATAACGGCACTCCCTACCTCAAGTATTCCGCCACTGTGCCACCAGGGATCCCTCTGCCACCGTAACTAAGCGTCCACAAACGCATGCCTGATGCCGTGGCTTTGCTACAAGAAAGCTATATCAATACCAGTACTTGGACTGAGCATAATATAGCCGACCCTATAGTAGAACGTCTCTTTGCTAGCATAAACAACTATGGTGTACTATACTGTAGTTTCTATTCCAGAACAATTCGTGATTAGAATAATTACACTGTTAATTCGAGTGGATGACTCCTGTGCCAACTTGCATGAAGATCATACAAATCATAGCTACATGTATGAGATTCATACAAGTTGCCACAGGTGTTACCTACAGTGTATGAAGTTCATATTTTCGAATTAACATGCAGTGTAGCTATATTCTGGCACAGCTAATAATAGTTAACTGTAGCTATGTTAGGTATAGTTACTCATATCTTGCTACGTAGCTAATTCTGTTACAATTTTCCACAGGTGAATTTTGCTATTAAAATAAGATTATAATGCTAAAGCACTGTAGCTATAAAGATACATGGCATGGTTGCAATTATTCAAAGTCATTAATCTGGTGAATGTCCTGGGAGCATTCGTGGCATGAAAAAGTTTTTACATTCTTGGCCTCTTCAGGCTTCAGGTTGGTACAGATGATGTGTGACCATTGCTTACATTTATCACATCGTACCTGTAAAAATACATTAAAATGTGCATATATTATTGTGTATTAGTCTTACCCAATCAACATATTGTGGATGACTTATACTTTGTTCCCCTGCACCACACATTATACACCTTTCGGTCATATCAACTATAGAATGTGTATATCAAATACCATAATGCAGGCACATTCGTTTGTAGCTAGAGGTCATTATGTACTATAGTACCTGAGTATGAAAGCAATGCAACACCTATATCAATCCGTGCTTGTGTAGTATTCATTCTGCACAGGCTATTTTCTTCAATGCTTCCTGATAGAAACAGCTGCTCAGCCATCTAACAAAAAACTATAATGCTATACTTATAATGATTGTATGATTATACCTTCATGCAGTATACACCACAGTTGGAGGTATCATACTGAATCTTTCTCTTCAGCTGCTTCAACTCAAACTTAGTGATGTCTAAATGGTCCTTTCCTAATATTTCACCCCTTCTCTTGAAGTAATTCCTGTATAAACAGGTGTTCAGCAATTGAAGTCACATTTTCAAGTAACATGTATGCCAAAAAACTTATTTGCCATGTAACTAACTAACTTTACAGCAGCAAATGCACCACGGCTTGACCGTGAAGGTCCATAGGGATCAAGATAATAAAAGCTTTTCTGCTCCAAGTCCATAGCCTAAAAACATAATAGCGTAACAGATGACAATGTTACTGATGAGCAGACTTACAATGAGAATCCAATGGTTACTACCTTGGTTGTAGCATCCTCCAATGTACTTATACGTGCTCAATGATTCCTAGCAACCAAGGGAACAACTCTCATTGCAATAATTATACATAGCTTAATTACTTTGTTATTGTGTGCAAAATGTTACTAACCGTCATTGTAACTGTACCTTAGACAATAGGTGTGAATGCTTCCCAGCAGAGGTATGGCTGAGTATGCAAGATAGTGTCTGAGAAATCATGGCAAAAGTATTTCCTTGGATATTTGATAACAGTTCAAGGTATGTATGGATTATCTTTGGAATTTAATACATTTAAATAAGCACATACATGTCAGACATTAATGAACCTCATCATTTACATCTTGATTTGGTTTTAGGCTGTGGAAACTTCCGTGGTGAACTGCATTTCTACCTATCCTTGCTTTAACAACATGACATGGTTTTCCATTCCAAATCTTAGTAAGCTGTTTCTTGAGGAATAAAACACATGATAATATTTTGTGCATACATACATAACATATATTCATTATACATGTGCTCCATGTAGCATAATGTATAGCTGTATAACTACTGTATAGCATTGTTATTATACCTCTGCATTATTAGTGGATCCTGTATCCATCTCACAGTCATTCTTATGAATCTCCTTCACTGGATCACTCTTTACCTTCTTGCAAGCACTCTCATTCTGTACAATGTGCCACATGTAGCAGCACCATTATGCAGATGAATACGCCAAACTTACAGTTTTAAAAACATCTTTCAGCAATTTGCGCTTCCTCTGTGGTTTCACAAGATCAGGACAATTCTTATCAGGACTAGAAAACTGCAGTAATCTTTTACATTTAGTAACTCCTTTAGGCGAATCAAAAATTGCATCTACAATTCTATTCTCTGTAATTTGTGATGAATCAAAATAATACAGAAATTTGTTGAAACACCTACCAGGTGATTTAGGTGTAGCACTAAGCTGTGTATCTCCTTTCTTAGTCCCACAAATTGGTGAAATTCGAGTGCCACTTGGAAGTAGTTCAGGAACAAACTCTTCCATACAAAGAGGTGTGCTAGCTTGAATTATACTGTTAACTTCCTGGCTATCCTGTACAACTAAATGAAATAAGTACGATGTGCACACCTTGAAGTATAATTCAATAAATATACACATATACCATCAGAGTGCTCCTTGCTTATTCCTTGGCTTAATGAAGGAAGTGGCACAGGTGAATTAGAATTTCTTGCAGTACTGTCAGATTCCATTTGTTGATCTTGCAGTCGGTTTACTACAAACAAATAACTTATAAATTTATCTATACACATAATTTATGCAGATACACACAATTATGCATACAGTATTAGTAAGACAGGGTGTACATCCTTAACTGAATGTATTATATAAATAAATACCTTCACAATCCTTAAATTTTTGATTTTTGCTTGATGAATCGGAATATGATGTACCAGAACTGGTAGATGCATCTACTGCAGTTGGACTCTAAACATAAACAGAAGAGGTAACCAAGGTAGAAGTAATGTCAAATATTCAGTTAACTTACTTTAGGAGGTATTGGCTGTATTGGAGACATATAAGGCTTGAGACGAGTGCCATGCACTCTTTCAATGACCTTTTCAGGATTTTCAACTCCTTTTAAACTGTAGAGACCTTTTCCTAGTGATTTTACAATTTCATAAGGACCAAGCCATCTGTAATCCAGTTTTCCTCCCTTCCTTTTCTTCCTTTTATTATCTCTAATAAGCATTTTGGCTCCTACAGCATAAGCTCCTACATAAAGAAATTGAACTGGCGTATCTTTAGATATATATTACATACCTGGCTTATAGTTTCTCTTATCATACTGTTCTTTTTGTCTTTGTTGTGCTTTCAGAATGTTAGCCTTTGCAGCATTAAGTGTTGCTTGCTTAGCATGATGAAGCTCATTAAGTAGAGAAGGATCTTCTGCTTTGCAAAAATCCGTTAACAATACATCAGGATCTTTCTTTTCGGTATTAATGTCAACCGGTAGCACTGGCTTTCGTGCAAACATGAGTTCAAATGGTGAGTATTGTGTAGATTCTTGTTTGGAGGTATTATAGCTATAAACACATGTATCCAAAAAGTCTTCCCATTGCTCTTTCTTATGATCAATAAATTTCACAATCATGTTCTGTAGTGTCTGGTTAAATCGTTCAACCAAGCCATTGGCCTAAGGGAAATATATATACTTAATCGACAATCTGTATATGATATAATAACAATGTAGTTGTATAATTGCTACGGACACCAATGCAAGAAAATTATACCTGCGGATGATAAGCAGTTGTTAATCTGTGATCAATCTGGAGCAATGACATCATTCGTTTATCAAGGTGGTTGTTAAATTCTGTTCCCTGATCTGTTGTGATGACTCTAGGAATTCCCATCCTCATGAAAATCTATAATAAAACACAGATCTATAAATAGATATCATTTACATAAAGCTACGTATATAGATACCTCAAATAGAGAATTAGCTACTTGAAATGCACTTTTGTCCGGGGTAGCTATGGCCTCTGCCCACTTTGTGAAGTAGTCAATAACTGTTAAAATATAGCGATTTCCTGCAAAAAATGTGTGCAATTTTTACAGAATAAATAATAATAATTGATGCTGATTCATGCATGCACTGTGAAAAGTAAGTGCATGGTGATACCTGTGACAAGTGAATGCCAATAGCTATATTATATTTTAGTGATGGTCACTATATTAATATAATATGTTTGCCACAGATCTCACCATTAATCTTTACAGAGCCATTGCATGCTTTTACTGTATACATACCTGCTGGAGACTGATATGCAATTGGGCCAACAAAATCTACGCCTAGATGATACCAGGGAGCCTTGACTGGTACAGGATTCAGTGCAGGGGCAATAGTTTCTAGCTTTCTGTTCACATGCTGGCAAATATCACATCGTTGCACCTATGCATTCCGTACAAGATATGGCATCACATTTGTATTACATGCTCATGCAGAGTGCATCTTACAATTTCTTTAGCATCCTTAGATACCCCTTTCCACATAAACCTCTCAGTAATTCTTGCCAGTGTCTTCCTGTATCCAAGATGGCCAGAGGTCTGATCTCCATGACAAGCTTGTACAATCCTAAGCTGTTCCTTTCTTTCTCTAATGTATCGAACTTGTTGCACCTGAACATGCAAATTAAGAAATGATATGGCTACATATACATGCATGTATGTGCACTATAGCCACACCTCATCCTTTCCTTTATGTTTTTTTCTAAACACCAATTCTCCATCAACCACACAAAAGTTTGCTGCCTTTCTTCTTACAATTCGCTTCTGATTTTGAGTAAGGCCTTCTCTATACTGCTTCCTTGTCACATAAACATAAACATCTTCTAGTGTGTCAGTTTCCAATTCGTCCTCGAAATGGTTATCCTCCTTATCAGTATTATGAGCCATCACTGGAAGCAAGCAACTTGCGCCACTTCAAGTTGCAGATTATTCACTCTAAACTTGATCTCTGAGCCTTTCGTGTTCGTTAGAGCTAGTATATAGTCCTGCTGTAGCTGCAGTATAGCCGCGGATCCTCAGTCAGTAAATTGAACGCCGGCACGCGACTGCGTCGTATCGAATCTTGCTCCTTAGCCGGATATGCTGTATAAGCTAACTACCAGACTCCCTATACCAACAAGATACGGCCGCAACAACCAGTTATACAGTCTATACACTCCAACTCTGTCTGCTATTTGAGCTAACTAAGCAGTACTGAGATATCTATTGGATTTAGTTTATGTCAGCATGCTGAGAGATTTTGCGAGATTTCTTTGAAGGCACTGCTTCAAAGAGATGAGGCTAACCTATATTTGGTGTATATAGCTATTCTTGTCGACTGTACGGTGGCAAATAGTCGTTGCAGTTTAGTTTGGTAACCCGGACCATTTATGTTCGGGTAGGACCATTTATGTCGTCATAGATGGTCCGGCCGGACCATTTATGTCGAACATATTTGGTCCGGCCGGACCGTTTATGCACCCGGACCAAATATTTTGTTACAGAACATCATCTTGATGGGATTACAGTCATATTTCTGTATCATTCTGGTTGAACAGGTTGAAGGCCACGCCATAGCCATGATTCCTGTACTCTTGGAGTTTCTTCATCAACAGTTCAATCTCCAGTCTGAAGTTGTTCATGTACTTTACCACTGAAAAATTCTCACCTTCTCTCCATTGAATCACAAACCTTTCTTTAGTCTGGTACTGCAGTTTTAAGTGTCAGGGATAGCCTTACTGTGACTGTGATGGTAGCTCACCATAGCCAAGTGGTCACGTGTACCATCTCTAACATGTACTGTACAGCAGACCAACCTGTCAGCGCTACTTCTCCTGCTGACTTCACCAGCTCCGCCCCTAGATTGCTGCATCCATGATAGGAGTGGCTTGTTGCAGTGCATCGAGATTCCGGCGCGCACGAGCGCGCGGCATAAACCCGGGTTTGCTCCACCTGTATCGACCTAGCGCAAATTGACGTAAATATATAGACTCTACTACTGAAAATTTGTAATCTTCACTCACCTTCTCCGATCCACTGAATCATAGATTGAATCAAACCTCTCTAGCCCTCACTACAAGGCAGCAAGGGTTCCGCCACTCCTTTGAAATCTCGTACAACCTCTTTGAAATCTTGCTGAAATCTAAAATCTCTAGTCATTTTGAAAATTGTCGCAAAGTTCCGTATATTATTTATATAGTTCATGATCAGTCGCCCAACATCCTTTTGTAAAACTTTTCGTACATATCCGGAGACTAAGGGGATCACGTGATTAAAGTATTTTCTTGATGCTAAAAATTTTGCTTGTTCTGAAATCTTGCCATGGATCTTGCCAAATCTCAAATATTTGAAATCTCGTATAGGATTTTTCATAGTTGCCCACCCCCAAAACAACTCAGTAGCTCTAATAACAAAACTATACACAAAACACCATGTAACAAACAGTTACCATACATTAAATGTAAAACACAATGTAACAAACAGTTACCATACATTAAATGATCAAAATAATTTTATCTTTCTGGTGGAATTCCTTTCCACATGATCTCTTCCAAAACATGTCCACCTACATTACTGCAATTTGTATGAAGGGTATAGTTAGAAGCTCATACAGCACATGGAAGCAATGTCGTCAGTAACTTCTGGTCAGCATGAGGCTCACATGTTTACAAATTAGAGCGCCATAATTTAAAATACATAATTATATACCCCTGTAATTAAAAATAAAAAACATTAATGATGTTTTAGCAATATACCACAAAAAATTTCAAATACAATGGATAGAACATGAGTAATCATGTATTTTGTAATAGTGAAAATATGTGACCCGGTCTGCGAAAAGGGCTCTTATAGCCTTTCCAATTATCCATGTTTGGCTAATCATAACTCCTAATCTACTAAAGCTATCACCATGTAATTACACCCACAGCTACTGCCAGGTTAGGGTTGATGAGTGACCAAATTGTAGGCTTGTACCATATTCACCAGTCAAGTTATGGGTTACCATATATATGCAATTGGAAAGGCTATAAGAGCCCTTTTCGCAGACCGGGTCACATATTACATTTGTTCATAATCATTAGGGATTTCCCCTTTTCACCATATGGTCCCTTTCTATTTTCCATAGCTCAAATATAAATTAACAAAACTAGTGTTCTTAAGTAAGCAGTAATGACCACATAATATATGCTACTACAGTACATTCTTGATAAGAGAAATATTATTAGAAATATACAAAATAAACAAATAAAATTTCCTAAAGGTCTGTATTTGTCTAAGAGACAATTAAACACACTATACAAACAAGCTACATGTGTTAGTCAGTCTAGTCAGAAAAGATTTGGATCCTGTTATTACCATGGTCTGTGATGTAGATTTTACCATCATTACTAATAGCTAATCCTCCATAAGGATATGAAAACTGTCCTTGAGCAGAGCCTTTGGATCCAAAGCAGTGCACAAATACACCATCTTTGTCAAAGACAGATACACGACAATTCTCACTTTCTAACACAAGGATGAAGCCATACTTATCTGTAGTAATACCAGTTGGACTACTCAGTTGACCCCTGCCGGTACCTTGTTCACCAAACTTGCCCACATAGGCACCATCTAGTGTAAATATGGAGATGCAGTGGTGACCATAATTAGCAACAAGCAACTGATCATTGTTGGTCACAGTGATGTAAAAAGGATTGGATAAATGACCTGAACCAAATGTTTGACAAAACTGACCACCACGCTGAAATACTGAAATACGTTTACCAACACATTCAGTAATGTATACTCTGCCATTGTGAACTACAATACCTAAGGGATAATTCAGTTGTCCATTTCCTGATCCACTACTGCCAAACTGAAGCAAATAGTCTCCATTAGGATTAAACTTCTGTACCCTGTGGTTACTATGATCAGTGACATACAAGTGGCCATCAGGATCAAATGCTACCCCCAGTGGACAATTAAATTGTCCGTTACCATTTCCATTGCTGCCAATCTTTCTAATTAGTTGGTCTTGACTATCAAACATCCACACACAATTGTTACTCTCATCCCCAACAGCCCATACTCCATCCTTACCAAATGCAATACCCCATGGTACCTTCAACCCTCCTCCATCAACAATCTTGTTTGGCTTATCCATTGCACGATAGTTTCTGTGCACATTCACAAGGTAAGGACTTCCCTTAATGTGTTGTTTGTTAATAGTAACTGACAGTCTTAGTTCTCCCACATGATTGGCTATAAATGATGCTGAGTAGCTGCCATCTTTGCTATCCTTCATTTCTACTGGAATGACATCTCCCCTACTGGACTGTGCTTGACTGGTAATATCACTACCTTCTTTGTGGCAGATGTGATTATGGTGATCTTTAGTGACTATGTTGAAATTAATCATTTTGCCTTTTGAAATCATTTTAGGCACGTTTAAAGCTTCAGAATTCGCAACAGAAATATTGGGACTGATATAAAGCTTACCAAATTGTGGAAATGACTGATCAAATTCTTTCAATTCTACAGCAACACTTTCCACTGGCTCAGTTACCAACTTGCCATACAGTTCACTCAACCTCTTCACATTATCCATCACTTGTTTCTTCATCAACAATGCTTCTTGGTCTGACCCTCTCTTCACTGCACTGTTTAGTTCTTTCACACTCTCTAGTTCTGCTTGGGAATGTTCCATCTTCTCCAAATGGAGGGAAGCTTCTTTCTGCTTCTGTCCCAACACTTTATGCAATTCTGTTTTTAGATCATCTTTTTGTTGTTGCAATCGTTGGAGCAACTGTCGCTGCACTTTTTCATAATATACATCAATTTCCTTGTCAACACTGGTAGCTTTAGCTCCAATCTCATCTTTTACACCATGTACTTTATTGTGAGCAGTTGACAGTCCTTCAATCATCTTCTCTACAGGTTTCATCATGTCATCCATTTCTTGTCGATACTTGTTAGCCACCTTCTTCACAGTATCATGTTCATGTTGGAAATGATCCTTTGTGATGCAGTAGTGACACACCAACTGCTCACACGTTTCACAATAAAAATTCAGCTCTATTTCGTGTTCCTGGCATAGAGCAAACTTGGCTTTTGGTTTTACAGTGACGTTCTCTTTCTTAGACTGCACCTCATTGAGTGGCATCATGTTGTGATTTTGCCACTCTCTGCTGTATATGTGGTTATTAGTACATGCGCTGCACAGGAAGGCGCTACAATCAAGGCACAGAACTTCCACCGGGTCCTCCCTAACACAAAGGTCACATTTAGCTTCCTCTTCTCCCTCAACCTTGCGTTGTAGAGCAACTTCATCCAAGAGGCGGTTAATGAAAAAGTTGTTCGGCAAATCTTTTACCCCTCCAGCTGGTACGAAGCTCGTTCTCCTACACTCGGGACAAGCGATGCTGGATTTGTCCTCTGACTTTTCCTGTAGCTTCGACAAACACGCTTCACAGTACGAGTGATAACAAGGGAGATATTTAGGATTCTTGTACAACTCACAACAAATAGGACATGCAAGGTGACCAGTCATCTTCTTCATCTGCTTCGCAGCCATTGTTGCATGTAGTTATTATAAATCCCGTGCACAGACCACTTTTTTCTGTTTTTGCAAATCCCCACCCAAACAAAAGTGATGTAAACAGTGATCTATGAATCAATGGCCAGACTAGTTAGCGACTTTATATTCCTTGCACAGCCAAAATCAGAACCACCAGGGAAGGGTGGGAGAGGTAGCAAGAATAGCCGTATTGATCACAAGATTTGTAGTTCCCAAGGTACTGCCTGGATATTCAGGCTGTGAACTCTAGTTCAGGGTCTGGTGTCATGACTAGGTGATTACAAAAGGTTACACAATTAAGTGATGTTACAGTGTAATAGTGACTAACATTAGAGCAGTGATAATCTGGACAGTACATTACACTATGACAACAATAATAACCTCAGAAGGTTTACATCCAGTTATAACCTTACCAAAATGGATTGTATTACAATAATAATATAATTATTTAGCAGGGTCACATCCTTGGTGCAGAGCGGTCATTACTAACAGTTTTCTTCAGTTTAGCACCTTTAATAAAGACCTTAGCTAGAGGACTCTCATCATCACTGTCACTATTATCTTGGTAACTACTAGCAACACTCGTCCGGGATGGCTTGGGCAGTTTTGGTGGTGGTACTTAAGAACCAAATCTCCTCATGTGTGTAGTTGGAGGTGTCATCGGTTGTGGGACTTTATTAGGAACAGGGGGGAGGTGGGGATGAAACAGACATGGAACGTTGAAAGAGTACAAAAGCAGGTGGCTCAACTTCAACATACAGTTGCTCTTCTACTGGTGTGCTGGGACATATTGGGGACCCTACACTCTCTGCTCTCTTACGGAGTTTGGTGATCAAGTCATCTCGCCAGCCAGGGCTGGCACTTACAGGAGGAGGGGGTACACCATTTTCTGCTATTGCTGATGATGGCGGTGGTGGTTACTCCGGATACACATACACCTCATCTTTGTGTAATGATGATTGTGATAGCTTGTGCACTGGGGGTGGGGGTGGTGCAGGGGCAGAATTGTAAACAGGAGGTGGGGGTGTAGTTGATACAGCTAATGGTGACACAGACTGACCCGTAGTTTGTGATGTGTTAGGAATCTCAGAGTAGTACTAGGATCATCTAACTGATCAAAGCTTTGTGACTGTCTGATAGTCCTGAAGTTGATGATGCACTATGGACAGGCTGTGGAGTAAGACTGCCACTAATCTGGGATCGTGACATGCCAAGTGATAGAGAATCTAAAACACAAGTAAACAAATCACAACATGTATAGACACAAAAATGTTACCTTGAAAACCACTAGTTACTGCAGCCAAAGGACAAGCCTCTGCTAAATAATCAATAGATTTCTCAGGGAGAACACTAGGCCGTTCAATAACGACAAACAACTCTTGTGAAATATCTTGTAATCTTTGTAAATCACCAACCATAGATATCCCAACATTCTATCACCACACATGATGTCATATGATGTAAAGTGATGTAGATACTCACCATCACTCCCATGTAGTCCCTAATCAAGGTACAGTACCAGGTATGTTCTTCAACTAACAATTTGGCAAGTTGTCTTCTCTCCAGGTCATAGACGGACTGTATTCTATTTGTAGCCTCCTGTATACGTAGCTAATAATATAAATATTACATTTCCAATTAAAGCACACCAACCTGCAGTTTTTAGCTGACTCAGTCTTCAATGGTTGTACTTCATCAAATTTCTCTGTACAATGTAAAGAAAACACTGATATGATATTGTACCATTTGACCAACTATTAGCCTTATTGACATCACTCTAGGGCAGGATGGACTCTTAACATTTGAGTATGTGAACTTTAATCTAGCAATAGCCATAGTAATGAAACTTGATTCAGCATGCCATCAACCTAAACTGAACACATGTGGTATGAACTCTTGATATGGAGAGTCTCTTACTTGTTTTATGAACTCTTGTTAATATCACACTCTAACATTTGCTATAAAATTTTAGCTGGTTTTTAAGTCAAGCAGAAAATGTCAATTCCAGTTTCATTGTTAGCTTACATCAGATTGACATTATAGTTAAAGAACCGTCACATGTATGTACACAAAATGGGGGCATGTCGAGGGACACCCTGTTTTTACCATGGACAGTACTTTAAGGGTTGTTGTATTTCCTGGTCGCCTTGCTTGGAGCATTCATCTCAATTGCCCAAGAACTGCCTCAATTTTCAGTGATCAGATTACCAGTAAGTGTTCACATAAGGCCAGGTAATTGTTTCTCAAAACAAGTGTAGTGAAGGTTGTATATCTGCAAACATGTATACTTGCATGAACTACTCATGTAATGACTCGTAGCTTCTTCATCCCTCAGAGACCTCTAAACTTAGAAATAGCAGCAACAAGCAGGGCCGGAGCCCAGAGATTTTGAGTGGTCAGGCCATCCATGGACTGCAATGGAAGTCATAGTCACGCACAATACTTTTTATTGATCTGATGTGATATTTAATCAGTTTTATTGTGTAGAGATTATGATACTAACTACTTTCATTTGCATGTGTTAGCTACAGCATGCTAACTAGGGAAGTCTGGGGCATGCTCCCGGAGAAAATTTTTGAAAATACATGTTCTGAAATAGCATCTGGAAGCTATTTTTTATATGCTTTTCTGTCGTTTGTTATGCAGCAGTTTGTGCTACTGTACACCAATTTATTCAATTTCATGTACAGCTAGTAGCTAATTGATTTGATTTGATTGATTTGATTTATTGTTTATCCTCACAGTGGTCAGCAGAGCTGTTCTTCCCTACTGGAGCACACATACATACAACAGAGTACAAAAACAAAAACATGCAGACACAAGAAACTAACTATAATTGTACTTCCATGATACTAAGTGAGTTTAGTTATTTTGAGATAATTTTGATTGTGATTGCTAGCTAATGTGTGATATTCATTATCAATTATTGCAATTATGCTATTATGCAGATGGCTCACTGGATGTAATTTGAAGACTGAATGTAATGGCTTAGACCAACCAGCATAATAAGACATTGATATTGTATACTGAATGCTCTATTAGAGCATCACGATGACTGTTCTATTAGAGTATATTATTGTGATGATTGCTCTATTAGAGTATCTCGATCTTTTTTTCAAATTCAAATGGCTGAAATGTGGTCTGGCCAATGCCAGACCGTGAGCTCCGGCCCTGACAAGGGAAAGCATTAGTCACCATCAATAGATAGAGCCTAGCTAGCGACCGAGCCTCTATTTAAAACCAGGTAATTTTTTTTCCAAATGTGCTGGAAACCCTTTATAATCAAGACAAATGTTTATTCAAATGTAGTAAGGAAATACGGCATATGGGTCATTCCATGTCAAATCAACCAGGAATTTAGGGTCACCTCTCGGATTTTGATGAAACTTGGTGTGTTTGTAGTACCTGTGGTGCTTATCACTCATGAAAATTTTTAGCTCCATATACCCCATAGTTTCTGATTTATGACTACAAATATTTTGAATATTTCATGAAAAATTAGTCCATCTTTAGTTACAAAATTGACTGTAAATTCACACTGTGTAAATATTTTTTAAACACAGTTTTCACTGATGAAAGACTATTGATCGACCTTTCCATTGATCCCTATAAATTATGGGATATCTACTTAATTATGGTCCGAAAATACTGTATTGAAAACTTTATTTAAAAAAAATACTGCTTGAAATTTTAGAATTTTTTTGTGAATAATAATTGGGTCATGGTCCATGTTGATAAAATTTTTGTGGTGGAACCATATTGGGCTCAAGAGATATAATGAATTATGTTGTGGTATGTAGTGGAATTTTGTAGTCTATTATTGCTGTAAGGGAGTGTACACCTCCAATGACCACTCGCAACAAGGCCATGCCAAGTTTGTCTTACAGTGTGAAGGTGTCTAGGTACAGTGCAACCTGTATTAATAGTGACCACCTGTATTGAAAGACCATCTATGTGCTGAAGTTACTTTATACTTCTTTAATTGTATAGCACCAAAACATCAACCCTTTCTAGCAAATCCAAAAATGGTCCTTATTAGACAAGTTGAATTACAGATCTGACCTGAAAACCATGTGTCCATAAACATATCATGTGAATGTTGTACCCTCTCTTCAGAAATACCTTAAAGTTGAATCTCACTGTACTGGACGTAGCCCTATTTAAGTTGTGTATGTGGTCGCATAAGTACACACAACAAAACTCCTCAAAGAGACGCCTGCCATGGATGCCTTGATAAGCAGGATACCTGTTTATATTCCCACTCTAGTCAGTGGCAGATCCAGAGGCGGGCACAGGAGGCATGTGCCCCCTCCCCCCCATCCTTCCCCCTTCTCTCCAAAAAAATCATACAAAAGATTGAGATACTCTAAAAGAGCAGTCAGTCAATTGTTCTAACCTCCACAGTAATTACAACTTGCATCTGTAACACTAATCCATGTACTTAGCTAGATAGATAGCCTGCTAGGAATTTAAATGCATTTGGTCCTTTGCAGATTATTCTATACGATAACTTACTTGGGGTTTTTAACTGAACTCATCTCGTGACTGCATGTCACTGCATAATCCCCACACCTTTTGATTAATGCAGACTACTTTGAATTAAAATTTTATGATTTGATCTTCAAAGTGGTCATGAGTGCATATAAAGTAATTTAGTAATTATTTTCACATATTGAGGTGCAAATAATTAATGCTTGTATACGTGGTAAAACCCTCTCCATTCCTAGGACCATAATAAAGTGCTCATATTACAGAAACCACAGAAGCATCTTGGTCCAAATGTATGTGTACCATTAGCAAGGGCAGATCCAGGGTTTGGCAAGAGGGGTGCATCATGCATGACCAGCATAGTAGGTAGCTATATAAAGCAAAAGCATAGAACCCCTGACGCTACAGGTATCTTATATACATGTACATCAAGACACACGATAGTGTGTCGTGCGGCCCAAGAAGCCGGCGAGCCACACCGTGGGTATATTAACAGGAAGAAAGAAAATGTCATTTTCACACCTTTGTACCTTGGTGATCCCTTATCCGATTGTAACCAAATTTGCTGCAGAGTTGCCCGCCAACTAGGGGAGTCCACATTCCAAATTTGGAGGAAATCGCTCAAGCCATTTCCGAGATACAAGCAGCCAAATTTTCGGGGGTTTTTTTCTTCATTTTTTTTTCTTCTTTGTCTTTTCGCACACTTGCAAAAATTGCTATAAAATGCAAACGTGTACTCCGATCGCCTTGAAATTTGGCACACAGAAAGGGAATCCAAAGGCAAATCCTAGTATCAAATTTGGTGCAAACCCGATGAACAGTTAAGGATTTATGACCGATTATTCGTGTAAAACAAGATCGATTTGTTGTCACGCCTACAGGGTAAACTGCTTCATGGAATGAGCTGAAAATCGGTTTGTGGATAGAGCAACTATTGTAGGAGTGCCTTTTGGTGGTTTGAAAGCAATCGAAATAAAGAGCATGGAGATCACATCCTAGCGATCGATTGTGGGAGTTATATTTCATTTTACCTGTGTCGTTAAATTCTCACCAAGAAGACTTGTTTATGCTGTTGTACCGTGGCTTGTAAATGGTACCAAAACAGGTTGTCCGTTATCTAAGAGAACTGCTTTTCTCTGTTTGGCTTTTAGATTCACACAGGGGGCACTATTTGAAGAATCAACGCTGGAACTATCACTTATGGCTGTCTTGAACCCCCCAAACGTTTGTAACCTCGTCACGCAAGTGAACAATGACCAAACGAACCCACTGAAGAGGAAAAAGCCCAACAATACGCCAGATACCAGCCCCCATGCAAGTATTAACAGTCTTGCCATTGCCGAAATAGACGTTGAAGAGGACACTGAAGGTCGTAAGTATATAGAAGTTGTATGTGGTGGTAGAACTGGTAAACTAATTTTAAACAAGTTTCACAAACTAGAGGGGAACAAAGGGTATACAAAATGTATTGAATACAATGGTAAGATTATTCCCCCTCAAGAAAATTTGAGGTCATAGCTGGAATGAAAGCCATGAAATCATGGAAGAAATCTTTCAAGCACAAAGGTCAGCCACTTTTAACCTATCTTTACTCTGGAGCTTTGAAAGATAGTGATGAACAAGCACCAACAGTTTATGACGACACTGGCGCTCAGTCAGTCAGTCTATGAACTCAGCTTTCAGGGAGCTAGAATCACGGCTGTTATCCTCACTCCAAGAGGTTATTATCTCATCTGTTGGATCCCTGAAAGCTTCTTTTGAGTCCGAGATCAGATTCCTCCACACGAAAGTCAATGAGCTTACTGAAAGAATTCAACACCTAGAAGAAGATAAACTAAGCCACGGCATCCCCACGTTAAGCTTGGACACTCTCCAACCATCCATAGAAACAATGATTAACTACTGTCACATCCCTCTTGTCTGAAGAGAAGGAGAAAGAAAAGAGAAAGCTCAATTTGATACTACACCGGATTCCTGAAAGTACTTCAGAAGATGCTGTGGAAAGGAGGGTACATGATGCCAAGAGTTTATAATGGTGTAGGGAGAGTGTCGAACTACGCTATACCCTGTGAAATATGAGCCCGTAAAGTCCTATGGCATCGTTCAAACAACTCGGTGATTATGCACCTATCAATGTCAAGCCCCACCCCCCCACCCCCAGTACGGGCTATGTGGGGCGTTAGGAGGGGATTTGAACTTAAATTGTGCGCCCAGGGGTGGGGAATTTGAACAAGCGTTCTATCGTATTTTTTAGACGTGAAGCGCAAGAGAACACGTGATAAAACCGCAGCACCTCGTGTACTTTTGTCACTGTGGCTTCTGTTTTTACAACACGGGAAATGAGTGCAAAAACTGTTTTGGTTTGCTTAGGATGTAACAGGCGGCCCGTTACGTTTATTTCGGAAGGTGGAAAGTCAGATCTACTAAAGGTCAAGGCCAGCATTGTAAACATGTTTGCTGACGTGTTGGATAGCACCAGTGAAGACAGTTTACTAGTCCAGGTATATTAAAGCTATTCAGATATAGCTGTACAGCTAGCATGTTTTTGCGGTTAGCTATGTTTAAGCCTGTCCAATTTTGTATTACAGAAGAAGTGTGCTGAATGGGATGACATGTTTGTAGATGTGCTAGAAAGTGAAGATGTTGAGCCTCAAGCTATTTTGAATGTGGAAGTGATAAAAATTAATCCTCCTGTAAGTAGCTACTTTCATGTAAACTGAGATTTATTAAGGTGTGCATGCTTGAATTTTTAGCAGCAATCAACTACGTCTCCAGTCACTACTGCTGCTTCTGCTACTACAAGTATCAGTACATACCCAGCTGCAAAAATGGTGCAATCTACATTAAGCATATATGGGTGAATTAGGACAAGTTCAGATAGTGAAAGGAAAAGAAAAGGTATTAATTCAATGTTTAATTAAACTCATTTTAGTGCCACATTATTTGAAAACTATGTGTAATATGGCATCTATGGATAATGGGTTTGCATGCAAGCATTCAGTTATAAAGCAAAAATAGTCTTTTTATTATCTTTGTATGTTCACAGAAGTCGATACCTGAGAATATCAGAGAAGCAGCCAAGATTTTTCATACAGAGCCGCTTACAGATTATCACCGCAGTTTGAATGATGAAGCTGCAAAACTTGCTGAAAATGATCCTACTCTCCTAGCTAATCGTGGTGAACTGCTACAGAGGGCCAGAGATTCGTTGCTGTCAAGTGGTAGCTATCAGTTTAAGAAAGGAAAGTCTCGCTCAAAAGAAGTTGATGGAAACAGTGTTGCTGGTAGCAGTGGGTCGAAGAGGGCGAAAGTTGACAAGGAAGCCAGAAGAGCTAGAATGAAAGAAGTAGAAGAAAATATTTGTGACATTGATGAAGAAATATCTTTCAAAGAGAAAAGACGATCCCAAGCTGAGACAGTTAGAGACTACCGTCAATGTGATGAAATTACTGAACGGCTTACATCTTTGAAAGAAAAGAAAAGACTGTTATCCCGAGAGCTTGACCTACTGAATAAAAAGGAAGTGAAACCTAGGTGGTATCAGAAAAACAAATCCAGAAAGCATTATTCTGGCACATCGTCTGATGCCACTTATGTTTCTTGCTCATCATCCAGCACTCATGATCTTCCCCAATCATCACACAACAATTCCAAATGCAGCTCCCCATCACTTTCAGCTGAAGTCATTGATTTGTGTGAGAGTCAGGAAATGGAACAGGACAAATCCAGTTCTGGAGAGCAACTGCAAACTATTGATGCAGGAAAAGAATATGCAGGAAAAGAAGATGCTGAACAAGAAGATGCAATACAAGAAGATGCGGAACAAGAAGATGACAAGAAGATGGAAGTAACAGTAAAGAGAGTCATCAGGATTTTTGCGATGGCCTTCTGTCGTAGAGCAACAAGTCAGTAGCAACAGGAGGCCATTGAATGAACTGCTGCAACTGTTTGACACTACAACACATGGACTAATGTATTTAAATGATTCTGTTGCTACTTCAAATTTTACATGTATGTCATTGCAAGAGTATATTACAGCATTGCCATGTTATTGCGAGAGAAATCACCAGTGTTGTGACCGATGTAGACGTCTAGTTGAGGCTGCGGATTTGGTAATATCAAATGGCCTTATTGAATTGGCACAGGTGTTTAAAACAGCTTTTCCATCAGTTACTTATCACAGCTATAGTGCCAAAAGATTGCTAGGGAAGATGCCTGTGGTCTTTCTACGACTGCTTCACCCAAGTAGTGGAGTATCAAAAATATTTGTGATAGAACATGTCAAAGAAATTGATTACTGCCAGTTTTTGATCCAATTGCAGAATTTATACCAAAAAACTGATGGAATTAATTCAAAGCCTTCTATGAATAAAGAGAAGCTGAAAGATATTTTATGTATGGCTTGCAGTGACCGAGAGCGAGAATGCATAAGGTATGCAGTGTATCAATCATCTGGGTTGTCTGCTAAAGGTGCAAGAAAGCATTATGGGCTAGAAAGGATGGATCAGCGGTCACAAAAGGTAGATGATGTGATTGAAGAAAGGAAGTGCATATATGCTGCTATAGATGAAATCGCTGCAACTCAGGAAAAGGCTCTTCTGCAGTCTTGCAGCACTCTCTTAGACTCTGATGAGTGCACTTCATTAGATTCTGATTGTATTCCTGATCCTATTGCCATACTACAAGAGAAGAAACAACTAAGTTTAGATGAAACAATCAAAATACTTGAAGAGTGCTATTTCAATTGGTTTGCCTTTTTACAGTATCTAAATGACAATAATCTAGAATCAACGATCAGTGATGCAGATATTTCTTCTAGACTAACTGACCAACAGAATTCTCTGTTCAAGCAATCCCACTTAGCGTATTGCACAGTTGAGAATGAAGTGCAACCAATGATTGAGAGAGATGCTGCAGTAAGAGATGGCTATGTTGTTTCTGAATCAGATGAGGACAATCCAGATGATTATTTAGATTTGCGAATTGATCATGAGTCAGATAAAGCTAAGGCTTTAGTTGAGAGAAAAGTTGTTAGACGGAAATCTTTGCGGACAAAGGCAAAACTGATTGCTGAAAAAAATTTTTTACATCGCAAAAATAGCAAGCAAGTTCGTGGGATTGTCAAGGAATATCCAGACATTGGAGAGAAGATTGAGGACTTTGTAAAGAGTCGCAGCATTGGAGCAGATGCCTAGCGTCGTACAGGTGTTTTAACCTTCGATGGCAATAAACAAGTAAAGGGAAAGGTAACTTATGAAAGGATTAAGTTGCACCTGGAAGAAGTTTACCAGAGAAATTTTGCATATGGAACAGTTGTACAGCTTTGCTGTGCAAGAAACAAGCGCCGATTATCAGCCAGTCGCTATAAAGGAGTTGCACAGGTCACCAGCAGACGATCATGTAAAGGTTTTGAAATCAAATACAATCCTGATCACCATTGGAGTGCTGCATTCTACAGAGGCCTGACAAACCTGCAGTTTACAGATGGAAAAGAAATTATGAATTTAAACAGAGATGATGCTTCTGGCTTTCGCCTAGACACACTAAGTACACATCGCCTACATCGCAGTCCTGTTGTGAAAGGCCATGACTTACTAACAACTCATGCTGATTATGTAAACAGTTACCCTTCCATTTTACAGACGACATGTTATAACTTCTCTGCTACCAAAACTACTGGAGAACTATGTGCAGGAGTAGTGAAAGCTGCTGGAATATATGAGAAAAATCCTGCTCAGCATTATGCTGATTTAGAAATGTTGGAGAAAGTGAATGAGCTACAACCTGCTTTTATCAATGTCCATTCTAACACCAATAAGAAGATTGAATGTGTTCGTGTTGATGGAGCTGCTGATGAAGGGCCCTCCCATGTTGAAGTTCAGTTTTGGTGGTGTAAACGGCATTTAGAGCGACCAACTCATGTTACATTAGTTACAGCCCGTAACAGTGGAGCAAGCTACATGAACAGAGTAGAGCTGCAAAATGGGTGCTTAGCTCTTGCTCATGCAAATCTTTTTATACCATCAAATTTGAATGGCTCTTGTTTTAATCTTGACACTGGTAAACTGGATGCTGACAGATTAAGCAAGAATATGACATCTGCAACTGACCTATACAAAGAGTTAATGGAGCACCTTGTGGCTCATCAAAGATTCAGCTATATCCTGGTGCAGACTCTTTGGATACTCAGAAACTGAGAAAGAATGTTTTGATTTACTTGAAAGGGAACAAAGTACAGAAAGAAGAACTTAAAAAGAATAGCCTTGACACATATGAGTATATAGAAACGGTATGGAGTATTCGATTGAAGCATGGCATTCCAAATTTGCCTGTGCAGTATTGCTTCATGCTTAAATGTTGCTACAAGCCATCTTGCCCACACCCATTTTGCAGTGTTGGTGACTCACAATCTTTGCAGTGGTTTCCAGGTGGGCCCAACAGCACATTTATTCCACTTCCTATTCCAGATCAACCATGGGGCTCCACAAATTGTAAGAAATGTGATGGTACATGCTATGGCCACTTTTTGAATATCAGCAAGGAGTATCACCTTCCAGCTATGTCAAAGCCCCCTTCAGTCATTATGAAGGAGGCATTTCAGGGACTGAATGGAGAACGAAGCCCTTCATTTATTGCAGAATTAGCTAAGAAGTGTTTGCTACCACCTGATGAGGTATCATTTTTGATTGAGCATTTACAGCAAAATACAAAAGAATCGCAAACGAGGAGCCGTTAAAGCTGCAGCTACAAGAAGGCTCAAGAAACAGGCAACATTACAATCAACAGCGGTCAGATTTACGAAAGGACACAAAGGTATGCGGGTCATTTTTCATTGCATATAGCAAAGTTCGATACTCTCCCTAACACATTATAAACTCAGTCTTGATGATGCTAATTACGTTAACTTGAATCCATTCTTCAAGACTACCTTAAAACGCCCAGGTGCATGGACACAGTTGCCCATATAGGTAAAAAGGATTCTGAAAAGACAAGACTGCTGAAGGTTGATGTTCCATCAGAAAAGTTGAAGAAGCAGGTCTTGCGTAACAGTTCAAAGCTAAGAGATGATTCTAACCCGACTGGGTCAAGAAAATATTTATTACACCTGACCTTACACCTTAGGAACAAGCAGAAAACAAGGTTTTAAGAGAGAAACTTGCAGAGCTTAATAAAACAGCCCCAAGATTCTACCGTATAAAAAACGGTCAAATTGTAAGGAGGGAGGAACACCTTCCTCCCACTTAATTAAGAACTCTTCTATCTGTAATCCTAACAACGATGATTCAACTACTAATTGTAAACATTACTTTAATGATCATAAATCTTTTAAGATGATTTCAACTAATATATATATGATTAATGCAGAATGCCACACTTTATAGCAGGTACTGATACCTGGTTGAACTCTACTGTATACACCAGTGAAATTTCCCCCTCAAATTATCAAACATTTCGTGCAGATCGAGAAGATGGGTATGGAGGAGGAGTATTTTTCGCTTGTCATAATACTATAAACTGTACCCAAATCAAAATCATAACAGATTGTGAAGCTGTAGCCTGTAAAATTAAGTTATCAGATAGTCGCATATTAATAGTGTTAGTTATATGTGACCGGATTTCACATAACAAGGCTTCCACACACACAAAATCAAACTTACGTTTTTACCAGAAATGGATTGCTGGCCTAATACACTATCATATTCCACACTGTACTTCCTTCAGGATTGGCAAGTCTGGTTTCTGTGGCAGCTTTCTTCCGACCCTGTCAAAGCCACGAATGGGAGATTGGTGCCATTGAATGGCCATGGCTTCGTGATAATGGTGTGTAGTGAGCTGGGACTTCACAGAGAGCTCGCCAATAGTGTTCTCAGTCAATTTGGAGTGATTTGAGGGCCATGGAGGGCCATGGAGAGCCCAAACTTGGCCTCTGGATTCCTGTCGTCTTCTTGCTTCATTTTATACCCCTATATTAAGCCCACCCACCGCCCCCCACCCTCCCATCCTATCACTACCACCTGTGATATTATTACCCGCTCGAGAAAAGCTGCCCAAAACAGGGCTAATTTTGGGTATCAGAAATGTATACACCTACTCAGTGATAGCTAGTAAATAGATGCATACTTGGTGCAAATTGTGTTTGCACAGCTGTAGGCACTGGGAAGTTATTACACAATGATTACTTAAAATCACCATATCTCCTAACGAAGCTTTGTGCGTTGAAGCCGGGTTTTGTCAAATTCAGTCACATATACAGACCACCAAATAGAGATATACAGTATATGCAAAACGTTTGCAATCTAATTGAACGCTTGTGCTGTGAGTATGAGAATGCTGCAATGTGGATTACAGGTGATTTTAATTTGCCCAATATCAATTGGGACCTTAATTCTGTCGTATCCAATGCCTATAGAGTTATGCAATATGTTACTTGACACTTTTAGCACCTTTGGGTTTACACAGTTGGTTGACTCACCTACAAGGGGAAACAATATACTTGATTTATTTGTTACAAACAGACCCGGATTGATCCAGGAAGTTAAGGTTTCTCCTGGTATTAGTGACTATGAACTAATTGTTATTGAGTCCTCTCTCGTTGCAACCTTAACTGAATGTCAACCTCGCACGGTGTACTTATGGCATCAAGCTAACTGGCAAGCATTTAGTCAAAAACTTTCCCACTTCTCAAATAACTTCATATCCAATTATTCTGCTGTCACCCCAATCCAAGATTTATGGAATGCTTTTAAGCAGGAATGTCATAGCTGCTTGGAACTGATACCTCAAAGAAAACTCTCTAAATCTCCAAGACATCCCTGCATGGATCAATAACCAAATAAAGCACCTTTCCAACAAAAAGAAACGTTTGCATAATAAGGCTAGTATTTCCTGCCTTGAATCAGATTGGAAAGCTTATAGAGATCTGAAAAAATAAGTTCAAAGAGAATGTCGTAAAGCTCACAATGCCTATGTATCCAAATTAATTGACAGCAATGGCTCATACAGTAACAAGCATTTCTGGTCCTATATTAAGTCTAAGAGAAATGACCAGTGTGAGATCCCCTCACTTGAGAAAAATAATCAGATTTATACTCAGAATGCCGACAAAGCTAACTTATTAAATGATCATTTTTCATCAGTCTTCACAAAATCCAGTATTCCATCAGATCAAATCCCTTCACTGGAGAATAATCCTGATATTACTCCCCTTCTAATAGAGGAAAACGGTGTCAGACTTCTTTTACAAAATCTTGACTCACATAAAGCACAAGGTCCAGATGGCATACCAGCAAGATTTCTTAAGGAAACCTCCAATAATATTGCTCCAGCATTAACTTTAATATTTAATACTTCTATTCAACAGGGAAAGCTACCAACAGATTGGAAAAAAGCCTTTGTGGTGCCAGTTTTCAAGAAGGGTTCACGCACAGATCCCTCTAATTATAGGCCTATATCTTTAACCTGTATCTGCTGCAAAATATTTGAACACATCTTAGTATCCTCAATTTCTCAGCACGCTAGCAATCACAACATAATTTGTAATGAACAACATGCCTTTCGTAAAAATCACTCATGCGAGACTCAACTACTCGAAACTGTTAATGACTTATCTGCATCTCTAAACTCAAGCAATCAAATTGATTTTCTTTTATTAGACTTCTCAAAAGCTTTTGATAAAGTGTCTCACCCACACTTACTGCACAAACTGTCCTACTATGGAATTACAGGTCCTTTACTCAATTGGATAAGTGACTTTTTAAAAGATAGAGTGCAACAAGTATTATTACATAACGACAGAAGCCAGTTTTGTAATGTTTTATCAAGGGTGCCACAAGGCTCAGTATTAGGTCCTTTGCTCTTCCTTCTTTATATAAACGATCTCCCTAGTAATGTTACCTCTAAAATCAGACTCTATGCCGATGATGTAATTTTGTATAGAGAGATTCATAGTGCAGAAGATACTATTAGACTACAGAAAGACATGGACATCATTGCTCAGTGGACCCACACATGGTTAATGAAACTCAATTTGACAAAGTGTGAACACCTCACTATAACAAATAAGAAAAACCCTATAATACAATATCAACAGTCATTTCCTCTCTAAGGTCAATTCTGCCAAATACTTAGGAGTCATCTTTACTCACAACTTGTCTTGGCATGACCATGTTGTTGCCATTTGTAATAAAGCAAATTCTACATATGCATTTTTGTAAAGAAATCTCAGGCAATGCTCTCCTACTATTAAATCACTTGCTTACCTCACTTACGTGCGACCAATTTTGGAGTATGCCTCTACTGTATGGTCCCCTTATGTCAGAACTGATATTGCAAAACTAGAAATGGTCCAACGTAAGGCTGCTCGTTTTGTCTTCAACAAATTCTCAGTATACTCCAGTGTGACCTCCATGTTACCTCAATTAAACTGGCAATCACTTGAAGTAAGAAGAACTAATGCTATCATCACCATGTATTACAAAGTTGGTGATGATGGCAGAACAGTAAGAAGAACTAATGCCTCCAGAGAAGTCTTGTCTAGTCAGCAATGAACCACAGGGAAATCATACAAGTGGTAACCACCATTAAGGAATGTAGCTAAACATTTTAGCTACATTCTGGTTACCACTTGTATGATTTCCCTGTGGTTCACTGCTGAGCCTAAAATCGTTTGATGACCAATAAAATACTCCTCTCTTACTCCCTAGAAGTTAATTCTCACTTGCTTATATATAAGACTTATTTGATGTTAGTGGACAACACCAAAACTAGAGCTGTACCAATAATCAGATCGGCCAAAATATCAGCCGACATTGGCATTTTTTCAACAATATTGGTATTGGTACAGAACAGTAGGAGAACCAATATTACTACGGATATTTATACAGCAATAGTTTGTACATAAACAGATTATATATATATATATATATATATATATATATTATTGGTTTTCTACGTTATCCATGTGGCTATTTAGTGCAGAGATGTTTTACACATTTCATCGAAAATCCTTATGATACATTGATAGAATAGTGACTCAACCTATAATAATACAATCATTGTTGTCTAATTGATTGACAGTGCTTCACTATAAAACTCTAAAATATTTTGATCTGACATTTTTGTCAGGCAGGTTCCATTATGGTCGGCCATGCATGATATTTGCCTGACAAATGGCCTATATCAGGCAGTAATAATTGACTCTGATTTAGTGGCAGTAGCTTATTGTCCACTGTATAGCAAGCACCACACTACGAGAAGCCATACAAACTAGAGGTGTACCGATATAAGAAAACTAAACCGATCCGATACCGATACGATATGGATTAATCATTTTCAAACCGATACGATACCGATACGATATACCGATATAACTAAGTGTAGCTATTTATGTTTGAGGAACCACATATGCCATGTTTAACTTTATTTTAGCTACTGAAGAAACTATTGAAGACAGTCTTAAGATTATTGGCTATGCTTGGTTACCCATGGTGGTGTGGCCTCTATTGACAGCTCAGACTATAAGGCACCCACAAATATTTTAATACATGCCCCTGCCAAGATTAGTCCGGATTACTCCGCATTTTAATGGCTTGTAGAGATGGCTGGTTGTTTTATGCTGTGCTCTTGGTTCATCTTTTTGCTGTTTCCCCAGGCTCATCACTATGAGTGTTTGTTGTATGATTGGTAAGCTTTGTGACAACAAAACAGTAATTATCCACGCACTTAGATGGCTTCGCGTAACGTACTGCTTTTAGACAAGGAAGATAACTACTGTTTCCCACCCTTGTTAGCTAAATAGTATGGTTTATAATATGGCTTGATCATTGGACAGTGTCCTCAAGATAGTTCAGTTGTATATCGGTGTATCGTATCGGTTTTTAGCAGCAATATCGGCTCCCACCGATATAGTAGAAATGTCTATATCGGCCACCGATACGATATGTATCGGTATATCGGTACACCTCTAATACAAACACACATGATTCTAGTGTTTGTTGCTGGAAAGCTTATCAGTCTTAAGGTGGTGGTAACCGCAAAATTATTAATCGATACATGGATTTATAAAATTCATAAAACACAGAATAAAGAGTGCACGAAGTTATATGCTGTATCATGTTTTAGCACGATCATTACACTGTTGCCATAAGAAATTTCACACTGCTAAAACACGTGGAAATGCGGATACAGAGCAATTCAGGAACCCCTTTTATAATCATCTTCACGTCAATTTACTCGCAGCCTTATACCAAGACTGATCAAACAATGGGTTATTCAGGTTTTCCCAGGCAATGCCTAGGGCGTAATGAGTTTACCATAGTAATAGCGTAAGCAGACATCATTCTATTTATATAGTTTCCTTGTGCCAAGCGTCCACGACTATGAAAAGTGGACGGTAGTGCCAGGATTATGTACACGGAAATTTTTTTTCGGGTATTGCGCCCTTCGCCCACCTTTGTTGCACAACTGCATCTTGTTATACAAGGATTTAAAGGCTAGTATACTAGAAAAATTTGACGTAGAAAAGCCGTCTTCACCATTTAAGATACCATACTAAAACCACAAATTACCATTGCCGCCAAAATTTCGCGCAAAGGATACGAATCCCCTTAAACTAAGTTTCTATGCTACTCTACTTACTTTTGTGAATGTCTTCTTTACTACTACATATTAAACAACGATGAATTTCTTCTTACAACAAAGCCACGCGCTTTAACACGCAACGTAGTCATATTATTATTATGTAAGTGTAATCGCGTGATCTAATAAAGCAAATTCTTGTGGTAATATTATAGCTTCACTTCATAAGGCTTCCCATTAGATGGGTTTCCGGTATACCGCCACCTTAAATGAAGCAGTTATATAGTACCTTTGTAATATAAAAGAACAGTCACAGGATAGCCAAGGAAACCTACTGTACCAGCCTTCGCACAAGCCAAAATGCGGAGTAATGCAGAAATATCCGTTTAAGGCTTCATGGGAGTATGCATAAAAATTTTTGTGGGTGCCTAATTGTCTGGATTGCACAATACTGTATAGCCTAAATATTTCGAGGGGGAAAGTTTTCGTTGATTTCGTGGTTATCAGCAAATAATTTAGCCTTGAAATATTTAGACCTCCATATAGTCTAACACATTTTGGGAGTGTTTGCAAATTCACAAAAATTATATTTTTAGCAACATTGCTCAACCTCAAAATATTTGCCCCTTGAAATATTTAGACTATACGGTAGAAACCCAAGCTACTATCACCCCAGGCATAGAGTGAACAATGAATATATCCACATGTTGTTGTCGAGTAGGTAAATGTACACTTTTGCATAGATTATCTATGATTTCTGTTTGTAATGCAAATATCGGATCGACTAATGGTTATTGGCTTCTTTTGGTGGTATCCATATTGGATATCAGTACATGCCAAAAACTCATATCAGTACAGCTCTAACTCATTCTCATCATTATGAAATGACCCACACTAGCGACATCAGCTTTGATTTAATCAAAACTAAATAATCGGTTAGTAGCCAAAATTGTCCTACTTTGATCATTGAACCGATTATCAGATACAAATTACTGCAAAACTAGTGTAGATAAGTGAATTGGCTGGATAAACGAGGCATTTATATACAGAGCTTAAATATTTTACATATTTAGAAATACACTTATATCCTAATAAAACATACGGCTCCATGCAAAACACTGTAATTGAACAATCACACTCAATTTTAAGAAAAACAAGGATACAGATAGTGGGAAGGTCAACAGTGGTACAGCTCTAACCAAAACACCAACATGGTCCCACATTGACAAGTAACAAACACCAACAACATGACCCAACATTAGGGAATGACCTGGGAACATTACACACAAAACATGTCCTCACCTTTCTTAGTTTTCTTTGCCAGATTTTTACTTGTCTTAACTGTCCTGGTACAAGCTTCTTTTGCTTCACTGACACTCTTTTTCAACTCTACAATATGATAACATCAACTATGAATATTATGTGTTTATGTATTGGTCACCTCTGTCACATTCCTTCTCAATGGTATTAGCAGACTTGTGAAATTCTTCCAATCTTCCACACATTGATGTCAACAAGTTGGTATTAAAAGTCCTGTACATTAAAGTGATGGTACAACAATAATGTGAATGGCTTCCATACCATTGCCATTTGCTCATGGCTATAATAAAAAATGTGTGTCTCACTGTTTACAGAACAATTATGAACTGGTGTAATCATGAGCCGTGAAATTAATATTATAAAGCTAGAATAATATCAGAGTGACTAGTCTACTTTCTAATAACACAGTAAACCATTTCCATTGCAACAAGTATATCAGAAAGTAGACTAGCTACACTGTCATAGTAACATAAACAATGTAATCTTCTTCATTACACATTCCACCAGTTGTTTGGTGAGAAGTTTCAAAAGTGTATGACACATTTACCATATAGCCGGAAATTTTTGAGGGACAAAACTTCGCGAATTTTGCAAGTAATGATAGCTTTGTGAAAATATAATTGTGAAATGTTTTAGGTTTATACACATAGCTATTACCTTACCAAGATCGCTTTCTAGACTTTCATGAATTAAAAATGTGAAAATCATATTTTACAGTTTTGCAAAAGTTTGATCCTTTGAAAATTTCCCACTATATGATAGTACATAAAGTGGAACCTCAGTTATTTTAATGTTCTTACTATTTTAAGATTATTTACAGTTTTAGAGATATGGACTTTTCAGACTTATGGACCATCCCTGGTCCCAAGGGGTTCGGATAACTGAGGTTCCACTGTACAAGGGTTATACTACAGTGGATCATCACTAATACACAGCTCTGTCCTCAAGACAAAGTCAGATTAGTGAGCACACAAAATTATTTTGCCTACTTTTATAAATTTTCATGACTCAACTTTTTATACCATTTACTAGTCATGAAATTTTCATTCCTTATTGAACATTTAATTGATCATATAGCACAAGTTACAGAATACAAATATGCTATTCCAGTACTGAGATATAACCCATCATGTGATAGAGTGTAGTTTATGCCATATTTTCACACGCCTGGTTACTATAAACAAAGTCTAGTAATAGAGCATTTTTTGACCTGCTGAGCAAGAACTGACCATTTTTACAAAATTCTATTTTGAAGTGAACAAACAAAATTTCCTAAAGGTCTGTATATACCTAAGAGACAATTAAACACACTATACAAACAAGCTACATGTGTTAGTCAGTCTAGTCAGAAAAGATTTGGATCCTGTTATTATCATAGTCTGTGATGTAGATTTTACCATCATTACTAATAGCCAATCCTCCATAAGGAGTTGAAAACTGTCCTTGAGCAGAGCCTGAGGATCCAAAGCAGTGCACAAATACACCATCTTTGTCAAAGACAGATACACAACAATTCCCACATTCTAACACAAGGATGAAGCCATACTTATCTGTAGTAATACCAGTTGGACTACTCAGTTGGCCCCTGCCAGCTCCTTGTTCACCAAACTTGCCCACGTAGGCACCATCTAGTGTAAAAATGGAGATGCAGTGGTGACCTTTATTTGCAACAAGCAACTGATTATTGTTGGTCACAGTGATGTAATGAGGATAGGATAAATGACCTGAACCAAATGTTTGACGAAACTGACCACCACACTGAAATACTGAAATACGGCTACCACCACATTCAGCAACGTATACTCCGCCATTGTGAACTACAATACCTAAGGGATGCTTTAGCCGACCATCTCCTGATCCAAGACTGCCAAACTGAAGCAAATAGTCTCCATTAGGATCAAACTTCTGTACCCTGAGGTTATCAATATCCGTGAGATACAAGTGGCCATCATGACCAAATGCTACCCCCAGTGGACGCATAAATTGTCCGTTACCATTTCTTTTGCTGCCAATCTTTCTAATTAGTTGGTCTTGACTATCAAACATCCACACACAGTGATTACTCTCATCCACAACAGCCCATACTCCATCCTTACCAAACGCAATACCCCGTGGGTGTTTCAGTCCTCCTCCATCAACAATCTTGTTTGGCTTATCCATTGCACGATAGTTTCTGTGCACATTCACAAGGTAAGGACTTCCCTTAATGTGTTGTTTGTTAATAATAACTGACAGTCTTATTTCTCCCACATGATTGGCTATAAATGACGCTGAGTAGCTGCCATCTTTGTTATCCTTCATTTCTACTGGAATGACATCTCCCCTAATGGACTGTGCTTCACTGGTAATATCGCTACCTTCTTTGTGGCAGATATGATTATGGTGATCATTAGTGACTATGTTGAAATTAACCATTTTCCCTTTTGAAATCATTTTAGGCACATTTAAAGCTTCGGAATTTGCAACAGAAATATTAGGACCGATATAAAGCTTACCAAACTGTGGAAATGACTGATCAAAATCTTTGACACACTCAAATTCTACAGCAACATTTTCCACTGGCTCAGTTCCCAACTTGCCATACAGTTCACTCAACCTCTTCACGTTATCCATCACTTGTTTCTTCATCAACAATGCTTCTTGGTCTGACCCTCTCTTCACTGCACTGTTTAGTTCTTTAACACTCTCTAGTTCTGCTTGGGAATGTTCCATCTTCTCCAAATGGAGGGAAGCTTCTTTCTGTTTCTGTCCCAACACTTTGTGCAACTCTGTTTTTAGATCATCTTTTTGTTGTTGCAATTGTTGGAGTAACTGTCGCTGCACTTTTTCATAATATACATCAATTTCCTTGTCAACACTGGTAGCTTTAGCTCCAATCTCATCTTTTACACCATGTACTTTATTGTGAGCAGTTGACAGTCCTTCAATCATCTTCTCTACTGGTTTCATCATGTCATCCATTTGTTGTCGATACTTGTTAGCCACCTTCTTCACAGTATCATGTTCATGTTGTAAATGATCCTTCATGATGCAGTAGTGACACACCAACTGCTCACACGTTTCACAATAAAAATTCAATTCTATTTCATGTTCCTGGCATAAAGCAAACTTGGCTTTTGGTTTTGCAGTGACGTTCTCTTTCTTAGACTGCACCTCATTGAGTGGCATCATATTGTGGTTTTGCCACTCTCTGCTGTATTTGTAATTATTAGTACATACGCTACACAGGAAGGTGCTACAATCAAGGCACAGAACTTCCACCGGGTCCTCCCTAACACAAAGGTCACATTTAGCTTCCTCTTCTCCCTCAACCTTGCGTTGTAGAGCAATTTCATCCAAGAGGCGGTTAATGAAAAAGTTGTTAGGCAGATCTTTTACCCCTTCAGCTGGTACAACGCTCTTTCTCCTACACTCGGGACAAGCGATGCTGGATTTGTCCGCTGACTTTTCTTGTAGCTTTGTCAAACGCTTCACAGTACGAGTGATAACAAGGGAGATATTTAGGATTCTTGTATAGTTCACAACAAATAGGACACGCAAGGTGACCAGTCATCCTCTTGATCTGCTTGGCAGCCATTGTTGCATGTAGTTATTATAAATCTCGTGCACAGACCGCTTTTTGTTCGGATGGGGAAAATCCCCACCCAAACAAAAGTGATCAACTATAAATCTATGGCCAGACTAGTTAGCGACTTTATATTCCTTGCACAGCCAAAATCAGAACCACCAGGGATAGTATAGCAAGGCCAAGGGTGGGAGAGGTAGCAAGAATAGCTGTATTGATCACATGATTTGTATTCCCAAGGTACTGCCTGGATATTCAGGCTGTGAAACCTAGCTCAGGGGCTGGTGTGGGTCATATCATGGTTAGGTGATTACAAAAAGTTACACATTTCAAGTGATGTTACAGTGTAATAGTGACTAACATTAGAGCAGTGATAATCTGGACAGTACATTACAATATGACAACAAAATTAACTTCAGAAGGTTTACATCCAGTTATAACCTTACCAAAATGGATTGTATTACAATGATAATATAATTATTTAGCAGGGTCACACCTTTGGTGCAGAGCGGTCATTACTAACAGCTTTCTCCAGTTTGGCACCTTTAAGGTGGACTCTCATCCTCGCTGTCACTGTTGTCTTGGTAACTACTAGCAACACTCGTTCAGGATGGCTTGGGTAGTTTTGGTGGTGGTACTTGAGAATCAGATCTCCTCATGTGTGTAGTTGGAGGTGTCATTAGTTGTGGGACTTTATTAGGAACAGGGGGAGGTGGGGATGAGACGGAATTGGAATGCTGAGAGAGAAGAAAACTAGGTGGGTCAACTTCAACATACAGTTGCTTTTCTACTGGTGTGCTGGGACGTATTGGGGATCCTACACTCTCTGGACTCTTATGGAGTTCGGTCCCGCCAGCCAGGGCTAGCATTTACAGGAGGAAGGGGTACGCCATTTTCTGCTATTGTTGATGGTGGCTGTGGTGGCTGCTCTGCATACACCTTGTCTTTGTGTAATGATGATTGTGATGGCTTGTGCACTGCGGGTGGGGGTGGTGCAGGGGCAGAATTGTAAACAGGAGGTGGGGGTGGTGGGGGCGTAGTTGATACAGTTAATGGTGACACAGGCTGACCCGTAGTTTGTGATGTGTAAGGAATCTCAGAGTAGTAGATAGCAGGATCATCTAACTGATCAAAGCTTTGTGATCATCGTGATAGTCCTGAAGTTGATGATGCACTACGGACAGGCTGTGGAGTAAGACTGCCACTAATCTGGGATCATGAAATGCCAAGTGATAGAGAATCTAAAACACAAGTAAACAAATCACAACATGTACAGACACAAAAATGTTACCTTCAGTTGAAAACTACTAGTTACTGCAGCCAAAGGACAAACCTCTGCTAAATAATCAATAGATTTCTTAGGGAGAACACTAGGCCGTTCAATACAAGGGTGGATCTAGTGGGGGGGGAGGGGGCTTTGGGGGCTGAAGCCCCCCACACTTTTAGGCTTTACTTGATCAATATGCTGAATATTATAATGAAATTTTGTCTTAGCATAATTATATGATCACTAATAATACAAATACTCATAAAACCACCTTATAAACATCTTTCCAAGGTATTATCAGTGGATTTATGCTAAAGGTTATGCAACAAGGACCCAAATCAGCATTGGAGGTGTACAAGATCGAGATACTCCAATAGAGCAGTCAGCTAACTACTCTAATAGAACATTCACTGGAAGCATATAGTTGGTTCTGTTAAGGAATTTTTCCAAATCTGCCTGCACTTATACATACAATGAAGTACATTGGTCTGTTTAAAGGGCTTCATTCATCTACTTGTGTAGTTAATATGTATGGCAATACTTAATTCAGGTACACAATTTCCATTGAAAATGCTCTCAGATTCAATCTTGTATTGTTCAAATTTCAAAATTTTTCACTTTCAACATTATTATTCTAACATGCACATATTCAGTGTTGTGCAATTGTGAGAGGGTGCATCATGTACTTAGTTGTCTGTACCTACCCAAACTTTTCCATTAACAAAATGCTTCAGAGAGCCATACCTATAATCTAAAGGCAGTATATTAAATATCTACAGGCAGAAAATATTATGAATTTTATGTGGAAATGTCTCCAAATTGCAATATTTTAGTATCTATTTTTCAAAAATTTCCTGGGGGGGCATGCCCCCAGACCCCCCTAGTTCCAGCATGCTTCACATGCTGGGAAGTGTGCTTTGCACACCTCTACCCAAGAGATTAATACCTTGAGTTAGCCCCCCCTTTTATAAATCCTAGATCCGCCCCTGCAATAGCTACAGACAACTCTTGTGAAATATCTTGTAATCTTTGTAAATCACCAACCATAGACATCCTAACATTCTATCACCACACATGATGTCATATGATGTAGTACTCACCATCACTCATCCCATATAGTCCCAAATCAAGGTACAGTAACAGGTACATTCTTCAACCAACCATCTGGAAAGTTGTCTTCTCTCCAGGTCATAGACAGATTGTATTCTATCTGTAGCTTCCTGCAGGTAACAGTACAAAATAATACACCTACAATTAAAGCACACTAACCTGCTGTTTTTTTTAGCTAACTCAGTCTTCAATGCTTGTACTTCATCAAATTTCTCTGTACAATGTAAAGAAAACACTGATATGGTATTGTACCATTTGACCAACTATCAGTCTTATTAACATCACTCCTGTATGGCAGATTGTTTTGGGTAACTGTTAACATTATTGTGTGTCAATTAACTTCAATACACAGTACAGCATAATGAACTATGCCATCAATTATAAACTGAACACATGTGGTACATCAAACAATTGCTTTAAAATTTTCAGCTGGTTTTCCAAATATAACATGTCACTATTTACCTAGTTGTTCCAGTTTCATTGTTAGTTTACTACACCTTCACAATTAATTCATCAGATCACAATACACTATAGTTGAAGCACCACCACACATGTGTACAAAAATACAACACTTGGAGTGTGTCAAGGTACATCCCCCAAGTGCTTCACTTTTTGTACACACTAGCTTGGGCAGTAATTTAAGTGTTATGTTGTATTTGCTGGTTGTCTTGCCTGGAACGTTGATCTCAAGTGCCTGGACTACTTCAATTTTCAGTGATCAGACTATCAGTAAGTGTTCACATAATCTAATTCTAGTTGTAGAACAAACTGGTAGTTGCCTAGTTTTAACAATTTACAATTTTGCACACGTGATCATTCATGTCGTCTGGATTAGGGGGTAGTTTTCATGATAATTGATAACTGTACTGTGTTTGCCCAAAAGTACTGTATTTCCCAATTATCTGCACATCTGTACTGTATGACTCATATGGTAGTTATGTAGCTAAACAGTACTGTATGTCCTCATGCAAAGTACAGTAAATACTAGTTAAGGCACCACCGTGAGTACAATATGGAAAAATGGTATGAAGACGTGGGCGAGGGCTAGCTGCGTTCCAGTCGAGTCCACATCAGAGTGCTTATTGTACAAACATGGCGGTGCTTTAACTGGATTAAAATGCTTTCTGGTTGTCTTTGTTCAGTGTGTTCATTTTGTGTACATTCATTTTCAACATACACGCGACCCACTGAGCGAAAATCAACCGCTTTCACAAATTCTATAAAACCGTATTGAAATACACTGGGTAATACATGTATACTGCTTGGATCAGTGAGAATCCACCATACTTCTTGCAACACAGAAAACAAAATTCAAACAAATAAAATGTCAATAATGTTGCCCTAAAGACCTTATTAGGAATATTAGGAATAGTAACAGTAAACAACTACCATAATGGTAGTAAACTATACATGTTTGTGGCTAGTGAACATGTAAGAAGCCATTAACAACAAGAGAGGAGAACTCAAAGGAATTCACACTTTCTGATAGTCTACAAGGCCTGAGCTGTCATTTTTCAGTTGCTACAACACCAGTACAGCCTACTGGGAAAGCAGTTCACACCACAGGTGTATGTTCTATTAGAGTGTTCACAGGTGTAAGTGTTAGGGCACGGCTGGACACGCATGTTACGTGCAGGTATTTTAATAATTCAATTATGTTGTTGTACCAAGATATTAAGCCACAAAGTCCAGTTATGTCATGCTGTGATGTAAGACAAAGAACCGGAAGTACTGTTATTACAATGGGAAATAGTGAAAGTCTAATGGCCAGGTGGATCTCCTTTTCAACCTCATAGTGTTCCAAGATTATTATTTGAATGTTCCGCTGGAAAACAGTAGCGTAATTGTTCTGTAGTTGTCTGTAGCAGCTCATCCTGTGTGCTAAGCTCTATGCTTCATGGAAGAAAGATTAGTTCGATTTGTTTACAAAGTTGGGTTAGCAGTACCATGAAAAATTTATATTACATTTTCCTGAGTCACTTCTCTGCCTGGTAGGGATAACATCTCGGGCATATCTTGCCAGTGGCGTCATCACAATTGTTTTTCCTCACATTTCTCTACTTCCATCAGCTGTATGGGACCCTTAAAATGTATTCAAAACATCTAAAAATAAACTTAGACGTACACTGTACTGTTGATTTACAGTCCCTTTAACAGGCATTCTTCACCACAAGACCAACGTAAATTCACTTACTATCTCCCATAGGCTTGTAACTGGTTGCAGTACAAATTCTTACCATGTTTCAAGTTGTTACGCTAGATATGATGTGAAAATAAATCGAATCTAGCTGTACATGGATGTTTCTGTCGCTTTAATGGCACCCTGCGCATACTGAAGTTTCTTTGTCTGATGCGTTATGATGTAATATATTTGAAATACACTAAAATGTGTTACATCTACTAAACAAAATAAACTGACCAAATTACATGCACCAACCTATCCCACTAGTAGCAAGGATTGATAATAGCCAAAGTGTATTTTACCATTTCAGTGGACCTTTAACACACGTGCTATTAGAGTGTAATGTGCTCACACTGGATACCTTTAACATGAAGTTCCTTCATCAAGCATTTATTTTGTCGACTCAAACTGTGCCATCAGACAACCACATGATTACTCGTAGCACCTTCATCCCCAGTTAATGTTAATAGAAATAGCAGCAACAAGGGAAAGCATTAAGGTCCCTAACAGTAGAACCCATTAAAAACGCCCGGGCCTCTTATCTGAGGCCAGACATATGTGCTGAAATCCCCAGCTTATGATCAAGACAGGTGTTTATTCGAACTGATGTGACTTTTATATGAGGAAATACAGTACATGAATGATGGTATTACAACATAGCCTTGTGGGAAAATCTCTACATTGGCATGTCGTAACAATAATTTTGCTCAGTGCCAAAGTAGAGGGCCATGTGTAATACCATCCATATTATGTGACTGGATTTTGGAAAAACGATCCAAATCGCACATTAGAAGTTTTTAGATAAACGGTTTTAAAGAATTCAAGCCAGCATAATTCTCCAAGGATAGCAAGCATGCGTATGAAATTTACACAAAAGATGCATCAATCTATTACCTATCAGGCCAATTCCAGTACTTGTAGCTGCTTTTAGAGTTTCCTGCCAAATAAGATAGACAATCTGAGCAATTGGATGAGCAAAGTAGTATCACGAGTGCTCACAAAGGGGTGGAGGGTGGGGGGTGGCGGGGTGGGCAAGGGTTAGACCTCAAAATGAGACAGACCACGATTGGAGTCCAGAGACAAGATTACAGGGCTGTGCTGGCTCCTTAGTGGCTGATATGTAGCAAAATCCACAGAAAAACATGTGGCCAACGTTATCAGGCTGTCCACCAATAAACCACTGGTTCTTGCCAAGCCAGGTCCTTCACAAGGCCTAAAACCGTCACTCGAGCTCCACACACCATCCATAAAAGACGTCTGTTGAAACCAGCCTCGAGTAGTTTGAGTGGTACTCAAAACTACTAGTACAATAGTGTAGCTATCCACTGGAGGTGTTAGTTTGATTTTTCCTGATGTGCGATTTGGATTGGTTTTGTAAAATCTGGTCACATATCTTGTTTCACTAGTTTTTATTGCTTCATTTTAAAATGATAATAAGGCGGCACTGAACTGATTAATGGTAGTAGTACAAAGTTGATTGGACAGCATATTTGTGGTAACGAAGCAAAGATGGAAATCCATAGAAAACAGTGAAGCATCTCAGTGGACTAAGAGAACATGCGCTGTCAGACCGGCCAGCTACTATTGCTGATACAACCAACTTTATTCACACTTTAAAACTGTTAGCTTGTCACACAACTCTGGTTAATTCACTGGCAAATGGCACTAGCTGCCATTATGTGATTACTGTTATATGGAACACATCCTGACAAGCCACACCGTCTTCTTTCTCGCTAAATAACTTCAAACTTATGCACCACAGACCATCAAAATTAGCTATAGGAATCAGGTAAGTGTTACTGTACAATAGTACACTTCGAATTTTTGCGATTTGGGCTTGATGGAGTTGTCAGTAGGCTTGCATCAGCATAATAAAAAGCATAATAGGCTGGAGTGCTATGCCAGCATAATGTTACCTTATTAGGTGAACTATGGAGCTTAATTCCATGATAATAGATTGATATTCCCTAATAGAACAGTCAGTGGAAACTGCAATAGAGCACTCAAATGCATTGAATATAGCTCCTCAGATAAATACTCTCTAAAAGAACAGTGAAATACTCTAATAGAGCATTCACTGATTAAACTGTTCCATGATAATTGTAACAAATATAATGCAAGCATAATAGGACACTGAAAGAGCATAATGGGTGAAAATTTTGGGAAATTCCTGAAAGCAATTTGGGCAAAATTTTGAGTATATTTAACTCCGGCCTAGTTGTTAGCTAATGTTGTAGTCCACAGGTGTGCGCTTTCACTACTTTCCATGTTGCTATCAGTGAAAAGTAAAGCATAGAATTGTTCTAGAAGGTAAGAAATGGTTGGAACCAAAGTGGCTTAGCCCTAGGTTGTTCATTGGCCAAGTTATTTTAAAAATTGGCTTGAAATTTCAGAGCTATATAGACGAAAAATGAAGGCGTGTTATTTCACAAAACTTTGTATGCTAAACTAAAGCATCACAGGCTATCACAACAGCATTTTAGGCATAGATTAAGTTGTAAGTTTTGGGCCACCCTAAAATAGCTCATTAAACGCATGGGTTGAAACAAATTGTTTTGTGTGGCTGGACTTAATCGGTTCAGTGCCACCTTAAAATATACTAGCCTGTTTAGTTTCCTTTGTTATAGCATGTGATATATACAGGTGTGACTGTTCTATTAGAACACTGAACATGGCTGTTGTATTAGGGTGACTGTTTTATTGAAGTGCCTTGATTGGGCGGGCCTCAGACAACTGGCTTACAACACAATATTTTGGTCTTTCCATGCCTTATTCTTATTGTGCTACCAGAAAGAGGCATGATGAATAGGGTACACATAGGGACATGTCATGGTGCTCGATAATTATTGGTACTGCTAGGTCGTAAAGGGGGATAGTCTATTCTTGCATGAAACTACAAGTGTGCACAGTGACTTAGCATGTCTACTACCTAGCAATGCCTCTGAGTGAGTAATTTTGCACATGTGACATCGAAACATGGAAAGTGCTGATATGGAAAATTAAGACCTTGGTATGATTTCATTGCATGAAGATGATTACCAGAAGATAAAAGGAAAAACATGGATAAAAGGAAAGACGAAGGGTAGACACCCATCAAAACCTTAAAAGGCACATGCCACTGCTGAGTTTGTCACTAAGGCATAAAATGGTGGTCATACAGTGTGTTGTTTACCAACTAACCTTGTGACTGTAACTGGCAGACTAAAAATTGGGTTTGGGTTTTCTTAAATTCAGTACTAGTTTTTCTGTTTATTGCTGTATCTGACACTAAGACTATTTTGTAAAAGTGCTAGATGTTTCTTCGGTGGTCTTTTATAGGTGGCATTTGTGTTAAAGATGGACCGATACCGATACCAGTGGTATCGGTATCAGATCGGTATCGGTAATACAAGGTACAGATACACAGTAGACACTCACTACTTTTATTAAACCATCTCTAGGTAAGTTTCCAGTAGCTAATAATTTAGTTGAGCTAATCAGTAACTTAGTTTTGACCTAACAAAATAGCGAAACAAAGCCTTTGTTACTCTTTTCCAAGTATTGTTGCAATTGCTCCGTGTGTATTCTAATATATTAGAGCACGTGAATCCTTTGTAATTAAATAGTAGTGCAGTTGTTCCTCAAGAAATAAGTTTGACTACTTGGCTTGCTTTTTCATGAAAAGGTTTGGTTGAAAAGCTGTAACAAACATTGTATAATTATTGGCTGCCCATGCAATTAATTACCTTATCAATAAGCTTACAAGAAAACTACCTCAAATCAAGAATTTAGTAATCCACAATGATGTTTATCATATTTAGCTGTTATACAATGAATATTTTAAAACTTGATTGAACTGAGATCAATCAATTACTGTGATATTTTAATAGCTAGCTATGTATCACAACAATGAAATTTCTATAATAAACTTGTGTAAGCTTCAATGTATATAGTATCAGTATCGGTATCGGCAAATAATTTCAGTACAAATACTCGTATCGGAAATATTGGTAAAAAGTGGTATCAATCCATCTCTAATTTGTGTATGTACATATCTGTGTTGGGGTGGTCCTGTATCATTTTGGGGGGATCTCTACTATACAGTACTATCAAACTGTCATGGTATCCACATCACAAATTTGGAATGTATTGTGGTTGCTATGTTACAATAATTGACTCATTCAATTAATACTAATCAACAATATGACAGTGACAAATAACATGAGACATAATAACAAGAATAATTAAACTTTTTAAAACCAGGTGTGCGCCCACAGCTGGCCGAAAGCCAGCTGTGGGTGCTTGCCTGGTTTACTGAAACTGTTTTCAGAAAAGTGTATGTGTTTGTATGTATGTATGTAGTGTTGTTTGTATATTTGTTTGTCTTTCCGTACCCACGTGAACAAATTTTGTTCGCTAAAAATAGCCTTTATGGGAGAAATAAAGGCCATGTAGAGCCTGTAGTAAACTTCCGGGCAGGTAAGCTACGGTTTAAGGCGGTTAATACATGCTGATTTGAAATACGGGTGAAACGAGTTTATAAGGATGCGGTGTAGGCCTTTCCCAATGGGCTCTATGGATGTCAAATAGCTGAAAAACAACACAGCTGGCCTCCTAGGCTATCTGGTATAATGAACTCCTTCAAGTTGAAAAGGGGGCGTGCCCGTACATACACGAATGAAAATGAAGTGCAGCTTTGAGGCTTTGCCCAGAGAATTTGCATATAGACAAACTATAAAACAGTTAAGAAGATGCATTAATGGTGGGTTAATGTGGTTTGTTTGAGGCACGCCTCCTTAGCAGTGCTTAGCAACATAATTACAGAATTACAAAATAGAAATTACTAAATTACTGTGATGATTCAGCGGGGTTGGTCATGACGCATGAACGCATAATGAATATTGTGTAAGTACTAAAAATATTTCATGTGAGTTGAATAGTCTCTGTACAAAAAGTAGAGGAAGGGGCACATTGGGGCACGACACATATTTCAATTCTATACTCAGTTTGCTATTTATAATGGTATGATACACGATTATAAAAATGCTGTTGTTATGGAGTAATTAGACTTACAGTGATGAAGATGTATGATGTGTGGTGGCCACGACCTTCACGTTAACAGTAATCATCAGTGATTAAAGTACAACCATTATTATGTGATTTATTATTTTAAACAGATAGCATGACCATGTTTAATAAAAATATTTTGTTGGCACTTCATAGTCTTGTCCTACCCCCTAGTGATGATTCAATTTTGTATGTACAGTTGTAGCAACAGAGTATTAATACCAGTTAGGTTTGTTTGCCTGGTTTTTAGAAGTAGCACAGCATCAACTTGTTGATTTACACATTTTCTCTCAATAACATAAGTCAATCCATTTAAACTTCTGATGATGATATCATAGAACTGAAGTAGGAGGTCACCTGAAGATATACTAGTGGACATTTGGTCCCTGGTTCAGTCTATACATATTTCTGAATTAGGGATTAAATGTCCACTCGTATATCTGCAGGTGTAGGCGACCTCTCTTGTTTCCCTACTTTTCCTATCATCCCTAATCAAACTTCATTATTCAAACTTCAAATTTCTTCATACTTATCTGTTACATATTTTGTAACATTACTATGACTGGTGAACCCGCACATACTGCATCAAAAGAAAGAATGGCACCAGAGGTGATGTTTTGACTGAATGCACACCCCAACTATCAATTATTGCTCAAAAGTGAAGTGGTCACTATGCTTTGCTTTCAGCTATGTTCAGCCCGTTCAGTCCATTTCACAGCATTACAAATACAGAAGTACCTCTGCAATCAATTCAATCAACATGGAAAATACAGATAATTCCCATTTACAAATGTAGGGAAGCCATCGTGCTACTACAAATCAATACCTTGGGCTGTCAGCAAATAGAAATGGGACACAAAAGAGGATAAAGGTAAGTCCATGATACATGCATTATATGTACTATAGTATGCCAAAAGGCACCTGTCAGGCTGAAGTAACTTCAAACAGTGAAAAAAAAAAAACCCTTAGCCTTAGCTGTTATCGAGTTACGCTTGTCTGAAGGAATCAGTCAGTCAGTCAGCCAGTAGAAAATTTCACTAAACAACTTTTTTAAAAATTGTAGCAACTTTTTGAAGTGTTTCAGGCCGTACTGAAGGCACTTTTGGACTTGGCTATACCTAACTAGTACTGCCAAGAAGATAATTTAGATAAAAAGATCATCTAGATACCTAAATCACTTATCGTAAATTTGCCTATCAAGATAATAGTAAATCTTTGCGATCGATTGTAAATCAACCACAGGCAGATGGGAAAGGTGCCAAACTAGTTGGGGAATCAGTTGCTTGTTATTTATTTGTAAAACTGTGTTTACAAAATAGTCCTATGATGTCACACCATTATCGGGATAATATCAATTATTGAGATAAATGGTTGTCACTTATCGAGATATAGGTTTTACTATTATCGCACAGCCCTAGCCAAGATGCCATGAAGGTACTGTAAGGCTGGTTTTAGGGTAATAATTTTGGCCATAAAAGCCCAAACCATCATGATCCGTAAGATACAAGTAGCCACACAAAAAAATTGTGAAATTTTCAACTAGAGTAGGGACCACAGTACATTGATAAAAAGTACTGAAACAAGCTGGAGTAGTGCACGATATTAAATCACAGTAAAACAATAAGAAGTGTTATATTCCTACTGTGCTCAAGATACTTTAATGGAAATATACAGTCACAGAATAAGAAATATGAGGATGGGTTATGTAACAATTATAGATCACTTTGAGGGTTTAGAAAGGAGAAAATGTTGGGTTCATAAAGAAATGTATGGACAGATGATTATGTTACAGTGAAATATACATAGGAACCTGGACACTTGAGGACACCAGACACTTAGTTAAGGCTGTTAAGTACCATCAGTACATGAACTGACCTAGAAATCAGGACACCTTGATAATGAGGACACTATTGGTCAGAAGGTGTACATATTAAAAGTATACTGATATGACTTCAGCTGATATTCAGATAACTGATATAAAAATTATCAAGCCGATAAACACATTATGTGACCAGATTTTACAAAACCGATCCAAATCGCACATGAGGCAAAATCAAAACTAACACCACCAGTGGATAGCTACACTATTGTACTAGTAGTTTTGACACTCAGCACCACTCAAACTACTCTGGACTGGTTTCAACAGACATCTTTTCTGGGGTGTGTGTAGAGCTCGAATGGCGGTTTTAGGCCTTGTGAGGGACCTGGCTTGGCAAGAATCAGTGATTTACAGGTGGACAGCCTGACAATGTTGGCCAGACGTTTTTTCTGTAGATTTTACTACATATCAACCACTAAGGAGCCAGCACAGCCCTGTAATCTTGTCTCTGGACTCCAATCGTGGTCTGTCTCCATTTTGAGGTCTAACCCTTTCCCACCCCGCCACCCCTTTGTGAGCACTCGTGATACTACTTCGCTCGTCCAACAGCTCAGACTTTCTATCTTATTTGGCAGGAAACTCTACAAGCAGCTACAAGTACTGAAAGTGGTCTGAAAGGTAACAGATTGATGCATCTTCAGTGTAAATTTCATACACATGCTTGCTATCCCTGGAGAGTTATGCTGGCTTAAAACCATTTATCTCGAAACTTCTAATGTGCGATTTGGATCGTTTTCCAAAATCCAGTCACATACAGTATAGCACTAGTATTTTTTTTTAAATTGTTAGTTTAAAAATGAAGTGGGGATCTATGCAATAAAAAGTAGCGAAACAAGAGATGAATGATGGTGTTACAGCATAGCTCAAGCTAATGTGCCAAAGTAGGGACTTTCCCATTGTAATACCATCATTCATCTCTTGTTTCACTACTTTTTATTGCATAGATCCCTACCTCATTTTTAAATTAACAATTTTTAAAATACTAGTTTGTTTAGTTTTTGTTGTAGCACAGCTAGCTAGTTACAACTTATTAAAGTACGTACTGTGCCAAAATTGGAAGCACATAGGCCTGTAGTAGCGTGCATAACTTACCTTTGATCGTAGTAGCAGTGGCACTCAGATCTATGACCTGTCTCAGTATGATGGCCCGTGTTCTATTCGAGGCCCGGTTCTATTCGCCCCAGCCGGAAGTTGTTTGAATGAACAGGCCCTTTCAGTTGTCTGGAGCTTAGTCTCGACTAACAGGATGAAGTAATACAATTTCCACTCGAGTACTATTCAATCACATGAATCACTTGCTGATCTTGCTGTCCGGAACGGATTGGCTGAGTCAGTGTGTTCAGAGGAACAAGCCATCGAGTACCAGTCCGTCTCAAATCTCTTCGTCGATTGCAGTCCAGGTGTTTGCAAAAGTCGAAGGGACAACTCAGCAACCTTAATGTTTCACATGCAACACTTGAAATTATAAGCGCCCCGCTCTTTTAGCAGCATAAGTGCTTTCTGAAATAATTTTGTGGTGTCTACAGAAAAGTGTTGATACGGAAAATTAATTCCTCAGTATGGTTTCGATGCTTGAAGAAGAAGACAACCAACCTGATTGAAGATAAAAGGAAAGACAAAGCGCACAAGGTGTACACTCGTCTGAACCCCAAAAGGCACATTCCACCGGTGAATTTGTTGTTGTGGCGTAAAATGGTGACCGTGCGCTGCTTCATTTGGGCTCTAGGTTTGCGACTGTGGTCAGGCAGTGAGTGAGGCAGTAAGACTAAAATCGGAGTTTTTGGCATTTTTAAAAATTTTATATCCGGCCACCTGTAAATGTTTTGTTGTATTTAATATATTATATGGACTAGTACTATTCCATAAAGGTGATTTTTGCCACATAAAATGTCTGTAGGATGATTTTTAAAGGCGGAAGTTTGGGTGCCGCACAAAACATTCACCACGATTCCTACTTAAACGGTACGACCGTACTGTTTTCCTGCATAATTTCCATTTAGTTATAAAGTGACAAAGTGGGACTGTAATCAACAGCTGACATTACATAAACAGGTGTTGTTAGGATACTACTAGAGCACTAGTGCCCATTAATAGATGTTTATGTATATCTACATCTGCTACTTGTTTACACATTACCGACCCAATACTGATATGCAAAAACAAGGACGATATAGCCGATAACTGATAGTCAATCAGATTATCAGTGTACCTCTATAGTCTTGCCAGCCAGCCTGTACTTTTTCTTTTATAATTTGGTTGGAAAAATGATAAAAGAAAAAATACAGGCTGGCTGGCAAGACTAGCACCTTCAGTGGCGGATCTAGGATTTTTGAAAGAGAGTTTCTGGGAGGTGTATTATATTTCTCCACAAAGCTATTGCATTAGTGGCTATACCATTAGTATAGCTATGCAGCTACATTATTATGATGCACTGTACTATTTTAGACATCCTTACTTGCTCTTGCTCATTTATTAAAGAAAGACAATGGTTTTCCTTGCTTCAAGTTCTCATCAAGGTCTCTTCTCTTTCGTTTCCTCATTTTGAACTCATGCAGAAACAAGCACCTGAAAAAGAAATTATCGAGTGATCAGAAAAGCAGCTGTGCATTTGATCTAGTTGGCCTGAAATGAATAAGAAGACATTCTGTAAGTTAAATGTTACTGTTATGATAAAGAGCTATTTACATCAGATGAATGGCTTACTCAGCCAGTATCACTTAAAAGTGAAATTCTGAACAATTCTGGATTGCCCATAATTGTTTCCAGCAATGGATTACCCATGATGGCCAGTGCAAGTATCAACTCCATATATGTGACCTAATAGAAAACCGTCGATATACGCGTATTTATCAAAATTCATTTTATTGGTTCTTTGTTGTCTACAGGGACAGAGGAATGGATTGGCTAAGTTTCAGCTTCATAAGATAAGCAGTGTGGGAAATACAGCAGTAGACACCCGGATAAGCAAATAAATCAATATGTATAGAAGACATCGAGAAAATAATCTATAGGCACTTACATAAACCATCATAACGTGCTGATACAATGGCATACAAAGTTGAATCTTTGCTCATTGTATTCACCATGAATTTGTGAATCCACCAAGGTATAGTTTTTGCCAAAGGTATTCTTCTGTGATCCAGAAGGAAGGCGAATTCATTGAAGAAAAATCGTTGTAAATTCTTTCGTCACCACAATGTAAACAAACATCAGTAAATCAGAAACCCACCTGTGTATGAAGATGAAACAAGGATTTTTGAACTCCCTATGAATAGGGGAACACGATGATTCCCAGGGTTTATCCACTGGAGTGTCAATTCACCAACCAACAACGATAAAAACTTGCATAATTTTTTTTCTGAAGTTTGCATTTTTACCCATTGTTTTTGAATGCGTTTTATTACAAAAGTACTATTGTGCGTATATAGACGGTTTCCTAAAATTAGGTCACATATTATCACGTTCACAAGTTCAGAGTTGGGGATAACAAGTTACATTTGTAATGTGTTACATAATAATATTACTTAGTTGTAACGTAAGAAGTAATAACGCACTACATGACAAAGTAACAATAATATATATATAACAGATATTTGTATCCGGCATGTAATCGGCTGCATTTTGGGTCCTGACAGGTAAGAACAAACAGTGATAGTGTATGGGGAGTGCCCTTGAGACCAAGATACTACAACAACATATGTTTTTGAGGTTGAACTATACCAGAGAGAGGCGCCTGTCTCACTCATGTCACTTGTAGTTTTAGGCTGGGAGCATGTATTTAGAAGGTTGCGCTTAATTTATAGTTTGTTACGAACAAATATAATATGTAGTAGTTGTAACATGGGCACGAGTGATTTACCTGAATTATATGCACTCGCACTCGGGCTGCGCCCTCATGCTCGTACATATATTTCAGGCAAATCACAAGTGCCCATGTTACAACTAGTGTATTCCACTTGGGTGACTCACCTGCAAATGTGCATGGAAACTGCAGGGATGCTTTGCAAGAGTATTTATATGGGACCATGTGAATTTCGATTGTGGATAACATCGTAAGAGCAATGACAAGGTGCTGTTGAGAGGCCGAATGTAAGTGTATCGTCACAAGCATGCAGATCGCTTCGATTGTGGATACACAATTAAACACAGGAAGCCCCAATACGAGCTGAACAGCTCTTACTATACTAGCCATGAATAAACTAAAACAGTGAATATGTTTACAGCGCTATAATGGCCTAGCCAATTAAGTGCCATGTCCAGTCACTACGTGTGTGTGACATCCCGCCAAGTGTCAAAACAGCAATATAAAGACGATTCACAGTTGCTAAAGCACTTACTTTTACTAGCCATGAATAAACTAAAGTACTGAATACTATTAACACTAATGGCCAAATCAATTAAGCGCTACACACAGTGTCTGTACATCGCCACATGACTATTGAATGCAACATGATCAATATGAACTAACCTGTGACCTATCTTCTCCCCCAAGTCCATGATCTTTGCTGTGGCTCACTTAACAAAACTAAAACTCACTATCGATCCTGTGAAGTGTCGCTATATTAAAGCAGGAGATCGCACAGTTTTATCAAAGAAATCGAACAAGGGGGTGTAACTCCCATAGATACTGTACTACGATCTGCGACCGGGGTCAAAGTGAAAGGCCAACTAACAAGGCCAATTTTACACAAAGGACAATGGTAAAGTTGTTATCCCAGCACGGTCAAAGCAGCGCGAGTAAGTAGTGCATGAAAATATAGCAAAAATAAACAGAACCAGGTCAGTGGTCAAGACAAAATTTCGAAGAAAGTCAACGGTCGAAGACGAAAATCGATCTTGACCGGCTTTGACCGTGGTCGCAGATCGTAGTACAGTGCCTATTGGAGTGACAACCCCTTGATCGAATGATTTCTGAGAATACTTGGAATGCATTAATGAGAATAGGAGGTAGTATATACGAGTTATATCCCTCCTAGGAGGGATATAACTTGTATATACCTCCATTTCTCATTAATGCAATCCTGAACACTGATAGCAGTGCTATTATACTACTTATACACCTTCTCTTCCCTTTGAAGTGAGGTGTGAAAGTGGTATATGTAATAATATTACTAGTTACAGCCCTCAAAGTAATGTGTAATATGTAACTGTAATGTGTTATATTGTACAGAAGTAACTAGTAATATGTAACGAGTTACATTCTTAGAGTAGCGACCCCAACTTTGCACAAGTTAGAACCGTTTTAGTAAGTGCCAGTAATTTATTTTCCCAATACTTGCTGTACAAATCCATCCTTCTGTTGTTGCTACCTTGCAGGGCTGTAACTCCAAAACATCTTGGCATATGACCAGAAGATTATAACTAAAAAGATGTCGGGTGATTTTGGCTATGAAGATCGTAACTATAATATGAAATTTGAAGAATGCATGGTTATGTCGAAGTTTCAATCACTTTTGTTTTCATTAAAAAAAAAAGACTTTTAGACTCTAACAAAATCATTAACAGGGGATAGTCCTATTGTGTTCTTGATGGAATGGCCTTACCATAGAACAAAACAAACTGTTTAAAGCATATTACAGATAGACTACAATGATTTGGTGTGGCTGACCACCTGAGGTTAGTTATGATTAATATTAAACACAATACAAAAATATTAGCCACACTTTCCACAAAACACTTACACCATACAAAGATCCCCATATTTAACAAACATGCATACCGACAAATGATACACTTTATCCTCCAGAGAAGTCTTGCCTATTAACTCTGGTGCCATCCTTTCTTTGAAAGGATGTGCAAGTGTTCACCAGTCATAATAATGTTACAAAAAAGGTAAACAAACAAGCATAAGGAAAAATTAGGAATTTTAAGGGATCATAGAAAAGTATGGAAACAAGAGAGGTCGCCTACACCTGCAGATATACTAGTGGACATTTAATCCCTACAGTCATGGTTAACCACACATTGAAGTAGGGATTAAATGTTCACTAGTGTGTCTTCAGGTGTAGGCAACCTCCCTTGTTTTCATACTATTTTCTATGATCTCTAATCGAACTTAAAATTCCTTTATACTAGTATATATATTATACTGTACATGTACACATATGCGTTCACACACACACACGCATGCACACACACAAACGCACACACACACACACACACACACACACACACACATGCACACACACATGCACACACACACAAACGCACACACACGCATGCACACACACAAACGCACACACACGCACACAAATGCACACACACGCACACACACACCGATGCACACACACACGCATGCACGCACGCACACACACACAAACGCAATTGTGGTTCCATGGATATGTCACAAGTGATTACATCAGATGGAGAAAAATCATATATGCCTTCCTTTTCTGTCAACATTGCATGCATCTGAGGAATAGAAATACCAACTAACTACCAAACTACTAACTATACACCTGCCAAACCCTGCATCCTCTGTAAATACCAAACTGTTCTCTAAGTACCACTGTATAATTATAATAACACACTACAGCTACACACATGTATTTCAGTCAACATAAAGTACAATGGGTACATACTCTAGGCTTTGTAACTGGATTATTAGATTACATCCTCCTCTCTGAACAAGTTCCTTTGACCTTTTCAGTATCAGGTATTTATCACAAAAGTGACAATGTAAATAAGCAATAATTACAAGTACTGTATAGTGATATGTCCATCAGAGGGAGGTTTCTAAGGGCAGGAAACTCATTTGGATTTCCCCACTAATTTGCAACACTAACTGAAATTTCAGGATTTTCAAACTAGGGATCCATACAGCATGTAGTGAGACACAATTTACAGTTTTACATCTCAGTCAAGTAATGGTTTCTCACAAGATAGCAATGTATTAGTTCAATATTTCAACCAAGATACTCTAATAAAGCAGTCGGATAGCATTGACTACTCTAGTAGAGCAATCATTCAACAAGCCTCCTTTAGAAAATCATATATGTCTCCGGTCATGCTGTCATGAAAGTAGCTAAATGAGAGTATGTAAATTAGCAGTAGCATGAACCACAGGGAAATCATACAAGTGGTAATCACCATTAAGGAATGTAGCTAAAATCATTTGATGGCCAATAAATATTTCTCTCCCATACTCCCTAGAAGTTAATTCTCACTTTCTCTCAAGATGGCTTATATGACTTATTTGATGTTAGTAGACAAGACCAAAATACCAAACATGGTCCCACATTGACAAGTAACAAACACCAACAACATGACCCAACATTAGGGAATGACCTGGGAACATTACACCAGTGTGCGAAATAACGTCCGGACACCACAACCGGACAATTTCCGGTCAATTACACCATTTGTCAGGCCATAATTCAATTTGTCCGGAAATGGTGTCCTTTCAAAGTTTATAGTGTTAGCATTGGGCTGGGAGGGAGGCCAGACATGATGGTATTGACATGTAATTAAGTTATGTATTTTTGGTTTGTACTGACCACAAAGGCATGCCCATGGTAACCTCTGAGGTTAACAGTTTACTATGTTGTGCCAGCCTACTTGTATCAGTCACTTGCACTGCAGTGGTAAAATGTATTTAAAACCTGATTGCAATTAGTAGCTTTTACTTGTGGTATTCATGATCACCTGTACAACCAGTTTTTAAGCTAGAATGAACAAGGCATCAGTGTATCTATTCATATTAGGGATAGAGCCACTATGTATTCTAAGCCATGGCAGCATAAGCAAAGTTTGACCATGCATATGGCTATATCATTCCAAGGCAAGTAGAAGGCCTTAACTGAAGTTCTTATGGCTCCTTTCCTACAAAGGCCCAATTGATTCTATAGAAGCCCTTTCATATGGCCAGTAGCTACCCTTTAAAATGCTGTACTATCAGTATCAGTGAGTGGTTGATAAGTAATCAGCTCTACAGTACATTGGTGGTCCCAATGTTTGAAACAAACATCCAACTGGTAGAAACACAGGAAAGGAGAAAAAATGTCTGGTCAAATTGCCTGATGTCCACTCAAGTTTTGCAATGTCCTGACAGTACGACTGGACATGTCTGAAAAGTTATTTCGCACACTGTACACACAAAACATGTCCTCACCCTTCTTAGTTTTCTTTGCCAGATTTTTACTTGCCTCAACTGTCCTGGTACAAGCTTCTTTTGCTTCACTGACACTCTTTTTCAACTCTACAATATGATAACATCAACTATGAATATTATGTGTTATGTAGTGGTCACCTCTTTTCAATGGTATTTGCAGACTTGCAAAATTCTTCCAATCTTCCACACATTGATGTCAACAAGTTGGTATTAAAAGTCCTGTACATTAAAGTGATGATACAACAATAATGTGAATGGCTTCCATACCATTGCCATTTGCTCATGGCTATAATAAAAAAAGTGTGTCTCACTGTTTACAGAACAATTATGAACTGGTGTAACCATGAGCAGTGAAATTATTACTATAAAAACTATAATAATATCAGAGTGGCTAGTCTACTATCTAATGACACAGTCAACCATTTCACATGTAACAAGTATATCAGAAAGTAGACTAGCTACACTGTCATAGTACTAAGATATTGTAGTGTAGTGTATATACCAGTGTGTGTTTAGGTGATGTAGTAGATCATTCGGTTATCTGGACCACAAATGGTATCAGGTGATGATAAAAGTGTTTAGTGACTTGGTTGGGAAAGTTCATATTGCACTTTGTATGGGAGGATCACATGTGCTGACAAGTACTGTATTACAGTACCAATTAGCTACAGTAACTGTATGAGTCATACAGTAAGAAATGTCATGAAAAGAACCTCACTTAGACAAGATGATTGATCACATGTGACATTGTAAATCACTAAAACTAGCCAGACTAATTCTATCAGTTGTGAAATAGATTATGCAAACACTCACTGATACTGAAAATTGATGTGGTTTGATAACTCTGAGATAAACGCTCTGAGCAAGACGACCAGAGGTACAATAAAATACTACATATGTTTGTGTGTACGAATACACTTGGCTTTGCCTCATGCTGTATTAGCCTCTCGACACATCCCTCATGCTGCATTTTCTGTACATGTGCATGGCAGTGGTAACTACAACATACAAAGCTTTGTCTAAATACATTTAATAAAACATACAAAACACTCTAATTGAACAATCACACTGAATTTCAAAAATACAATGGTACAGATTATGAAGGACATTCAACCATTTTATACAGGAGGAAACAACACTTGTACAAACTGCCTGTTATCCAAATCTTGTTACGTTTCAACAACAGAATAGTGGAGTACACACTATACTGAAATGCCACACACTTTAACTTAGCACTTCACTTTTAATGCCATATGAAATCATTAAACACAATCAACGTAATCTTCTTCATTACACATTCCACCAGTTATTTGATGAGAAGAGAGTGTACAAAACATTTAGTACATACAAGGGTTATTCTACATTGGATCATCACTAATACACAGCTCTGTTCTCAACACAAAGTCTGTTCAGATTAGTGCAGACCATTGATTATGAATTTAGCTGGGCATGCGAAAACAGGACATGTGGGCACATAAAATTATTTTGTCTACTTTTTCAAACTTTCATGACTCGTAACTTTTTATACCATTATACTATAGTAGTGACATTTTCACCCCTTATTAAACATTTAACTGGTCATATAACACAAGTTACAGAATACAAATATGTTAATCCAATACTGAGATATAACCCGTCATGTGATGGAGTGTAGTTTATGCCCACATGCCATGTTATCACAGGCCCTGTCACTACATACAAAGTACAGTAATAGAACATTTGTGACCCACTGAGCAAGAACTGGCTATTATCGCAAAATTCTATAAAACTGTATTGAAATACACTGGGTAAAAATACGAGTGCGACATGGCAAATTTACGCATACTTCAATCACATTTTGTACGTACTGAAATACGCCTGAAATTTTCCATGCCCAACACCTGTAGAACAAGGAATTTGATTATGAGTTGCTGTTTACACAAGCAAAACCACAAAGCCATTATAGTGAAACAATTTATCTAAGTAAAACCAAATGTGAAATTCAACAACTTTACAGGGTAGGGCTGTTTATAATAATGAACTATGGCTAACCTATTTACAGTTGAAGTGATTATCTCCAAGTCTGATTTTCCAGCAGCGCATGCACATACAGACATGAGGACACTGTTTTGAGGCATACAAAAATTAGCAGCACGCCACTCTAACCTATATAATCCCTCTCCTTACTATTTCCCTTCATTAGTAGTGTCATTATCACTTAAAGAATCATCTACAATGTTTGTTATTGACATTCCGAAAGTATAGGCAATTCCATCATCTAACTGCGCGATGGTGTGTGAGAGACCGGTTATCCCTGTTCCTGTTTACTTGAGGGCATGACCACTACAGGATAAGTGTAGGGGCTATACACCTGTAACTGAAGTTAGAGTGTGTTTAGAATGTGATGATATGGGAGTTTATATATTGAAACCATCATATGGCAGTTGTGGGTTAAAAATAATAAAGAGTGTTTAATTTTATCACATGCAAAAACTGCTATGGTTTTCACCACCAAAAGCTACATTCATACAAGCCACCTAGCAACATGTTTAAAAGTCTTTTTACTAAAATTATATTCACATATTTCTGAGGGGTCGCCAGCACCTTGGGACTCTCGTGCACTATTTGAGAAATCCATTAAATATTTAGAAATCCTGAAATTCAATTATTTTCGTTTCCATCCATTCACAAACTCAATTACCAAGTTGGATATGCAATCAGTCATGCAGTGAGTCTTGAGTCACACAAATCTTTACTAGAGTCACGACAAAGGACTCAAGATTGCTGTGAACAAGACTTTCAGTTGAACCAGGATGGGGATTGGCTAGTTAATTACCTACTGGATTTTGTAAAGTATACCTGTGTGTCTGTAAACTAAGGCTCCTGTGGTCCACTAGGCTGTGTCAGCCACTCTCCCCGGCACAAGTAGCAGAATGTAAATATCACTGTAAAAAATTATATTGTATTTACAACTATTTAGAGTCTCATTCACAATTTTGATATTTTGCATGGGTGTTGGTGACCCCTCGGATATTTCTTATTGTTACAAACTCACCTTAATGAAGGTGATGAAGGAAGCACAACTGATGACCAATAAGACATAGACAACATTCCCATTCCATCAACAGTAGTCATCCTTTGAAGAATATTATTAAAATAGACATCTGTCACGAACATCATCTTGATGGGATTAAAGCCATATCTCTGTATCATTCTTGTTGAACAGGCTGAAGATGGCCGCACCATAGCCATGATTCCTGTAATCTTGGAATTTCATCAACAGTTCAGTCTCTAGTCTGAGGTTGTTCATGTTGGCGGTACTACAGTTTTAGGTGTCAGGGATAGCCTTACTGTGACTGTAGTGGCTGTGATAGTAGCTCACAATGGCCAAGTGCACCATCTCTAACATGTACTGTACAGCAGACCAACCTTTCAGCGCTACTTCTCCTGCTGACTTCACCAGCTCCGCCCCCTAGATTGATGCATCCATGCTAGGAGTGGCCATGGCTTCTTGCAATGCACCGAGATTCCGGCGTGCAAGATAATACAGGCGCGGACATGACTCAACCTATTCTCGTACTTATTTTGACCATATAGTTCAATAGTGCACAAGGCCTTATTTTGAACTATATTATGATTATGATTATGATTAGATACTGGAAAGACAGCACTCAGTGCTGGTTACATCCAGGAGGGGGGGGGACCCTCAAAACAAAAAGGGGGTTAATTACAACAAATCTAGTCCAAAAATACAATTATTAAACTGTTATGGTCGAAGTGTCTGGTAGAAGATATACGGATACTATCTGGGCGCTTGTACTGTTGTAGATCAGGATTCTCTAGCGGATACTGATTCAGGTGTTTTCGTGATGACCTGGTGAACAGTACGTGGTAGTGATTGTGGAGAAGTGAGTCAGGGTGACTATGACAATGATTGTTCAGTTGCTGAACCAGACCAGAAGCTGAGTGAAGGTGAATTCTCACTATAGAGGGAAGAGGGGTACGTACCTTGGTACGTACGGTCCAGCTTTCATGGGTATAGCTCCTAGCCTCCAGTGGCGTAGCCAAACCCGGGCAAGCCAGGGCATTGCCCGGGCATCAGACTTCTTTGCCCCACCATCAGCTCCTAGAGTAATTATAAAGACGTGGGCTGGATAGCTCGAGATTTTGCTAAAGTTACTTAACTAGTCACTGTACAAGAATAAGTATAGCACAACTTATACAACACTCACTGTGCCATTTTCGCCGATGGTTTCCTTCTTTTTGGCTAAACAGAGATGGGGTTATCCGAGGGATTTTCCCTACTAGTAACTTGATTATGCACAAATAGAGAAGGCAATAAATAGAAGCAAGATCACGTGATTATAAAAAACCGCGCAGCATTGTGGCAAGGAGTAAAGGACAAAGATTTGGTTTCACTATAGTGGGCTGGACGATTTACATTTGGATTAAGTGATCACGGTAGCTATTGGTGTGGTAAAAACTCGGGAGGCAAAGCAGTCTAGAGGTATTTGTGAAATTAGCACCCATCTATCCGTGTGGATACTGCTCAGTTCAAACGGTATGGAGTATTTGTTCAGTCAGCAATTCTTTTCTTTTTGTTTCCACTTTTCTAGGCTAACAACTGTAGTGGCAGAGCATAGTCATCACGTGATAGAGCGCCTCGTGCTTTAATTCAAGAATCTTTGTAGTCTGGTATTAAGACATATGTAGCTAGATGTATGTAATATGTTAGAAGGCCAATAGCTAGCTAGGTGTTCGCTTCAATTAGTCATCTTGCATGCAGTAGTGTAGGATCATACATAATGCATTTTAAAAATGTCATATTGATGTCCATATGAAGATGGGCATGTGTACGTGTGTTGCATGGGAAATGGCTTGCCCACCCATTGCCCAGGCATGGCGAAAAGTCTGGCTACGCCACTGCTAGCCTCCATCCTACCCATGCAAGTTTATGCCTTTCAGTGAGCTGGTCTATGGTGGCTAGATCATTTACTAGACTGATGAAAATTAAGAAGCACTCCCATTTCCCCGCTTGTGTTGTGTTGGAACATGAATCTATGGCTGTAACTTCTGAACTTTGGGTACAGACAAGAGTTGCTTCATCAGTCTGCAGCTAGTAGTGGCACAGGTATATCTGCTACCACTGAGGTTGGCTTCCACATTAGCAGATAAATAGGGTATGGCTTATAGCTAGTTGATACTTGAAGTGTAGGCTTTCTTTTTTCACTGTTGAGAGCAATGTACCTGTCATGTGTTATGCACCTATCAGTGTCCACCTCCCCACCTTGGAGTAGGGTGGGGCAGGGGATTTAACAAACTCTAGTGTCAAATTTCCTAGTGATGTGCCAATAAGAGATTTATCCCATTAGCCGATATTGAAATCAATGGCCGATACCGATCCGATGTTTGCCAAAATTTTACACATTTTGTTATTTTATTTTTGATGAAAACAATGGCAGTAAAGTTAATCAACTAAGTAATCTGCTAATAATTACTGTTACTGATATTGCTGAAATTTGGCTGATAAACTGATTTCTGATTATTTACCAATTAATTGGTGCATCACTAAAATTTCCCAGTGCTGGGACAAAGAAGCTTGTTGAAACCCCACTACGTCCCTACCTTTAAAGAGGGATGTTTGAGTTATCTGTAAAAAGACTTACACTAGACTGATCCCAAGTCAATCACACAGTAGCATATGGAAAAATTGCAGCCTCAGAACCTCAAAAGAAGCAGAAATGTTTGTGAGGTATGCTTGACCATACCTTTTATATTACACTTGGGGCGGTTTTTATAGTGTTTAACATTAGTGGCAAGTGATATGTACCCTTTGCTTCCTTATATGTTTAGTATCCATGACTACTTATGTGTCTAGAATTGGTATTCCATAGCAGAAAGCATGGACTTGTTTTTGCACAGATTGATGGCTTACATGTGTGCTGTACTATAGTAACAGTTGTACTATCTTGTTGTGCTCTCTTGAAAGTCTGTGTATGTGTGTTTTCCGCACAGAAATGTTTTCAACAGTTTTGCAATGCAGGTTACTGCAGTCTGCTACATAGCTATAGAATCTTAATTTTTTTTGTAACCTCTTCCATGGCCATTTTGTGTACATATGTAATGATATATGTATCAAACACACACACACACACGCATGCATGCAATGCGCACACACACAACACACACACATTTTATTGCTGTACTTTGTATTGGCGAGGTCAAACGGAAGTGTGTACTTTATATCCATATTGTGCATCCGGCTGCACACTTCAAAGCTGCTAATCTAATCTGTGTTTGTTACACCTACATCTGTAGGAAAAGTAGTGCTGTATTAGCAGATCATGGACCGGTGGATCATGGATCAATGGATCATGTGAAAGGTAAAAGTGCATATAATTATTTAGTGTGTGTTTATGTGGCCGTATATTGTCATATGATCACTTAACAGCTGGACATCCCTTTTTCACTGAATCTTCACAATTGTTCACCAACGCCTTGTGTAGGCACTTTGGAAAATAATGTAACGTTATGTGCTTGTACCCAATTTCTTGCTTGTTTGAACAAAAAAATTATTGTGCATATCTACCCAGCTGTATTAGTGGGACCTGGCATTAACTGCAGCAGTAAATTCCAACTGTTACTGTATGTTATGTCGCTAACTTAGTGGGTTAATACCCATGCGTGTCTTCACCTATGTGACATGTTATACATAGCGTCCTACTTATTACCAGTCCTACCCTTGATGCTGGCATCTGAGCAGTGCATCCCCAGTATTCCAGTGGGCAGAGACAAAGGAACCTTACTTGCTTTAAGCGTGAATAAGCTCTTCCAACCCACCAAGAATTACCAAGAACTTACATGCACACAAGTTTAGCAAATAAAGTTGACTAATTTCGTATAATCATTATTGAACATATTGTAGCTAATAGGCAAAAAAAGTTTTGGCAACTTAGTCCCTCTAAACTCCCATTGTTTATGTCAAGTGTACATGTATATATTTGTACTCTGTGTGTGTGTATGTGTGTGTGTGTGTGTGTGTGTGTGTGTGTGTACACGTGTGTGTGTGTGTGTGTGTACACGTGTGTGTGTGTGTGTGTACACGTGTGTGTGTGTACACGTGTGTGTGTGTGTGTGTGTGTGTGTACACGTGTGTGTGTGTGTGTGTGTGTGTGTGTGTGTGTGTGTGTACACGTGTATGTGTTTGTGTGTGTGAACATGTATGTGTATGTGTATGTGTCTGTGTGTGCTCACCAACCTGGTAATTGCTATAACTTCAATTCTCAGTGATGCTTGATTGTTGTCACTGTTGTTGTTTTCTTGAGAAAGAAACTTTGCATGTCTCGTATAATAGTGAAACTTTGTGCACCCACACATTTGCTTGTACAGCACTCCTGTGGGGGCCCTATCGTGTACATGAATGCTTATATTGTAGCACCTGATTAGTGCACAGGGGTATCCCAGTGCTGGTACCTGGGCCAGTAGGTGTGACCACACATACAGCAACCCAAATTATTTTTGGTTTTGCCTGCATGTTTTAGTGTAGTCTGTTTATGTGTGTTAGTATGTGACAATGTGAGTAGTGAAGGGTAAATGATGTGGCTGTGAAGTTTTTATGTGTACTACGGCACAGTAGTTGTTACTGACAAGGTAACTACCATATAGTGTTGCATATAATACCATCAATTTCACCAAATTATCAGTGTGGGTGTTGCTATAGTAACTGTTGAATACTCATTCAAATAAGTATGTACATCTTTATTTAGTAGTGCAGTCCCCTGCGTACGATGACTACTCCAGGTAAACAAACAAGGTGTGTTAAATCATGGTGTTTGGATGCCTTTACTTCTATGTATACAGTTGTCCAAGTAAAGTGACAAGAGGTAGTCTCGGTCAAGAATCCCAAAGAGTTTGTTCAGTTGGTGAGCCATTGACTGGATATGTGACCAAGTCTGACAAAACCAGGCTTATAGCCCAAAAAATGCACAACACTTAATGTTCTTTATAAGGTATAACAATTCTGTAAAGTTCCCACACAAGTGGTCGAAATGTTAATTTGTTATCATGTTCAGCGAGAAAGTTATTATTATACATATGTCAGACTTTTGAAAAGTGATCAAAATTTGACGGGCTATAAGCCTGGTTTTGTCAGACCTGATCACATTATATTGTACATTAGATGTGATCATTAATACCTACCATTGAAAATGATTTGTTACTATTCAATGTGATCAAAAATTTCTTTGATGTTCTTGCTAAAATAAAGTTTCATTGAAAGTAGCTAGCAGGCTTAACACTTGTTATACTGATTCCTTAAAATGTGTTAAATCATACGTCAAACATTTACAGGGCACCTTAGATTTCTAGTAATATGGTATTCTGAACTTTTGTGTCACATCATGTGAGGTTGAGGCAGCAAGTTGATGTACACATGTGGTACTGACCTTATGTAGCACTGACAACTTTCTTAATTGTTTATTATTATTGTAATGCCTGCCAATCTTGGGTCGTATAGAGAGTTTGCCTTATGCACACTGTAGCTTCAGTCACACTCTAATGATGTAGTTGAAGTGCGACTTACCTGTATGTACCCCAATAGTACGTGGTATTTTACTGTTGGAGTATTGGCTTACATACGTTAAGGGGATTGTAATGGTAGCTTTTTGGTAGTGTCACAGTGTGTTTGGGTAATTGTGTGCGTATGTGCTATCTTACTATATGCCAGTTGTATGTGTGCCATAGAGAAGGCTACTAACAGGATTGTGAAAGTGTGGCTTGGAGAAAAGTCTCCTGCATGTGTACATGAGTTACTTACTTTGTAACGATTGTGTGCCATTTTCATGTGTATTTTTTTGAGTGTGTCCCCTGCATGCATTGTCTGAAACATAAGATTATTAGTTAGACGTCTTGAAATTGGTATCTGTACATTAAGAATTGGATTTGTACAATACACTAGTGAACAAGAAGTCTGCTAGCATGGAGTGTACCATCATAAAGAAGTCTGGCTTACCAGTTGTTAGCCTGAGTTTGTAATGAAAGTGGCTAACAAGTTATAAGCCTTATTTCACCACATAGCTGTATTTTGAGACACCAATTGCAATGTATCAAAAATTCATAATAATCATGCATGGTAAGTACATACTGGAAATGTTTTTAGCAACTGTCATGGCAACAGTTGCTAAGCAATTGTTGGCAGGGATTACCAAATTTATGAATTTTGCTTTTTTTTCCCTTACAGTTAATTGTGGTCATGTCACAAACTGAAGACTTGCAAGGAGAGATCGATGCAATTATTAGGTAAGCTGATGCAAATAATTGCGTATGTAGACTTTAGCTTATCGTCATTGTATATTGTATAGGAGGAGAATAGCATACTCAGTTTCAAGTACCATCCGAGTTCTAAAGAAAATTGAAAAATATATCATTATACAGTACTGTTACTGTCATTGTACTGTATGACTGTAGTACTTTTTACTATTATATTATACACGAATCAATGTCACACCCCATGCACCTACCCCAGATTGGGCAACGGGTAGGAATTTGTAAGGGACTAACTCATCCCCAGGGTAGGGGCATTTGCAATACTAATCACCATATTGTTAATGATTCCCGAGATAAATAATACGAAGTAGTAGAGATTTAGAACTCGAAGTTGTCCCCAGGGTCTCGGTGAGTAAATTGCCTTTGCAATTCCCTTACCTGGGGTAGGTAGGGAATAACATTGATAGGTACATTATTGTACAGTTGGTGGCTCAATATTTTATATTCATACTTATTTTTATCATGTCACTACAGCAGAAAATGCATGTGCCAGTATGTGTGTAGTCTTCAGTCTTTCATCAGCTCATACACTTGTATTTATTATAATGTGACACCTACCCAATCGTAACTCATATTACTATGTACTTAATTTGCATGGCAGTATTTCTGCCTTAGCGGGAGGCATACACAATAAACACTGTAATGCAGTATTTCAGATAGAATAAGCAGAATTGCACAGTATCTTCCCGCAAATAAAAAAGTTTGCAGTTAAATTCGTATATAGAAGAACCAATCCCAGTATAAGAATTTATAATTATCATAATGATTGTTCTGGTATTGGGCTCTGGCCATGGGTTGAATTTTCAAACAACAATATTTATGTAAAATTGTGTAATGCATATGTGACCGGATTTGCGAAAAGGGGTCTTCCACACACATCCATTTCTATGAACTTGGAAGCCCATAGCTCAGTGGCCCATAGCTCAGTGGAAGGTACAAACTTGCAATTTTCTACATCTATTAACTGACGTTGGTACTCACTACTCTTCAAATTTCAAGGCAATGACTTTTTCCAATCTGAAGTTATGAATAGCCAAAGTTCACAAATTGGATGTGTGTGGAAGACCCCTTTTTGCAAATCCGGTCAATTTTTCTTCTTTTTTTAATGTTCAGCTGTATTATTGTACATGTACAGCATGTGTACATGATAATTGAAGGTATATAGTGGGCTGATTTTGCTGGCAATCCCATAAATCATAATGGGTAAATTTTAAATCATAATAGACTGAATGAAGCCTATTGGTTTCGTGTTAATGGATTATAATGTGAAATTTCAAATACAAATTGTGCACTTATAACTTGACATGTACAATATTTCCACTGCAGTGATACAGAATATAGATTATCTAACTAATGGGGTAATATTGGCCGGATTACTTTGTTATCAGTGAAACAGTCAATTATATTCCAATAGAACAATCACTAGCTAGCTAGCTACCATCCATTATGTCTCTTGTACACAGTATGATAAACTTAGTAATGCAACTTACCATACAATGCAATGTGTGTTTTGTACATGTACTAGTATGCGTGTTAATTTTAATGTACCACATGAACACTGCAGCTGTTTATTAAAAAAAGTTGAGCAAGTATTGACAACATACAGTATAGATAATTATCACACAATAATCAAACATAATAAATTCAAAAATTAGATAGGAATCATGATTAGGCCACTCCAAGTCATACCTTAGTTTCTGGTCACTCCCTAGCCAACAAAAAGGATGCAGACGGGCGGATGATCAGGACTATAGAATCTTATATACATATACACCAGTAATATAATATACTGTGATAACACATGTACACTGTATTATCTCTGTATAGTATTATTATTTGCTCAATTTATCTTGATTTTATTAACCAACATTCTTATAGTCACATACTTATGCTTCTGCAAAATGCACTAGGAAAATTGTTGATGGCTAGTTATACTGCTTTAAAAGAACTGAGCACAACAATGTATAGCTAAGTACTATATTATAGGAATTAAAGGTCTGCTGATGTACGTATTGTATATAGCTATAACATGTTTTTACTTTCCAAGTGTAATGTCTCATTAGCTACGTATACGCTAGGAAAGTATCCGAGTGTTCAAATGATCCAAAATGACATTAAACTATTACGTACACACCAGAAAGTCTCCATTCAAATGTGAAGTCTTAGCCCACTATCTGTTTCCAGCCTTCTTTTCAGTGAACCTAGAGAAAAGTAACTGTCAAAGTTTGAATCATTGAGTGCTCCAGGCTATAGTGTTTTCAGTTATCATGTGGGAAGTTAATGTTTAAACTAAGGATTGCCACTTGTCAGTGTAGGACTATACAGTTATTTAATCATGGAAAAGTTGAAATTTGAGCTCATTGAATGTTACCAGCTTTCAAATCAGTGTACCTGTGTTCAGTGATAAGGAAGTTGAAATTTAGAAAAGTTACTAGATTAATCGTTAGAGGACTACGTACATCTGAATTGTTAGGAAATTGAAGCTATCTGATGTTATAGTTAATGCTACATATTGAAGCTACTTTGGTTACTGGTAACGGAAACATTAATAATAGGACAAAACTACAGGGTGTATAGTCAGAAACGTAACGTTTTAGTAGTGCGGCATAATTATACCTAATATTAGAGTTAAGGGTAGAGTGACTGTCCTATCAGAGTATCTCAATATTTTGCAGTGTTAAAAAATTTGTGTCCTTGGTTTTCACATGCATTTAAGTACCTGTAAATAATCCTCATAAACTGGGATTCCAGGTTTTCCATGCAGGCGGGTGACCAGAAACTAAAGTTTGACATGAAGTGGCCTTAAGGAAACTGCAAGGCAGAAGTTAGAACCAAAAGTTAAGTTAGCACTATGTATTATATTGAGGAATTTTTTAATTTTGTTAACTGTATTGTAGTAATATTCAAATTCATTGCAGGTATATACCATGTATACACTAGTCATGATCAAAATTTCAGATGCTCACCTGAGTCACCTTATAAGCTGGTGGCTGTATTAGGCTAGATGATGTAGATTATTTTTCACAGAGGATTATACATTTGGCTCATGGGTGGCACAATTTCAGCAGATGGTGACCTGATCAGACAGACTTCACTGTGTGTACTATTACAATAGATTATGGATAACTAGTTTTAAGCCCATTGTAGAGCCAAGCAGCTGCAGTTTAACATTTTAGAATCCATGTGAGTTTTTTAGCTGCTTCCGTGTGTATAATGATTAATGAAGGATTTGAAGTTGAGACTGAAGTGTTAATGTAGACCTTATATTGTACGTAGACCTGTATGCATACATGTAGACCTTTTATTTTTAGAAACAAACCATTTGGCTGGTGACCAAAATTAATGCGAATCACGACATCTGTAGATCCAATAACATGCAATATGATTAACACCAAGTTAAATATTATAAATGATGTATAGTAGGCTAGGTAATTATATGGTTAACAGCGGCGTTGAGAATCTTGCTTAGCTTACGTATACAACACTATACAACTTTATTGAGTTTCAGATTCCTGACAACTATTTTAACATACAGTACATGAAAAAGTACTACAGTCATACAGTACAATGACAGTAACAGTACTGTATAATGATATATTTTTCAACTTTCTTAGTGGTACTTGAAACTGAGTATGCTATTCTCCTCCTATACAATATACAATGACGATAAGCTAAAGTCTACATACGCAATTATTTGTATCAGCTTACCTAATAATTGCATCAAACTTTCCTTGCAAGTCTTCAGTTTGTGACATGACCACAATTAACTGTAAGGGGAAAAAAAAGCAAAATTCATAAATTTGGTAATCCCTGCCAACAATTGCTTAGCAACTGTTGCCATGACAGTTGCTAAAAAACATTTCCAGTATGTACTTACCATGCATGATTATTATGAATTTTTGATACATTGCAATTGGTGTCTCAAAATACAGCTATGTGGTGAAATAAGGCTTATAACTTGTTAGCCACTTTCATTACAAACTCAGGCTAACAACTGGTAAGCCAGACTTCTTTATGATGGTACACTTCATGCTAGCAGACTTCTTGTTCACTAGTGTATTGTACAAATCCAATTCTTAATGTACAGATACCAATTTCAAGACGTCTAACTAATAATCTTATGTTTCAGACAATGCATGCAGGGGACACACTCAAAAAAATACACATGAAAATGGCACACAATCGTTACAAAGTACATAAGTAACTCATGTACACATGCAGGAGACGTTTCTCCAAGCCACACTTTCACAATCCTGTTAGTAGCCTTCTCTATGGCACACATGCAACTGGCATACAGTAAGATAGCACATATGCACACAATTACCCAAACACACTGTGACACTACCAAAAAGCTACCATTACAATCCCCTTAACGTATGTAAGCCAATACTCCAACAGTAAAATATCACGTACTATTGGGGTACATACAGGTAAGTCGCACTTCAACTACATCATTAGAGTGTGACTGAAGCTACAGTGTGCATAAGGCAAACTTTCTATACGACCCAAGATTGGCAGGCATTACAATAATAATATAATACGCAACTGAAAGTTGTCAGTGCTACATAAGGTCAGTACCACATGCGTACATCAACATGCTGTCTCAACCTCACATGATGTGACACTAAAGTTCAGAATACCATATTACTAGAAATCTAAGGTGCCCTGTAAATGTTTGACGTATGATTTAACACATTTTAAGGAATCAGTATAACAAGTGTTAAGCCTGCTAGCTACTTTCAATGAAACATGATTTTAGCAAGAACATCAAAGAAATTTTTGATCACATTGAATAGTAACAAATCACTTTCAATGGTAGGTATTAATGATCACATCTAATGTACAATATAATGTGATCAGGTCTGACAAAACCAGGCTTATAGCCCGTCAAATTTTGATCACTTTTCAAAAGTCTGACATATGTATAATAATAACTTTCTCGCCAAACATGATAACAAATTAACATTTCGACCACTTGTGTAGGAACTTTACAGAATTGTTATACCTTATAAAGAAAATTAAGTATTATGCATTTTTTGGGCTATAAGCCTGGTTTTGTCAGACTTGGTCACATATCCAGTCAATGGCTCACCAACTGAACAAACTCTTTGGGATTCTTGACCGAGACAACCTCTTGTCACTTTACTTGGACAACTGTATACATAGAAGTAAAGGCATCCAAACACCATGATTTAACACACCTTGTTTGTTTACCTGGAGTAGTCATCGTACGCAGGGGACTGCACTACTAAATAAAGATGTACATACTTATTTGAATGAGTATTCAACAGTTACTATAGCAACACCCACACTGATAATTTGGTGAAATTGATGGTATTATATGCAACACTATATGGTAGTTACCTTGTCAGTAACAACTACTGTACCATAGCACACATAAAAATTTCACAGCCACATCATTTACCCTTCACTACTCACATTGTCATATACTAACACACATAAACAGACTACACTAAAACATGCAGGCAAAACCAAAATAATTTGGGTTGCTGTATGTGTGGTCACACCTACTGGCCCAGGTACCAGCACTGGGATTAGAGCTGAGCGATAGTGGCAATCAATCGATTATCGTGATAGCTATTAACAATCGTGATCTTGATAGTATACTATCATGCTATCATGATTACTCATTCATATCTGTGCTTAGTCAAAAATATGGATAACAAAAGCAAACATGATAGTGTTGAAGTTCAGAAAACTGTATAAGACTGGTAGCTTGAACGTGGACAACAAAGATAACAATTGTAATACTGACACATAACATTTATTAGTGGAGTGTTAGAAAAGCAGATAAGTGGTGTGCACATAATTGGAGTATTCATGTGCTGTATACGTGAAGTTGAGTGTCTTTAACAACTGCTAATAACTATCATGATACTACCGTTATCGTGATATAAAAGTTACTATCAATCGTGATAGTGATAGTTGTACTATCGCTCAGCTCTAACTGGGATACCCCTGTGCACTACTCAGGTGCTACAGTATAAGCATTCATGTACACGATAGGGCCCCCACAGGAGTGCTTTACAAACAAATGTGTGGGTACACAAAGTTTCACTATTATACGAGACATGCAAAGTTTCTTTCTCAAGAAAACAACAACAGTGACAACAACCAAGCACCAGGAGGATTTGTCTGCACTGACTCATAGTGCCTGAGTAGTGTACAAGTGTCCCAGTGCTGGATAACTGGATAGGTATGACTGTGCTAGCACAGTAGGCGAAGGATCTGTGTGTGTGTGTGTGTTTGTATGTGTGTCTGTGTCTGTGTGTGCTCACCAACCTGGTAATTGCTATAACTTCAATTCTCAGTGAGGCAGGACAAGTAAGTAACCCACAGGAGATACATGCACACCCACACACATACACCCGTGTACACACACACACGCACACACTTGTACACATGCATGTGTACACACACACACACACGCACTTGTACACATGCATGTGTACACACACACACGTATACACACACACGTACGTACACACACACACACACACACACACACACACACACGTGACACACACACACACACACAGAGTACAAATATATACATGTACACTTGACATAAACAATGGGAGTTTAGAGGGACTAAGTTGCCAAAACCTTTTTTTGCCTATTAGCTACAATATGTTCAATAATGATTATACGAAATTAGTCAAACTTTATTTGTTAAACTTGTGTGCATGTAAGTTCTTGGTAATTCTTGGTGGGTTGGAAGAGCTTATTCACGCTTAAAGCAAGTAAGGTTCCTTTGTCTCTGCCCACCGGAATACTGGGGATGCACTGCTCAGATGCCAGCATCAAGGGTAGGACTGGTAATAAGTAGGACGCTATGTATAACATGTCACATAGGTGAAGACACGCATGGGTATTAACCCACTAAGTTAGCGACATAACATACAGTAACAGTTGGAATTTACTGCTGCAGTTAATGCCAGGTCCCACTAATACAGCTGGGTAGATATGCACAATAATTTTTTTGTTCAAACAAGCAAGAAATTGGGTACAAGCACATAACGTTACATTATTTGCCAAAGTGCCTACACAAGGCGTTGGTGAACAATTGTGAAGATTCAGTGAAAAAGGGATGTCCAGCTGTTAAGTGATCATATGACAATATACGGCCACATAAACACACACTAAATAATTACATGCACTTTTACCTTTCACATGATCCATTGATCCACCGGTCCATGATCTGCTAATACAGCACTTCTTTTCCTACAGATGTAGGTGTAACAAACACAGATTAGATTAGCAGCTTTGAAGTGTGCAGCCGGATGCACAAAATGGATATAAAGTACACACTTCCGTTTGACCTCACCAATACAAAGTACAGCAATAAAATGTGTGTGTGTGTGTGTGTGCGTGTGTGTGTGTGTGTGTGTGTGTGTGTGTGTGTGTGTGTGTGTGTGTGTGTGTGTGTGTGCATTGCATGCATGCGTGTGTGTGTGTGTGTTTGATACATATATCATTACATATGTACACAAAATGGCCATGGAAGAGGTTACAAAAAAAATTAAGATTCTATAGCTATGTAGCAGACTGCAGTAACCTGCATTGCAAAACTGTTGAAAACATTTCTGTGCGGAAAACACACATACACAGACTTTCAAGAGAGCACAACAAGATAGTACAACTGTTACTATAGTACAGCACACATGTAAGCCATCAATCTGTGCAAAAACAAGTCCATGCTTTCTGCTATGGAATACCAATTCTAGACACATAAGTAGTCATGGATACTAAACATATAAGGAAGCAAAGGGTACATATCACTTGCCACTAATGTTAAACACTATAAAAACCGCCCCAAGTGTAATATAAAAGGTATGGTCAAGCATACCTCACAAACATTTCTGCTTCTTTTGAGGTTCTGAGGCTGCAATTTTTCCATATGCTACTGTGTGATTGACTTGGGATCAGTCTAGTGTAAGTCTTTTTACAGATAACTCAAACATCCCTCTTTAAAGGTAGGGACGTAGTGGGGTTTCAACAAGCTTCTTTGTCCCAGCACTGGGAAATTTTAGTGATGCACCAATTAATTGGTAAATAATCAGAAATCAGTTTATCAGCCAAATTTCAGCAATATCAGTAACAGTAATTATTAGCAGATTACTTAGTTGATTAACTTTACTGCCATTGTTTTCATCAAAAATAAAATAACAAAAATGTGTAAAATTTTGGCAAACATCGGATCGGTATCGGCCATTGATTTCAATATCGGCTAATGGGATAAATCTCTTATTGGCACATCACTAGGAAATTTGACACTAGAGTTTGTTAAATCCCCTGCCCCACCCTACTCCAAGGTGGGGAGGTGGACACTGATAGGTGCATAACACATGACAGGTACATTGCTCTCAACAGTGAAAAAAGAAAGCCTACACTTCAAGTATCAACTAGCTATAAGCCATACCCTATTTATCTGCTAATGTGGAAGCCAACCTCAGTGGTAGCAGATATACCTGTGCCACTACTAGCTGCAGACTGATGAAGCAACTCTTGTCTGTACCCAAAGTTCAGAAGTTACAGCCATAGATTCATGTTCCAACACAACACAAGCGGGGAAATGGGAGTGCTTCTTAATTTTCATCAGTCTAGTAAATGATCTAGCCACTATAGACCAGCTCACTGAAAGGCATAAACTTGCATGGGTAGGATGGAGGCTAGGAGCTATACCCATGAAAGCTGGACCGTACGTACCAAGGTACGTACCCCTCTTCCCTCTATAGTGAGAATTCACCTTCACTCAGCTTCTGGTCTGGTTCAGCAACTGAACAATCATTGTCATAGTCACCCTGACTCACTTCTCCACAATCACTACCACGTACTGTTCACCAGGTCATCACGAAAACACCTGAATCAGTATCCGCTAGAGAATCCTGATCTACAACAGTACAAGCGCCCAGATAGTATCCGTATATCTTCTACCAGACACTTCGACCATATAGTTCAAAATAAGGCCTTGTGCACTATTGAACTATATGGTCAAAATAAGTACGAGAATAGGTTGCATGACTCCCGAGTTTGCTCCACGTGTATCGACCTAGCGCAAATTGCCGTAAATGTATAGACTCCACCAGAAAATTTGTAACCTTCACTCACCTTCTCCGTTGAATCAAACCTCAGAACCTTCTCGAGAGGCAACTCCTTTGAAATCTTAGCTTGTACAACCTCTTTGAAATCCTGAAAATTGTCACATTTTATTATTTATTTTATTTTAACTGCTTTTTAATGCAGGCCTTAATGGTCTGTGGGCAACTGGTGCCCACAGCCAGAAAAAGTATACGTACAACTTACATTTACAATTGAATGTATAAAATTACAATCAAACTAAGTTAGCTGGCTATTATTACATACATTTACATTTGATATATAGTTGAACTATCTAAAACTTACATGTGTATTTCAGGCCTGCCAACCTGGAAAGTAAAAAAATCTTGAGATTTCTGTACCTTTATTGTAGTATTGCAGTGTGTAGTAAAAAAAAACTGGTAGATGCTATGCTGAGACCAAAAAAAAAAAAAAAAAAAAAAAAAAAAAAAAAAAAAGGTCTCGACTTTGCCTCAAAAACCGTGAGATTCGATCTGCTGCCCTTGAGCAGGGTAGTGAGAGTTGGTAGGCCTGGTATTTATATAGCTAAGCACTTATTTTAAGAGAGAGCAAGAAAAAAAATTAATTACTGCTGAAGTTTGGTGGGCGAGGAGACTTGGAGCAGGTACTAGCTACAAGGGCAAACAAAGTGCAGACTGTGAGGCCGGATTGTCAGAGTTAAAATTGTTTGTAAAATGCTGCCAGAAGATCTTGAGTAACTGTGATTTAATGGTGGGAAAAGGTTGATTTAAGTCAAGTACTGGTAGACTACACTTTGTTTGCCAGTACATAGTTCCGTATATTTCTATAAATCTAGAATCAAAACTTTTCGTACGTATTCGGATACTTATAATTAGGATCACGTGATTAAAGTGTTCCGGACACTAAAGATTTTGCTTGCTCTGAATATACTATCTATGGCATAAATTGTTTGATCTCTTGTCAAATTTCAAACATCTGAAATCTCGTGCAGGGTTTTTTATAATTGCTGACCCCCCGAAACAACTCAGTAAACAAAACTATGCACAAAACACAACATAACAAACAGTTTAATACCACAGGGGCGGATCCAGGGGGCTTTGGGGGCTTCAGCCCCTTCATTTATATAATGAATTTTTGTCTTAGCATAATTATATGATCATTAATAATACAAATACTGATAAAACCACCTTATAAACATCTTTCCAAGGTATTATCAGTGGATTTATGCTAAAGTTTATGCAACAAGGACCTGGATCAGCATTGGAGGTGTACAAGATCGAGATACTCTAATAGAGCAGTCAGCTAACTACTCTAATAGAACATTCACTGGAAACATGTAGTTGGTTTGTTATGGAATTTTTCCAAATCTGCCTGCGCCTATACATACAATGAAATGCATTGGTCTGTTAAAGGGTTTCATTCATCTATACTTGTGTAGTTAATATGTATGGCAATACTTAATTCAGGTACACAATTAGGCCACTGCAATTGGTAATTATGTTTCTGGTCCTTTGAAAATTAGTTTTAAATGCGGGCGGGCGGAATTCAGCAACAAAGCAACAATGAATTGACCACTCAATTAGAGTATATTTGTGAATTACTGACTGTTCTATTAGAGTATATCGATCGTACAATGCATTCTGCCCATTTCTTGCAGGCTTTCACTGATAAAATACAAATCATGACACTTAGATAGTTAGATTTAGTATACTTGTTGCAGCCCAATATTTGTTTCTGGAATCCAGGTTTTTCAAAAAGCTGATGCCGCGGGCATTTTACTCATGTATTTCTGAAATTTCACATTCTCCAAAAAGGATGCGGGCGGGGGACCAGAAACATAATTACCATTTGGAGTGGCCTTACCATTGAAAATGCTCTCAGATTCAATCTTGAATTGTTCAAATTTCAAAATTTTCCACTTTCAACATTCTTATTCTAACATGCACATATTCAGTATTGTGCAATTGTGAGAGGGGTGCATCATGTACTTGGTTGTCTGTACCTACCCAAACTTTTTCATTAACAAAATGCTTCAGAGAGCCATACCTATAATCTAAAGGCAGTATATAAAATATCTACAGGCAGAAAATATTATGAATTTTATGTGGAAATGTCTCCAAATTGCAGTATTTTAGCATCTATTTTTCAAAATTTTCCTGGGGGGGGCATGCCCCCAGACCACCCTAGTTCTAGCATGCTTTGCACACCTCTACCCAAGAGATCATACCTTGAGTTAGCCCCCCCCCCCCCCCCCCCTTTATAAATCCTAGATCCGCCCCTGTACCATACATTAAATTTCTGGTAGAACTCTTGTCCACGTGATCTCTTCCAAAACATGTCCACAGACGTTACTGCAATTTGTATGTTGGATAGTTAGAAGCACATACAACACATGAAGCAATGTTGTCAGCAACTTCTGGTCAGCATGAGGCATGCACATGTTTACAAATTAATTAGATATATACTCCTGTATACCACAAAAATTTCAATAGAACATGAGTAGTGATTGTGACATTTCATAATAGTGAAATTTTACAATTGTTCAGATAATCATTAGGGATTTCCCCTTTTCACCCTATGGTACTTTTCTATTTTCCATGGCTTAAATCTAAATTAACAAAACTAGTATCCTTAAGTAAGCAGTGATGACCACATAATATATGCTACCACAGTACATTCTTGATAAGAGAAATACACATTAGAAATATACAAACTGAACAAATAAAATTTCCTAAAGGTCTGCATATACCTAAGAGACAATTAAACACTATACAAACAAGCTACATGTGTTAGTCAGTCTAGTCAGAAAAGATTTGGATCCTGTTATTACCATAGTCTGTGATGTAGATTTTACCATCATTACTAATAGCTAATCCTCCCGAAGGAGATGAAAACTGTCCTTGAGCAGAGCCTGAGGATCCAAAGCAGTGCACAAATACACCATCTTTGTCAAAGACAGATACACGACAATTCCCATATTCTAACACAAGGATGAAGCCATACTTATCTGTAGTAATGCCAGTTGGACTACTCAGTTGACCCCTGCCGGCCCCTTGTTCACCAAACTTGCCCACGTAGGTACCATCTAGTGTAAATATGGAGATGCAGTTGTGACTACAATTAGCAACAAGTAACTGATCATTGTTGGTTACAGTGATGTATTGAGGATTGGATAAATGACCTGAACCAAATGTTTGACAAAACTGACCATCACACTGAAATACTGAAATACGCTGACCACCCCATTCAGCAACGTACACTCTGCCATTGTGAACTACAATACCTACGGGATCGTTCAGTTGCCCATTTCCTGATCCACTACTGCCAAACTGAAGCAAATAGTCTCCATTAGGATTAAACTTCTGTACCCTGCAGTTAATAATACCAGTGACATACAAGTGGCCATCAGGATCAAATGCTACCCCCAGTGGACAATTAAATTGTCCGTTACCATTTCCATTGCTGCCAATCTTTCTAATTAGTTGGTCTTGACTATCAAACATCCACACACAGTAGTTACTCTCATCCCCAACAGCCCATACTCCATCCTTACCAAACGCAATATCCCGCGGTTGTTTCAGCCCTCCTCCATCAACAATCTTGTTTGACTTATCCATTGCACGATAGTTTCTGTGCACATTCACAAGGTAAGGACTTCCCTTAATGTGTTGTTTGTTAATAGTAACTGATAGTCTTAGTTCTCCCACATGATTGGCTATAAATGATGCTGAGTAGCTGCCATCTTTGTTATCCTTCATTTCTACTGGAATGACTTCTCCCCTACTGGACTGTGCTTGACTGGTAATATCACTACCTTCTTTGTGGCAGATGTGATTATGGTGATCTTTAGTGACTATGTTGAAATTAACCATTTCCCCTTTTGAAATCATTTTAGGCACATTTAAAGCTTCGGAATTCACAACGGAAATATTGGAACCGATATAAAGCTTACCAAACTGTGGAAATGACTTATCAAATTCTTTGACGCACTCAAATTCTACAGCAACACTTTCCACTGGATCAGTTCCCAACTTGCCATACAGTTCACTCAACCTCTTCACGTTATCCATCACTTGTTTCTTCATCAACAATGCTTCTTGGTCTGACCCTCTCTTCACTGCACTGTTTAGTTCTTTCACACTCTCTAGTTCTGCTTGGGAATGTTCCATCTTCTCCAAATGGAGGGAAGATTCTTTCTGTTTCTGTCCCAACACTTTATGCAACTCTGCTTTTAGATCATCTTTTTGTTGTTGTAATCGTTGGAGCAACTGTCGCTGCACCTTTTCATAATATGCATCAATTTCCTTGTCAACACTGGTAGCTTTAGCTCCAATCTCATCTTTTACACCATGTACTTTATTGTGAGCAGTTGACAGTCCTTCAATCATCTTCTCTACTGGTTTCATCATGTCATCCATTTCTTGTCGATACTTGTTAGCCATCTTCTTCACAGTATCATGTTCATGTTGGAAATGATCCTTCATGATGCAGTAGTGACACACCAACTGCTCACACGTCTCACAATAAAAATTCAGCTCTATTTCGTGTTCCTGGCATAAAGCAAACTTGGCTTTTGGTTTTACAGTGACGTTCTCTTTCTTAGACTGTACCTCATTGAGTGGCATCATGTTGTGGTTTTGATACTCTATGCTGTACTTGTGGTTGTCAGTACATCGGCTGCACAAGAAGGCGCTACAATCAAGGCACAGAACTTCCGCCGGGTCTTTCCTAACACAAAGGTCACATTTAGCTTCCTCTTCTCCCTCCACCTTGCGTTGTAGAGCAATTTCATCCAAGAGGCGGTTAATAAAAAAGTTGTTTGGCAAATCTTTTACTCCTCCAGCTGGTACGACGCTAGTTCTCCTACACTCGGGACAAGCGATGCTGGATTTGTCCACTGACTTTTCCTGTAGCTTCGTCAAACACGCTTCACAGTACGAGTGATAACAAGGGAGATATTTAGGATTCTTGTACAGCTCACAACAAATAGGACACGCAAGGTGACCAGTCATCTTCTTCATCTGCTTCGCAGCCATTGTTGCATGTAGTTATTATAAATCCCGTGCACACATTTTTTGTGTTTGGGTGGGGAAATCTCCACCCAAACAAAAGTGATGTAAACAGTGATCTATAAATCAATGGCCAGACTAGTTAGCGACTTTATATTCCTTGCACAGCCAAAATCAGAACCACCAGGGAAGGGTGGGAGAGGTAGCAAGAATAGCTGTATTGATCACATGATTTGTAGTTCCCAAGGTATTGCCTGGATATTCAGGCTGTGAACTCTAGCTCAGGGTCTGGTGTCATGACTAGGTGATTACAAAAGGTTACACAATTAAGAGATGTTACAGTGTAATAGCGTAAGTGACTAACATTAGAGCAGTGATAATCTGGACAGTACATTACAATATGACAATAAAAATAACCTCAGAAGGTTTACATCCAGTTATAACCTTACCAAAATGGATTGCATTACAATAATAATATAATTACTTAGCAGGGTCACATCCTTTGTGCAGAGCGGTCATTACTAACAGTTTTCTTCAGTTTAGCACCTTTAATAAGAACCTTAGCTAGAGGACTCTCATCATCACTGTCACTATTATCCTGGTAACTACTAGCAACACTCATCTGGGATGGCTTGGGCAGTTTTGGTGGTGGTACTTAAGAATCAAATCTCCTCATGTGTGTAGTTGGGGGTGTCATTGGTTGTGAGAATTTATTAGGAACAGGGGGAGGTGGGGATGAAACAGACATGGAATGTTGAAAGAGAACAAAAGCAGGTGGCTCAACTTCAACATACGGTTGCTCTTCTACTGGTGTGCTGGGACGTATTGGGGATCCTACACTCTCTGCTCTCTTACGGAGTTTGGTCATCAAGTCATCTCGCCAACCAGGGCTGGCACTTACAGGAGGAGGGGGTACACCATTTTCTGTCATTGCTGATGATGGTGGTGGTGGCTGCTCCGGATACACATACACCTCATCTTTGTGTAATGATGATTGTGATGGCTTGTGCACTGGGGGTGGGGGTAGTGCAGGGGCAGAATTGTAAACAGGAGGTGGGGGTGTAGTTGATACAGTTAATGGTGACACAGGCTGACCCGTAGTTTGTGATGTGTAAGGAATCTCAGAGTAGTAGATAGCAGGATCATCTAACTGATCAAAGCTTTGTGACTGTCTGATAGTCCTGAAGTTGATGATGCACTATGGACAGGCTGTGGAGTAAGACTGCCACTAATCTGGGATCGTGACATGCCAAGTGATAGAGAATCTAAAACACAAGTAAACAAATCACAACATGTACAGAAACAAAAATGTTACCTTGAAAATCACTAGTTACTGCAGCCAAAGGACAAGCCTCTGCTAAATAATCAATAGATTTCTCAGGGAGAACACTAGGCCGTTCAATAGCAACAGACAACTCTTGTGAAATATCTTGTAATCTTTGTAAATCACCAACCATAGACATCCCAACATTCTATGACCACACATGATGTCATATGATGTAAAGTGATGCAATACTATACAGTGGAACCTCAGTTATCCAAACCCCTTAGGACCAGAGGTGGTCCATAAATCTGAAAAGTCCATATCTCTGAAACTGTGTATAAATAACCTTAAAATAGCATGAAGAATTTTTTTGAAAATATCAGTATTTTCAACTACCCTAATAGAACAGTCACTACTCTAATAGAGCAGTCATTTTCGTGGTTCGGTTAACCGAGAATCCGGATAAGTGGTGTCCGGATAACTGAGGTTCCACTGTAGTCCCTAATCAAGGTACAGTACCAGGTATGTTCTTCAACTAACAATTTGGCAAGTTGTCTTCTCTCCAGGTCATAGATGGACTGTATCCTATTTGTAGCCTCCTGTATACATAGTTAACAATACAAATATTACATTTCCAATTAAAGCACACTAACCTGCTGTTTTTAGCTAACTTGGTCTTCAATGCTTGTACTTCATCAAATTTCTCTGTACAATGTAAAGAAAACACTGATATGATATTGTACCATTTGACCAACTATTAGTCTTATTGACATCATTCTAGAGTAGGATGGACTCTTAACATTTGAGTGTGTGAACTTTAATCTAGCAATAGCTATCAGTAGTAATGAAACTTGATTCAGTATGCCATCAATCTAAACCGAACACATGTGGTATGAAATCTTGATATGGAGAGTCTCTTACTTGTTTTATGAACTCTTGTTAATATCACACTCTAACATTTGCTATAAAATTTTAGCTGGTTTTTTAAGTCAAGCAGAAAATGTCAATTCCAGTTTCATTGTTAGCTTACATCAGATTGACATTATAGTTAAAGCACCGTCGCATGTATGTACAAAAAATGGGGACATGTCGAGGGACACCCTGTTTTTAGCATAGGCAGTATTTTAAGGGTTGTTGTATTTCCTGGTCGCCTTGCTTGGAGCATTCATCTCAACTGCCCAAGAACTGCCTCAATTTTCAGTGATCGATCAGATTATCAGTAAGTGTTCACATAAGGCCAGGCAATTGCTTCTTAAAACAAGTGTAGTGAAGGTTGTATATCTGCAAACATGCATACTTGCATGAACTACTCATGTAATGACTCGTAGCACTTTCATCCCTCAGAGACCTCTAAACTTAGAAATAGCAGCAACAAGGGAAAGCGTTAGTCACCATCAATAGAGCCTAGCGACCGAGCCTCTATTTTAAACCAGACATTTTTTTTTCCAAATGTGCTGGAAACCCTTTATAATCAAGACATATGTTTATTCAAATGTAGTAAGGAAATACGGCATATGGGTCATTCCATGTCAAATCAACCAGGAATTTAGGGTCACCTCTCGGATTTTGATGAAACTTGATGTGTTTGTAGTACCTGTGGTGCTTATCACTCATGCAAATTTTTAGCTCCATACACCCCATAGTTTCTGATTTATGACTACAAATATTTTGAATATTTTATGAAAAATTAGTCCATCTCTAGTCACAAAATTGACTGTAAATTCACACTGTGTAAATATTTTTACACACAATTTTCACTGATGGAAGACTGTTGATCGACCTTTCAATTGATCCTTACATTAGGGATATCTACTTAATTACGGTCCAAAAATTCTGTATTGAAAACTTTAATTCTTTATATTTAAAAGATACTGCTTGAAATTCTTAGAATTTTTTTGTGAATAATAATTGGGTCATGGTCCATGTTTGATAAAAATTTTGTGGTGGGACCATATTGGGCTCAAGAGATATAATGAATTATGTTGTGGTATGTAGTGGAATTTTGTAGTCTATTATTGCTGTAAGGGAGTGTACACCTCCAATAACCACTCGCAACAAGGCCATGCCAAGTTTGTCTTACAGTGTGAAGGTGTCTAGGCACAGTGCAACCTGTATTAATAGTGACCATATTGGGCTCAAGAGATATAATGAATTATGTTGTGGTATGTAGTGGAATTTTGTAGTCTATTATTGCTGTAAGGGAGTGTACACCTCCAATAACCACTCGCAACAAGGCCATGCCAAGTTTGTCTTACAGTGTGAAGGTGTCTAGGCACAGTGCAACCTGTATTAATAGTGACCACCTGACCACCTGTATTGAAAGACCATCTACGTGCTGAAGTTACTTCATACTTCTTTAATTGTATAGCACCAAAACATCAACCCTTTCTAGCAAATCCAAAAATGGTCTTTATTAGACAAGTTGAATTACAGATCTGACCTGAAAACCATGTGTCCATAAACATATCATGTGAATGTTGTACCCTCTCTTCAGAAATACCTTAAAGTTGAATCTCACTGTACTGGATGTAGCCCTATTTAAGTTGTGTATGTGGTCGCATAAGTACACACAACAAAACTCCTCAAAGAGACGCCTGCCATGGATGCCTTGATAAGCAGGATACCTGTTTATATTCCCACTCTAGTCAGTGGCAGATCCAGAGGCAGGCACAGGAGGCATGTGCCCCCTACCCCCATCCTTCCCCCTTCTCTCCAAAAAAATCATACAAAAGATTGAGATACTCTAAAAGAGCAGTCAGTCAAATGTTCTAACCTCCACAGTAATTACAACTTGCATCTGTAACACTAATCCATGTACTTAGCTAGATAGATAGCCTGCTAGGAATTTAAATGCATTTGGTCTTTTGCAGATTATTCTATACGATAACTTACTTTGGGATTTTAACTGAACTCATCTCGTGACTGCATGTCACTGCATGATCCCCACACCTTTTGATTAATGCAGACTACTTTGAATTAAAATTTTATGATTTGATCTTCGAAGTGGTCATGAGTGCATATAAAGTAATTTAGTAATTAATTTCACATATTGAGGTGCAAATAATTAATGCTTGTATACGTGGTAAAACCCCCTCCATTCCTAGGACCATAATATAAAGTGCTCATATTACAGAAAGCACAGAAGCATCTTGGTCCAAATGTATGTGCACCATTAGCAGGGGCAGATCCAGGGTTTGGCAAGAGGGGTGCATCATGCATGACCAGCATAGTAGGTAGCTATATAAAGCAAAAGCATAGAACCCCGGAAGCTACAGGTATCTTATATACATGTACATCAAGGCACACGATAGTGTGTCGTGCGGCCCAAGAAGCCGGCGTGCCACACCGTGGGTATATTAACAGGAAGAAAGAAAATGTCATTTTCACACCTTTGTACTATGGTGATCCCTTATCCGATTGTAACCAAATTTGCTGCAGAGTTGCCCGCCAACTAGGGGAGTCCACATTCTAATTTGGAGGAAATCGCTCAAGCCATTTCCGAGATATAAGCAGCCAAAGTTTCAGGGTTTTCTTTCTTTGATTTTTTTTCTTCTTTGTCTTTTCGCACACTTGCAAAAATTGCTATAAAATGCAAACGTGTACTCCGATCGCCTTGAAATTTGGCACACAGAAAGGGAATCCAAAGGCAAATCCTAGTATCAATTTTGGTGCAAACCTGATGAACAGTTAAGGGTTTATGACCGAATATTCGTGTAAAACAAGATTGATTTGTTGTCACGCCTACAGGGTAAACTGCTTCATGGAATGAGCTGAAAATCGGTTTGTGGATAGAGCAACTATTGTAGGAGTGCCTTTTGGTGGTTTGAAAGCAATCGAAATAAAGATCATGGAGATCACATCCTAGCGATCGATTGTGGGAGTTATATTTCATTTTACCTGTGTCGTTAAATTCTCACCAAGAAGACTCGTTTATGCTGTTGTACCGTGGCTTGTACACGGTACCAAAACAGGTTGTCCGTTATCTAAGAGAACTGCTTTTCTCTGTTTGGCTTTTAGATTCACACAGGGGGCACTATTTGAAGAATCAACGCTGGAACTATCACTTATGGCTGTCTTGAACCCCCCAAACGTTTGTAACCTTGTCACGCAAGTGAACAATGACCAAACGAACCCACTGAAGAGGAAAAAGCCCAACGATACACCAGATACCAGCCCCCAGGCAAGTGTTAACAGTCTTGCCATTGCCGAAATAGACGTTGAAGAGGACACTGAAGGTCGTAAGTATATAGAAGTTGTATGTGGTGGTAGAACTGGTAAACTAATTTTAAACAAGTTTCACAAACTAGAGGGGAACAAAAGGTATACAAAATGTATTGAATACAATGGTGAGATTATTCCCACTCAAGAAAATTTGAGGTCATAGCTGGAATGAAAGCCATGAAATCATGGAAGAAATCTTTCAAGCACAAAGGTCAGCCACTTTTAACCTATCTTAACTCTGGAGCTTTGAAAGATAGTGATGAACAAGCACCAACAGTTTATGACGACACTGGCCTCAGTCAGTCAGTCTATGAACTCAGCTTTCAGGGAGCTAGAATCACGGCTGTTATCCTCACTCCAAGAGGTTATTATCTCATCTGTTGGATACCTGAAAGCTTCTTTTGAGTCCGAGATCAGATTCCTCCACACGAAAGTCAATGTGCTTACTGAAAGAATTCAACACCTAGAAGAAGATAAACTAAGCCACGGCATCCCCACGTTAAGCATGGACACTCTCCAACCATCCATAGAAACAATGATTAACTCTACTGTCACATCCCTCTTGTCTGAAGAGAAGGAGAAAGAAAAGAGAAAGCTCAATTTGATACTACACCGGATTCCTGAAAGTACTTCAGATGATGCTGTGGAAAGGAGGGTACATGATGCCAAGAGTTTATAATGGTGTAGGGAGAGTGTCGAACTACGCTATACCCTGTGAAATATGAGCCCGTAAAGTCCTATGGCATCGTTCAAACAACTCGGTGATTATGCACCTATCAATGTCAAGCCCCACCCCCCCAAGTACGGGCTATGTGGGGCGTTAGGAGGGGATTTGAACTTAAATTTTGCCCCCAGGGGTGAGGAATTTGAACAAGCGTTCTATCGTATTTTTTAGACGTGAAGCGCAAGAGAACACGTGATAAAACCGCAGCACCTCGTGTACTTTTGTCACTGTGGCTTCTGTTTTTACAACACGGGAAATGAGTGCAAAAACTGTTTTGGTTTGCTTAGGATGTAACAGATGGCCCGTTACGTTTATTTCGAAGGTGGAAAGTCAGATCTACTAAAGGTCAAGGCCAGCATTGTAAACACGTTTGCTGACGTGTTGGATAGCACCAGTGAAGACAGTTTACTAGTCCAGGTATATTAAAGCTATTCAGATATAGCTGTATAGCTAGCATGTTTTTGCGGTTAGCTATGTTTAAGCCTGTCCAATTTTGTATTACAGAAGAAGTGTGCTGAATGGGATGGCATGTTTGTAGATGTGCTAGAAAGTGAAGATGTTGAGCCTCAAGCTATTTTGAATGTGGAAGTGATAAAAATTAATCCTCCTGTAAGTAGCTACTTTCATGTAAACTGAGATTTATTAAGGTGTGCATGCTTGAATTTTTAGCAGCAATCAACTACGTCTCCAGTCACTACTGCTGCTTCTGCTACTACAAGTATCAGTACATACCCAGCTGCAAAAATGGTGCAATCTACATTAAGCATGGGTGAATTAGGACAAGTTCAGATAGTGAAAGGAAAAGAAAAGGTATTAGTTCAATGTTTAATTAAACTCATTTTAGTGCCACATTATTTGAAAACTATGTGTAATATGGCATCTATGGATAATGGGTTTGCATGCAAGCATTCAGTTATAAAGCAAAAACAGTCTTTTTATTATCTTTGTATGTTCACAGAAGTCGATACCTGAGAATATCAGAGAAGCAGCCAAGATTTTTCATAAGGAGCCCCTTACAGATTATCACCGCAGTTTGAATGATGAAGCTGCAAAACTTGCCGAAAATGATCCTACTCTCCTAGCTAATCGTGGTGAACTGCTACAGAGGGCCAGAGATTCGTTGCTGTCAAGTGGTAGCTATCAGTTTAAGAAAGGAAAGTCTCGCTCAAAACAAGTTGATGGAAACAGTGTTGCTGGTAGCAGTGGGTCGAAGAGGGCGAAAGTTGACAAGGAAGCCAGAAGAGCTAGAATGAAAGAAGTAGAAGAAAATATTTGTGACATTGATGAAGAAATATCTTTCAAAGAGAAAAGACGATCCCAAGACTACCGTCAATGTGATGAAATTACCGAACGGCTTACATCTTTGAAAGAAAAGAAAAGACTGTTATCCCGAGAGCTTGACCTACTGAATAAAAAGGAAGTGAAATCTAGGTGGTATCAGAAAAACAAATCCAGAAAGCATTATTCTGGCACATCGTCTGATGCCACTGATGTTTCTTGCTCATCATCCAGCACTCATGATCTTCCCCCAATCATCACACAACAATTCCAAATGCAGCTCCCCATCACTTTCAGCTGAAGTCATTGATTTGTGTGAGAGTCAGGAAATGGAACAGGACAAATCCAGTTCTAGAGAGCAACTGCAAACTATTGATGCAAGAAAAGAATATGCAGGAAAAGAAGATGCCGAACAAGAAGATGCAATACAAGAAGATGCGGAACAAGAAGATGACAAGAAGATGGAAGTAACAGTGAAGAGAGTCATCAGGATTTTTGCGATGGCCTCCTGTCAAAGAACAACAAGTCAGTAGCGACAGGAGGCCATTGAATGAACTGCTGCAACTGTTTGACACTACAACACATGGACTAATGTATTTAAATGATTCTGTTGCTACTTCAAATTTTACATGTATGTCATTGCAAGAGTATATTACAGCATTGCCACGTTATTGCGAGAGAAATCACCAGTGTTGTGACCGATGTAGACGTCTAGTTGAGGCTGCGGATTTGGTAATATCAAATGGCCTTATTGAATTGGCACAGGTGTTTAAAACAGCTTTTCCATCAGTTACTTATCACAGCTATAGTGCCAAAAGATTGCTAGGGAAGATGCCTGTGGTCTTTCTACGACTGCTTCACCCAAGTAGTGGAGTATCAAAAATATTTGTGATGGAACATGTCAAAGAAATTGATTACTGCCAGTTTTTGATCCAATTGCAGAATTTATACCAAAAAACTGATGGAATTAATTCAAAGCCTTCTATGAGTAAAGAGAAGCTGAAAGATATTTTACATATGGCTTGCAGTGACCGAGAGCGAGAATGCATAAGGTATGCAGTGTATCAATCATCTGGGTTGTCTGCTAAAGGTGCAAGAAAGCATTATGGGCAAGAAAGGATGGATCAGCAGTCACAAAAGGTAGATGATGTGATTGAAGAAAGGAAGTGCATATATGCTGCTATAGATGAAATCGCTGCAACTCAGGAAAAGGCTCTTCTGCAGTCTTGCAGCACTCTCTTAGACTCTGATGAGTGTACTTTATCAGATTCTGATTGTATTCCTGATCCTATTGCCATACTACAAGAGAAGAAACAACTAAGTTTAGATGAAACAATCAAAATACTTGAAGAGTGCTATTTCAATTGGTTTGTCTTTTTACAGTATCTAAATGACAATAATCTAGAATCAACGAGCAGTGATGCAGATATTTCTTCTAGACTAACTGACCAACAGAATTCTCTGTTCAAGCAATCCCACTTAGCGTATTGCACAGTTGAGAATGAAGTGCAACCAATGATTGAGAGAGATGCTGCAGTAAGAGATGGCTATGTTGTTTCAGAATCAGATGAGGACAATCCAGATGATTATTTAGATTTGCGAATTGATCATGAGTCAGATAAAACTAAGGCTTTAGTTGAGAGAAGAGTTGCTGCAATTAGACGGAAATCTTTGCGGACAAAGGCAAAACTGATTGCTGAAAAAAATTTTTTACATCGCAAAAATAGCAAGCAAGTTCATGGGATTGTCAAGGAATATCCAGACATTGGAGAGAAGATTGAGGACTTTGTAAAGAGTCGCAGCATTGGAGCAGATGCCTGGCGTCGTACAGGTGTTTTAACCTTCGATGGCAATAAACAAGTAAAGGAAAAGGTAACTTATGAAAGGATTAAGTTGCACCTGGAAGAAGTTTACCAGAGAAATTTTGCATATGGAACAGTTGTACAGCTTTGCTGTGCAAGAAACAAGCGTCGATTATCAGCCAGTTGCTATAAAGGAGTTGCACAGGTCACCAGCAGACGATCACGTAAAGGTTTTGAAATCAAATACAATCCTGATCACCATTGGAGTACTGCATTCTACAGAGGCCTGACAAACCTGCAGTTTACAGATGGAAAAGAAACTATGAATTTAAACAGAGATGATGCTTCTGGCTTTCGCCTAGACACACTAAGTACACATCGCCTACATCGCAGTCCTGTTGTGAAAGGCCATGACTTACTAACAACTCATACTGATTATGTAAACATGCAGTTACCCTTCCATTTTACAGACGACATGTTATAACTTCTCTGCTACCAAAACTACTGGAGAACTATGTGCAGGAGTAGTGAAAGCTGCTGGAATATATGAGAAAAATCCTGCTCAGCATTATGCTGATTTAGAAATGTTGGAGAAAGTGAATGAGCTACAACCTGCTTTTGTCAATGTCCATTCTAACACCAATAAGAAGATTGAATGTGTTCGTGTTGATGGAGCTGCTGATGAAGGGCCCTCCCATGTTGAAGTTCAGTTTTGGTGGTGTAAACGGCATTTAGAGCGACCAACTCATGTTACATTAGTTACAGCCCATAACAGTGGAGCAAGCTACATGAACAGAGTAGAGCTGCAAAATGGGTGCTTAGCTCTTGCTCATGCAAATCTTTTTATACCATCAAATTTGAATGGCTTTTGTTTTAACCCTGACACTGGTAAACTGGATGCTGACAGATTAAGCAAGAATATGACATCTGCAACTGACCTATACATTGAAAGAGTTAATGGAGCACCTTGTGGCTCATCAAAGATTCAGCTATATCCTGGTGCAGACTCTTTGGATACTCAGAAACTGAGAAAGAATGTTTTGATTTACTTGAAAGGGAACAAAGTACAGAAAGAAGAACTTGAAAAGAATAGCCTTGACACATATGAGTATATAGAAATGGTATGGAGTGTTCGATTGAAGCATAGCATTCCAAATTTGCCTGTGCAGTATTGCTTCATGCTTAAATGTTGCTACAAGCCATCTTGCCCACACCCATTTTGCTGTGTTGGTGACTCACAATCTTTGCAGTGGTTTCCAGGTGGGCCTGACATCACATTTATTCCACTTCCTATTCCAGATCCAGATCAACCATGGGGCTCCACAAATTGTAAGAAATGTGATGGTACATGCTATGGCCACTTTTTGAATATCAGCAAGGAGTATCACCTTCCAGCTATGTCAAAGCCCCCTTCAGTCATTATGAAGGAGGCATTTCAGAGACTGAATGGAGAACCAAGCTCTTCATTTATTGCAGAATTAGCTAAGAAGTGTTTGCTACCACCTGATGAGGTATCATTTTGGATTGAGCATTTACAGCAAATACAAAAGAATCGCAAAAGAGGAGCCGTTAAAGCTGCAACTACAAGAAGGCTCAAGAAACAGGCAACATTACAAGCTGCTGAAAGTGGTGGAGTTACGGAAAATTCAATACCAGAAGCTGTGTTTTGCATTGTGTGTGGAGATTTGTATGAAGATCTAACTGATGAAGTAGAAAACTGGATTGGTTGTGATAACTGTACTGCTTGGTTCCACTTCGGCTGTGCTGGGATAACAGTTGCACCTGATGTATACTTGTGTTATAAATGTGTTAAAAATTGATTGTTTCCATCAGTGTTTATTATAAATACATACAAACACGATAAACTTGGTGATAGGTTGGCTGTTATACTTCTGGTAGCATCCTTATGTTGACTGTTACCTATGCAATGAAAAGCAGCACAAATAATTTTGTGTGTCAAATCCCCTTCCTATCCCCACCTCATAGGGTGGGAGTATGTGGGGATTTGGCCTGATAATTCACCCCCAGGTAGGGGAATTTGACTTTCCACTTGATCAAATCCCACTATATCCCCACCCTCCCCGCACTGGGGGGAGGGGCTTAACATTGATAGGTGGATTAGTGTTGATTGGTGACTAATTATTAGTACATGGGCGCGTTGAGAGACTGAAGCTACAGAGTGAAAGAACATTGTAAAAGTATGAACAACGTGCTGAGGAACTCAGTACAAAGAGAAAGGCACAGCCAACTAACCTCGAAAGCCATAGATATCAACTTCGCGCGTGACATCTTAATTGGAGGTTTCATCATGGTCGCCATTCCATGCCTCGAGACAGTTCTGATAGTGAAAGTGACACATCTAGATGGGGCTTTAGCCATAGAGATTCAATGCGGACCACCCGACCAAACAAAGAAGGTGTTAAATCTGGGCAATCAACAGCGGTCAGATTTACGAAAGGACACAAAAGTATGCAGGCTACTTTACGGGCTCATTTTTCATTGCGTATAGCAAAGTTCGATACTCTCCCTAACACATTATAAACTCAGTCTTGATGATGCTAATTACGTTAAATCCATTCTTCAAGACTACCTTAAAACGCCCAGGTGCATGGACACAGTTGCCCATATAGGTAAAAAGGATTCTGAAAAGACAAGACTGCTGAAGGTTGATGTTCCATCAGAAAAGTTGAAGAAGCAGGTCTTGCGTAACAGTTCAAAGCTAAGAGATGATTCTAACCCGACTGGGTCAAGAAAATATTTATTACACCTGACCTTACACCTTAGGAACAAGCAGAAAACAAGGTTTTAAGAGAGAAACTTGCAGAGCTTAATAAAACAGCCCCAAGATCCTACCGTATAAAAAACGGTCAAATTGTAAGGAGGGAGGGGCACCTTCCTCCCACTTAATTAAGAACTCTTCTATCTGTAATCCTAACAATGATGATTCAACTACTAATTGTAAACATTACTTTAATGATCATAAATCTTTTAAGATGATTTCAACTAATATATATATGATTAATGCAGAAATGCCACACTTTATAGCAGGTACTGAAACCTGGTTGAACTCTACTGTATACACCAGTGAAATTTTCCCCTCAAATTATCAAGTATTTCGTGCAGATCGAGAAGATGGGTATGGAGGAGGAGTATTTTTCGCTTGTCATAACACTATAAACTGTACCCAAATCAAAATCATAACAGATTGTGAAGCTGTAGCCTGTAAAATTAAGTTATCAGATAGTCGCATGTTAATAGTGCTAGTTTTATACAGACCACCAAATAGAGATATACAGTATATGCAAAACATTTGCAATCTAATTGAACGCTTGTGCTGTGAGTATGAGAATGCTGTAATGTGGATTACAGGTGATTTCAATTTGCCCAATATCAATTGGGACCTTAAGGTTACGGTATAGTCACGGGCAATCATTCAAAATTTTGAATGCCTATAATTTTGAATGCCTATCGATACTTTTTGAGAAGCCCATATAACCAGTCTAGCAGCGTGAAAAGTTTTAATTGAAGGTGAAGCTCTTCATATTTAATGTTTTTATGTAGCTACAGCGTAGTTTGAGGCAGGTGGAACACTACAATTTGTTGTAGTAACACAAGTAAGCCGCTCAGCTCAGCATTACCAGAAATTTAGTACATTTTTTGGTCGTGTGCATTAGTGTAGACAACCTGTGTAAAATATTCATATAATACAATCACTTTTGAATGCGATGTTTTTAAAGCTATGCATATGTTGGAATAAATGTCTAATGATTGAAACCAACATATTCCAAAGGGTGTGAAGCCATTTAGTCCCTAACCACAATATTATCTTGCACTAACCTCAAAATTTGCTTCCACTTAGTACACTTTCAAAGCCATATTGTGTATGTAGTGTGTGTCTGTGTGTGCATGGTTTAATCATGGCACATTTATACCTCATAAATTAGAGTGTTAACCAAATCAAAGGAATACTCGAAATAACTGTTTGTTTGCTTAAACCTTCTCAGTTAAGGAACATGGTGTGAGATATAAACCGTTTGTTTCTTTGTTTCTTTTTTCAATTTCTGTTGTAATTTACAAGTACATGTTCCTTTATAGCCTGTAGCTCGTCTATACAAAACCATTCATCAGGAAGCCACAAGTCACTGACTAAACTGATGATTGTTTATAATGTGCATGCATGTGTGCGTGTTATTGCATTTTTAAATTAATTGAGTTGATTGACTATAATGTAGTCTGTATCACAACACGTACGCCATAAGTGTCTTGTCCTGGAGGAAGCTGGTCTATCACATCATATTTCAGCCGTTTTGCTTTGTTATTATCGCTAGCATAACTAGTCGAGCAATTTTTGGTCCAAATTTACACCAGATTTAACCTTAGATGGGTAAATTCTCAAAAAAATCTTTTGTGGGGGCATGCCCCCAGACCCCCCTAGACGAGAGCATGCTCTAGGTTTTGCACTGTGTACGTGCATATATGCTCAAAACTCCTTAGTTTAAAATAGAACACCCATCATAATCTGCTGATTTTATTACAAGCATTTTCTAGTTCGATGTACGTGATTTTAATATACCCTGAAAAGTAGACTATCTCATTTGGCGCCGGTTTCAGCTAGCTACTACTTTCGTAGTTTACGTGCTGGAGAAAACAGAACACCTATAATTAGTTGGATTGAGCTTTCTAAGTAAGGTCAGTGCTGGATTTGCCTATTAATGACAAATGACGTAGGCAATACGTCAAAGACTGAAGCAGTTTCTAATTTGTTGGAGCATCGCTGGACATTTATGGACGGCCTGGAACCACAAGTAGATGGCTGTATTTAGCGAAGGTTTTAGCCTACGCGTTAATAATAAGGTGAAAATGATTGGTTACATACAGATTCAACCTACTTCGTAGGGTGAGTGAGTTTATTGTATGTTAAACCCATACGTTTGGGCCTACTGAACCATAGTCTGTATTGCCACATGTAGACGGACTTCAATCTTACCAAATGGGTCATTTAGCCTCTATTTATACATATTTCATTACCTTCACTACAGAGCGGACATTGTACACTGCTATTTGAGATGTATTGCCAATACAACACTGTATGTCAATTTAATTTTTAATTAGTAGGCCCATGACCTCAAATTTCTGGTATTGGCTCCAGCTGTCACTACCATGTTTTTCCACCGCCAAATACAGCAAAAGCTGTAGGCTCTATTGGCTTTTCTAGGGCATAGTGATACTGTATATTAAATTTATTAGGTCCTGTGGAAGTGTTTTTGGCGTGTTTCTCCCCAGTGACTCAGATACAAGCCTTCAAAGAGCTTGTTTCACTCAAAAAAACTACTAAAAGTTCAATAAAACGTCTATACTACCAGTAACTTAAAAAATTGCTTCCACAGGACTTAAGATATTTTAGTTGTTTAGCCACTTGTGTTGAAATTATAAGGATTCAGTAATCTGTTAGTCTGGTTTTTGGCAGCTCGTTTTATAAAACATCGTTCTATTGTAGACCACACACCCAAGAACAGTCGTTGTTCTGTAGTAAAAACAAACATGTACAATTAGTTGTATTGCTAACACAACACAATTGTTGAAATTATTTATCCCTGCTTGGTTTAAAGCAGGTTTTGTACTTTATTCCGCCCACGCATTTTAAACTATTCCGTAACCTCAATTCTGTCATATCCAATGCCTATCCATTAGAGCTACGCAATATGTTGCTTGACACTTTTAGCACCTTTGGGTTTACACAGTTGGTTGACTCACCTACAAGGGGAAGCAATATACTTGATTTATTTGTTACAAATAGACCCGGATTGATCCAGGAAGTTAAGGTTTCTCCTGGTATTAGTGACCACAAACTAATTGTTATTGAGTCCTCTCTCGTTGCAACCTTAACTGAATCTCAACCTCGCACGGTGTACTTATGGCATCAAGCTAACTGGCAAGCATTTAGTCAAAAACTTTCCCACTTCTCAAATAACTTCGTATCCAATTATTCTGCTGTCACCCCAATCTAAGATTTATGGAATGCTTTTAAGCAGGAATGTCATAGCTGCTTGGAACTGATACCTCAAAGAAAACTCTCTAAATCTCCAAGACATCCCTGCATGGATCAATAACCAAATAAAGCGTCTTTCCAACAAAAAGAAACGTTTGCATAATAAGGCTAGTATTTCCTGCCTTGAATCAGATTGGAAAGCTTATAAAGATCTAAAAAAACAAGTTCAAAGAGAATGTCGTAAAGCTCACAATGCCTATGTATCCAAATTAATTGACAGCAATGGCTCATCCAGTAACAAGCGTTTCTGGTCCTATATTAAGTCTAAGAGAAATGACCAGTGTGAGATCCCCTCACTTGAGAAAAATAGCCAGATTTATACTCAGAATGCCGACAAAGCTAACTTATTAAATGATCATTTTTCATCAGTCTTCACAAAATCCAGTATTCCATCAGATCAAATCCCTTCACTTGAGAATAATCCTGATATTACTCCCCTTCTAATAGAGGAAAACGGTGTCAGACTTCTTTTACAAAATCTTGACTCACATAAAGCACAAGGTCCAGATGGCATACCAGCAAGATTTCTTAAGGAACCTCCAATAATATTGCTCCAGCATTAACTTTAATATTTAATACTTCTATTCAACAGGGAAAGCTTCCAACAGATTGGAAAAAAGCCTTTGTGGTGCCAGTTTTCAAGAAGGGTTCACGCACAGATCCCTCTAATTATAGGCCTATATCTTTAACCTGTATCTGCTGCAAAATATTTGTCAAGACGTTTTGGAAGCCAACAGTGAGCTTTGGGGAAAATTGGCTCTTTATTGTGCAAACAGTAGAAGTGAAAATGTGATGGCATGGGACACATTCAAGGAAAACACCGAAACCCAGTATGCTATGCCATTTGCACCCACACCAGTCTACAGACCAATATTTGATGACTTTGTAGTATAAATTGTGTAGCGATACTATTTATAATCACAGAGTAAATGTGCTTCCCGTTTTTCCAAAAAGTACCATCTCAAAAACCTGCCAAAGAAGTTATGGGAAAGCGCATTATTTAGCCGAAGCCATTCATTATAGCATAGTTAACCTTGTGATACTTTCTTTTTCTACCTACAGCACTTAGTTTAGCCAAGAATGTGCTTCCAACAAAGCATGTAATCCACCATTGTCAGATAAACGACGCAAAGTAGTCAAACTTACCAAAACAATTATCATAACAACACCACAAGTCATTTTTGTCACAAAATAGTCGCTAATGCCATGGTTTGGCTGTAATAGGATTAAATTTGTTGAGGCACAAAACCAGCCTAAGGACACCGGTTCTTGTACAAAGTCTATGGGCGCACGGTGCAGTTTCCAATTCAGGGGGGTATGTTATCTATATTCCTTCTTGGCTAAGATATTGCTGTTGAAAATATTTTTTCCCATAGTCAAATTATATGAAAGTCCCCACACTACAGCGGTCATTTTTATGTTTGTGATGTAATTTCGAATGAGGCCCATCCATATAATGTATATGTGTGACAACCCAACACAATCGTGCAAGCCTAAACTTATAGGAGGAAACGAAAGAGAAGAGACCTTAATCAGAGCTTGATAAAAGAGCAAGAGCAAGTAAGGATGTCTAAATGGTAAACAGAAAACACAACTTGACAACAAACATCTTGAACAACCTAGGTGAGTAACTTCTGATAAATGGCTTTACACCGTCTGCTTTTCTCCACTTCCAATACATTGATGCGATTATGTGACTCGTTGATTCTGATTGGCTAGCCTATATTTTGGCTGGATCACATTTCTGGGCCTAAGAAACTGGAGAATTGTCACCAGATGGTGTTTGCACATTACCGCGAGCCAGGCTGGGCATGAGACTAATGTTAGATAGTTCCATAGTGTTCTCAATGAAGTGGCTTTGCAATAGAGCACTACAAACCGTTCGCCAATTATGTACAATTCTAAACATGATTTGGTGTGGCTGACCACCTGAGGTCAGCTATGAGTAATATTAAACACAATCCCCATATTTAACAAACATGCATACCAACAATGATACACTTTATCCCCTTATTGTACTTTGCGTGGGAGGAAAAAGTGCTACCGTGTTATCAAGAGTTCACACTGAGGAGAGTGTCCTACTCTCATATACGTACCCTTGTAGAAGGGTATATCGTGAAGTAATGACGTAACGACAAGGTGTTGTGGTTTGTGACATATGAGCAGCTGTAAAAGTGCAAGAATCACTAGCACCATTTCACACTCGTGATGCTCAGGATAGCCGTACAGGGGGGTGTATTTGTGACTAGTCCAGCATGAAATGCCTACGAAACGGTTTTAACCCATAAAGGAACGATTGTAGTTCGGTGAGAAATGCTTAGAGCTGGAGTTAATTTGGTTGCTAGCAACATTGTCAGGTAAGCGTTCAATCGATACCATGTTCAACTAACGACATCATTAATTATACAAGGAAAAACGTGTGAACTCAGAAGTGCTACGTTATAACTTCACAATACACCCTTCTACAGGGGTATATGAGAGTAGGATACTCTCCTCAGTAAGTATATATATTATGAACTCTTGGCGTGATGTATTTCCATATTGTACCGATTAGCTGCATAACTGTACTGTATAAGTCATACAGCACAGTTATGTGACTAATATAACTGGGCAAATACAGTACGCTTGGGTGAATACAGTACAGATATGCAGTACAGTTATGTAAAGAACAACACCACTCAGACAGCACGATTGATCACATTCCTGACATTGTAAATCATTAAAACTAGCCAAACCAATCCTACCAGTTGGTTCTATGACTTACATGAACACTTACTGATAGCCTAACACAGAAAATTGAAGCAACAATCCCACACAGACGGCACGTGTGTGACACTGTCAAGCGTTAAAACGAGCCTACCAAACTGTTCTACGACTATAAATAGATTATATTATGACAACTTACTGATAGTCTAATCACCAAAAATTGAAGTGATTCGGGTACTCAAGAAAATCATTCTGAGCAAGATGACCAGGAACTACAATAAAACACTTAAAGCACTGTCTATGCTTGTGAAAAATACAGCACTTGGAAGGAGGGGAGCTCCTCAAGGCAACTACAGCACTTGGCTTTGCCTTGTGCTGTATTAGCCTCTTGACACTCCCCTTGTACTGTATTTTCTGTACACATGCTTAGCAACTCCTTATAAGTTAATTCTTACTTGCTCTCAAGATGACTTATATGACTTATTTGATGTTAGTAGACAAGACCAAAACACCAACATGGTCCCACACTGACAAGTAACAAACACCAACAACATGACCCAACATTAGGGAATGACCTGGGAACATTACACACAAAACATGTCCTCACCTTTCTTAGTTTTCTTTGCCAGATTTTTACTTGTCTTAACTGTCCTGGTACAAGCTTCTTTTGCTTCATTGACACTCTTTTTCAACTCTACAATATGATAACATCAACTATGAATATTATGTGTTTATGTAGTGGTCACCTCTGTCACATTCCTTTTCAATGGTATTAGCAGACTTGTGAAATTCTTCCAATCTTCCACACATTGATGTCAACAAGTTGGTATTAAAAGTCCTGTACATTAAAGTGATGGTACAACAATAATGTAAATGGCTTCCATACCATTGCCATTTGCTCATGGCTATAATAAAAATGTGTGTCTCACTGTTTACAGAACAATTATGAACTGGTGTAATCATGAGCAGTGAAATTATTACTATAAAAACTAGAATAATATCAGAGTGACTAGTCTACTATCTAATGACACAGTAAACCATTTCACATGTAACAAGTATATCAGAAAGTAGACTAGCTACACTGTCATAGTACTAAGATATTGTAGTGTAGTGTATATACCAGTACGTGTTTAGGTGATGTAGTAGATCATTTGGTTATCTGGACCACAAATGGTATCAGGTGATAATAAAAGTGTTTAGTGACTGGGTTGGGAAAGCCCATATTGCACTTTGTATGGGAGGATCACATGTGCTGACAAGTACTGTATTACAGTACCAATTAGCTACAGTAACTGTATGAGTCATACAGTAAGGAATGTCATGATAAGAACCTCACTTAGACAAGATGATTGATCACATGTGACATTGTAAATCACTAAAACTAGTCAGACTAATCCTATCAGTTGTGAAATAGATTATGCAAACATTTACTGACACCGAACATTGATGTGGTTTGGTAACTCTGAGATAAATGCTCTGAGCAAGACGACCAGAGGTACAATATAATATTGTTTACGAATACAGCACTTGGCTTTGTCTCATGTTGTATTAGCCTCTCGACACACCCCTCATGTTGCATTTTCTGTACATGTGCGGCAGTGCTTGTAACTATAACATACAAAACTTTGTCTAAATACATTTAATAAAATATACAAAACACTCTAATTGAACAATCACACTGAATTTCAAAAATACAATGGTACAGATTATGAAGGACATTCAACCATTTTATATAGGAGGAAACAACACTGTACAAACTGCCTGTTATCCAAATCTTGTTACATTGTACTGTGTTTCAACAACAACAACAGAATAGTAGAGTACACACTATACTGAAATGCCACACACTTTAACTTAGCACTGCACTTTTAATACCATGTGAAATCATTAAACACAAACAACGTAATCTTCTTCATTACACATTCCACCAGTTGTTTGGTGAGAAGTTTCAAGAGTGTACGAAACATTTAGTACATACAAGAGTTATACTACACTGGATCATCACTAATACACAACATTTAGTACATACAAGAGTTATACTACACTGGATCATCACTAATACACAACATTTAGTACACACAAGGGTTATACTACACTGGATCATCACTAATACACAACATTTAGTACATACAAGAGTTATACTACACTGGATCATCACTAATACACAACATTTAGTACACACAAGGGTTATACTACACTGGATCATCACTAATACACAACATTTAGTACATACAAGAGTTATACTACACTGGATCATCACTAATACACAACATTTAGTACATACAAGAGTTATACTACACTGGATCATCACTAATACACAACATTTAGTACATACAAGAGTTATACTACACTGGATCATCACTAATACACAACATTTAGTACACACAAGGGTTATACTACACTGGATCATCACTAATACACAACATTTAGTACATACAAGAGTTATACTACACTGGATCATCACTAATACACAACATTTAGTACACACAAGAGTTATACTACACTGGATCATCACTAATACACAACATTTAGTACACACAAGAGTTATACTACACTGGATCATCACTAATACACAACATTTAGTACACACAAGAGTTATACTACACTGGATCATCACTAATACACAACATTTAGTACATACAAGAGTTATACTACACTGGATCATCACTAATACACAACATTTAGTACACACAAGGGTTATACTACACTGGATCATCACTAATACACAACATTTAGTACATACAAGAGTTATACTACACTGGATCATCACTAATACACAACATTTAGTACATACAAGAGTTATACTACACTGGATCATCACTAATACACAACATTTAGTACACACAAGGGTTATACTACACTGGATCATCACTAATACACAACATTTAGTACATACAAGAGTTATACTACACTGGATCATCACTAATACACAACATTTAGTACATACAAGAGTTATACTACACTGGATCATCACTAATACACAACATTTAGTACATACAAGAGTTATACTACACTGGATCATCACTAATACACAACATTTAGTACATACAAGAGTTATACTACACTGGATCATCACTAATACACAACATTTAGTACACACAAGGGTTATACTACACTGGATCATCACTAATACACAACATTTAGTACATACAAGAGTTATACTACACTGGATCATCACTAATACACAACATTTAGTACACACAAGGGTTATACTACACTGGATCATCACTAATACACAACATTTAGTACACACAAGGGTTATACTACACTGGATCATCACTAATACACAACATTTAGTACATACAAGAGTTATACTACACTGGATCATCACTAATACACAACATTTAGTACATACAAGAGTTATACTACACTGGATCATCACTAATACACAACATTTAGTACACACAAGGGTTATACTACACTGGATCATCACTAATACACAACATTTAGTACATACAAGAGTTATACTACACTGGATCATCACTAATACACAACATTTAGTACACACAAGGGTTATACTACACTGGATCATCACTAATACACAACATTTAGTACATACAAGAGTTATACTACACTGGATCATCACTAATACACAACATTTAGTACATACAAGAGTTATACTACACTGGATCATCACTAATACACAACATTTAGTACACACAAGGGTTATACTACACTGGATCATCACTAATACACAACATTTAGTACACACAAGAGTTATACTACACTGGATCATCACTAATACACAACATTTAGTACATACAAGAGTTATACTACACTGGATCATCACTAATACACAACATTTAGTACACACAAGGGTTATACTACACTGGATCATCACTAATACACAACATTTAGTACACACAAGAGTTATACTACACTGGATCATCACTAATACACAACATTTAGTACACACAAGAGTTATACTACACTGGATCATCACTAATACACAACATTTAGTACACACAAGGGTTATACTACACTGGATCATCACTAATACACAACATTTAGTACACACAAGAGTTATACTACACTGGATCATCACTAATACACAACATTTAGTACATACAAGAGTTATACTACACTGGATCATCACTAATACACAACATTTAGTACATACAAGAGTTATACTACACTGGATCATCACTAATACACAACATTTAGTACATACAAGAGTTATACTACACTGGATCATCACTAATACACAACATTTAGTACATACAAGAGTTATACTACACTGGATCATCACTAATACACAGCTCTGTTCTCAAGACAAAGTCTGTTCAGATTAGTGAACAGGACATGTGGGCACATAAAATTATTTTGCTACTTTTTCACACTTTCATGACTTGTAACTTTTATACCATTACACTATAGTCATGACATTTTCACTCCTTATTAAACATTTAATTGGTCATATAACACAAGTTACAGAATACAAATATACTTTGCTATTCCAGTACTGAGATATAACCTGTTGTGTGATGGAGTGTCGTTTGTGTCCACATGCCCTGTTTTCGCAGGCCCAGTCACTATATACAAAGTCTAGTAACAGAATATACATGTGACCTGCTGAGTGAAAACTGGCTGTTTTCGCAAAATTTATTGAAATAGCTACCCTCGGTAAAAAAATATGTGTGCAACATGAAAAATTTACACACTTTAATCTCATTTGTACACACTGAAATTAAGCTCAAATCAATAAAACCTACACACCACTGGATTCGCCTGTTTATGGAGAGTAACAAAACTCTTTGTTTTGTGTTTGCACAGTAAAGGAAATGTGAGTTATGGGCGTTTCTTTACGATGCAGTAAAAACAACGTTCACCGTCATCATTTCTTAGTTTGAAAGGCCTTCTTCTTTGTCAACACCCAGGTCAGATCCAGGGGGGGGGGGGGTTCAAAGGGCTCCATGGAACCTCCCTTTTGAAAGAGCCTCTCTTACTTGAGACACTCTAATAGAGCAGTCACAATAGTCTTTTGAGGAGCAGTGTAGCAAGCAGTTATAAATAAAGAAATGTAGTTGGTGAGGACATCTATGGTGAGGGACAGCTATTGTCAGCAGGTAATGACTTTTTTTGTGCAAAAACGGCCGGTTGTTGCTCCACCAATCACATATGTGACTGGGCCTGCAAAAATAGGGCATGTGGGCACATGATTTTTGTCTACTTTTTCAAACTTTCATCACTCATAACGTTTTGTACCATTATGCTATTGCAATACAATTTTCAGTGCTTAGTAAGCATTTAGTTGGCTTTATGATGCAAGTTACAGAATGCAAATATTCTGCTCCAGTACTAAGATATGAACTGCAGCATGTCAGGGTGTAGTTTGTGCCCACATGCCCTATTTTTGTAGGCCCGGTCACATATAACAGTTGACAAAATACTCTAATAGAACAGTCACTTATACTGCTTGGATCAGTGAGAATACTTCTGGCAACACAGAAAACATAATTCAAACACATAAAATGTCATACATGGCAATACTGTTGTCCTAAAGCCCATATTAGGAATGGTAACAGTAAACAAACAACTACCATAATGGTAGTAAACTATACATGTTCGTGGCTAGTTAACATGTAAGAAGCCATACTATGTTCTACATATTTTTTCTCCGACATTGCAAAAGGTAATAAATCTCTTGTTCCCCTCCACCACAAATTTCCAATGCAGATCAGGTTTGTCATGTGTTATCAAACATCAAAAAAAGTTCAACCCAACAGCTCAGTATTGACGTGAAGTATTCTAATCATATGTCACTTTAGGGGTCGGGGTTTACCAGTTTCCAGAAACCAGTCAGCTTTTAAATTGAAAGTAAGATTAGTATACTCAAAGAGAACAGTCAATAGATAATCAAGTACTTTGACAGTTAATAACTAAACAGATTGTCTATTATACAATGTAGAGTGGCTAAACCTCATAAATTGCTCCATATTGTCATGACACTGACCAAATTTACTTCTCCATCACCTTCAAGTGTCCTATAATAATAATTATCATTCTAACAATTTCAACTGAACTTTTCATTAAGGCTTTAAATATTTCTGTGAAGGTCTAGAATAACAAAATTCAACTGTGGAATGATGTACGTTGCAAGATGCTTTTTACTCATAGATACACAACTAGATTATCATTAGTAGGGATCATGGAGGTGTGGGTTTTCTTACACAAAACTATTACCTGAAAATCATCCTTTACACTCAAAGGAATACACAATTTTTGATAGTCTACAAGGTCTGAGCTGTGATTTTTTAGTTGCTACATCACCAGTACAGCCTACTGGGAAAGCTGTTCACATCACAGGTGTGTGTTCTATTAGAGTGTTCACAGGTGTAACTATTAAGCACAGTGTTAGGTGTGGACAGGACACTCACGTTGTGTACAGGTGTTAACACGTGTGCTAACATGTATGCTCATGCTGGCTACCATTAAGCTTCTTCGCTGCACAAGTGTGGGTATGGACAGACAAAGACATACATACATACATACATACATACATACACTTTTCAGAAAACAATTTCAGGAAGCCAAGAGTGCAATACAGCCAGCATTTGGTGCACAACTAGTTTACGCTAACACTATCACCAATTTAATTAAAGAACCTCTGTTATTTATAATTTGCCTATTGTTCAACCCTTAAAAATTTCAGAGTGTTCATTTTATCACACACAAAAACTGTTGTGGTTTCACCACCGCTACATTCATACAAGTAAGCCACCTAGTAATATTTTTAAAAGTGTTATTATTAAAATTATATTCAAGTACTTCCGAGGGATTGCCACATTCATGCCTGGGTTGCCAGCGCCTTGGGACTCTTGTACACTATTTGAGAAATCCATCAAATATTTAGAAATCCTGAAATACAAAAAATTATGAAAAATCTGATTATTTTTGTTTCCGTCCATTTCCAAACTCAATTACCTGCTCCATATAGAGAGTCTTCTTGAGTCACACAAATCTTTACTATAGTCACAATGAAGAACTCAATTAAGAATATTGCTTTGAGCAAGGTTTCCAGTCGAACCAGGATGGGGAGTGGCTAGCTAATTGCCTTCTGTGTCACTGCCCTAGGCTGTGCTAGCCACCCATCCCGGCACAGAAAAAACTCAAATATTATGTACCTATCAATATTAATCCCCACTACCCCCTCCCAAGCTTACTAGGGGATTAGTGGGGGATTTTGACCCAATTTGATCTGAAATTCTTCCCCAGTAGTGGGACATTTGACCATTCAAAATTCTAAGTCTTTGTTTAACTTGCAAGCTGCATAAGAACTAACCTGTTTCTTAAAGTGTACTGTAGCCATACTATAATAAATTATGGAGATTTGACCACTAGTCGTTCCCCCATGGGTAGAGAATTTGATTTTTCAAAAAATCTAATTCCCACCATTTCCCTTATTATACCCGGGAGGGGGGAGGTGGGGAATAATATTGATAGGTGCATCATTATCATTATAAAACTTGTATTGTATTTACAAATAATGGGACTCTTGATATTTTGCATGGGCATTGGTGACCCCTCGGATATTTCTTATTGTTACAAACTCACCTTAATGATGGTGATGAAGGAAGCACAACTGATGACCAATAAGACATAGACAACATTCCCATTTCATCAACAGGGAGACTGTGTAGTCATACTTTAAAGAGCTATGAAGAAAGTTATAAAAATAGACATCTGTAATGAGCATCATCTTGATGGGATTACAGCCATATTTCTGTATCATTCTAGTTGAACAGGCTGAAGATGGCCATGCCATAGCCATGATTCCTGTACTCTTGGAGTTTCTTCATCAATAGTTCAATCTCCAGTCTGAGGTTGTTCATGTTGGTGGTACTACAGTTTTAGGTGTCAGCAGTGTCAGGGATAGCCTTACTGTGACTGTAGTGTAGTGGCTGTGATAGTCGCTCACCATGACCAAGTGGTCATGTGTACTATCTCTAACTGTACAGCAGACCAACCTGTCAGCGCTATTTCTCCTGCTGACTTCACCAGCTCCGTCCTCATTGCTGCATCCATGCTAGGAGTGGCTTCTTGCAGTGCATCGAGATTCCGGCGCGCAGGATATGAAGGGGCGAACATGACTCCCAGATTTGCTCCGCGTGTAAACTGTGTTTGTTCAACTTATAGCATAGATAGTATATGCCTACCTATACTATCTATGCTTATAGCACTATCTATGCTTATAGCGCTACCTAGCGAAAATGTAGAGTCTAAAATTTGGTAATCTTCACTCACCTTCTCTATAGAATCAAACCTTTCTTTAGTCCTCGCGAGGGGTCCGCAACTCCTTAGAAATCTCGTACAACCTCTTTGAAATCTTCTTGAAATCTGAAAAATGTCGCAAAGTTCCTTTATGCATCATGTAGTAAACGAAATTAACGGAAATTAAAAATTTTCGTTCATATCCGGATAGTAAGGATCACGTGATCTAAAATACAAGACAAAATAAAACAAACACATTTAACAGATGAATAAAGCTGAACCTCTGCCAAGCACAGTTCAGCAGAGGTAGTGGGGCGCTCCTCAAGATCATGTGATTAAAGTATTCCGGATACTAAAGATTTTGCTTGCTCCGAAATCTTGCCATAACTGTTTTGAAAATCTTTCCAAATCTCATACAGGATTTTTCGTAGTTGTGGACCCTCTGAAACAACTTATAACTATAACACCAAAGCACAACATAATTATAACAAACAACTATACCATACAATGATCGAGATAATTTTATCTTTCTGGTGGAACTCCTTTCCACATGATCTCTTCCAAAACATGTCCACCTACACGTTACTACAATTTGTATGATGGGTACTTAGAAGCACACATGGAAGCAATGTTGTCAGCAACTTCTGGTCAGCATGAGGTGTGCATATGCATGTTTACAAATTAATTAGAGTATCATAATTTAAAATGCGCAATTATATACCCCTGTAATTTAAAAAAAATGCATCGATGTTTTAGCAGTATATAATATATACTGCAAAAATTATTCAAACAATAGGACATGAGTAGTGACATTTAATTTTGTAATAGTGAAAATTTTACTCTTGTTCAGATAATCGGACCCTCCATGGCTCAAATATGAATTAACAAAACTAGTGTCCTTAAGTAAGAAGTAATGACCACATAATATATGCTACCATAGTACATTCTTGATAAGAGAAATATACATTAGAAATATACAAAATCAACAAATAAAATTTCCTAAAGATCTGTATATGCCTAAGAGACAATTAAACACACTATACAAACAAGCTACATGTGTTAGTCAGTCTAGTCAGAAAAGATTTGGATCCTGTTATTACAACAGTCTGTGATGTAGATTTTACCATCATTACTAATAGCTAATCCTCCATGAGGAGATGAAAACTGTCCTTGAGCAGAACCTGGGGATCCAAAGCAGTGCACAAATACACCATCTTTGTCAAAGACAGATACACGACAATTCCATACTTCTAACACAAGGATGAAGCCATACTTATCTGTAGTAATACCAGTTGGACTACTCAGTTGACCCCTGTCAGCTCCTTGTTCACCAAACTTGCCCACGTAGGCACCATCTAGTGTAAATATGGAGATGCAGTTGTGACCATAATTAGCAACAAGCAACTGATCATTGTTGGTCACAGTGATGTAATAAGGATTGGATAAATGACCTGAACCAAATGTTTGACAAAACTGACCATCACACTGAAATACTGAAATACGGTTACCACTATATTCAACAATGTACACTCTGCCATTGTGAACTACAATACCTAAGGGATGCTTCAGTTGACCATGTCCTGATCCACGACTGCCAAACTGAAGCAAATAGTCTCCATTAGGATTAAACTTCTGTACCCTGTGGTTAGCATGATCAGCAACATACAAGTGGCCATCAGGATCAAATGCTACCCCCAGTGGACAATTAAATTGTCCGTTACCACTTCCACTACTGCCAATCTTTCTAATTAGTTGGTCTTGACTATCAAACATCCACACACAATGGTTACTCTCATCCCCAACAGCCCATACTCCATCCTTACCAAACGCAATACCCCGTGGGTATTTCAGTCCTCCTCCATATACAATCTTGTTTGGCTTATCCATTACACGATAGTTTCTGTGCACATTCACAAGGTAAGGACTTCCCTTAATGTGTTGTTTGTTAATAGTAACTGACAGTCTCAGTTCTCCCACATGATTGGCTATAAATGATGTTGAGTAACTGCCATCTTTGTTATCCTTCATTTCTACTGGAATGACATCTCCCCTACTGGACTGTGCTTGACTGGTAATATCACTACCTTCTTTGTGGCAGATGTGATTATGGTGATCTTTAGTGACTATGTTGAAATTAACCATTTCCCCTTTTGAAATCATTTTAGGCACATTTACAGCTTCGGAATTTGCAACAGAAATATTAGGACCAATATAAAGCTTACCAAACTGTGGAAATGACTGATCAAAATCTTTGACACACTCAAATTCTACAACAACAATTTCCACTGGCTCAGTACCCAACTTGCCATACAGTTCACTCAACCTCTTCACATTATCCATCACTTGTTTCTTCATCAACAATGCTTCTTGGTCTGACCCTCTCTTCACTGCACTGTTTAGTTCTTTCACACTCTCTAGTTCTGCTTGGGAATGTTCCATCTTCTCCAAATGGAGGGAAGATTCTTTCTGTTTCTGTCCCAACACTTTATGCAACTCTGTTTTTAGATCATCTTTTTGTTGCTGCAATCGTTGGAGTAACTGTCGCTGCACTTTTTCATAATATACATCAATTTCCTTGTCAACACTGGTAGCTTTAGCTCCAATCTCATCTTTTACACCATGTACTTTATTGTGAGCAGTTGACAGTCCTTCAATCATCTTCTCTACTGGTTTCATCATGTCATCCATTTGTTGTCGATACTTGTTAGCCACCTTCTTCACAGTATCATGTTCATGTTGGAAATGATCCTTCATGATGCAGTAGTGACACACCAACTGCTCACATGTTTCACAATAAAAATTCAGTTCTATTTCATGTTCCTGGCATAAAGCAAACTTGGATTTTGGTTTTACAGTGACGTTCTCTTTCTTAGACTGCACCTCATTGAGTGACATCATGTTGTGGTTTTGCCACTCTCTGCTGTATTTGTGGTAATTAGTACATACGCTACACAGGAAGGCACTACAATCAAGGCACAGAACCTCCACCGAGTCCTCCCTAACACAATGGTCACATTTAGCTTCCTCTTCTCCCTCCACTTTGCGTTGTAAAGCAATTTCATCCAAGAGGCGGTTAATGAAAAAGTTGTTCGGCAAATCTTTTACCCCTCCAGCTGGTACGACGCTCGTTCTCCTACACTCGGGACAAGCGATACTGGATTTGTCCTCTGACTTTCCCTGTAGTTTCGTCAAACACGCTTCACAGTACGAGTGATAACAAGGGAGATATTTAGGATTCTTGTACAGCTCACAACAAATAGGACACGCAAGGTGACCAGTCATCTTCTTCATTTGCTTCGCAGCCATTGTTGCATGTAGTTATTATAAATCCCGTGCACACACCGCTCTTTTTGTGTTTGGGTGGGGAAATCCCCCAAACGTGATGATTTGATCACATGATTTGTACTACTTGGATATATTCAGGCTGTGAACCCTTGTAGATCTAGTACAGGGGCTTAGGTGATTACAAAAGGTTACACAATTAAGTGATGTTACAGTGTAATAGCAACTAACATTAGAGCAGTGATAATCTGGACAGTACATTACAATATGACAACAATAATAACAAGAGTTAATAATAGTAGAGGTAAGGCCCAAGAAGAAGCGTCAGTCGAGGAGTGATGAGCCGGAAGTAACCAAGAAGAAGTGTCAGACGAAAGCAATGGCAAGGAAAAGAAGCGGCACTGATGAAACGCAGCCTGAAGAATCCCAACTTAAGAAAAAGCGCCATGCAGATGAAAGTTATGAACGATTTCTCTCTGGTTCTTCCATCACTCACTGGAGTAGCCATCTTCGCATCACTGCTTTCTCACCAACTATCGATTTTGCAAGGCCATACAAAATGTAACATAACGTGTTTATTGCGGTCATCAACACTATAGGAAATTACAAAGGTATACGATAATAAACGGGGTGCTCTACGCGCTCATTTTATATAGGCCTATTGAGCGTTAGACACTCTCCCTCCCTACTATTATTAACTCTTGATAATAACCTCAGAAGGTTTACATCCAGTTATAACCTTACCAAAATGGATTACATTACAATAATAATATAAATTATTTAGCAGGGTCACACCCTTTGTGCAGAGCGATCAATACTAACAGTTTTCTTCAGTTTGGTACCTTTAAGGGCCTTAGCCTCTCATCTTCGCTGTCACTGTTACCTTGGTAACTACTAGCAACACTTGTCCTGGTTGGCTTGGGCAGTTTCAGTGGTGGTACTTGAGAATCAGATCTCCTCATGTGTGTAGTTGGAGGTGTCATCGGTTGTGGGACTTTATTAGTAACAGGGAAGGTGGGGATTAGTGATGTACAATATTAGGATTTTGGTTTCGGTATGATATTGATACGATAATTGGTAAAATATTGAAATTTCGATACTTTTTCGGTATTTTTTCTTTTGATTAATTGCGTGAGGCAAATGTTTATAATTAACAGCTATGCTTTATAGAATTTGTGTTGAAGGTAATAGCAAGCCTTGGAAACTGGTAGGCACTTTTTACAATGGCTAAACTGAGCTTCATTTCTACTGTGATTGCACAATCACACACCAAAAGTTGTAAATTACCAAAACATTACTCAATATAGTGAAAATTTTAGCAAAATTTTGACTATACAATAAATATTGATATCAGTTATAAAAATATTGAGATTCGATACGATATCAGTATTGAAAAAAATATTGCAATGTCGATAATTTTTCGGTATATTGCACATCACTAGTGGGGATGAGATGGACATGGAGCACTGAGAGAGAAGAAAAGTAGGTGGCTCAAATACAACATACAGTTGCTCTTCTACTGGTGTGCTGGGACGTATTGGGGATCCTACACTCTCTGCTCTCTTATGGAGTTTGGTCATCAAGTCGTCCCACCAGCCAGGGCTGGCATTTACAGGAGGAGGGGGTATACCATTTTCTGCTATTGTTGCTGATGGTGGTGGTGGTGGCTGCTACGGATACACATACACCTCATCTTTGTGTAATGATGATTGTGATGGCTTGTGCACTGTGGGTGGGGGTGGTGCAGGGGCAGAATTGTAAACAGGAGGTGGGGTGGTGGGGGCATACTTGATACAGTTAATGGTGACACAGGCTGACCCACAGTTTGTGATGTGTAAGGAATCTCAGAGTAGTAGATAGCAGGATCATCTAATTGATCAAAGCTTTGTGATCGTTGTGATAGTCCTGAAGTTGATGATGCACTACAAACAGGCTGTGAAGTAAGACTGCCACTAATCTGGGATTGTGACATGCCAAGTGATAGAGAATCTAAAACATAAGTAAACAAATCAGAACATGTAGACACAAAAATGTTACCTTGAAAATCACTAGTTACTGCAGCCAAAGGACAAACCTCTGCTAAATAATCAATAGATTTCTCAGGGAGAACACTAGGCCATTCAATAGCAACAGACAACTCTTGTGAAATATCTTGTAATCTTTGTAAATCACCAACCATAGACATCCCAACATTCTATGACCACATATGATGTCATATGACGTAAAGTGATGTAGATACTCACCATCACTCCCATATAGTCCCTAATTAAGGTACAGTACCAGGTACGTTCTTCAACTAACAATTTGGCAAGTTGTGTTCTCTCCAGGTCATAGACGGACTGTATTCTATTTGTAGCCTCCTGTAGTTAACAATACAAATATTACACCTCCAATTAATTCGTACTTCATCAAAATTTTCTGTACAATGTAAAGAAAACACTGATATGATATTGTACCATTTGACCAACTATCAACCTTATTGACATCACTCCTATATACATGGCAGATTTTATTTGGGTGACTGTTAACATTTTTGTGCGTCAAATTCAATATACAGTACAGCATAATGAACTATGCCATCAATTATAACCGAACACGTGTGGTACGTCAAACATTCGCTTTAAAATTTCAACTTGTTTTCCAAGTACCGTATGCAAGGAAATTTTGATGTAAGAAAAATTTGACGAATTCAGACTTCAGCAGATTTGACGAATAAAATGTTGACGAAAATCAAGAAATTGTAGGCAAATTTTGTACTTTTAAGGGCACTTATAAACATTTGATGAATTTAAATTTGATGAATTAAACTGATTCGTCAAATTTTTTTTGACGTCAAAATTTCCTTGCGTATGGTACAAAATGTCAATACCAGTGTTTACTACGTCTGCACAATTCATCAGATTACAATATGCTATAGTTAAATATTGCCACACGTGTGTACAAGAATACAGCACTTGAAGTGTGTCACAGGACACCCCCCAAGTGCTTTACTTTTTGTACACACTAGCGTAGACAGTAATTTAAGTGATATGTTGTATTTCCTGGTTGTCTTGCCTGGAGTGTTCATCCCAAGTGCCTGGACCACTTCAATTTTCAGTGATCAGACTATCATTAAGTGTTCACATAATCTATTTCTAGTTGTAGAACAAACTGGTAGTTGCCTAGTTTTAACAATTTACAATTTTGCACACATGATCATTCATGCTGTCTGGATTAGGGGATAGTTTTCATGATAATCGATAACTGTACTGTATTTTCCCAATTATCTGCACATCTGTACTGTATGACTCATACGGTAGTTATGTAGCTAAACAGTACTGTATGTCCTCATGCAAAGTACAGTAAATGCTAGTTAAGGCACCGCTGCAAGTACAATACGGAAAATATGACATGAGTGTGTGCGCTAGTGCTGTATTCAGGTTGAGGCCACACCAGAGTGCTATTTTTCATAAGCATGGCGGCGCTTTAACTGGCTTCCTGGTCATCTTTGTTTGGAGCGTTCATTTTGTAGACTTGAACCGCGCGTCATGTGATTACTCGTAGCACCTTCATCCCTTAATAGAAATAGCAGCAACAAGGGAACGCATTAAGGTCCCTAACAGTAGATCCCATTAATAGCACTCGGGCCTGTGGTCCCTACTATACTGTATGATAATAGTTGTACTGTACAATGTATGCATTAAAGCTTGAATGTATATATACTCTGTAGGTGTAGGTAGTGTAGTACAAGGGCGGATTTAGGGGGTGCTTGGGGGGCTGAAGCACCCACCTCCAAAATTTTACAATGAGCAAGCTAGGAACTTCTAGAAACTGTAGTACAGGTGCAGTTGCATTTTATACACATGTATGGGCAATGAAAAGATGGAAAGAGCAAGGGGAATAGCTAATCTTATCCAAGAATTACTAAGAGGGGTTCAAAATATACTTTTGGAGTAAGTCTTACCTTAGAAGCTGCTAAAATCGAAATACTCTAATAGAACAGTCAACTACTCTAATAGAACATCCATCATTAAAATTATAATGTTATAAGCTGAAATTAAACTTATTCTTCTAGACCTGTGCACTGCTACCCTCACCACTGTACCAAACATCCTACCATATACCAATCACTTTTGAAAGATTTATACCTTTAATGTAACAAATTGTATAAACATCATTAATTGAAAATCTACTCTGAAAACAACTTTTTCTGTCAAATAGTTTAAGTTTTTTTAGACTCTACTATAAACTTGATTCTTGGGTCAGTGAAATGCTTCTCTTGCAAGTAAAACAATATAGCCTGTGAATTTCATAGCATTTATAAAGTTCACAAGACTGCAACATCTGAAAGCTGTTTTTATTTTTTCCCTTACTTGATCAAATCCCATGCTACATGCATTTATCTAAATAATTATAGTAGCTTCTGGAGTTTGCACTATCAAATCCCTTGAAGTTCAACTTTAAGCGTAGAATATCTTGTGTTTTAAATATTCTTCTTGACCTTACATTCAATTAACTATACACTCTTTATTCTCTTTGACAAGCCACTATTATACATTTTCTTAAAATCCAATAACAAGAAACATTGTATAGTTCTGTTTTTAAATTAAAATTACTTCCAACTGAACTCATTCATCTTGTATCCACATTTGGTAAAAAATAGCTTCTAGATTCAATCTTGTGAAAGCAATTTTCCAAAAATCTACAGAGGAGTATGCCACCAGAGCCCCTAGCTGGAGAATTCTATACATGCTGAGTGCATGTGCACTCCACACACTGGTGAGTCTACTTGCCCTCTCCACTCATCTCTACTGTTAATTTTGGACAGCTATAGTGTAGTTTAAGCCATGAGACTGCAAATTATGTTATACTTCAAAACACTAAAAATTTGATCATGTGCAGCTGATACCCATATGTTTCCACTACTGTGACTAGTTCTTTAACAGATAATCAAGTACTCTGAAGTCACAGTCAGTTTATAACTAAACAAATTGTCTATTATACAATGTAGAGTTGCTAAACCTCATAAATTGCTCCATTTTGTCATGACATTGACCAAATTTGTTTCTCCATCACCTTCAAGTGTATTAAGCTCCTATAATAATAATTATCATTCTAACAATTTCAACTTATAACTTTTGAAACTTTTAGGCTTTAAATATTTCTGTGAAGGTCTAAATAACAACATTCAACTGTGGAATGATGTACGTTGTAGGGTGCTTTTTACTCATAGATACACAGCTAGATTATCATACAGTACAGCAGTACTGCACTGTAAAAAATGGCTATGAAACAACAACCAGCAGTTGTTATTCTAGCAAAATCAAGAAATGTTGTTTTGATTGGTAATCATTGAAAAAACCACAGTATGTTATTTTAACATACATGATTAGAATTAACAATGTGAGGAACATTGTTTCAACATGATTTCTATATTTCAACAAGTGAGTGTTGCTTCAACGTCAGTGTTGTCAAAACTAACATTGATGTCTTTGAAACAGCAATGGCAAAAACTAAAATAACAATGCATGCATGTATATTACTTCTTATGTCTACTGTACAAGTGCATTACAACTAGTATCTTCTATATTCCATTTTAAACAAAGGTAGGAGTTATAATCTGTTTGTGAAAATGTGGTATGTGAATGTAATGGATAGTAATCAATCAGTTCTGGTATCCTAAGAGCTTTTTGATATCCATGTGCATCATTTTTTATGACAAAGCAGCGTATATGTTCAGTGAACCTAACAGTCTGCACACATTTCACTATAAGAAGTGGCTCTCCACATAGTAGTATGATTTCCTTTACTGCAGCAAACTGTGGTAAAATGTTTTTAAAACCATAAACCACATAGCACCCAGGACGATACATGGTTCCATTAACAATAATCCATCTTGGCCTGTAACAGGTATTAATGATTGCAACATTGAACTTCTGCATGGATAATGTATGTTCGATGTATATAATTTTTATTAGCATCACAAAAAATTGCCAACAATAATTCAATGCCTCTGGTAGCTGAATCTTCATGTATGGATGCTTGGAAATAACATTTTTAAACTGTAGTATACAACACTGTCTATATGCATCCAGCTAGTTGTATCAGTAGAGTGTCGTACTAAAGTTGTGGTTTTCAAGGAATCCTAATTCTCTTAGTCAGTTACATATAACTACCAAGGAATAGTGTTTTTACTGTCTATATATTACGTATACAGTTGTCATGCATGTCGTTAAGGGTATATAGTAGGGATCATGAGGTTTGGGCTTCTTACACAAAACTATCACCTGAAAATCAGCCTTTGAACTCAAAGTAATACACAATTTCTGGTAGTCTACAAGGACTGAGCTGTGATTTTTCAGTCACTACAACACCAGTACAGCCTACTGGGAAAGCAGTTCACACCACAGGTGTATGTTCTATTAGAGTGCTCACAGGTATAAGTGTTAGGTGTAGCAAGTAAATAGATGTATAGTTTTATAGGATTGTATGGTATGGTTTGTAAGTTATAGCAGTTTAGAAGCAATACTTAGATTGGAGCCTCTACAAATTTGGTGGTGACGGGGTTTTAAAAGTTGAACAATGGGCAAGTTCCGTATTTAAATCAGTGATATTATTGATGGTGTTAGTGTACAGGGTGTGTAATTTTTAAACCAGTTGTGTGCCCACGACTGAAGGTTGGCAGTAGTGTGTACCAGACCTAGTTTCGTGTGCACCAGACCTAGTTTCGTGTGCACCAGACCTAGTTTCGTGTGCACCAGACCTAGTTTCCTGAAATTGCTTACCGAAAAGTGTGTGTATGTATGTATGCATGTCTGTCCACACCAATGCCCACGCAAATATCAAATTGTGTTGGAGATTCTAAATATTTATAAATACAATATAATTTTTATAGTGATATTTACATTCTGTTACTTGTGCCCTAAGTAGCAGCACACCACTCCAACCTATATGATCCCTCTCCTTACTGTTTCTCTTCATTAGTAGTGCCATTATCACTTTAAAGAATCGTCTACAATGTTTGTTCTCGACATTCCGATAGTAGGCAATTCCATCATCTAACTGCGTGACGGTGTGCGAGAGACCAGTTATCCCTGTTCCTGTTTACTTAAGGGCAAGTCCGCTACAGGATAAGTGTAGGGGCTACAACTGAAGTTACACAGTGTTTAGAATGTGATGTTATGGGAATTTATATATTGACACCACCATATGGTAGTTGTGGTGGTTAGAGGGTTAAAAATAACAAAGACTGTTCATTTTATCACACGCAAAAACTGTTGAGGTTTTCACCATTAAAAGCTATTCATACAAGCAAGAGTTAATAATAGGGGAGGTATTATTAACTCTTGATACAAGTAAACCACCTAGTAACATTATCAAAAGTCTTATTATTAAAATTATATTTACATATTTCCAAGGGGTTATATACCAACACTTTGGGACTCTCGTACACTATTTGAGAAATCCATTAGATATTTAGAAATCCTGAAATCTGAAATTATGCAAAATCCGATTATTTTTGTTTCCATCCATTCACAAACTCAATTACCCAGTTGGACAAGCAATCAGTCATGCAGTGAGTCTTGAGTCACACAAATCTTTACTTGAGCCACAACAAAGGACTCAAGATTGCTTTGAACAAGACTTCCAGTCGAACCAGGATGGGGATTGGCTAGCTAATTGCCTACTGGATTTTGCGAAGTACACCTGTGTCTCTGTAAACTAAGGCTCCTGTGGTCCCCTAGGCTGTGTCAGCCACTCTCCTTGGCACAAGTAGCAGAATGTAAATATCACTGTAAAATTGTACAGTGGAACCTCAGTTATCCAAATCTATTGGGACCAGAGGTGGTCCATAAGTCTGAAAAGTCCATATCTCTGAAACAGAGTGAAGAACTTACTGTATTATCAACTACCCCAATAGAACAGTCAGAGCAGTCATTTCCGTAGTTCGGTTAACCGAGAATCTGGATAAGTGGGGTCCGGATAACTGAGGTTCCACTGTAGGGCACAAGTAGCAGAATGTAAATATCACTATAAAAATTATATTGTATTTATAAATATTTAGAATCTCAAACACAATTTGATATTTGCGTGGGCATTGGTGACCCCCTTGGATATTTCTTATTGTTACAAACTCACCTTAATGATGGTGATGAAGGAAGCACAACTGGTGACCAATAGGACATAGACAACATTCCCATTCCATCAACAGGGAGACCGTGTAGTCATCCTTCAAAGAGCTATGAAGAAATAGACATCTACCATGAACACCATCTTGATGGGATTACAGCCATATTTCTGTATCATTCTTGTTGAACAGGCTGAAGATGGCCGTACCATAGCCATGATTCCTGTACTCTGAAGTTTCTTCATCAACAGTTCAATCTCCAGTTTGAGGTTGGTCATGTTGGTGGTACTGCAGTTTTAGGTGTCAGGGATAGCCTTACTGTGACTGTAGTGGTTGTGATAGTAGCTCACCATGGCCAAGTGGTTACATGTACCATCTCTAACATGTACTGTACTAGTCTGGCGCGGCCGCCCTTTCGCAAACAGGAAGGGTTTGGGGACTCTGGCATTGTGTACTTGTGCGAACTTACCGAAAACTGGTGCGTCCAATCAAATCGCTTGCCTGCTCATTTAGTGACGTGATATCCGTTTTGGCTAACTTGATAGGCGACAAATTATGGCTTCTGTTTCAATGCTAGGAGTGGATTCTTGCAGTGTATCGAGATTCTGGAACGCAGGATATGCAGGCGCGGACATGACTCCCAGGTTTGCTCCACGTGTATAGACCTAGCACAAATTGGCGTAATGTATAGACTCTACCACTGATCTTTACTCACCTTCTCCATCGAATCAAACCTTTCTTTAGTCCTCGCGATGGGTTCGCAACTCCTTTGAAATCTTTTACAACCTTAGTTGAAATCTGAAATGAATCTGAAAAATCTAGTAGTTGCGAATACTAAGGATCACGTGATAATAGCATTCTGGACACTGAAGATTGTACTAGCTCTGAAATCTTGCCATAAATTATTTTAAATCTTGCAAAATATCGCAAAGATTTGAAATCTCGTGCAGTAGTTGCGGACAAAGCACAATGTAACAAGCAGTTACTGTACAATAAATGATCAAGATATTAAATTATTTTATCTTTCTGGTGGATATGATCTCTTCCAAAACATGTCCACCTACGTTACTGCAATTTGTATGATAGATTTTTTTTTTTTGGTCTTCGACTTACAGCTAGGCTGAAGTTGAGTAGAATCTGAAACCCTCTCTGAGAATTTCTAGATCTGCCACTGATGACCACATAATATATGCTACCACAGTACATTCTTGATAAGAGAAATACACATTAGAAATATACAAAATGAACAAATAAAATTTCCTAAAGGTCTGCATATGCCTAAGAGACAATTAAGCACACTATACAAACAAGCTACATGTGTTAGTCAGTCTAGTCAGAAAAGATTTGGATCCTGTTATTACCATAGTCTGTGATGTAGATTTTACCATCATTACTTGAAAACTCATGTCCTTGAGCAGAGCCTTTGGATCCAAAGCAGTGCACAAATACACCATCTTTGTCAAAGACAGATACACGACAATTCCCTTGTTCTAGTACAAGGATGAAGCCGTACTTATCTGTTGTAATACCAGTTGGACTACTCAGTTGACCCCTGCCAGCTCCTCATTCACCAAACTTGCCCACGTAGGCACCATCTAGTGTAAATATGGAGATGCAGTGGTGATAACGATTAGCAACAAGCAACTAATCATTGTTGGTCACAGTGATGTAATAAGGATAGGATAAATGACCTGAACCAAATGTTTGACAAAACTGACCATCACACTGAAATACTGAAATAAGTTGACCACTATATTCAGCAACGTACACTCTGCCATTGTGAACTACAATACCTAAGGGATGTCCTAGTTGAAAATCTATTGATCCACTACTGCCAAACTGAAGCAAATAGTCTCCATTAGGATTAAACTTCTGTACCCTGTGGTTATAACATGATCAGTGACATACAAATGGCCATCGCTACCCCCAGTGGACTATTAAATTGTCCATTACCATTTCCACCACTGCCAATCTTTCTAATTAGTTGGTCTTGACTATCAGACATCCACACACAATGGTTACTGCCATCCCCAACAGCCCATACTCCATCCTTACCAAATACAATACCCCATGGTTGTTTCAGCCCTCCTCCATCAACAATCTTGTTTGGCTTATCCATTGCACGATAGTTTCTATGCACATTCACAAGGTAAGGACTTCCCTTAATGTGTTGCCATTGTTAATAGTAACTGACAGTCTTAGTTCTCCCACATGATTGGCTATAAATGATGCTGAGTAACTGCCATCTTTAATTTGTTATCCTTCATTTCTACTGCAATGACATCTCCCCTACTGGACTCATGTGCTTGACTATTAATATCACTACCTTCTTTGTGGCAGATGTGATTATGGCAATCTTTAGTGACAATGTTGAAATTGATTTTCTCTCCTTGTAAAGTCATTTTAGGTAAATTTACAGCATCAGAATTTCCAACGGAAATGGTGCACCAAATTACAGCTTAAATTACCAAATTGTAGAAATGACTAATCAAATTCTTTGACACACTCATATTCTACAGCAACACTTTCCACTGGATCAATTCCCAACTTGCCATAGAGCTCACTCAACCTCTTTACGTTATCCATCACTTGTTTCTTCATCAACAATGCTTCTTGGTCTGACCCTCTCTTCACTGCACCGTTTAGTTCTTTCACACTCTCTAGTTCTGCTAGGGAATGTTACATCTTCTCCAAATGGAGGGAAGCTTCTTCTGTTTCTGTCCCAACACTTTATGCAACTCTGTTTTTAGATCATCTTTTTGTTGCTGCAATCGTTGGAGCAACTGTCGCTGCACTTTTTCATAATATGCATCAATTTCCTTGTCAACACTGGTAGCTTTAGCTCCAATCTCATTTTTCACACCATGTACTTTATTGTGAGCAGTTGACAGTCCTTCAATCATCTTCTCTACTGGTTTCATCATGTCATCCATTTGTTGTCGATACTTGTTAGTCACCTTCTTCACAGTATCATGTTCATGTTGGAAATGATCCTTTGTGATGCAGTAGTGACACACCAACTGCTCACATGTTTCACAATAAAAATTCAGTTCTATTTCATGCTCCTGGCATAAAGCAAATTTGGCTTTTGGTTTTACAGTGACGTTCTCTTTCTTAGACTGCACCTCATTAAGTGGCATCATGTTGTGGTTATGATACTCTCTGCTGTACTTGTGGTGTCAGTACATCAGCTACACAGGAAGGCGCTACAGTCAAGGCACAGAACTTCCACTGGGTCTTTCCTAACACAAAAGTCATATTATTATTTAGCTTCCTCTAGCTTCTCCCTCCACCTTATGCTGTAGAGAAATTTCATCCAAGAGGCAGTTAATGAAAAAGTTGTTTGGAAAATCTTTTACCCCTCCAGCTGGTACAATGGTCTTTCTCCTAGACTCGGGACAAGCGATGCTGAATTTGTCTGGGGAAAAAAAGTGACATTTCCAGACCAAAAATCAGTATGGAAATGTACAGGAAATGTCAGTGTTCAATTTTCCATATCAAACCTAGAGTAAACCTGTATAATTTTATGGTAAATGTCACATGTTGTGACATTTCCTAAAACATTGGAAATTTCATGTGTCTGGACATTTCCTCTGCCAAAAATTTGATGTGCTAGATTTCCTGCATGTATTCAGAAATTTGACATTTACATGAAATTTCCTAAGACTCACACATGGCATAAAGTAGATTTCCTACACTATCCAGAAATTTGACATTTCCTTAGTCAAGGACACATGACATGCAGTGAGATTTCCTATACTATTCAGAAATTGACATTTACATGAGATTTCCTTAGTTCAGGACAAATGGCATGCAGTGACAGTTTAGTCTGAGATTGTCACTCCAATTACTGTTGTCATACCTGATTACTGTATCACTTTACAGATTAAGGTCTCTGTGTATTTGGAAATGCAATATATATACAGTACATTATAGACTCCATTATTGGCCAAGGACACATCATGTAAATTTCAAGAATTGTTATATTTACTGGACATTTGCTACAGTAACAGGAAATGTGATTACCCAAACCCACAATGAAACAGTATCTTGGTAATAAATTATAGGTTTCTTATACATTTTGCAAACTCTATTAAAGTAGGTAAGCTAGCTAGTTGTAAAGTACTGTTGCTGTTTCTTGCCATTTAGGAAATGTCCATGTAATGTCATTTGTCCTGAACTGGTGGAGAGGATTATGCACACTGGTACCATACTGTGCTTAGGAAATGTCATTTCCTAGACAGGAAATTTGCATGTTGACACCAGTCACACCACCTATCCTGAATGCAGAAAATGTCAAGAAATTTCTGAAAATTTGATCTTTCCTGTGTTTTTTAGAAATGTCAGTAAATTTCATCTATCCTGCATTAGGAAATGTCAAGACAATCCTGCTATTAGGAAATGTCAAGACAATCCTGCTATTAGGAAATGTCAAGACAATCCTGCTATTAGGAAATGTCATGGAAATTGCACCCATACTACTTCAGGAAATGTGTAAATTTCATGTACACCAGAAATATGGTAATGCTGTGCAGTTACTGGGGATTTCCGAATACCTGAAATGCAACTTTTCCTCTACCTTCGTTAAACGTACGAGGAAACAAGGGAGATATTTAGGATTCTTGTACAGCTCGCAACAAATAGCACACGCAAGATGACCAGTCATCTTCTTTATCTGCATTGTTGGATGTAGTTATCATGTGACTGCTCCTTTTGTGTTTGGGTGGGGAAAATCCCCATCCAAACAAAGTGATGTAAAGAGTGATGATTCATACTACCTGGATATTTAGACTGCGAACCATAGCTCAGGGGGCGGTGTAGGTTATCATGATTAGGTGATTACAAAAGGTTACACAATTAAGTGATGTTACAGTGTAATAGTGACTAACATTAGAGCAGTGATAATCTGGACAGTACATTACAATATGACAACAATAATAACCTCAGAAGGTTTACATCCAGTTATAACCTTACCAAAATGGATTACATTACAATAATAATATAATTATTTAGCAGGGTCACACCTTTGGTGCAGAGCGGTCATTACTAACAGTTTTCTTCAGTTTGGCACCTTTAAGGGCCTTAGCTAGTGGACTCTCATCCTCACTGTCACTGTTGTCTTGGTAACTACTAGCAACACTCATCCGGGATGGCTTGGGCAGTTTTGGTGGTGGTACTTGAGAATCAGATCTCCTCATGTGTGTAGTTGGGGGTGTCATTGGTTGTGGGACTTTATTAGGAACAGGGGGAGGTGAGAATGAAACAGACATGGAACGCTGAGAGAGCACAAAACTGGGTGGCTCAACTTCAACATACAGTTGCTCTTCTACTGGTGTGCTGGGACGTATTGGGGATCCTACACTCTCTGCTCTCTTACGGAGTTTGGTCATCAAGTCATCCCGCCAGCCAGGGCTGGAATTTACAGGAGGAGGGGGTACACCATTTTCTGTCATTGCTGATGGTGGTGGTGGCTGCTCAGGATACACATACACCTCATCTTTGTATAATGATGATTGTGATGGTTGTGATGGCTTGTGCACTGGGGGTGGGGGTGGCGCAGGGGCAGAGTTGTAAACAGGAAGTGGGGGTGGTGGGGGCGTACTTGATACAGTTAATGGTGACACAGGCTGACCCGTAATTTGTGATGTGTAAGGAATCTCAGAGTAGAAGTTATCTGGATCATCTATATGATCAAAGCTTTGTGATCGTCGTGATAGTCCTGAAGTTGATGATGCACTACGGACAGGCTGTGGAGTAAGACTGCCACTAATCTGGGATCGTGACATGCCAAGTGATAGAGAATCTAAAACACAAGTAAACAAATCACAACATGTATAGAGACAAAAATGTTACCTTGAAAATCACTAGTTACTGCAGCCAAAGGACAAGCCTCTGCTAAATAATCAATAGATTTCTCAGGGAGAACACTAGGCCGTTCAATAGCAACAGACAACTCTTGTGAAATATCTTGTAATCTTTGTAAATCACCAACCATAGACATCCCAACATTCTATGACCACACATGATGTCATATGATGTAAAGTGATGTAGATACTCACCATCACTCCCATATAGTCCCTAATTAAGGTACAGTACCAGGTACGTTCTTCAACTAACAATTTGGCAAGTTGTCTTCTCTCCAGGTCATAGACGGACTGTATTCTATTTGTAGCCTCCTGTAGTTTACTACAAATTATTACAACTCCAATTAAAGCACACTAACATGTTGTTTTTTAGATAACTCAGTCTTCAATGCTTGTACTTCATCAAATTTCTCTGTACAATGTAAAGAAAACACTGATATGATATTGTACCATTTGACCAACTATCAGCCTTATTGACATCACTCCTATATGACAGACTGTCATAGATATTATATACCATGGTACGTAGTATATAATATCTGTGATACCATATAACAACAAATGTCAGCAAAACTAATATTTAGCGATCTGCTATAAAATTGTAGTTGGTAAAATTTTAATTTGGCACAATGCTCACACTGAACAATTGACAGTTCACTGGAGGTTGTACGTAGTGTAGGACGAAGCATGCATGCTATACAGCTGAAATGTTATCATATGAATTCAGTCACTGCATGCATCTGGCCGGGTCACTTTCATGATTGAAACTGGGTTGTCTGACCTACTTTATGGGTCCTGCTGCAACCCAGTTTGGCCACGCCCACTTACCAGGATCACGCGTTTCTGTATGTAGGCATACGTAGAGCTCTACCCATTCATCAATCAATGGCTGTGCATGAATCCATGTCTGTTGCTGTCTGCAAGTTTACTTGGAGCCACACCCACTAATTGAGTAAGAGTTCTAGTTTAGTCTTTGTATGAGTAGAACCACACTAATTTACCAGTAAGGTGTGTTTAAATAGTATCCACTTGTTTGTCAAAACCTACCTCAACAACTGCTATCAAGAGCTTGGACACAAGGAATGAAAATAATACTGATGAATTATAAATTTGGCGGTTTAGTGACAACTCGCCAATTTGTCAAATATAGTTTATCGCCAAACTTTGTTGTTATACGGTATTTGGGAGTAATGAAGTTTAATTCAGGATGTTATCAATCTAAACTGAACACATGTGGTACATTAATATCACATTTATTCTCTAACAATTGTTATAAAATTTCAGCTGGTTTTCCAAATCAAGTACAACTGGTCATTCCAGTTTCATTGTTAGTTTACTACGTAGTCACCACACAATTCATCAGATTCCCATACAGTACAATACACTATAGCACTACAGCACGTGTATACACAAAAATTACAGCATGAGGGGTGTATCGAGGGGCACTCCCCGAATACTGTATTTTTTTGTACACACGACCATAGGGAGTACTTTAAGTGATATGTTGTGTTTCCTGGTCGTTTTACTTGGATCATTCATCTTAAATTCCTAAACCACTTGAATTTTCAGTAATTAGACTATCAGTAAGTGTTCACATAATTTATAATTATGCAGAACAAACTGGTAGGATTAGTTTGGTTAGTTTTAGTGATTTACAATGTTGACATGTACAGTAGCTGTCTGATCGGGGATTGTTTCTGTGACATTTCTAACACAACTGTACTGTATTTGCCCAAGTGTACTGTATTTGCACAATCCGTACAACTGTACTGTATTTGCACAATCCGTACAACTGTACTTTATGACTCATCTAGTACAGTTATGTAGTTAAATGTAAAATACAGTATTTGTCGGTACTTTGATCCTCCCAAGCAAATAAAAAGTATAGGACTCCCCAACAAAGAAAAACACATGATGTCATTTTTAACTAGTGTATTTAAAAAAATGAAGTAAGGATCCAAGCGACAAAAACTAATGAAACAAGATACAGTACTGTACATCTTTGTATAAAAGCCCAGACTTCTATTTTCTTTCCAGCATTTTTGACCTGGTCTGTAAATGAATAGGTCTGAGTGGCATCCAGTGTTCAAGTCATGCTAGAACACCGTTATTGCATGGAGAACCTTAATTAATTCAGTGTGTTGACTACATAAATACTGAAGGTCTAAAACAATTGTACGATGTATATCTGCAAACATGTGGACATGTACTCGTAGCACCTTCATCCCCTCAGAGGGCTCTAAACTTAAATAAGTTAGAAGAAACAGCAGCAGCAAGAAGGGACCTATATTTGAACCAGGCATTTATTTTCCAAACATGCTGGACACCCCTTATACATGTTTATTCAATTGCGCCCATGGGAAAATCCCTACATTGGCATTGTGACATTGGCATAGTGCCAAAGTAGGGATTTTCCCACATGACTGTTGTGATACCATTCATAAGTCTTGTTTCACTAGTTTGTATTTTTACAGGTTTTTGCATATTGAATTCATTCCATTTGCAATTGAGTTCATTGTTTTTGTAATTGACGCTTGCAATTGAATCCGTCCGTTTTATTTGCAATTAAATTCATCAAATTCGTCTGTAACAAGAATGGCAGCTGGAAAAAACACGAAAACATGGTGTTGCAGCTGCTACAAGAACTTGTTCAAGTACAACAGTAGTAAACAACTCTTTATAAGGCAATAATTTTTCCTCTACAGCCTATCCAGCAACGTTCCAAACTCTACTATGCCATTCGCGATGGGTGTGGCAAGCTAATTAACTTGTCAGACAGCTGTCAGCTTAGCATACTACCAGCTCCAATTATCTTCTAGTGTCTCAAGTGTAACTCTCCATGGCGTAAATAATTCATCTATTAATGAACGGTTGGTTTCTTAGAGCCATTTTGATGACAAATTGTAATGTAAATGGGACGAATTCTATTGCAAAACCGACGAATTGAATTGCAAAATCAACAAATTGAATTGCAAACGGGACGAATTCAATTGCAAAAACCTGTAAATAATACACTAGTGTGTTTAGTTACAGTACACGATATACACGTGTGACTGTTCTATTAGAATACTAACCATGGCTGTTGTATTAGGGTGGCTGCTTTATTGAAGTGTCTTGATTGGGCCTCAGATGACTGGTGTTTTTAAGAGGAGTGGTCTTTCCAAGCCTTCTTCTCATTGTGCTACCAGAAAGAGGCGTGGTTGATATGATCAATTGGCTACATAATTAAGGGGCATGTCACAGTGCTCCAAAATTATTGATGGTTGTCAATTCTAGCAACTACAAGTACCATGACTTAGCATGTCTACTAACTAGTAATGTCTCTTACAGTAGCTTGAGTGAGTACTTTATAAATAATTTTGTAAATGTGACATCTAAACATGGAAAGTGCTGATGTGGAAAATTAAACCCCAGTGCGTGGGAGTATCAAAGCGCCGCGCTGGGTTATAACTACCATACAGCTAGACAGAACGGCGCTGCTACTGTACGATATATTAGTTATCACCCAGTGATAACTAACTTATCACCCTGTTGCGGAGCCACTCAGTCTCTTTCGTGACATCATAATAACCGCGAATGGCATTGTTTACCGATGGAACAAAGAGCCAAATAAGGAAATATTGATACAAAACACCAATACAGAATTTAAAACTAGCTAGTCTCGTGCCCAGACCCCACCCACTGCGTTGAATGGGGTCTGGTGACTTACGCTATGTTTTTGGGCCCGCCGCCATATTGTTTACGCATTTGTATCCATAGCTGTAGTCAGCCATTTTCCTAGTTCGAGCCTATCAAATCGCGTTGTACCTGAATCAAGGCGTCCGATTGGTCAGAAAAGAAAAATGGCGTAGGGCCCAAAACTCCTGCGAATGTCACCAGACCCCATTCAACGCAGTGGGTGGGGTCTGGGCACGAGACTAAAAACTAGCTAAATCTTGCAAGAAAACTGTTAATCCTTTACACAATAACACTACAAGTTACCAATACGATGGTTTAACAAATGTCAAGAATAGTACGTGACGATTTTCGCTCCAGCAATCACTCCCAACGGTCACTATGGTGAAGAACTAACTTCCTCTAGCTTCATCGTTCTATCTTGGACTATGGTAGCCACTTGTTGGTCTTTACTTTTCTCTTGCACACCACGTGACACCACTATACCAATTTCTGACGAAGGCGAATTGTACCTGGAACCGCTGCTTCATAACACCGCCCTTCGCTACAGTTTGTAGGCAGTATGTAAGGTCTCTCTTGTGGCTACGAAGTAGAATCTCCACACAATTCGGACGAAATCTTGAGCACAGTGACAGGAACTCAAACCGAAACTTAATTTACTATCCATAAACTTCTGCGCACTGGGATATAAAACAGTTATATCCCGTATACTCGGATGATATCATTGTTATTACACTCGTCCTCGGCTCCGCCTCGGACTCGTGTAATAACAATGATATCACCCTCGTACCGGGATATAACTATAACTTAACACCTTGGTATGGTTTAGTTGTATGAAGATGATGACCAGCAGGAAAGGAAAGGAAAGGAAAGGCACAGAGGGTAGACACTCATTGGGACCCCAAAAGGTACATGCCACTAATGAGTTTGTTAAAACTGTGCATCATGTAACCTCTAGCCCTGCAACTGTAGCTGGCAGACTAAAAATTGGATTTGGACGGTTTAAAAAAATCACGGTTTTTCTGTAAGGGTGTTAATGCTATATCTGGCATTAGTAACACTAAGACTCTTCCGTAAATGTACTTTTTGTCATGTGAGATGTTTCTGCTGTGGTCTTAAGGGTGGCACTTGTGTGCATGCGTGTATGCGTGCGTGTGTGTGTGTGTGTGTGTGTGTGTGGGGGGGGGGGGGGGGGGGAGGGGGGCACTCTACCATACAGTACTACCAAGAGTTATTCACTCTTGGTACTATTGTACTGTATGATAAAGTCATGGTATCCACATCACAGATCTGGAATGTATTGTGGTTGCTATGTTACAATAATTGACTCAGTCAATTAATACTAATCAACAATATGACAGTGACAAATAACAAGAGACATAATAACAAGAATAATTAAATTCTTTTTGGTTTACACATTTTCTTTCCAAGTCCAAACTTTTCAATAATTGTATATGTTCATAGAAAGTAGGAAAACGAGGTCACCTACACCTGCAGATATACTAGTGGATATTTAATCCCTAATTCAGTCTATACTCATGACCAAAGTAGGGATTAAATGTCCACTAGTATATCTGCAAGTGTAGGCAAACTCCCTTGTTCTTTTTTCTATGATCCCTAATCAAACCTAAATTCCTAATTTTCCTTATACTTGTTTATTAACTTGTAACATTATTATGACTGGTGAACCCATGCATACCACATCAAAAGAATGGATGGTGCCAGAGTTAATGTTTTCATCTCAACATGCACCTCAGCTAACAATTACTGAGTCATACTGGCTGGAAAGTGAATACACTTTGGTTTCAGCCATGTTCAGCAGTGTTACAAACAAAGAACAGTAGGAGAAGCCAATCCAGTCACTACGAAAAATACGGACAATTCGTGGGCACCAACTATCAATTACTGAAGTGCTCTAGGAAGTGACCATTACACTTCACTTTTAGCTATGTTCACAGTATTATAAATGAAAAAACAGTAGGAGAAGTGCCTCTACAATCAATCCAGTCACCATAGAAAATACGGATGATTCCTATTTACAAACGTAGGAAAACCATTGTGCTACTGTAAATTGACACCTTGGGCTGTCAGCAAAAAGAAGTGGGACACAAAGGAGGATAAAGTTAAGTCATTGACATTGTACGTACTGCGGTATGCCAAAAGGCATGTTTCGGAACAAAGTGACGTTGAACAGTGAAAAAATATCAAGCTGGTAGCCTTAGCCGTTACTTGCCTGAAGGGATCAAGCAGGCAGTTAGTCACTAGTTCCATTAATTTTTTTAAAATTTCATCATTTATTGGAAGCATTTAGGGTCGTACTGAAGGCATTTCTAACCAATACTGCCAAGGCACCAGGATGGGTGATATTTTTGGCCAGAAATCCCTTAAGGCTTGAATATATATATACTGCAAACCCACCCTGTAGGTTTACTATAGTATCCAACATTACATGATAGTACTGGTCAGCTCCTTGTATACAATCACACAAGCCTAATCACTACAGAATAAGAAATATGAGGATACAATTGTAGATCACTTTGAGGGTTTAGAATGGAGAAAATGTTATGTTCATAAAGAAATGTGAGGACAGATGATTATGTTACAGTGAAATATACACAGGAACCTGGACACTTGAAGACACCAGACACTTAGTTAAGGCTGTAAAGCATTCCTTAGTAATAAACTGATCTCTGGAAAATCAGGACACCTTGATAATCAGGACACCTTGATAATCAGGACACCATGATAATCAGGACACCTTGATAATCAGGACACCTTGATAATCAGGACACCTTGATAATCAGGACACCTTGATAATCAGGACACCTTGATAATCAGGACACTACTTGTTGGTCCCTGACCCAAGGTGTCTATATTATACTGATATCACTTGTTTGGTCACATGACTTGCTTTGAGGAAATAATTCATTTCAGTGTACAGACAGTAATAGTTGGCATTTATCACTAAAGAAAAAAATTTCCCATATCAAGTTTAAGAACGATATGATCTTTGGATGAATTACATCAGTGACCAAAACCTAAGTACAAGACATTTGGTTCACTATGAATTGTAACTGTATAAATGAACCCTTTAATAGTATTTAGCTGAAGTGTATTGGTGGATATCACTTTATTTGATGAGTTCGAAAATATTATATTTAATTGCAGTAGACTTACAGGAACATAAGTTATGGGCATTTGTTCCAACAATGGATTACCCATGGTGTAAGCCTCAATCTCGCATATTATCACGTTCACAAGTTACAACTATTTTAGTAAGTACCAGAAATGTATTTTCCCAATACTTGCTGTACAAATCCATCTTTCTGTTGTTGCTACTTTGTAGGGCTGGAACTCCAAAACATCTTGGCATATGACCAGAAGATTATAACTAAAAGACGTCGGGTGGTTTTGGCTATGAAGATTATAACTATAATATGGAATTTGAAGAATGTATGGTTATGTCGAGTTTTCGATCACCTTTGTTTTCAAAAAAAAAAAGACTTTTATGCTCTAAAAAAATCATTAACAGGGGATAGTCCTATAATGTTCTTGATGGAGTGGCCTTGCCATAGAACAAAACAAACTCTTTAAAACATATTGCAGATAGTTAGACTATAATGATTTGGTGTGGCTAAACATCTGAGGTTATTAATATTAAACACAATACAAAAATGTTAGCTACACTTTCCACAAAACACTTACACCATACAAAGATCCCCATATTTAACAAACATGCATACCAACAAATGATACACTTTATTCTCCAGAGAAGTCTTGTCTAGTCAGCAGTAAACCACAGGGAAATCATACAAGTGGTAATCACCATTAAGAATGTAGCTAAAATCATTTGATGGCCAATAAATACTCCTTTCCTACTCCCTAGAAGTTAATTCTCACTTTCTCTCAAGATGGCTAATATGACTTATTTGATGTTAGTGGACAAGACCAAAACACCAAACATGGTCCCACATTGACAAGTAACAAACACCAACAACATGACCCAACATTAGGGAATGACCTGGGAACATTACACACAAAACATGTCCTCACCTTTCTTAGTTTTCTTTGCCAGATTTTTACTTGTTTTAACTGTCCTGGTACAAGCTTCTTTTGCTTCATTGACACTCTTTTTCAACTCTACAATATGATAACATCAACTATGAATATTATGTGTTTATGTAGTGGTCACCTTTGTCACATTCCTTTTCAATGGTATTAGCAGACTTGCGAAATTCTTCCAATCTTCCATGCATTGATGTCAAGAAGTTGGTATTAAAAGCCCTGCACCACAAAGCAACAGTACCAACAATTTTTTGAGTGAAGTTACTCACTGATTTAATCCTCTAAGTTTTAGTTCCAGTTGTTTGTGCCACATCACAAGTGTAGTGAGCTGTGTTCCTATGTCTCTGGTACCTCCTATGTGTATAATGTTGTCATAGCAACTAATAATGCATTCCTAGTCGCTCCTGTACCTTTGGACCTCACGGCGAGATCTGCTACTTTACCGAAACCTTCTGTGAAGTAGTTGTACGCTACAATAGTTGCCCTGCAGGAACAAAAACAGCGGCAGGTCACACCACAAAACCGCCACTGCTATTTACACGCACTCTAGTTGTCTTTGGAACTTCAGTCCTCGCTGAATTAGATCGTCCCAAAGTGGCAAGCCACCCTAACACAGGAACGCGATATTAGCACACACAAACACTACATCGAAGGAAGTACCTTCATTTGCGAAATCATCGATTTGAAGGTGTCTCCGATGGTTGACAAATCGCATTCTAGGAGAGCACCCAGTTCACCGCTCGCTTGTAGCTGCTGCTCCATTATCAGTTGTTGCAACTTTTACTAATAATCCAATACGAGTTGTATTGTGCGATCCACAGCGAATATTTGCAACTTCGAGAGCACCACACCTCCCGTGAATAATATTGTTTACAAGAATCACGTGATGTTAAATTATGAGTCGGAAACGCGTGCAAGGTGAGTAGCCTACAATGTTTTTTCACTAGCGAAGGCGAATGGAGTGTTTTTTTCTTACTGTGCAGATTTGTTGCGTAATAAAGCAAGAGCACAAGAGGCAGGAAACTTAAAGGAAGAGGCGCGCGCTTGCGGCCAGCTGGGGGAGCAATACACTGAAGATGGTTAGTTACCATTTGAATTTTTGTTTAATCTCTAACATTTGATTATCTAGGGAGACATGAAGATGCATTGAGAGAGAGACGGTGTGAATTAGTGCTATGTGAAGCCACTCATGACCAACTGGGCATGGCCAGAGCACATCGAATGATTGGAGAGTGTCTGTGTTCCTTGGACGACTATGAAAGTGCCTTAAAGCATCAAAGACAGCATCTAGAAATATCCAAACAGCTTGACAATCTAGTTGAACAGCAGAGAGCACTTGCTACAATAGGCCGAACATTATTTATGTGTGGACAACAGGCAACAGACAGCAGTCAACCTGATCAACATCTTGTAGAGTCATTACAAGTGTACTTGAAGAGTTTAGAGGTGTGTAACCAGTTGGATGATAGTGTTGGCAGAGCTGAGCTACTTGAGATGAAGTCACGATTGTTTCTTAATATTGGACTGGTCTATGAGGCACAACATGAGTTGCCTCAGGCGCAGAAGTTTCTTGAACAAGCTTGTCACACCATCAAGTGAGTAAGACCCTTTTAAAATGAATATGTGAATACCTCCAATTTGTGTTACTATACACATTTTACTTGCTTTTAACACCTCACTATTAAGGACATCTTGATTATCAGGACACCTTGATAATTAGGGCACCTTACTAGTTAGGACAAGTGTCTATGGTCCCATTTGTATTAGTGTACACACCCCTGAAATCAGGACACCTCACTAATAAGGACACCTTAACACGGTCCCAAAGTGCTTACTAATTTTATACGCAGGGATTGCCAGTCTGATACTCTAGTATTGTGCCAGCTATCTCTTGGCTCTGTTCTCAATGACCAGAAACAAGTGGAAGCTGCCCTCGAGTCTTATCGGTCCGCCTTGAATGTTGCTAAACAAATTGGGAGCGGGGAGCATCAATTAGAAGCACTTGAATTAATTGGTGTCACCCTGGCTCGACTTGGAAAATTAGTTGAAGGAAGAAAATCACTGCAACAAGCATACCGTCTTGGCCGGAATAATTCATCCTGTGACATTACAAATGTCCGTAAACATTTAATGAGAGGTGTGTGAGAGTTGTATTTGTGTGGTTGTGTTGACAGCTCTATTGTTTTCATAGTAACCAAGTTGCTGCGGTTACAGGAGCAAGTGAAGACTGAAAATGATGTCATGGAAACCATTAAGATGTATGATCGTATGGGAGACCTCTGTCATTCATTGAAGGCTCACCAAATGGCCATATCTTGCTACCTGAAAGAGGTAACATTTGCTGAGATAACTGTTTATAACTTATTGGCAGGAATTTTGAAGGCTGAAACAAGTCTCACTTTTCTATAATGTAATTGTCGTTTATGTTCTTCATTCTTTCCTTAAGAATTATTTTTATTAAGTTTTTTCTCTCACTGTTTGAGCAAATGATAAATTAATGGAATGAACTATAATATAATACATGTTGAGCTGAGCCCTCAAAAACATTTAATAGTTCATGGATGCAATTCACATGTTCTTGAAATTTGGCCTGTTTGTACTACTCACTAAAAGTATTTCGAATTCAAATGCCTGACACAATACTTATGGCCAATCAAAAAATTTTCACCATACATTTACTATGGGGAAGCCATGAAAGTGAAAGTGAATGGTCCATTACAGTCTCAAACTAATGGACACAAATCTGCTCTTGACTCCTTAACTGTCACCATTCATCTGGTTGGCTGAAATGGTATTTGTCTTGCCACTTTACTATTTAAGCTGTAACTTTCAGGATTCAGCTCAACTTGTACATACTATATTTTGGACTAGTACATTCCATACATACATGACCTTTGTACCACAACTTGGTGTCAATTACGAACAGTTTCCTTTATAACACCACAAATTAACAAGGAATGTTTGGAGAACATGTGTTAATCTCAGATGATAAAACTAGATACTGGGGTCAATTGTTGTTCAACATCCTTTGCCTTCAGTTGCCTGTGTAGTTTTCAAGATACCACATTAGTGTCAGAAAATTCTAATACTGCTTACACTGTGTACCTCCTGATCTGTCTGTATTACTTCCTCATCAACCCAGAAAATTGGTAGTTTCAAGTAGTTCAGTTTACCTTCAGCATATAGGAAGTCTGTTAACATTGATTGATGTGCAGCATTAATGAAAGTGGTCTTAAGAATTTTTGAATGTTTCACAAAAGTAATAAAAATTTTATTAATCCATCCCTGGAAATATGCGATCTATGTCACAATTGTTAGTGTTAAGTCTTATGTCATACTTGTAGTTGAAGCTGATGGAGGATTGTGATGGTGAAGTTAGACCAGTGCTGGTATCCTTGGCGATGTCATACACTGACGTGAAAGATTATGATAGTGCACTGAGTTATTATGAACGAGAACTGCATTATTGTCATGGCAACCCGCAAGAGGTATCTTTTGTGAATTTTGTCCATACGAAATGTCTACTGTTGTATGTGTTGTATGGTACTGTACATGAATTATGGGGTGGTGATATATCCCTACTGTGTATTTATGTAAACAAGTTCTGGCAGTGCCCACCCCTTTGCATAGAGTAAGGGTGTGGTGACCATAGTGTACTTGTGCAACCGGAATCGTGTGACATGATATATTACTAAGTTCAGACTATTGTACTTCGGCAAAGAAAGCATGAAATTTCACACTTCCCAACCTAAGTCATTTACAGCAGGTGTATCTTGGAGTTTCGCTCGGCTATTTTCTAACTATTCCGAATTCAGTTGCCATGGTTATTGTGTTATTCATGGCACAAACCACACGGTTTACATCACAAATACTTCTTTAAACTGAGTACTGTGATTTGATTGGCTCTACCACTATAATGGTAGTAGCACAAGTACCATACACTACATGTGCAGTCACAAGATCCTTACTCTAAAAGCAAGAGAGCAGGCGCTGCCAGACTACTCATTGCATTGCTTTTTGAGGAATTCTTTTCTTGAAGATAAAATCTTTTTATTTTATATGAATTATTGTTCTGACATCCAACAAATGTTAAGTAATGTTTTCCCTAAAATTCTTTCAGTTTACTTTTTAATGACTTCACTAATTTGTTAAATGGCCAGTTGCATTTTAATGATTCTCAACAGGAGTGTACAACTTGGACAAATATTGCTCGTATCCATGATAATGCTAATCATGATTACAACACAGTTATGACATCGTATCAGCGAGCTCTCTCGTTAGCTAAAATGGCAGAAAATAACAAACACAAGTTGACGATATACAAACAGATCCGTCGCTTTTGTAGCACACATGGTCACCATGACGATGCTAAACATGCTCAAGAGGAAATATCCAAGCTGGATCACATGTCTGCAGTAGCGTCCGATGACAGTGACACAGCCAGCAGTGACAGTGACACAAGTGATGTCACTATTACATCATCTGAAGAAGGTATGGCATTCTAATAAGAGCTCACCATGTGTCATAAACTATTGTTGCTAAGGTAACACATTGAGGAGACCAAGGAGAGGTGTTAAAGTAAGACAATCACGTTACCATGGTAATCACATACCATCATTACATCACTTGTAGCTTGATAGACGTAATGAGAAAGGGGAAACTCCATTACATGTTGCTGCTATTTCTGGTAATGCAAAACTAGTCCTGCAATTAATTGAAAAGGTAAACATGACCATAACATGATGTGGCGCATATTATGAAACGTTAGGACATTTCTCTAATGTTTTAACCAGTAATGTGTTTCTGTGAATAATGGCCAATTAGGTGATTCCATTGATGGCTAAACAGATCAGTGGAGTAACAATATTCACTGAACTGTATCATCCTAGAGTTAGAATAGATCCCCTTAATAGGATTTGTGTGTGTGTGTGTGTGTGTGTGTGTGTGTGTGTGTGTGTCCAAACTACATAAATGTTTTTTGGAAAGAATAATTGGGACCACACCTTTAAGTGGCTGCATGTAATCAGCTACGAAAAGTTTTCTAACGTTCTCTATGCTATTGTACGTGTTAGTGGTATAACAGATTTACAGTATGTTTTCCAAATGTGTGGCACCTGTGACAAGGTGTGGTGAATATATTATCTATGACTGTATGGTTGGATACAGTTTGCTAAGCAAACACCAGCCATGTTTGTTTATATTGTTGAAGCGTTTGCCTTTTTGTCCTATACTTCACTGCATAAAGCCCTGTTACTCCTTTTAGCAGTTTTGAAACTATTTCAATGCCTTGCTTTACAATGTAAAGTACAGTACTTGAGATCTTGTACTGTTCATTCTTAAGTACAATACTATACTTGTTGATGGTACTCCATACGTCTATACCACAGCTCACAGAATTGTTGTGCTTGTCAAGATCAGATGTCTTGGAAGGTAGATGTTTTATCAGGACACTTTGATAATCACACTTGTCCAATGCTCCCATTTGTATTAGTGTACAAACATTTAGACCCCTGAAATCAGGACACCTCATTGATAAGGACACCTTGATTATCAGGACCACTGTAAAGATGACCCATATAGTGTACAGAGCAAGCTGTGTTCTTTATATAATGGTCACCATGGTAACAACAGGGTGCTGAGGTCAACACACGTGACCACTGTGGATGGCTCCCACTACATGAGGCCTGTAACCATGGTTACCTGGATATGGTGGAGGTACTACTGGACCATGGGGCATGTATTAATGACCCTGGGGGCAACCACTGTGACGGGATCACCCCACTACACGACGCAGCAGTGAATGGACAGACGGAGGTAGTGCGACTACTACTGGATCGTGGAGCCGATGTGACTATCGTTGATAGGAAGGTGATTACTGTGGTGTATCAGAAGAAGTTGGTCACACATCATTAAACATCTTATGGTCTCACAGAAGGCTTAGGCACTTGCAGAGTTCAAGCAAGTCTTCACTTGGTCTGGGATTTTTCTCCAGTACTTCAATACCAAATTTGACCAGATCCTCACGTTTTCACCCTATCACTTTCATATTACACCAAGCAATAGTGGAATGTTAAGAGTCAAGGTAGTATCGTATTCACAAGTCAAGTTGTAGTACATGTAATTTGGAAAGGCTATTAAGAACCCCTATTGCTGATCTGGTCACAATTACTGAAAAGCATGAATTAGTATTGTATGTCCCAGAACCCTCACAAATTTTCTTTCAACCACCTCAACACAATACATAGTTGCTACATAATCTATACCTTGTCAATGTTACAGTTAAAGTTTCCAATAACAGTTTCAACACCTGGTGCAGTGTTTAATTGTACATTCACATTCCAGTTACATATGTTATAGGGTTGTGATATGTGATCAAACTCTTCTGGGCTGTCTGTGGTAACATTGTATTCTATTGTTTTAGTACAGGGGCGGACACCACTTGATATCGCCATGGATATGTATGATAGCAACGGTGGTGATTTTGAACAAGTTGTGTCGTTGCTAAGAGACGCTGGCAGTCGGTTGTCATCACAACAGCTACATCAAAGAGATGGACATCAAAGGAATACATCATCAAATGAAGCTCTTGTTGCTATACCAACATCGCCTAACAACAGTAAGGAGGAGTGGCTGATTGATGACATGCCTGCAGGTCATAAAAAACGTCGCACATCACATGATCTACTGGGTAGTAGCAGGAAGAGATCACGTGATGTAATTGATGAGGGGGATTATCCTAACTATGATAATGATGACTGTATGTTTGTTGAAGGGAATTACCCTAATGAAGGAAATTACCGTGTAGACGGTGATTACCCTCATGATGAATCAATATATGATCAGGATGATGATAATAATAATGATGACATCACTGTTGCTAATGACAACCAAAATTTAAACAATTTACGAGTCACAGTGAAAATTGGAGGACACACATTTCTTGTACCATGTGACTCCAGCTCAACTATTGGATGGCTTTGCTCTGTTGTTGCCCAGCGATACGCATCATTGGAAGGACGCTGCCCACAATTAACTCTATCCAATCAGAATGGAGCATTGTTAGCCGAAGAAGATTTGGCTAATGCAGTGGTTAACAATGGGGAGTGTCTCAATGCTCATGTGATCTCCTGGACCACACACTCTCTAGTGGACATATACAGACACACTAGTAGCAGTTCTGTTAATAGCTGGGTTTTGCAGAAGCTGAGCAACTTGACAAGCTCCAACCCTGTAATTGACCTATCAGATTGCAGCATTCGAGCTACTCATTTTGTCACCATAGTTACCACATTGTCACATCACTCATCACTAACTACACTCAATCTTTGTGGGAACAGGTGAGTTGTGTGTGCACAAGAACCTGTTAATGTGGACACTTAAGGAAACCTACATAATCCAGACACTTAGTTAAGGCCCCAAAGTATCCCTTAGTACATAAATTGGACACCTTGATAATCAGGACACTATTGGTTGGCCACATTTGTAGGTTTCAATGATTTGAAAGTGTACTACTAGTGCAGTGAAACCTGCTAATCTGTTTGTTTATTAACAATGACCTTATTTAGAAGGTGGCTACATTAATTAGGCAGGTCACTTTGTACACAAATGATACTTTTGGGGATTTCAAATAGAGATTTTTAAATTTCTTATTGATTGGAGCATGTATACTATAACCAAACCCCATTAATTGTTGCATTTTTACCAAATGTGTATAAATATGTATTCCTTGATTGCTTGTGGAGCATTTCCATTTATGGGTTTGTACTAACTTTTAATGATTGAATTTAAGTTGACAAACTTGTCATTGTAAGATCATGAGATTCCATCATTAAGTTCAGAGGAGACATTTGATTGGAATGTCAAGTGGGACCATGGACAAGTGTCCTGATTATCAAAGTGTCCTTATTAGTGAGGTGTCCTGATTATCAAGGTGTCCTTATTAGTGAGGTGTCCTGATTTCAGGGGTCTAAACGTGTACAAATGGGATTAATTAACCAGTTGTGTCCTGGTTATCAAGGTGTCCTGATTTTCCAGGTCAGTTTATGTACTAAGGGATACTTTGGGACCTTAACTACGTGTCTGGATTATGTAGGTGTCCTCAAGTGTCCACATTAACAGGTTCTAGTGTACACACATATTGTCACTTATTAAACATGCTTCCCTATAGGTTGTCATGTAGTTTGGACTGCTTAGCAACACTACCAAATTTGACAACACTGGACTTGTCAACATGTGGGCTAACACATGTACACATGACCCCCGGGAGGGTGGAGAGTTTGTGTCACCTTTCATTGGGACATAACACATTTGGCAGAGACAATGGCGTTGCCCTGGCAACCTACCTGAGCTCATGTGATGCACTACAGCACTTGTCGTTGACTGATTGTTCTCTGGATCACATGATCTCCCCTAGCCTGTGGCACAGTATTACAAGTTAGTTTATTTGTGTAATATATTACTAGAACTTGTAGGGATCAAGACAATCTGTTTCAAGTATGACAAAATAGAACTGAGAAAAACCAAAGAACTACAAGTTAATTTTAATAAGCATTTGGCCTACTTCATTTAGGGACAAAATTACTAGAGGACTATATATTGAATTTGGCAAGTTGATGGAAACCCTTTATATCATACTGTAGTTGTGTACATACGAAAGATCGTGAAGGTTTGGGTTTCTGATGAAAAATTATTGGCAGCCTCATAATACCCTTGACAGTATTGGCAGCACCTTGGGAGTAGTGATGTGCGATATATCGAAAAAATATTGATTTTGCGATAATTTTGTCGATATTGTTATCGTATCGATTTTTGATACTGCTTTAGCAGATTTCGATATTTATTGAAAAGGTAATATTTTGTGATAATTATCGAAATATCGAAGACTATTTCGATAAATCTACATCATTTAGTGTGTGATTGCACAATCACGCTAGAAATGAGGGTTGGTTCTGTACTATCTAGCCATTTTAAAAACTTGTCTATTTTCTAGGCTTATTATTAGTTTTATGCAATAGTTTTAGTGTGTAAATTGTATTTCAAGCATATTTATAAATATCGGCCGCCCACGCAATTACACCACCCATACAATTAAAAATTATCAAAAATCGAATCGAAATTTCGATATTTACCCCAATATCGTATCGATATTGTATCGAAATAAAAATCCTGATATCGCACACCACTACTTGGGAGTATTGGTTAGGTATAAAGTCAAGCCCATAAGTGCCTTCAGTGTGACCCTAAAAGCTTCTTATAGGTTGCTATGAAATTCTAATTTAGTGGAGTTTGTTACTGATTCAGTCTTGACTAACCAGTGGTGGGTTTCTGTGGTTTTGACAAAATAACCTTTACCCAGCTCAGTAGTGGCAATCCAGCTTGGTTTATTAATACTGTATTGACGCCTATATACCACTGTAGTTCTGTAGTATGCATGTTAACTAACATCCATTTTAACTATTAAACCTTTACTTTTCACCTCCCCACTGCAATGAATAACGATCTAGATACTCTAATGAAACAATCAAAGCTCCAGCTTAGTCTCATTTGCTTCTTTTACAAAACATTGTTAGTCTAAACCCAACCTCTGAGCTTCTAAATTATTGATTTTTTTGGGCCATGCTTTTTTCTATAGCTACTATATTAATTGTCAGAAATTCCTTTTCAAAATCGTCACTACTAACTGATGCCTTAAGACAAGCATAACTCAATAATGGCTAAAGTTTTATGGGCTCAATTTTTAATGTTAGATGTTGCTTCCATCCAACAGTGTCTTCTGGAAATGCACCCATCATGGACTCACCTTTGTTCTCTTTTGTGTCCCTTTCTTTGTGTTTGCAGCAGAAGTGTTGGTTCATGGCTAGCTCGTGAATGGCTTCATATGTTGTCGTATCACATAAGAACAAGTGGAAATAATACATAATGCTTGCACCAAGCCTCCAATAGTCAAAGTAATTCTAGGCTAGCTACTAATTTTATTATGTGTAAGGCTTTGTAACAGGCAGAGCATAGATGCTGTATACTGTACAATCCTTGAGCTGGCTACCTGTCTTGCATGGTAGAGTCTGACCCACTTTATAGAATGTCCAACTGGATTATGTAATGGATCATAAGTTTGTATGGAAGTGTATTAACTTATTCCTACTGCAGCTCAGCTTCTTTTGTGTGAGCCACACCCACTTATCAGGATTGTGTGTTTCTGTCTCTAAGCATACATGGAGCCCCACCCATTTACCAATGGGTGTGCATAAATCCGCTGTCTGCTAGCTTACGTGGAGTCATGCCACTACTCTAGTATGAATTCTTCCAGTCTTGCAGCAGGCAGCTATTGTCATGAGACACACACTCAATTGCATGCATGAAGCCACACTAATTTATTAGCAACACAAGGTATGAAAATAAATATTAAAATTGGTGGTTTGATGATCCAAATTTGGTTTATTTCCAAATTTGTTGATATATGGCATTATGGAGGTTTGTTTTTATTGTGGCCTTAACTCAGGAGGTTTGACTGTAGTTGCATTATTTTGGAATGCTATCACACTTAAACTGGAATTATAAGAAATGCTATATTATATTTATGGGCTTCTAATTGTAGACATCAGAGTCAATTATTACTGCCTGACATAGGCCATTTGTCAGGCAAATATCATGCATGGCCGACCACAATGGAACCTGCCTGACAAAATATCAGATCAAAATACAAGGAAATAGTCCAAGGTTGTATAGCATTTTTAGTGCATAAGTAAATAGTAAACACAATAATGATTGTACCATTATACATACTAAAGTTAAGTAAATCTATTTATGTATTCCCTGAATGCCAAATTTTGTAAAGCAGCAGTGTATTAATGTCAGGTAATGCTTTAGTTTGCCTGACATTTTCACTGGGGTTTAAAAAAAATTATAATTGTCTCTGGACATGCTTATGTCCAGTCTCTCGCACTCCGTGTGGGTGGGTGATAGTCACAATGTATGGTACAGTAAGTGTACATGATACCTGATTTACGAGGATTATTTGACAGGATTAAATCCCAGTGTGTAGGAGTTAGTTATCACCCAGTTAGTTATCACCAGGTGATAACTAACTTATCAAGCTGTGGTGAAGCCACTCAAACTGCATCATAACAACAGCGTGATACTGTTGCTAATGAAGCAAATAGCCATATATGGAAAGGGTATAGCAAGTAACCCACCAGTGAAGCACCTGCACTTGCTCAATAAAATAGTTAATGTGTGGGGAGTATGTTTACAGGTGTGTCCTTTTGTACAACCCAGTCTTTTGACAAAATTGATAATAATAATAATACACAGTGTTGTGATGGTTAAACAAAATGAGTTGTTATATTCTGTGTTGGCCGTTATATTCTGTGTTGGCCGTTATGCTGTGTTAAAGCTTGTCCTTCTGACAATTTGTATGATCATTTATTGTATGGTGTGTAGTTGTGTTGTTGTGTTGTGCATAGTATATTTGTACTGGTGTGTGTCTCAGTATGTAACTGTCTGTATACTCTGGAATGGAAAATGGCCTTGGCCGAATTCTATAGTTAAAACAGATAAATCAATTATCAAATCAGTGTACACTGGGTGAGAACCAACTTTTCTGGTCCTCTCGGAGCAGTCCTCACCAATTTCCATCTTTATAATCCTCACGATGCCACTCCACTAACCCTATATAGCTAAAGGAGAGTCATACATGAACACTACTGCTTTGTAAAATCATCCATCACTGTAGTTTATAATCAGTAGCCTCTCTCTAGTAGCTAAATCTCTACACAATTTGGAAGAAATTTTTGTGCACACTAACAGCAACCGTCAGGAACTCACTTTAATATCCATAAACTCCCACACACTCCCTTGCACTGGGCTATAAAATAGTATACTCTGATAATATCATTGTTATTATGTTCATAACAGGATATAACTATAACTTAGTGGGCTAAACTTCCATCAACTACATATATAGACATGAAAATGACAACCACCTCACACGCTTTACAATTTTAATGTGTGTATTGAGATGAAAATAAGCATGGTCTTGAGACTAAAAGGGTCTAGACGCTGTCCACCCAACATGCTTTATATGCTTTCTCTTGTTTGTAGAGATGAAGAAGTTGCGCCACTTGGATATAAGTTACAATCTTCTAAATAGTGCCCTCCAACATGTTCCCATAGCAATACATCTCAACTACATCAACCTATCGGCCACTGTCTCACATGATCCGTCACCGATTGTGTCTCTGCTGAAGTGTAAACTACAAAATCACGTAAGCCTTAGTGTATTGTACCATGTACCCCTCTTTAAGGACCTTTGTATCCCTCTTTAATGACCCTTGTATCCCTCTTTAAGGACCCTTGTATCCCTCTTTAAGGACCTTTGTATCCCTCTTTAAGGACCTTTGTATCCCTCTTTAAGGACCCTTGTATCCCTCTTTAATGACCCTTGTATCCCTCTTTAAGGACCTTTGTATCCCTCTTTAAGGACCTTTGTATCCCTCTTTAAGGACCTTTGTATCCCTCTTTAATGACCCTTGTATCCCTCTTTAATGACCCTTGTATCCCTCTTTAATGACCCTTGTATCCCTCTTTAAGGACTCTTGTATTGTGTATAAAAGGCCAAATCCAGTTTTACATGTATTACACCTTAAAATTAAGAATACTTTGTTACAAATGACAAAAATCAATTCCTCAGTGATGTGTAATAAAAGGGTGTGTTATGGACAGTGGTTGAAATTGCCTCCAATCAAAACAAGCATGTGTGATTGGTTCTGTTAGTTTGAATCTGTTTTGTTTACTTTGTTTACAGTCACAAGAAGTATGGATAACTCAGTGTTTGCTTTTTAACTAGGGACATCATACTTTATAGCGAGAATTTTCCCCGTCGAAATATGTAGCTCGATTAAAATGGCATTCTTGATGCATAAAAGATCCCAAATTTCCCCTTGCAATTTGAATGATGGTCATCTACAAAATGTTTCCCCCAAAGAATATCCTATTATAGTCCCCAATAATATCCTATTATAATTAGGTATATATGCAATGTGTTTGAGGTGGCTGAAAGAAGTGATACACATACCTACCAATTCACACATTAGGATATTTCCTTTTATAACATGTTGAACTGAATAGCCTTGGAGATCACATGATGTGTGTCCCACTTTTATTGTGCAACAACAAAAACAAATACTCTAATAGAGCAATCAATCACTCCTAAAATATGATACTTTCCAAAAGTTCTTCCAGACCCGACACAATGGCATCTATGTCTGTTGTAAGTTTCATTCCTGAAGTCTGTTATCCACTCTTTGGCTTGCCTTGCATAATATATTTTCACTAAAATGAAGTATGGATCCGAGCAATATTATGGCATTGCTACATTGGCATGTTATAACAATTATTGTGTTCAATGCCAAAGTAGCACATGGGTAACAAAAAAAAACTAAACAACTAGTATTATTACAATGAAGGCATTAGTGAAACAAGAAATGAATGATGGTATTGCAGCATAGCTCGGTGGCTGTTCTATTAGGGTAACTGCTGTATTAGAGTATCTTGAGTCAGCCTTTTACTTAAGTAGTCTTGCATGCCAGACAGTTTGTGTGGGAGTGGCAAATAAACCATCTGGCCACTGTTGCATGCTTTTCGTGAATATACTGGAATGCAATTAGATTACATCACTGTTTGTTTTGTGCCATGGATGATGTAATATTCGTGCCAGTCACGTCTGTGAGCAGTACTGAGGCTAAATTCTACTGGTGATGTATTTGAAACATTGTTGAAAGTCTTCCGCGACAATTCTGCCATTTCACAAATCCATGGCAAACCATACTCCTTCCTTTACCAATGCTTTTAAGAGCCCTGTACTGCAGGAACAAAGATCCTAATAAGCTTATGGCATTGTTAAACTTTCGTAAAAACAGTTTGTAATCTGGATTCATTCCTTTATTACACTAAGAATTTCAATAATTGGGTGTGCAACAGTGACCAATGGTTAATTTGTCTCCCCCACACAAACTGTCTAGTGCGTGAGACTAACCCATAACCAAGAGGCGTGGTCACTATTCTTTATTTTCATTGTAAAATGCAGCTAGACCAATAAGGGGGTGAGTTCATCATGTTCAAGTAAATAGATTAAGAGGTATGGTCTCCGTGCTCAGTTGTTATTAGATCATTAATACATGTATGGTCTCAAGCCTATTGTGGAGTACAGGTATCTGCCAGGCTTGTGAGTGTGGTCATCACACAGGCAAACTAAACTTTTCTTGCATAAGATGTCTCTAGGGTGGAAGGAGGCATTTTATGCAGCACTCATTATTTTAGAACCGATCCCTACTTATACAGTACAATTTTAACCTGTTGTTTTAATTACAGGCACACGTACAACAATTGATAGCACAAAGCTGTTACCTTGGCAATGCTCATGTGATGCAGTTCGTGGACACACTAAAAACTGTCAAATCTTTAACAACAATAGACCTGTACAATAACAATGTTACCATGGAAACTATCAACACATTATCCAATGTACATATTATACAATGAAAAAATATAATTAATTGTAATTAAAACATCACTACTATATTAAAATGAACATTTTGTAATTATAAGATAATACAACATTCCCTGTCTGTGTGTGCATTAGTTGTTGTTGTTGTTGTAGTGGTGGTTAATACAGGTGGGGTATAGTCGGTCTTCTTTAAGACACTCTTGGGTCGCTCACGATTGTCATCCTCACGATCAGGCGATCTTATTTTCACTTGGTCATCGTTGCTAGCTGGTGTGGGCTGAGTATCTGAAGTTACAGCTTCATCATTGTCTGCTTTATTGTCTTGTGCTGTTTGGTTTTCTTCTTCTGTTGTTGTTGTTTCTTCGGGGCTCTTTGGAGTTTGTTTGTCTTGCTCATCGTCGTCATCATCTAGTAGCATAGAACTAGTTATTTCTACCCCAGGACTTCCAGGGGCCTCAGCTGAGTCTTGTAGTACTTGGAGAGCTTGTTGTGAGCCTTCGTCCTGTAAGTGATTATATGATCAAAGGTGTTTGTGTTCATGCTGTTACCATTTGGGTCAAAGAGGCCCGTCGCATTTCAGCCTCCTTGTGAGAATCACTTCGCTGCATTCCATCTTTATCCCTTTGACTGGCACGTCTCACAGACATGCTGTAAACAGCAATCAACACAATTCAGTTCAACCAAGACACACCAATTCCCTCTCTCCTCCCTTACCTTCTTGTCTTCCTGTTGCTGGTTGCCGCCTCACTGTCAGCTTCCGTTAAAGCAGCTTCCAGTTCATCAGGATGAACACCAGATTGAAGATCAACCAAGAGTTGACGAATGTCAGGCAGTTCTGAGATAGCTACAGTGATTAGAACAGCTTACAGCAGTGGAGGGATGGTTTATGAAGTGGCATACCGAATGGTGTTTCATCACGGATGTTATGAATTGAGACATCTGCACCATGTTTGGCTAACATCAATATTGCCTTGGGCTGAAACAAACAATGTATACATAATATTATGTCCAAAACAAACAAGTTATGTAGCCAGCAAATATAGCAGCAACGTTAATTTATTATTATTTATAGGTCACATATACCTCATTAATAAGACCACCTCATTATACTCTTGTCAAGTGCTGTAGGTCCCAAATATAGTCAAGATGCACTTAATAGCTGATTATATTAGTTCAGGGGTAGTACATTTGACAAGACCAAACCACAATCTTCTCTTCTAGAACACACAAGTACGGAGCTCAGTCAGACTTTATAGCATGAAGCAAGATGATTGTCAGAAACCTTCGACAAATAACTTACTTCTGTTCTAACAAGTACTTCTGAAAATACTAATCGAAGTCAATCAAGCACTAGTAATATTTACATTCCATCAAATGTTTTGTACTACCATATTGGGATAGTGAGACCTGCTCGGAATTGGGGAGTAAATATTAGCTCCAGAAATAGTAACATGTTACTTCTTTTAACTCCCCTCCCCCTACCCCTTCCAACTAGTGTTTTGGGGTCATGGTGGCACTGGAAATAATGTGATAAAGAAAAAGCAACAAAGTGAGTTAGTTGGTATACAATGGTAAGGTAGTTGATAAAACAACAGTGAACGCACCCACACATTGCTGGGGCTGAGTTGACACTGCAGCCATTGTTTAGTGGAGAACAATGATTACCGTGTCCTCAAACATTACATTATTAACTTCCACATGCAAAAGAAACAAAACATTGCATAAAAATGTGGTTCCTCTGAACAAGAGTTTATAATTCAGTATTATGCTGAACATCCAGGTTTCTCTGTGTAGTCATATCAAAGGCAGCTAATGAAATACATTATAAATAGTCTTACTAGTTAGTGGTAACAAGTGTGGGTGGAAAACCTATCATAAAACAGTTCTTTGGCTGTTGTGTGATACAGAAATCACTCACAGTTAGAAGGCTTTAATCCTCAAATGACTAGTATTATACAATACGAGACAAAATGACATACTATATAGCGAGCTATTATAGCATCTGAAATTTCAACAGTTTGTTACAATAGCAACACAACAAGCACAGTGTCAATATGACACATGTGTGCCTACCAACACAAACCAGTTATTTCAGATTTGAATTGCAAGAGAAAAAAAAGCAGATTCTATTCATGTATGCCATCATGTTTCCCACCATTCAATCAGTTATCAGCTGTCTTTAGTACCAACGATGAAACTGGCCTGGAGAAAGCTTGAATGAAAGAAAGCTGACTGGTTAGCCTTAAGGCAAAATGGTTCAGGATAAATCGATAAATGAACCATGGTTTAAAATTACATGTAGTTATTCATATCTGTGCCCTTAACTTTTAACTCACAGGTTTATTTGGGCAGGGCACTTAGCATGTGACCTTTGAATATACTATAGTTTTATCAGGATGCTCATAAGCCTGAAACATATATATGTACTGGCTGTAGTTTTGTGTGCCAGTATCAAAATTGGCTCCATGACGACAAAAAGCGGCAAATACAAATCTACAAGTTCATGTACAACAATGCTAACAATAATATCTTGATGTTACATTACAACATTGTTATTACTGCTGAAATGTACTGTCAGCTATCATTGTAGCATCACTACTGCCACTACAAATAAGCTAAATAGGTCCTTAATATAATACCTGTATAGTAAAATCTGTTGAAAGATGGGTGTGTATCAGTTTATCGGATTAGTGAAAATATTATCAAAATGTTGCTTCAGTGCAACACTAATTACAGTGTAATAGCAGCAAATGACTAAACTTAAGTCTTGTTACAATACCAGCTACACGGTAACAAGTGATAATATTTAATCATCGGTTTGTCATCCGCTGATACTCACAATAGCAATACAGGCAGGCAGTATTATTACTTAACTAGATAAATGAATTAAATAATAGCTCAGAAAGTAAAGGTTATATTTATGTACTCTAGATAGTTACTCTACCAGCCACTTGAGGCTTGTAGGCTTAGAGAGATCCCACTGTAGTTTTGCCTTCCTGTGCACTCATGTGTTTCATTTTAGCTGCATCAAATTTCAACATGCTACAGATGGAAAAGCAGTTTTAATCACCTTTCACACGTATGGTTTGACAATGGAAGAAACCTAATTGTAACCATTAGTAAACACTGAAATACCCTTCCAATGGATGATGATGTTAATGAAACTCACAGTGTAACAAAAAGAGAACTGAATGTATATTGGCAAGAGTTTATAATGGTGTAGGGAGAGTGTTGAACTAAGCTATACACTGTGAAAAATGAGCCTGTAAAGCCCTATGGCATCATTCAAATGACTCGATGATTTGTGTTGATTGGTGACTAATAAGTGCAGTGGGCACACGCATACACGTTGAGAGACTGAAGCTACAGAGTTAAAGAACAGTGTACTCAAGAAAAGTATGGCACAATGCGCTGAGGAACTTAGTACAAAGAGAAAGACACAGCCAACTAACCTGGAAAGCCAGATATCAACTTTGCACATGACGTCTTAATACGAGATTTCATCATGGTCGCCATTCTTGAAACTGAGTGACACATCTAGATGTGGTTTTAGCCATAGGGATTCAATGCAGACCACCCGACCAAACTAAGAAGGTGTTAATCTGGGCAATCAACAGCGGTCAGATTTATGAAAGGACACAAAGATGTGTGGGCTACTTTACGGGCTCATTTTTCATTGAGTATAGCAAAGTTCGATACTCTCCCTATACCATTATAAACTCTTGACATTGGCTGGATGCATTATGACACTAAAATGTAAATCATTTTATTTGAAATCCTTCATCAACACCGCACCATAAATTCTGGTAATGTGATTGTGCAACAAAAGAGATGTTGTTGATGAATAGTTTACGAAAAACATCCCTTAACAATGGGTGTTTGTATGACTCAACTATTACTACAGCATGTATTGTCAACAAAGATTGCTTCTGTGAGCACAAAATGAGGTTCTTGGCCCCTCATTTGTGCCAGTACTCTTAACTATTAAGCTTGCTCTACTGATGTGGTGTGCCTTGTTCATTTTCGAAGCCGAGTCTGAGCAAATTAAACAAGGCAATCTACATCTGTATTATTAACACAAGGACACCATGGTACTCAATCATTTCTCACTGACACTCAACACTTGTGGTAGCTACAATTACATCCTAAACCACGATTAAATGTTCATATAACAAATTCAGTGTTGAAAAAAAAAGATTGCATAATGTAATCAGTAAAGTTTGGAGAAATTAAATTTAAGGAAAATCGCAAAAAATATTTTCCTGATAACTGTGAGTCGATACCAGCTGCACATGTGATAAATCTGCCAAACTGTTTAAATGTCACAGGATGGTAATTCAAAGTATTAATTATGAAACTATTAAATTTACTTTTCCTTCAAATGTAAATACTGTAGTAATCAACCCATGCCAATTGATTATGTGTATATAGTTCTGAAAAAGAACCAGTTGTCTAATCTCGGTGGAAGTTTGAAACTGTATACTGTTTTGTTGTGGGAAATTGCCGAGTACATGCTGTAGAATCTGCCGACCAGAAATCAGGAAACCTCACCAATAAGGACACCTTGATAATCAGGACACTTGTCCATGGTCCCATTTGTATTAGTGTACACACATTTAGACCCCTGAAATCAGGACACCTCACTAATAAGGACACCTTAACAATGTGGTTGACTTCAAGGAATATTCATTTAGCTGCACCCATAAATTTTTATGCAACATAAAATCACCCACTACCTAATGACATCATAACTAATGGAAACGTCAAATTTTGGCTGTATTCTTGGAAACAGGAAATTACAAATTCAACATGATGTAACATTACTACCAAGAGTTACTACACAAAACAACAGTTGGCCCAACTAGAAGCAGTTCCACAACTCACAACAATCATTTCCTATACTACTAAACATGATACAAGTTGTTGCTTGCTGCAACTAAAATACTTTATAACACAGACAGCCTACAAAACTTTAATAAATTTCAAAGGCTTTTTACCATAAACAGCCCACTAAGCAGTATACCTCACTACTATAAGACTTAACATGGAGGGCAAAAGTAAAAAGAAGAGTAACAATGTTTCATCCCAAGACCATTTATTGAGTGCTATACATGCTCAAAACTTTAAGAATATAATATTCTTCTATAGATTCACCATTCCTCTTGTCCAAGGGTGCCTTTGCTCTACTTACTGTTCTATATTTCCCGGTATATCTAACATGCCATTCTAAAACTACCCAGTAAGGCTGTGGTTGTTTCAACTACATATATGGCATTGTCCCTTGCCCATTTTTTTGCATTTTATATTCTGTAGCAATGTTTTAACTCATACATAACTAAAATCTTTCAAACTCTTATTCCATTAAAAATTTCCTGACAACATTTCGACTTTGTAATAATGTCGTAAGAAATTCACTTAAGTCTCCCACCAGCTATACACGTACATGAACAGTGTGTGTGTGTTTGTCTGTGTGTGCACGTGCGTGTGTGTGTGTCTGTCTGTCTGTCACAATGCATGTGTGATGATGTCACAAGTGGTTGAATAGTAAAGGAGGCCTAACCATACACACATGGTAGTATTCTGGTGACCATTTTTAGCTTGTACAAGCAGTAACAAAATAAGACAAACACAACAAGTATAGATTGTACCTGATTCCACAAAACAGCTGCATGTACTGGTGTCCATCCCTCGTTGTCTTGAATATTGAGATTGGCTTTATGATCAATTAAGAACTGTAATACTTCCAAGTAGCCATTAGCTGCCGCTATGTGTGCCTGTGATCACATAGTAATTTACCCTAGGGGATTCCACATGCTGTATGGTTCTTACTGCTGTGGTGCCATATTTGTCCTTGATGTCTAATGTTCTCTCTGACCGAACACTGTCCTTCAAATCTGCTAACATCGTCTTGGCAACGCTGGCACGGATGTATCCCAGGACATCCTCCGTGTAACCTATCAATGAGCTTGATCAAAGTGCGTCAAGAGGAAACAATAGATCAACACATCATCAACATACCGGCCTCGGTCATTTTCTGCTGTAATACATATCTGATGTCGCTATCAGCAGCTACGTCAATCGGCATCTTATCATCATGGTTGATGGCAACGAGGCTAGCTCCCTGATCAAGCAGGAAATTTATCATCTTAAGATTGCCACAGTTAGCAGCAGCGTGCAATGGTGTCCAACCCTCTATGTCCCGTGACTCAAGATCAGCTTTGAACTCCACAAGTAGAGCAGCCAGATCATCTGAGCCATCCTCAATACAACACTAGAATAACATACGAACTAGTTTGAATCAAAACTATCAAACCATTAAAGTGCGCCTAGGATGAAAGTATGTACCATATAGTACAAAAGGTCAGTGAAACTTGAAGTGAATTTACCACAAAAGGTTTCGGTTTGGCAAAATTTTTAGCTAAAATTTTTTTTGTGTTACATGGTCAAGATTAGGAATACTTGTCCTGTACTGCAGATTAGGTTGAAAACTAAAATGGGCTGTGTATATAAAACAAATGTCCAAAAAAATTGACCAAAATATAATTATCACCTAAAATTTGTTATAAGACAAACAAACCCAAAGTTTCAAGTGCTCGGCTCCACCTTGTGCAATACAATAGTTCCTTGTCCACTTCTTTCTGGCTGTCATAACAATGATTTAAATGGACAAGAAGCAATCTTCCCTAACAAGATTACAGACATAACATCTGATTGGGGGACTAATCACCCATATGATGTGATAGCCCCCTGGTGATTTCTCAGAATATTAGGGCAGAGATATGGATGGCTTCCGCTTCAACTATCGCACATTTAAAAATCTGTACAAGGGAAATGCTATTACAACTCACAAGGTCAAATATATGACTCACTCTTTAACAAAATAGCGTAAATGAAAACAGTTGTTACACTATGCTTTTGATGGGGCAAGAATGCTTCAAGTCAACCAATAGCAACTGTACTATGTGTTCAAAGTGACAGTCAACAAACTGAGCCAATTTAAGTGAAGAAGGCTGTTTTCTTAGGATGGTCAAAACCATCTAACTAATAGTGCATGAAATTCATATACTGAAATGAAATTTCGACAGAAGTCACTAGTCAATGTCAAAAATATGGCTGTGGTCGCAGATTGTGGGCTATTGGAATGAAATCCAATATTAATATTTTAGAATACAAACAGAAGCATACAGGAGAGTGTGTAGATAACATTTATATTGTTGTACTGTACATGTAGCTACAGTGGGTGATATGTATGAGGTCCCAATTTCTGTGCAATTTACGAATTGAAGCTAAAACTATCTGTTAAAAGGCTAAAATGCTTATGATTTTGAGTGAATAGTGTTTTACCAAAACGTTCTCGTTACATGCTATGGCCGGTACTTATTAAAGAGATGTATAGAATTTTGGAGAAATTCTTTGTGTCTCGCAGATTTAACAATCGTAAAAATTTAAGCAAGCCACAAGAAGCATGTATAACCAGCCCCACATTTACCCAACATATATGTATGGCTTCAACATTTTGTGCACAAATTGGTCAGACAAAACAGCTTGCAAAATATCCGCTGCTCGCCACACCCCCTACCCACCAAAACAATGACTACTTGATTACACAATTTACCATATGTAGCGACGACAAACCATCCGCATTGCTGATGTTTGGGTCCACTTCACTCTCCAAATAATACCTCACTAGAAGAGAAATAAGCTATAGAGCTAAGATGGTAGAGTAGAGAGAGGCTAGCGTACCTTCCTCAGCATCGTTTCTGTTAATTGCGTCCCTCAGCATTGCGTCTTCGTCAAAATTCACTAGGCGTTGCCTGGTAGAACGGCGAATGCTAGGATCGTTGATTACCACAGACTGGGCTACTGACTGGCGCAGGCCCCGTTCTGTCTCCTGCCATTTTTTAAGTTGTTTCTGCCTTCGTTTCTTGGCGTGCTTGAGTCGTTGCGCGTTACTCAGCTTCTCCAGTTTTGGCATCTCAGCGATAAGTTCTTCATGGCTGGCCATTTCGCTGGCTGGTCCCCTTCACTACAAGAGACTATTGGTCACACGAAAATCCTAGAGGGAAGCATTCTTCTTTAATAATAAACGGCAAGCCGTAAACTACCAAAGCGGTGAAATGTTGGAGATTTGACTACGCCCTGGGAAGCCATACATGAACGCATTGCTTCTGTTTTGTTGACAACCAGAACCGGTGGCTGCATAGATTTTAGAACCATGGCTTTAAGATCTGGGACATTATCACAGTCAGTTACACTACTGTAACTGTCTAGTTCAGCACACAAAGCCTACAACTGGATTGCAACTTTATGAGGGACACAGGGTTGCTGCTATGGGGTCAACATTCACATTAAGAGATCTTCATGTTATTTATGTTATTTTATTACTAGAGCTGCTTGATTGGAAATATTCATGAGCTGCCAGTTTGAATTATTACCTTATAGCTAGTGGCTGGTCATCATGCAACAAGAATTATCAGTTTCCTTGTTTTCAATTGTTTGAGTTGTATGGCAAGGTAATTACATAGATTCTACTGAAATTGCTTATAGATAGTACGGCTACTTAGCTACAAGCTGTCCACTGAAACAAAGCCGCATGCACATGCCAGTTTTTCCTTTTGCAGAAAACCGGCCTGCCCTAATGGCATTTTTTTCCACACATTATGCTCTAACCCATGAATAAAGAAGTGGGCTCTGGCACCCTGGTACACAATGCTAGGTCAACTGAAGCTGGAACATGACCCTTGAAGGGATGAACAGGGGGAGGAAAAAGAACCTCTCATACACATGATGGCAAAGTGCATGCAGTATGGAGAAGCTAAGACCGTGACAACTGGTGAAACCAGTTCATCACTCTACAGTAGGATGTTTTCCATTTAAGACAAGTGCATGCACGCTCAGCTATATAGGTGCAGAATGCCAGGATATGTAACTCTTCACCAGTGAAGTATATGCTATCAGAACAGCTAGCCATAAAGAAGAGTACGAGTTATCTTAATGCTGATTGTAAGCCAGTGTGCATTGAAAACTGCCCCCAGGCATGATGCTGTTTCAGGTGCACAATGACATTATAAACTTCCACCAATAAACCCTGGATCATTCAGCAGTACATAATCCAACTAGCTATATAGCAGCTAACTACTGTACGTACACTGGTATAAATTGAAGAGGACTGATAACTATAACAGAGAACACAAGGTTGCTTGATGATATACCAGGCACCCAGAACATTAAGACATGTATTGACAGATCAATAATTGCCACACGATATGAATATTTGCATGTAGCTATAGATGTATTATTATGACCAGTAGCTACTAGTTATTTTTCTTGGTTGATACACAAAAGAGACCATCTATAGCCCACTCATTAAGGGAACAAATAGCCCTCAACAAGTGCATAGGGCACTGAAAAATATAGCTAGTTATGAGGGTGGAGTGGGGGGAAGGCGAAAGCTGACCCCTTGATCTGTATGCAGACCACCTGCCTGGACACCTGACCATGCAGTCTGCAGTTGACCCGGCTGAGAAAGGCCAATGATGTAACCCATGCAACTGAGGATGACTTGACTGGAGCACATATCTCAAGCTTCATGACTGTTATTGGGAGCTGTTGCTAGTTCATTCTGTTGGTGAGGGCAGTGAGGGGGGCAAAGCTGGACTGAGAAGCTTCAGCACTAGTTCCAAGGATTACGGCACTGACAGCAGAACCTGTCTCAGGAACTACATCTGTCCACCTGGTATGACTTTTCATCCTTTTCAGCAAATGGACATTTGATAAAGTGCTAATGATTTCTCGGAAACCAAGGCTTCAGCTTCAGTGGTTTCCCTAGGAGGCGCCTATCATAGCGCGCTAAAAATAATTGTGATAGACCGGCAACGAATCAGGGGACCCAACATGAGGTCACGGTAGCACAGCGAAGCGACATTATGAGTGTGACAGTGGAGTCGAGTCAGCCTTTACCAGAAATACCCGTCCACATGCATTACGTCCCAGTAAATGAAACAATAACGGAATCGACTTCTCCAAAGACATCGGTCGCGGCCGCGAAGACAGTAGACAATGACGAGGCAGATGATCGTGAAGCAGCCAAGAAGGAAGAAGAAGATGATGGTGATTTATTAGAAGTGTTTTGCTCTCCTGTAAATCTTGAGCAGTTTGTGTACGAGGAAGAGAAGGAAAAAGATGGCAGTGTAGGGCTGGTTAGAAGATATTGTGGGGTGTCCGTACCGTTTCTGATATTTCTAGCTGTCTGTGTTGTCTTTCTTGTGCTGTGCAGAGAATATCTGTTACCATTTCTTGATTGGCTTCAGAAACTACCGGCAGCTGAGAGCATTGCAGTGTTCATACTGATGTTTACAGTGGTATCATTTCCGATGACATTTGGCTATATCATTCTCAATCTAGCAGCTGGGTATTTGTATGGTGTGATATGGGGACAAGTTGTTGTGACTACAAGTGTCACTGCTGGTATGTCTATTGCTTTCCTAATTTGTCGTAGCTGTTGTAAAGACATGGCAAGCCGTTGGATGGATTTACGCAGCGTCAAGGCTATCATCAAAGTTGTAGAAAGTCACCGAGGATTTAAAGTTATTGCTTTGACTCGACTTACACCAATTCCTTTTGGACTACAGAATGCCATGTTTTCCGTAAGCCTTAAATACAATTTTGTCCTCCTTACATTAGTGTTTGTTTTCTGTTACAGATAACAAATATAAAATTCACAACATATATTTTAGCTTCAATCATTGGGATATTTCCAACGCAATTACTTAACACTTACATGGGCAGTACGTTACGTAACATGCATGAGGTGCTAGCAGATCGTGCCGATGGCTATATCATCTTAATCAGTCAGGTGAGCTTCACATTGGTATTATTGAATTTTAGTTTTGTTCCTCTTAAAATAATATTGGTAGCATGCTGCAAAAGAACTTGGTCATTCATCACTGATAGAGTTCTTTGTGAGCAGTTGTGTTGTCATAGTCCCGGGCGTCACGACTACTCACTCACTGTTTGTCCACATGTTCCAATCATATTCAAGTGTTAAGAGATTCCATTGTACACTTTGTTGAATCCACAGGTTTGGAAAGCAGCCAAAATAGTCTTCATGTATAAGATATTTTGTATTTGCTATTGCAGCTGGTGCTGTTTGATTGAGGGGATCACATATTGTTTACTTTTTAAACCCAGGCTCTTAATTTAGCAAGTAGGTTGATTATTACTGTAAAAGCAAGAGTTCATAATATAAAGAGAGGGGAGTGTCCCACTTCAGTATAGCCTGTATAAACGTAAATCTCAAAGTAATACAGTAAAACGTTGATTACTTTAGGATATCATGTAAACACATGAAGTGTTAAGGAGTGTTGGCAATGTCATCAGTGGGCTGCTTATTGAAGCCATAACTACAACAGTCATTAAAACTTAATGTAGAGTAGAGACCTGACCAACTAACACAGTGAAAACAAGAGTTCATAATATAAGTAAGGGAGAGAGTATCCAGCTTCCAATATAGCCTGTACAAAATCACTGTGTTAAGCTCAGTCAAGTTTACCTTTGATCAAATTAACACTTGAGAATCCGTCGTCATGACACCCTTGTTAACATCATTTATAATGCCTTTCTCAAGACCATCCTGGTGTTCTTAAGGAACAGAGGGCTTCGTACGATGATGGCCTGCGGCCTGGTGATATTTTTCATCCTGACTTTCAACACGGTCGTTCTGCTTACTTTGACGTCTCCATACGCAGCACTATTCAGCCTGCTTTTATTTCTTCCTCTGCTTCATGTGCTGGGGTAGCTGCTGCGGCTGGAGAGGTGGCCAAGGATGAGAAGCATTTGGCAGCTGTGGAGAAAAATGGTTCTGATGTTGTTCCTTTGGTAGTGGAGTGCTTTGGAGTGTGGACCCCTTTTTCCCTGAAAATGTTAAAAGTTATTGCTGACCGTACCACCCCTAGAAGCAGTGTTCCTCCCAAGTTGGCAGGAAAGAATTTACTATAACAATTTTCTTTTGCACTGTGACAAAGCAATGCTAATAAGATATTGGGCCCTTCAGGACAGTGGTAACGATAGCAATCCCCTCTACCCTTAGTTATTTGTATTCCCCTTTTAGTAGTTGTAGTAGTAGTAGTAGTAGTAGTAGTAGTAGTAGTTGTAGTAGTAGTAGTAGTGGTAGTAGTAGTAGTAGTAGTAGTAGTAGTAGTGGTAGTAGTAGTAGTAGTGGTTGGTTATGTAGTTGTTTGTGTAGTTGTATATAGTAGTTGTCTTAGTTTATGTTTAAGTTCACTTACTATGTACTGTTTTATCTTTTTAAAAAAATTAACACTTTTTGGTGATAGAAAACTGTTGATTGGTGCTTATTGTGTTGATAAGGTCAAGGCTTTATTCTAGCTGTGAACAGGCTTCCTGTGTTACTTGACTCAGTGATTTTCCTGGATGTATTCCTAGATACTCTCTCCCTTACTTGTATTATGAACTCTTGGTGAAAGTGACTATAGGTATTACATCATAACTTTGAGATTCGTGTTTGTACAGGCTATACTGCAGTAGGACACTCTCCTCTCTTTTTATATTATGAACTCTTGGTAAAAGCAATGGAAGTTCTTGATAAGAATTTGCCAAATAAATGTTGCACCAGTTATGCTGCATGACATAAAGAGCAGAATTTATTTAATTATTTTTGCTTGCTGATTTTGAGGTTTTTGGGGGCTAACAGTGAATTTTTTTTTTTTAAATTACATTTGAGATTGTTTGCTAATTGGTCAACCTCGAAATTATTCCCCTCAAAAACTTAGGCTATTTATTTTTAATTGAAAAATGAGTACAATATCTATAATATTAAGTACTTAACTACCAATTACAAATCCAACTAGAATTTTACAATATCTGGGGGTAGACCGTTTCAGAGCTATACAGTACTACTAGTCATTCCACTGGTATTGCAGACTGGAGTTTTTGTTACCTAATAGAACATTGCATTAGTGTCAGTTTTAGTTGACAGCAGACACTTTGACATGTTAAGGATGTTATCGTTATCACTCTTTGTTTTTCCACAGGTACTGGCCAGTGTTGCATTAATGATTTATGTAGTACGTCGAGCAAGAAGGGAACTGGCATCATTGACTAGTGAACAAGATGTTGAAATAGGAGATAATGTATAGGGTTATGATATATTAAATAGATATAAGGGAATTGCAATATACAAAAATTTTTTTAAATAAAAATTATTATATATTAATCTGCAGGTTTCAAGAATCCTTTTGGTGCCTTGCTTTTCTGTTTCTTCATTTCTAATCTTTTCAAAAACTTTCTTCTGGATGGATTCTGTATCTTTTTTACTAATGTTGATCCCATTAATTCTTGGTACCTACACAGTTAGTAGCATAAAGAATAAAATTGTTAACACTTTATCATGTCAATGTTGTCACCTTTTAGACACCTCTTGTGCACTTATTGTTTGTTCTTCACAACTCTCAGAGTCTGACTGTTCTACATCTTGACTAGCTAATTTCTGGCAACAAAAACAAGTTTGTTTACATCCAAATATGGCTATACACTCCCACCTCTACTTCCTTGTTGAAATTATGGAATGACAACCTCCCAATTGGGTTGAGTTCAGCGCACTCTACATAATTCACTGTCGCCTTACAAGCCGGGGGGCTGGGTTGGCAGTAATTTAAGTGACGTACACAGTAAATTAAATGCTACTTACTGGTCCGCACGTGAGTTGGTTACCCCGGGGACCTCCCATCGCTCTTCCAACACAGTTTGATTTGAATCCGTTTCGTCTTCCGCTTTAGATTTCCGTTTCATGAACTACAGGGGGACGTAAATTATTATATCGTCACTTTTCGGCGCAAATACCTTCATCTGTTGTAAGTGTTTCGACAGCGTCCGCTTCTGTTTGTGCCGACTCATTTTTGTTTTTGAAACCCACAATTAAACACTTTACAATAAGAGCATGCGCGTTTCACGTGTTATCTTTGGTAAGATAAAAGTGGCCAAAGGAAAGTCCAGAATTGTTAGTGAGTGTAGTATTAGATGCGGTGATGTGTTAATGGTAGTGTTTTAGGAGCAGCGCATCACAGACCGTAAGCGTGTCATAATTAGGAGTGGCCGAGGTGGAAATGGGTGTGTCAGTTACGTCAGGTGAGGTAGTTTATTCTTACGTGAGACTAGTGCATATTCTCTAGTGGGAAGCCTGATGGTGGAAGAGGGGGGCGTGGTGGATCAGTAAAATTTGTCTCAAACAAACAAGTCAAGGACCTGTCTCAATTGTTACACTGCTACAATGCAAAGCATGGAGGCCATGGCTCCAGTAGAGGTCGTTGTGGTAAAGATGGGGAAGACATTACGGTTGTAGTCCCTACGGGGACAGTTGTGTACAAAGATGGAGAAGAGCTAATAGATCTTGATGGTGATGGTGTGCAGTATATAGGGGTAGTGGGAGGTGAGGGAGGACAAGGTAATATTATTAACCAAGATGAAGATGAGTGGAACTATAATGATGATGGGACTGATGGAGAGGAGAGTACTGAAGTGGTGTTGCAACTGGAGATGAAACTGCTAGCTGATGTAGGACTGGTAAGTAGTGTATGCATCTGAGTGTAGTGTGCGTGCGTGTGTGTGTGTGTGTGTGTGTGCTGTAAAGAACTGTCCTGGTAATCACAACGTTTCGGTTTCAATGCCCCCCTTACTATTGTTGTTTCCTTGAGCAAGGAAGTTGAGAAACTTTGTCTCACTCCACTCAGCTGTATCAAGCAAGGCACATGATATTGTATCATGTGATCCAAGAAACTGGCTATGCTTAATGTCATGCATACAATGATCTCTGAACTAAACAATTTAAACAGTGGGACTGTCCTCTGCCTTCACCTCAGTCATTCCCAAGATACAAGGCTTTAGAGTTTGCGTAACGCAAACTACCATAAAATACAACCATAATTATCTGACTTTTGAAAATGTGGCACACGTTAAGATGATTTTATTGAGTTACTCTAATAGTACAGTCACCCTAATAGAACATTCATTGAATAAGAGTGTGCATGGTTTTGGAATGGTACTGTACTTTGCTCATTCTGCTATTCTAAAGTACAAAACAAGCCTTAAAACCATGTACAAATAGAAGATACTAAAGCAGCCAAGCTGTGAGTTAGGTTAAAATTAGTCACAGTTAAGAAAATCAAAGCTCATATATAGTTTAAAAAATGGCCATAGTGATGTTTTAATTAATGACATGGTGAATTTGGTAACATCAATGTATCCATCATTTTTGCAACCTTGACCATGAAGTCTGCATCTGTTTTTTTTTTTTCGTTTTGGCATAGTGGGGGGGACTGGTGCTAACTGAGGGATCAAATACTAGTTGTACATGTCTCACATGCTGACGGAGCAAAAGATTTGCAGCGTGAAATAATACCCGAAGTTGTTGCTGGTCAAGATGTGTTCGCTGTATTACCTACTGGTTACGGGAAGAGTCTTTGTTAAGGATGCCTCCTGTTTCTCTTTGATGAAATTTACAAGCCTGATGAACCAACCATAGTATGTGTAGTATCACCACTATTAGGAATAATTGAAGACCAGGTACTGTGACTACTAGTATATAGGCAGCTATTAATAGCGAGAGTAATAGCTACCAACTATATTCAGTGTAGCAACGTGTCTTTTAGCTATTAATGTGGTAACTGATATCCAGGCGTGCAATGTTTTAAATGCTTAAGGCTTTTAATTTAGTGCATTAGCTACTTTACAATGAATTTAGCTTAAGATGCCTTGTAGGTGTATTCATTTTCATCAAAAGGTATACCAACTGGATGTGTGTCAAGTACTTCAAGCAACCTTATAATGGATGGAGTCAGAAATGCCAAATATCAGCTGGTATTTTTTACCCCAGAGGCAATGCTGCATGGTAGATGGCGAAAAGTATTGCATAGTGAACCTCATGCAACCAGATTACGTGTGATGGTGATAGATGAAGCACACACTGTTGTCGAATGGTAAGTTATTTAAGAACAATAGTTTTGCTTAGATTATTGGATGGTGTACCGGGGTGATACATTTCGTTCAGAGTCAGACATGCTAAGATTGGAAGAAATTCGCAGTATTGTTCCAGAAGATGTAAGATTTATGGCCATGATAGCAACAGCATCCAAGGAACTAAGAATGAAAGTGTCATTTACAATTGGTCTTATCAACCCTACAGTGATAGCTATTTCTCCATGCAAGAGTAACATCTCATATAATGTATCCAACTATGCATCCATCAGTGAGACTTTTGGTCCAGTTCTCCATGAACTGAGAGGCAAGCTAACATCAATGGACAGAGTCATCATATATTGTAAGACTGCAGTGACCTCTACTGCTTTTTTAAGCGTGGTTTAGGTGACAATTTCACATATCCCTCTGATGCTCCTTGTGAATTGTCAAAATACCGTTTGGTGGATATGTTCACAAGTGTCACTGACCAGGACGTCAAACAGCAGATAATTCAGAAACCCCAGTGCGCCATTAAGAATTGTATGTGCAACAATTGCATTTGGGATGGGGATAGATACTCCCGATGTTCACAGAATAATACACTTTGGTGCTCCTAGCCATCTTCATTCTTACATTCAAGAAACTGGAAGAGGTGGCAGAGATGGGAAGCTGACAGTAGCTACACTGCTAACTGTAAACAAAATATAATAATTCATGGTCAAAACAAATTTTAAGCTACCAAAAGAATGTACCACAATGCCGACGAGATTTACTTTTTTGTGACACAGACAACTACCATCACCTTGACATGAGTACCAAGTGTTTGTGTTGTGACATATGTGCTGTAAATTGTGATTGTGGATCTTGTACAAATGTATATTCATTTAATCATAATTAATACTGTACATGTTAAATTATTTATTGTACAGTTAAAAAGTATCAATAACAGTTATTGCTCTTCAAAGTAACAGTTGATATATTCCTTGACCCATTTCAGTATGTCATGTGGCATTGTATGCAAGGGGTCACATGGCTTTGAAAAAGTCATATATTTCCTTCCAGGGATCTTCGTGAAAACAGAAGCATTGTTCAAGCATTTCAATAGGAATTTAAAATCTTACAAGCTTTTTGCTTCTTTATGACTTGTAGATGTTTCAGCCACATGGTTGTCTTTGTCAAAATTATGCAAAAGTGGATGGACAGTACCCAGAGCACGAGCTACTCTTTCCATTGATTTGGTTGTGTTGTTAGCCTGCAACTATGCAATACTTGTTTTAACCAATCTGTTGAGGTGTTCACAATGTAAATCATTGGGGATGTTTCTCCCAGCCTGTCCATGTGTGTTTACAAATCTGCCCCAGAGCAGCTCCTCTGCTTGACGTGGACTTAGCAGGTAGTCATACTGCATTAAGAAATTCACAGTTTCAATGGCATAATTTGTTCTACCAGAACTAATGAACATTGTATCTGTAGCACCTCAAGACACGTATTCCATCCCCTTCAAGTACATGCACCCGATGGTCAATAACCATGATGAATACTGGTATGCCATGTCTTTCTGAGGATGCAGTGTGGGAGGTATTGTAATCTGTACAAAGAAATGACTTGACAATGTCTTTTGTAATCCTGTCTAACAGTGGCTTTCTTTCTTCATCCGTGCATGCCCAGGTGAGATCGCCTTTAGGAGCATACTGCTTAGAGGGAGTATCACTCAGGACTTGCATACCTAGCAACTTCATAGCTGCAGCAACAACATGTGCTTCAATGACTAAAACGAAGAAATCTTCACAGGCATCAAAACTATCCATTGGCTTGCTCTTAACATTTATTCTTCCCAACAAATTTCTAAGTTGATACAGTGTTCCATGTTGCGATCCGGAGCCAAAAGAATAGTAGTACTTCCATATTAGCTACAAGTAACAGGCACATGCTAATATGATCAAATTAAATTCATACATATAGTCGTGTATAACAACATTGACGTTGTATAAGTCCTATATATGTAAAAGGTGTAAATAGTAATACTACATATAGTAAAAGGGCAATATATCCAGGAGTGTGACAGGACCCTGCATTTCCCTTCAGAAAATTATGTTGTGTTAGCTAGTCATTCCACCCACTTTTACACAGCTATAGAACTTACTCCAAGAAAATTTGCTTTAGTGTGCCAGTCTTCCATAACTGGAATTCTGCCAATAAGTTGCTTTGCTGGAGTCTGCGAATTGATCTTTGCTTTGATTGAATGCCTAGCTCTGGCTGCTGTCAATTGGTCACCACCCAAAAGAATGGAGTGAACTTTAGCCTTCTCTATGGTTTCTGTTTCACCATTGCTGTACACCTTGCTCTCAGTGTGTGTGATGCATGGAACATACTGATGTAAATGAGTAAGGATAGCTGCCATTCCTTCACTAGTTGTCTGATTTTGAGGAATAATACCAAGGGGAACCTATACAAATATAGTAGCTCTATATTAAGGTAGCTAATTGTCATTCAAACCACTTACCACTATTGATTTGCTACTCATCTCCAAATAATGTTGTGCATTATATGCCACTCAATGACTCTGTCAAATGATAAATTGAAAAAATCTAGATACTTAAACAAGATTCTAGAAACCAGGACTGCAATGTTGTCTTTCAATATTAAATCATCTATGCACTTGGGTAGTACAGAAGTTGCAGCATGCTCAATATCTGTAACCTCTGAGATCTTGGTGGTCTTGTCTGAGTACTCAGACACATCAATGCGGTTTTCTACTGCGTATGCATGGAAATGATGGACTGATTGATTTCGTCTGTCTAATCGTAAATGACGCTTCTGAATATTCTTGTCGATGTTGTCACCTACAAGACGATAGCCTTTGTGCTTCATCACTATTGGCAATCCAGGTAATATTGTGATGTGGTGACATGGTTCCAACACTTGGGGAGGACGTGCTATTAAGGGGACCACAGGCATTTGGCTCATTTTACTAATGCACACAACTTCATCATCAAAGCTATCATCACTGTCACTACTGTAGCTATATTCACCGCTTGAAATAGAGGAAGTGTCACTAAGCTCATCATCCTCTTCAGAATCTTGCCTGTCAGCTTCATCTACCTCTACTGTGTAACTTCTGCTTTGCTCAATGTATGATGGTAAAATGCTCTCTTCTTGGGTTTGCAGGTCCGGTAGGTAAGAATTGGCCCAATCTTTGACTGCATTGTCATGACCATTTCCTAAAGTTGTCACAAGCCTGGTGGCTGATTTGTGAGATAGTGACAATGATAACTTCTGCAGCCTTTCATAAACCTATCATTTCAAAAAAATAAAATTTTATATGATGTAGTATATTTAATTATAATTGTAAGTCATATCTAACCTGTTTTCCACTGTGACCAGCATGCAGCACAGTAGATATGATCTTCTGTACTAGACTCATTCGATGGTACCTGAATTTTAGAACAATGGCAGCACAAATTCCCATGACTCCTAATCTGTTACATCTTTCATGTTTTGTTCGTGTGCATGCTTTCAGAATTGCTGAAAATACTGGTGCATGCTCCTCCAATTCAGTGATTAAGTCAGCCCAGTGGAAATTCTCAAATGATGACTGCTGCAGAATAGACCTCACTGGTTTAGAACACAGTTTCTTTAGCTCTCTGTTAATGGCAATTGAGATTTTTTGAATAGTATGCTTTTTTATGCATGGGTCTTTGAAGCAATGGTCAGCAACACCTGTATGTATTCCAAGTACATGTACTAAAAATAGTGTCCAGCTTGAGCAACTATATATACCTTTCTTGTGTCCCCATGCAGCTGCTTTAGTGATGTGCCTTCTGTTCGGAGTATACAATGGGATGTGTTTTACACCAGAGTCATTGCTAATGGTTACCTGTATGTATCGCACATGCAGTAAACATAGTGTGTATAGCTGGTCATGTACATTTTTATACCATAACTTGTGGTAATGTAGAATTGGTGGATAACATGACTGGAGGCCGACGCCGCCGCTTTCTTGAAGGCCCACGAGATTCACCAGGAGATGGCCTCCTTTTCCTCCCTTCTTTGCTACGTAGAAGTACGTTGGACTCTTTGTCAGTGTCAATGCAACTTGTATACCCAGCTAAGTCTTCCAATGAGGCCACAAGTTTCTGGTTAACTGCACATATATGTATGGCAAGTTTGTTATAGCTGTTAAAACAAGAACGGTACATGCGGTCTCTGAGCAAGATATTTCATGTCCTTGTTTATGCAAGAGGTCTTTCCAAAGATATAACACTCATTCACAAGCTTCGCTGTCATCCCCTTTGTAGTCAGTGCCAAGGTTTCTTCTTATCTTCGGTGTTTTCATAATATCTAACCCACAGCCAACGCAAATAACTGGCCGTGCCATGTAGGGGCTACCTACACTTCCCTAGTTATAAGTAAAGTATCTATGGAAAGCACTGCTACCGCCATAGCTATAATGCACATGCGCTACATTCCAGTAGAACTGGTAATGGGTCGTAATGTCACCAGACCAATTACAGCCAGCGCTTATAATCAGGATATCGATAAGCGCCTGACGTGTATTGGTTTGGCAACGTGAGACTACCAAGGGGGGTGGCCATGAATGTACTACTAGGCCTACTCCCATTCAATTAGCAACAGTTGTTAGCTCACAACAAATACCAATGCTGTGTGCAATTGATACAAGTGTTAATGGCATCGATTTATAACTAGTACATTGTTACTCTAATTGATTGAAATGTTCTACCTTCACAATAGTCTCGTCCCCAGCTGCCCATGTGCTTGATCATGTGAAGGTCGTCTGGTGACTTTGGTCCACTTTCTTGGCCCTAGTGGAATATTGCTGTATACATGTTTCTTGTGCTCATTCATGCTTACATTCAAATGAATAAACTTTTTGTTCACTCAAGGGAGTCTTACTTTATAAAAAAATCGCTGGAGTGACTAAAGAATGCCGATTACAACTTGATGTATGAATAGCATTCGACTTAGAACAACAATTGATGGCGAAGAAGACGTTTAGACAACTAAGCTAGTTTTTCAGGTGTACACTTTATTAATGCGCACTTCCTGGGCCAAGAAGTTGGACTAATGTCACCAGACGACCTTCGCGTGATCTAGCATGTGGGTGGCTTGGGACGAGACTACTACCACAACTGATCAAGCCTGCACATGATAGGACATTATTGTGGGTCTACTGCTGAACATTATATTTGTCTCTGTTCCTGAGACTGAATTTGAGAATTGAGTACCGCATGACAGGAAATTTTGACAAAAGAAAAAAATTGACAAATTGGTGTAATTTGTCAACTTTGAATTTGTCCAATGCCTATAATAGTACCTAGATTTTCATCAATATATTTTTTTTATCACTAGGTTGGATTTCCCAATGCTGGCAAGAGTACACTACTCGGAGCACTGTCACGAGCTAGACCTAAAGTGGCCTCCTATCCCTTCACTACCCTTCGGCCTCACTTGGGAATCGTTGCTAGCAGTGACAGTCTAAGAACAGTAACAGGTATATGTGTAGATGCTGTAGTATTGTTGACATGGTAACCAATAGTTGCAGATATTCCTGGTATTCTGCCTGGTGCCCACCGTAACGTTGGACTGGGTCTGTCATTTCTACGTCACATTGAACGTTGCCAAGTGTTACTGATGTGCCTGGATGGTCTTCATCACTCCATGACACTACATGAACAGTTCTCTGCTCTACAATATGAATTAGACCAATACAGCAGACGGAGTGACTTCACTACGAAACCTTCAGCTGTCATTGTTAACAAAATGGATGAGGCAGACCCTCAATTTGTTGTTCAATTAAAAGAAACTCTCACTCCACGGTATCCTGTGTTGCCTATATCTGCATTAAAACGTTGGAATATACTTTATGTACGTGAAACAATACTTTCATTGTGTCGATGACATTTCTACTTATATGAATTAAGCGCCTAAAATCATAATTTAGGCGCCTGAATTTATTATAGTGGGGGAAACACCAGTTTGCTAAAGGTTACGTGTAGTGGTAAGGCGATGACAGAACTACTCACGCCGCCAGTCATAAAGGGACTGAGCGACAGGCTGAGTGAAAAGCGAAAATCCGCTGCACTAGATATCGAGAGGTATGCGATGCATATACCTACGGGTGTGATATTTTTGTGACCACGCCACAGCTTTGTGTCACGTGATGTAATATTTATGCAGGCTGGTTAGGGAGAAAGTAGAGAAAAATGAATTTGGTGACATCAAGGAAGTTATCATCATCTTACAAAAAGAGTTTACACTATCCACCAACCCAAACAGCCGTAAAGGAGGTCTAATGGGTCTAGCAGCCACCGCCATAGCTCTGGGGAAGGTTGGCAATTATCACATTGTGTGTGTTCTATTTTTAATGCTATATTAGGCTTGTATTGGTATGCACTTGCCGGAACTGGTGCCACCCATACTGGCATGTTTTCAAGACCAGGACCCAAGGGTACGATACTCTGCTTGTGAAAGTCTCTACAATACAGTAAAGATATCACGTTCGTCATCTCTTGTATTTTTCAATCCCACCTTTGACGGGTTGTCAAGAGTGAGTACATAAATTATTGTGTGTCTCCATTATCATACTCTATTCCCATTCCAAAGTTGATTGCGGACAACGACTCAAATGTGCGATATGGAGCTGAGATGTTGGATAAATTAGTGAAAGTTAGTATAGTGTTAGGATGGAGTTTGGGGTCACATTTGTTTCTTCCTAACAGGATATTGTAACGGAGAGTCCTCATTTTGATCTAGACTTGTTCATTCCGTTGATCCGCACGCACATTTACTCTCTCAATCATTATGTCCGTCAGTTTGTTGTGTCGTGGGTGAGTAGTGTTATGTTATCTGTTGTGTCTTGAAACCTTGTTAATAGGGCCACCAAAATAGTATTGTCTTATTAATGAGGTCATGAAGTACATAAATGTGACCCGCTGAGCGAAAACCCCAACTTGTTTGCATAATTCTGTTTTTTAGATAAATGCCATTGGATACATGGGGTAAAAAATGCGTGCTGCATAAAAAAAAATTACGTACATTTTAATCACTTCAGTAAACAGTGAAGAAAGGCATGAATTGAAACATCTAATGTACCACTCTGCGTGGGAAGTTCAAAGGCACCGCCAGTGCCATAATTTGTATATTGCACTGCTGCAGACCACAGCGAGTGCATTATAACGCACTGGTTGTGGTTTTGTAGACTGCAACGAGTGCATTATAAGTTATAATGCACTGACCGCAGTGCAATATACAGATATTGCACTGGCTGCGGTTTCATGCAGCATAGCACAAGTTCCGGTGGCCAAGACCACTATGACACCTCATCTAATAGGTGGAAAGACACTTCACAGATCACTAGAATACTTTTATAGCCTGACATGTAAAGGTCGATTGTGGGCCATAACGTCACCAATACGTATAATGTTTACAAGCAGCCAATGGCGATCGAAAAAGCCAACGCGGTGACCACTACTCTAGTCTACATATATATAAACGTACTTATACACTTTACTAGTCTGGTGCCATCTTAGCCCAGATTAAACTGTAGTCCACTTCGACAATGACTCAATAAAACTAATATATTCTAAATAATACTCACCTTTACATTCGATTGTAGTAACCAGTTTTTGTCATGCCACCAGATTCGAGTTTAGCCAGTGTGAATAGTAAGAATTAGACTAGTATCGTTTAGTAGTTAGGTTTTGTTTACTTAAACAGTCTATTTAGCTACTTTTTTTTTTCGCTCGAGAGAATCACTATGGCGTTTAGTCTGGCGCTTAGTCTGGCGCTTAGTCTATATGGCGATTGAGCGATCACGCTGGCATGCTGAGCACTACATGATGAGAGTGAATGCAGGTTAGTGATATAACCCATAGTGTACTAGCTTTCAATATCTCAGGTGGCTGCAGTACTGCAGAGGGAACGTCATCGCAACGTCCGGCTTGGTTACCCACAATTAATGTTAGAAACCTGGCCTTTATAAGTGTTACAGCTGTCTTGTGAGACTCTCCCCACCTATTAGGTGAGTGGTACATAACAGTTATACAACGTGCACTCGTGCTTTGCCTGTATAAATGCACTTGCCTTTGGGCCTGACGGCCCTCAGGCTCGTGCGTTTATATCAGGCAGAGCACTCGTGGCCGTTGTATAACTATATAATATATCAATGGATTCGCCTCTTCATGGAGAGTAAAAATATTTTATTTCTGTACCATGAAGCAAACATGAGTTATGTGGGTTTGTTTACCTTGCAGTAAAACGTAACTTTATTGTCGCCATTTCTAAGCTTGAACAGCCTTCTTGTATGATCACGGGTATATTATAAGCCAAAATAAAATATACTATGATGAATGCCCCAGTTCATGTTGAATAGAATGACACAAGTGCCAACTCTGTAGTCTGTTGCACTCGAGACATGTATGATCAATTAAACGAGTACCTGTAGTTTTTTCCATATAGGCACTGTAAAAATCGATTGTTTTGCCCTTCTTGTTGTCTGTTGCTAGAACTCCGAAAGCACTTACCAGATAAGACTGAAACTTTAACAGCCCATTGGTCTTTTCTTTGGATAACAGAAAAATGAAGGAACATGCAAACAAGTCAGGTTTTCACTCGGTGGGTCACAATTGTGTTTAGGACCTTCGATAATAATTCTATTTTGTGGGTAGCACTGGAACCTCCTAATAAAGCATACAGGAAGACCAGGGCTGACTAGTTACTTAGCCTTTGAAATTGACTCGTAAGAATTAATGCTTGGGGCTTGAGATCAAAGCCTTTGTAGTTTTGGTGATAAGAAAGTTTTCATGTTTATTTTTGTCCTTGAATGTTATATTAGTAGCTACATAATCTGGCTTCCAACTAATCTGATTAAAAACTGTCTATTGTAAACTTTGTAATGTCTAATCAGACATTGGAGGACCCTGGAAACTTGAAGAAACTCCAGCAGTGTTCTGTTTGCTGGCTGCTGGTTGTCTTGTCAGCTACATCTCTATAAGTCACCATTTTTATATATCTGTTACCATGTCAACCCCCAGGTGATGCTACTGGACCAAATCCCGGACATACACATGTACGTACACCTGCCAGAGTTTCTGGATGGATTGATCACAATTTTGGGAGATGCCAATAAAGAGATTAGCAAAATGTGAGCTAACAGTATTAATAGTTTTGTTGATAATTGTCACCTCAGGGCAGAGGCTTGTCTGGGAGAATTTCTGAAAGAGATCAAAGCAGAGACAATCAAAGATGTCAGATTCCAAGACATGACAAACGTGATCGTGATACATGCTAGAGATGAACGTAAGAGAAAATACTTACCTGAATTTTGAGGATCGCAAACATTATAAAATCCGTGAAATTAACGTCACTTGTCACAAATAGAGAGCAATAGTGCTCCACTTTATGAAAGAGCTCCCTTGTAAAGAGTTAGTGGCCAATGCTTTATAAGTATAAATAATTTTTGCTTTTGTGCATGATGACTGTATGTATAGGATATGAGGCTGGTCACAAATTATTATCTATATTAAACCCATCCATACTATGTGTGTCAGCTTCACTAGCCTTTCCCAACTAACTGTATTGTGTATTATATGGAATGGACTTCTGGCATCAGTAAGCAGATGTTATGTCAAAGGGTTATGCCATATGATCAGCCTCCTCTAGTACCAGAGTTACGCTTCAGAGGTGGCAGAAGGTAGGGGCCGCCCCCTCCTCACCCTAATGTTTTAAAAGCCGAGATACTCTAATGGAGTAGTCACAAAAATTTGAAAACAGGTGGATGATTTGTTTGATTAAATCTAAACACCAGTTTTCTCTACCCTTGCACTGTAGCAAACATTTTTGTGTCTTGAGCCCCAAAAGTTTTCAGTGATTTCTCTGTCTCAAGGTTTGACTACACTTTTAAATATTTCAAGTTACTTTTTCATAGTTCCCTGGAGATACACAAATACACTACTGTTTATTCTATTAGGGCAAATTATACAGTTAACTGCTTTGGAGTGGATGAAGACCTTTCTGGAGATGGCAGGGCCCCCAATGTTACCATTCACTGCTAACATACTATCAGCAATTCTACCATGTCTCTCTTATGAGGCAGACAAAAGAGCAGTCAAGAATGTTGCCATGGAGGTCAACCAGTTGTTGAAGCTACTCATCACCCCTGACAATGACATTGCTCCAGATAGTGAAATCTCTCTTAAGAGTACGTTACCAAAAAAGGAGAGAGCTGAAGACAATAATGCTCAAGAGAAAAAGGATGGAGAAGATACGATTGTGGACACTTCTCCTCTTAACCTGGTCTCAGTTTTAGAGGTGTTGATGAAACATATGGAACACAAGTCTCAGGCTGTTAGGACAGAAGCCTTACAAGCACAGGGTACACGAATGGAGGCACTCCATTGGCTGCTTTGGCTACATCAGCAATTACCGAGACGTACTTATCTACTAGTAAACCAGTTGTTTCCATCGTTGATGAATCTACTGTCAGATAATTCTGATAAGGTTTGTACTGCAAATTTTTGTTTGTTTGTTTGCTTGCTTGCTTGTTTTCTGAGGGATACAGTATTTGTAGATGCAAATTACCCTCCTCCCCCCCCCATTTCAACTCTCACATTGGGCTGTAATAGGATAATAGGACGGACACCGAAAGACTTAACTAGCCAAGATCTCAAAGTATCCCCTTAGTACATAAACCAGGACAGTTCCCAATTTTAGTTCTGTTTTGCTGAATAGAATTGTATGGGAGCATTTTAGTTACCTTGTCACATGGAATCATTCAAACATTCATATGAAGAAGTTTGCTACATGGCACGGACATTATTTTGCTTAATCACGGAACACTAATTTTCACAAACTAACCTGCAGAACTAATTCACAGTGCTTTTGTTTCATTGTAACACTAATGTAGTGAAGCTGTCAAGACATTGAAATAGCTCAGAGCGTTCCTTTCCAAATATCTGCCATTCAATTCGCCATAGAAAAAGTAAGTGATTTCAACCTTAAAATGACAAGCTTAAATTTCCTCTGATTTCCTTCTGCTATAGCTCATCATAATTGCTATTCATTGCTCTTTCCAAATCTGGTTTGGAATCTGAGGTATCTATCGTGTGTCACGGGTTATTACGCCTTTTATTGCATGACCCCAAAATGCCCAATACAAAATGTACGGGGGAAATATGCTACACCCGGTCGGTTTAGGCTATTTTGACATGCCAAAATTTCCATGAATTGGGCATCATTTTACTCGCAGAGAGTTGCTCTACACCTATCAAATTTGGAAAGTTACTAAACAGACTCGAGGTAGGCGGTACACGATAATTAATTTAATTTTTAATGGTTTTTCAATCGAAATGTATTGGACATGCCTGTTCCAGCTGGCATTTTTGCCATGAACAAAAGTATAGCAAATGTCCACAAACTTCTTGATATGTGTTCTATTTAAAATTGTGGTGCATTATTTATAGGTGGTAACACTTGATCTCACTGTGGTGAAAATGTTCTCCACATCACAAGTACATGTCATTGACGACAATAGCAAGTTGACACCATATTTTCGCCAGTTTCTAATGCAGCTGCTGAATTTGTTCCACACCAATCGTCGCCTCTTAGAGACCAGGGGGTCCTTCATCATCAGGTTGACCTGTTACCATAGTAACTACTACTATTCGCATGCATTTGTTTACAGGCAGCTCTGTGTTCTATTAGATGCCCACCAGGTTTATATCACCATGGCAGGAATATTATTGGAAGAAGAAAATTTTGAATTTGCCTCGTTGATGGTGCAGGCATTGAATATGATATTGTTTACTGCTAAGGAATTACTAGACCTTCGACTGGAACTAAGAGACCTTGCCACTACTGTAAGAGGGTAGACATAGGGCCAAGTACATCAGTACTAGGGCTTATATACTACTATACTTTTCTCTGGCATGGATTATATGTAGTTTAAGGCTGGGAGCTAAGTATATGGGTACTAGTTTGTGTACTTCAGCAGGGGTAGAGGAGCATGCCAATAAGAGTGGGGAAATTTGATATTGAAAGTTGGCACATGCAGTGAAATTTGAATACAATGGACATGTATGCATATTCTATTGGGTCTGTGGGCATGACCCCCACCAGGAATACTTCATGTATGCTCTGAGATGGTAATTTTATGCTATTTTCACTGTGATGTTGATTGTTGAAAATAACTCAAGTCGCTACTTTATAAAGATACATGAAATGTGACCATTCCTACAAGAGTGGTTGACTGTTCTATTAGAGTATCCCGATCTTTTAAGTATCAATCTGATAACTACCATTTCCTACGTACTTAAACATTACAGTGTACTTTGGAGTGTGTGTAATTAAGTACTTGGCTTTGTGCCCCTTTCAGTATGGGGTGTTACAGGTGATATGTTTAATTTTGTATACTGTTTTTCATGAAGGAATCCTGGGAGCTGTTTTCATCACTCTATCATTGTTGGTGCCATAATCCAGTAGCTACTGTGGCACTGTGTCTACTGTCACAGAATTATGACCACGCCTCTCAGTTGATAGATTATTTGTATCTTTCCTTGTAACATTATTATACTTTTATATTGTTTCCTTGACGATACTGCTAGTGGCAACATAGAAATCACATCTGGTTTTCTCCAGGAAGTTGACAAGCTAGTACAATTACTGGAGTCCCCAATTTTTACTTGTAAGCTATTACTATGGTAACCATTGTGTACATGTATGTGCATATGTTAGTTCTACGGCTTCAATTACTGGATCCTCACAGTCATTCGCAGCTTGTGAGGAGTCTATATGGACTACTGATGTTGTTACCGCAGAGTTCTGCATTTTCTACTCTTCAACATCGTCTGAGTTGTATACCTACCCTACTGGCAACCCAGCCATCAAGGTAATCTCATTTATTGCCCACTATACTTATGTTATGTACCACCAGGTCATTGACTGTTGCTGAACGACCGATACCACCCACCCTCAAATTTGACTCATTGTTGCAACATTTCCAATTAATGCAAACCAAACATTACAAGGCAAACAAGAAACATGTAGCAGAACTATTGACTAATGTGTGCAACAGTTAAAAGCCTATATCACCACCAAAATGTTTCTTTGTAGTTGTAGGGGGATACGTTGGTTGATTGGCTCCGCCATATGAGCCAGTGGGTGGCTGGTAATAGTTTTGAGTTGGGTAATTCCCTGCTGCTTGATATTGTTGACCTGGTTGTGCTGGGTATCCACTATACTGTGGATTGGAGTATGAAGCTCCTGAGTATGGGTTTCCTGAATTGGAATAAGGATTTGCTGAGTATGAAGTACTGGAGCCAGAATATGATGCATTAGAATAGGATGCATTTGCATATGAATTAGTTGGGTTAGAATAAGGAGCACTTGGATGAGTAGAGAATGATCCTGATTGTGTTGGGTTGGAATATGGAGCACTTGGATGAGTAGAGAATGATCCTGATTGTGTTGGGTTGGAATATGGAGCACTTGGATGAGTAGAGAATGATCCTGATTGTGGATATGTGGTGCTTCCTTGTGAGTATCCAGAGTATGGAGCGCTTGGATTGGAGTATGTAGATCCTGAATAGCTTTGTGTGTTGGCAGTTGAGTACGCAGTACTTGGATTGGAGTATGCAGATCCTGAATAGCTTTGTGTGTTGGTAGTTGAGTACCCAGTACTTGGATTGGGGTATGCAGATCCTGAATAGCTTTGTGTGTTGGTAGTAGAGTACCCAGTACTTGGATTGGAGTTTGTAGATCCTGAATAGCTTTGTGTGTTGGCAGTTGAGTACCCAGTACTTGGATTGGAGTATGCAGATCCTGAACTTGGGTAGCTTTGTGGGTTGGTAGTTGAGTACCCAGCATTTGGATCAGAGTATGTGTATCCTGAACTAGAATAAGTGTTTGTTTGTTGTGTGCTGCCAGTGGAATATGAAGTAGCCACACTGGAGTATGAAGTTGGATAACTGCTTGACTCTGCTGTAGTAGAGTTGGCATAGTTAGTTGCTGCTGGCATGGAATATGAAGTTGTGTTACTAGTGGCAGGCACTGAAGGGGCACTACCCTGAGAGTATGATGGGTTGTTGTAGGTGGTAGGCTGAGTTGAGCTTTTGGGTAAGCGTTGATTGAGGTCCATTCTGTCCAACATGTCGGTCATGTTTTGTCCAGACTCTTCTACTGACTGATGCTGCACTTGAATGTTCTCTTCCACTGGAACTGGCTTTTGTACTGGAACATTTACTGGTGGCTGAGCTGGAATATTCACTGGCTTCTGTGCTGGAATATTTGCTGGCTTCTGTGCTGGAATATTTGCTGGCTGTCGTGTTGATGTAGTAGTAGCTGCTGTTGGTTTGGGGGTGATCTTAGCTGAACGGACACAGACGTAAAGGTCATTCACCTTCCTAAAAGGTCACATTTATAGATAAAATTACAATCATACTACACAACATGACTCTACACTGTATACATAGTACATTGATGGAGTTGAAACAAATATTAGAGGGGAGTATTAAATACCAAACAGCTATAAAAGCCCCTAGCAATAAATTGAAGTATGTTTTGCTATTATTACCATAAACCAAGTGAACAAAATAATGTATTCACATCGTTTGGAATATATGCAATTAGAACATTAAATTACAGTGGAACCTATCTTAGTGGCCACCTGCATAGAAAGGCCACCTCTCTATAAGGGCCAGCTAACAAATGGGACATCTCTACATTAATCCACCTGTCAAAAGTAGCCATTAAGGCCACGAAATTTTGGCCGGTCCACACATAACTGACAGAAAAAGCATCCCAAGATGTCAGACACATGCACAGTTGGGAATTTACTTCCCTAGTTACCAGTTCCCTAGTTACCAGGTTGACTAAGTAAAGTTCATGAATGTACACACACACGCACACACTACAGACCCCACATTCTACACTACAAAAAGTTCTCTTGGATAAACACATCATTAAATGAAACCAAAAGCATTTCAAAATGAACCAGAAGTGATAAAAACATGATAACTGAAAGTCATAACACATAGGACACATAAACATCAACTTGTTGGCACCCACGCTAGTTTTCTGAAGTTGTGAGCTGGTGTATCCTTGCTACGATACACGACGATATCCACAATAGCCTCAGTACATTCACTCCTATTGCTACGCTTCAGTACTAGCTGTTTGTGTCGCAATGGCTCCTCACCTACATCACATGATCAATATTAAGATCACATGACCTCAGCATACCATCAGGAGTCTCTGTGATTGCTCGGTAACCCTTGCGTAGGTACTTCTGGGATGGCGGAGGAATTATCATATCTTCTATCACTGAGTCAAGCTGTAAGATGTCATTGAACAACATATCATCACCATGTGACATATTATGGTAGTGAAACTGAATATGATATCTATTGTAATGGTCTGAAATGTCACAAATAAAGGAGCTACTGAGGGACCAAACGTGGCCTCAATATGATGTAGCCTTATTAATGATATCATGAAGTACACACCTTACCTTTGTTTGTGACCTACTTGACATGGTCACTATAATGAGGTGGTCATATTAATGAGGTCGTGAAGTACACCTTAGTTATGTTTGGAACCTACTTGACATGGTCGCTATAAAGTGGAGGTCTCATTAAGGAGGTATAGCCATACACTAAGTAAGGTTTACATTAGAAAGCAACACTTAACAATATGATTAATGTTATTCAATACTGGTTACATTGTAAACACCACAGCTTCTAGTAACTTGCCTTTCCACCAGTCTTAGTGAAGCAAATAAATCTCTCACCAGCTCTACCTCCAAACACCTTTTCCCAGACATTTGCAGAGTAGCCGCAAGGAGTAGTGGAAATCTAACAAGAGAACATAATATTATGAAACCATATTAACAGGGCTGCAATATGGCTTGAATAATACAGTACCTTCTAAGCTATGTTTGGGACTTACACTTGACATGGCCACTATAATGAGGTGGTCTGATTAATGAGGTCATGAAGTTACCTCGGGGCCTACTTGACATGGTCACTATAATTATAAATATACAACTATTAATAGAGATTGGAAATGGCATCATGTGCCAGAAACAGCCATGTTTCAAATATACATGTGGTTGTACCGCATACCAAGTTTATTGATGAAGTACTGGAGGTTTTGTGAGAGGAATAAGAGCCTGTGAGCGAAGTGTGCCACCAACTGATTAGCTTTGTTTAACTGCTTAAGCATTAGATTAAGGTAAATAGTTTTGCTAGACAACAACTGTGCTTAGTTACAAGAACAGAAACATGACAATATAACAACAATGAAAAAAGCTGGAACAGCACAGTATTTGAACTAGGGGTGTGACTTTAAAACCGTTCTGTTAAATCCTAATGGCCAAAGGGGTTCTAACAAGTTATGTATTGTTGATCGATACCGGAAGGTGTGTACAGAGGCTACAGGTACAGAAATGCACCTTGGTGTAAAAGTGATACTCAAACCGCATGATATGACGAGTTTCTTATGTGGGAAAAGCCACTCAGTGGCTTCCACCATAGCTATCACTGAATCTTAGAGAACTTTCATATCATACAAAACCTACAGTAATAGTCTACAGTAAGAAATGTTAGTCTTTTCAAGCAGTAACAAGCGAAACTGCTTCGTATCCAACCAGTTACGTCAATTGTACAGGTAGTACACTGGGTATGTGACACCATTTCCAATTCCTATTAACAGTCATAACTATGCTATAATAAGGTGGTCTTTATTAGAGGCAATCTCTATGGGGTGGAAAAGTTGATCAATTACAATAAAACACAGTATCATACCATAGGGTGAACACAACATACCATAGGGTGAACACAACATACCATAGGGTGAACACAACATACACCCAATTCTGTTACACTACATAAACTAAATATTTGTTTCACATCTCCGCTTGCATCATATTTTATTACCACACCAAGTTAATCATTGGTGCAGCCACTAAGCAACTTTTAATGCTAGTAGCTAGCTATAGATCATGTGCGATCTTGGGTGTAGTCTTGCAAAAGTTGCTACAGCTTCATGATTTCACAATGTGACAATGCATACTGGTGCTATGGCAAGTTATTCTGCTAAGGACGGTTTTTGCAATAGAATGCTCAATGGTTTTGCACTAATTTCCCCCTCAAAACAGTGCATTTTTACCTAGTAACTTACTTCATCACAACAATACTCTTATCTTTCAGTACTTATATTAGCATATTTTCCTAGCATACAGCACACGCACACCATATAGCTAAGGGACGAAACTTTCACATTTAAACTCACGAAAGCCTAGAAAATGGTTTTGGTAAGATGATAGCCACACGTATAAACCTAAAACATTTCACAATTATATCTTCACAAAGCTACCATGCTCACGAAATTAGTAAGAATTGTCCCTCAAACATTTCCAGCTATACAGCATCTTTTCCTCACAAAATGACATCTTATGTGTGCGTGTGATTTTATAGAGTGCCACATCCTACATCATGATAGGAAAGTTGAATTCTGAGCCATGTGAACTGGTTACAGTTATTTCTTCCTGGTTGTGTTGCCATGATGAGTAACAAATAACTTCATGTGGCCTATAAACATGCACATCTATAAATCTTCTAATTCCTATTGACATTAGACCAGCCCACTTAAATTCATTTCAACAACTTCCTGAACTTTAAACCTAGTTTAGACATGATGACATCCTGTCCTACACACAGAACAGCACAAGCAGCAGCTTTTTGAATAATAAACGAAAGTTGTCCTCATATTAAAGGTGATAAACTCAAAATTTCTTTAGCAAAATTAATTGTTTTTTTCAACAACGGTTAGTTGTAATACATGACATGACGATATACATATTCACCACTGTGTAGTCATGCGGACAATCACTGGTATTCGTCACCACCACGACGTCTGTAATGGGGTCATCCATTTCCAGGTATTTCTAGCACGTGATGTAGCGTTACAGCCTCGCCTTCTCTACAGTATTCACTAAAATACCACCCCACTGTTAGGTAAACCTCTCCCTTAATCTCGTAACTAACAATACGCACAATAGAAGAACGTATGACTGAGGAAGTGTGACTTGGCGAAAATTCGAGTGCGAAATTTCGTACAAATATCCACGTGATTCTTCCGGACATGGCGACAGAGGTGGCACTAGTTCACTATTCTACGGATGATGAAGAAGAAGAAGGAGAAATATTAGAAGAAGATAATACGGCAATAACAATAACGTACGTAAGAGTTATAATTACAATTTAGTATCCAAAATTTTTGTTTACAACGTGTTGGTGTGTATTATTAGGAATAGCCCGCCTGCGAAGGAGAAAAAAGCAAAGAGTAAACACAAACATAAACACAAGCACAAGAAGCACAAAGCAAAACAACAGTCAGACGGCGAAGAAGACGACGCTGAGAAACAGTCCAAGAAACATGCCAAGAAGCATAAAAAACATAAGCACCGCCATAGCAACGGGGAACAACTTAGCAGCCCGAAGAAACCCAAGCTAGATAATGGTGATTTATTTGAAGTTGACAAGCTAGTAGAAGAAACTGTAAGTGGAGACAAGCCAGCAAAGGAGACAGCAGACGACATATTTAACCTCAGTGAAATGGACATTAATGTTGAGAAAGAATCAAGAAAGCGTGGCTCCTCACCAGCTGAGTCTCCTCATAAATCGTCAGTACGTGACAAATCACCGAAAAGAGAATCACACAGACATCGTTCTCCACGGAAACCTTCACCTGAGCCTAATAGAAAACAGAAGCATTCTCTGCAAGAGTCGTCACCTAAACGACGAGAGTCATCACCTAAACGGCGAGACTCATCACCCAGACGACGAGACTCATCACCTAGAAGACGGATTAGAAAGGAATCACCAGTGAAACGTTCACCCAACAGGCGATCACCTCGACCACCTAAAGGTAGTATATCTCCTCGCCGATCCAATAGAACTAATGATCGAGTAAGACCAGGTAGGAGCAGATCACCAGATCGTCACAGAAGTAGATCTAATGAACGGATTAGACGAAGTAGATCACGTGATCGTGTTAGGCGTAGCAGATCACGCGATTGGACCAGATTAAACAGGGTACAGGATCAGGTCAGACGGAGCAGATCCCGTGACCGGATCAGGCGTAGTAGATCTCGCGACCGAAGCAGATCCCGTGATCGTGGTCGACGCAGCAGGTCACGTGAGCACAACAGGAGAAACAGATCACGTGATCGTCACAGAAGGGATTCGCACAGGGGCGGTGGTCGTCGTGACAACACAAGAGACCGTCGTTCCCACAAGAAAGACAACAGTGACTCTGAAGAGTGAGATAAAATGGTGAAACCTGGTTAAGTTAACTACCTGTGAACTAACGGTTCTGGCCAGGTAATGTATATATTTCAAGCTCTATCTGTACAGGTGGTCACTTAACCAGGTTTCACACTAGTCAGTGTTGTACTTTATATTGTGTCCATTAGGGTTGTAGATTATGAACTGGAGAGTGAAGAAGATGAGGAGACATTGCTGGAGCGTCGAAGGCAGAAGAGACTTGCGATTGTCGCGAAATACACCGGCAGTAGCCAGGTGGGTGTACCTGTCATCACATGATACCTGTAGTTGTCATAGTTATCAGCATAAGATGCATTCGTAACAGCAAACCCAACAATTTAAACTGTTACCATAGCGACCGTCCTTTGTAAGTGGTGATTGGTCTAATCTTATGATGTTGTGGGTGTGGTAAGTTATTAAATCATTATTCTACTGTATCATGTGATCTCCTGTAATCATATCACCTATTAGCTTTCCGCTGAGCTGATGGAGCATTTTGATTGGCTGTAAAAATGCCATCTAGGCCTGTTAGTTCATTATAGTAACTTGTGCAGTGTGTTCTGTTGTGCGTGCCTTGCAGCAGAAGTTTAGCCACACCTCCTCCTCTGCAGCAACCAAGTGTAGACCCCAGTCCTGCCCAGAGTCCAATGAGTGTAGATAGTGATGCCATTGGTAATGAAGCAGCATTGGATGTGCAACGAAGAGTGAGTGCATCATCTGACCAGAATGATGTTAGCAAACCACCACCACTTGCTAATGGTAAGATCTCTTGTCTGCTTGTTGTACGTTTGTACATTCATAAATGTTTCTGGGACTAAGATTTCTGACACAGGTCTCACCTATTTATTGTCCTTTACCTATCCAGCCTCCTAGGAGTCCTCTGTCCTGGTTGGTCTATAGCAAAGTGGCTTGTCTAAAGTTAATGAGGAAGGCCTGGCTGCATTGTTCACCAAAAAATAGAAATGGGTTGTTATAAGAGAGTGTACTACTGACACTTTACTGCATGTTAAGTGCCAGCTGTAACTACAGCAGTGAAGTTCTCTTGCCCAAGGCCCATAATTATTCTCTCTGGATATTGCACTATTTCAGATGTGATCAAATTCCAGGACCAATGAAGCACCCCATGACGGACTCCTAGTTATCCCTGAACGTGTTAAATAAGGTATGAAGCCGTAAAGTATGTAAACAATGTTGCTAAACTGTGCTAATGGCAAGTGAGTGGTCAGTGTGCTAATTGTGGAAGAGTTGATAATCCATGCACCAATAACCAAAATAATATGGGACATTAGCTATAGTCCTGGACCTTCCTTCAAATTTCCTCTAGTATTCCTAGACCAGTTGCTATGCATATATGCCTTCTGGGTATCATCTCCCGGTTGGGTTGAGGGATATGAGGGTTGGAGTAGGAATTCTCCAATGGGGATTGATCTCATTGGACAATCTGACAAGTTTGTGTGTGTGTGTGTGTGTGTGTGTGTGCATGTGAGCTGTGTGGTGTAATCTACATAAACCACTCTACAGGTGCACCAAACCCGACCCCCAACAAACCCAAGAGTGGACTAGCAGCAGTGAAGGCAGCAGTCCGTCACAGCGATGACATGTTCACTGACATGTTTGGAGAGAAGTGTCTGGTTAGCATACCTTATAATAATAATAAATATTCAGTATCAATTTCCACTACCTGTGCTGTATCAATTTGCACAACTAATTTGTATCATTTTGCACTGAGAAACTTAAAACCATCGAAAGTGTATGTATTCAATTGTTCAATACCTTTGATGTATTATTTGAATTGCTTTTATTCCAGGCTCCTGGAGATGCTCTTATATCATCTAGTAATCTCAACGAGAATCCAGCGCTGACGGACAATTGGGATGATCATGAGGGATATTATCGTGTCCGTATTGGTGAGCAGTTGGATAAACGCTATATAGTGTATGGCTACACTGGCCATGGAGTTTTCAGCAATGTTGTCAGAGCTAGGGATACTATGAAGGCCAACCAGGAGGTGGCTATTAAGATCATACGGAATAATGAAATGATGTAAGCTCCACTCACTGTATTTTCTGCATTGATAGGCTGTTTTGTTTTGTTCATTTACAGGCACAAGACTGGCTTGCAGGAGCTAGAGATACTCCGCAAGTTAAACGAGGCTGATCCTGAAGACAAATTTCACTGTGTCAGACTTTATCATAATTTCTTCCACAAAAACCATCTCTGCCTTGTGTTTGAATCTCTCAGGTAGGAAATTCTATGAGCGTACTGTTAATTTTAAACTTGTTTACTATTTAGTATGAATCTTCGAGAGGTGCTGAAGAAGTATGGAAAAGATGTAGGTCTTCACATCAAGGCCGTAAGGTCGTACACACAACAACTATTACTGGCACTGAAGTTGATGAAAAGATGTGGTGTCCTTCACTCTGATATCAAGCCCGACAATATTTTGGTAAAGCCAGAGTGTACTTGTGATTTTTATACTCCATCACTGATGTAGGTGAATGACTCAAAACTGATGTTGAAGATGTGTGACTTTGGGTCGGCCTCTTTCACCAACGATAATGAAATCACTCCATACCTAGTCAGCAGGTTCTACCGCAGCCCTGAAATCAGTAAGTGCTGACCTTGTTTATTGTTCACTATAATTACTAAAATTTCCAGTTATTGGTTGCAAGTATGATACAGCCATTGACATGTGGTCACTGGGATGTACTGTTTATGAGCTGTACACTGGCAAAATTCTGTTTGCTGGCAAGACCAACAATGATATGTTGAAGCTCATGATGCAGATGAAGGGGAAAATGCCGCACCGCATGGCACGTAAAGGCATGTTCCATACCAAACATTTTGATGAGAATTTCAATTTTCTCTACACTGAAGTTGACAAAGTTACTGAGAAGGTGAGAAGTCTTAAAACAATTTATTCCACTTGTGTGATCTGTGTTACTTGAGACTGTTACATGAGCTGATGTATCAATTACACTTACAGTGTGAGTTGATCAACTCTTTCATTCTGTAGGAGAAGATGACCACTATGTCGACAATAACTCCATCTCGTGACCTGCTAAAGTTACTTATCGGAGGACAAAAACTAGATGACGCTCATCTACGTAAGGTCCAACAACTAAAAGATTTCTTGGAGAAGTGTCTAATGCTTGATCCTGCCAAAAGGATCACCATTAATCAGGCACTCACACACCCTTTCATTGCTGAGAAGGTTTAGTAACAATCTTCTCTCACTAGAACAATTCATGCACACATCTTCACAGAATTCTTATGCAGTTTATTTTGTAAGTTATTATTCATGACCTAATTATGTATTATTGAGTATATTTATGTACACTATTACTACATGAAACAAATTTAATAATTCTAATTAATTGGTGCGGTAGGTTAAGCCCATGGCAAGTCGTTGGAGGCAATGGAGTTATGATACACATGTCAACATATCTAGTAAATCGAATATCGCCATGGTACAGCCTGTGAATCACTCGGTGGGACGTGGGAGGTTGCATCTTCTCGCGGAAAAGGTTTCAATGCCGCAACTTGATATGCCAGCAAGAAGCCCGGGAAGCAGTAAAGTACGGCCCCCTACACGTGGCATGGGTCGAGCGGACTTGTTACGGAGCAGGTTACAGCGTAACAATGAAGCTAGGCTTCCTGGAGTGAAGGTAACCATGTTACATAACACCCACAATTTACACACTTGTAGACGTTTAATAACGTGTGTGCTATACTTGTTCAAACAGTACTCAGCACAGCTGTATAGCTTGTAAGTACTACTAGCATTTAATGTGATGTTTGTAATACACTAAATCTGGTGAACATACATGTGCAGAATCATAGTGCGTTGTTATGCACAGTTTGAGTGGTGTACTTAGCACAAACTGAATGGTTGGTATCAAGTATGTCAGTTACTTCACTGGCTCAGTTGTTCCTAACATCTTTAGCTTTCTAGTGGATTAGTAGTCATTTTTTCAGGCTAAGTCCCACACTGCATTTGCCAATCCAAGTGCCATTGCCAAAGGCATGTCTTGCAAGCTCTTGGTCAACCATACCTACCCTTAGCAGCCTGAGCTTGTGTATATTATTTCTACAAGGTATGTGTCCAGATGTAGCGTAGGTTGTGTGTAACATACGGCATGCCATATTGTGGATGTTTTTGCATTGCCACTGGTTTCTATCGTCATCAAGTCTTTGTACACCACATGGTTTCTGGTAAACAGCCGTGTTAGCAGAACTACTGTTACTGGTGGAACAATTGGCACAAGAACTTGGTAACAGGTTAGCACAGAACCAAGGACACTTAATTTCCGTCTCGTATATGCATTGTACACATTTTAATGTGACAGTAGTTATTAAGAATGTCCTGTATTTTATTGAGCAGTTTGATAGCAGAATTAATCACCATTCTTTTTGTCCTCTTGGAAAACAGTTGTTACCTAGTTAAGTCATTCTAAAAGCATACACACATTTGAATATGTTGCTATGGGCCACTGTAAATTATCTTAGAATGAGCTAACCAATCTGTTATTCGGTTGGCTTGTGTAGTGGGATTGAGTTGTTATTATGGCAAACAATGTTGTTATGATAAACATACTATACCGGAATACTTACGTACAACATACGTGGATTTGTGTATCTAGTTAAACATTATCTGAAACAACATCTTCATGTTTAGAGCAGCCTTTGCATTACAGGCAAGATTTAGTATGTCTAATATATCAGTACATTTATCTCTGAAAAAGGGCTGGACAGTTACTAAAAGTCTCTACACTTAATGTACATACATAGCTGGTCATTTATAAGAAGGTTCCAGTTACTGTCCATCGTACAGCAATATTAGTTTTTTAGCTAACAGTTAATAAAGTAGATGGCATATTGTTAGAAGTGATGAGTTTGTCAACAAAGTCAAGTACAGCATCAACATCACAGCTCTTTGGTATTTACTATGTTATGATTTTCCTATTACCCGACGATGGCAATTATTTAATGTGTTATGCCTACCATGATAAGCAGTTGTGATAAGTTTAACCATCTATCTTAGAATCTTTCTACGGATCTTTCTTTAAAAAAATAATGGAAATCGTATGATGTTAATTCAATTTAAGATAGTTTTTGTTTCTACTGAGCTTCAATGTAATGTAGATCAATTGGTCACTTGGCATACAGGGATTTTGTTCTTTCATCTTTACCTTTCCATTTGATGTTAGCGGAGTTCTTGTAATATTATAAGGTTTTGATCTTGTAAATTCTACAAGCTCATATTACATTGAACTCTGGCTAAAACCAACCGAATTATTGATCACAGGAAAGATTAAAGATTCAAATAAATGATTAAAGGAGTTGGAATTATCTTCAAAGGAAGGCGATGGTTAACTTTAGGGACATCGGTGCGGCCATTAAAAATCTACCTAACCTGGGTACTCCCATGTCAAATGATCACCTTTACTCTGGCAGTTTGCTAACATGCCCCATTAACCCCATCATCCCCGTTTGTCTCCTCTTAATGGTATTTTGCAATCTAACACGGGCATGAAAGGCCCTGCGAATGAAATGCATTTAATCCAACGGCTTCTATAGTAAACAATCCTCTTTACTCTGGTGTGAGAAATGTCAACACATTGATGGGTCAGCCACAGGTTTGATGGTTATACGGGTGTTGCTAACGGCTTCGTTTACGCCAAAACATTGCCACGCATTCCTTCTCCATTCAGTAATCACCCGTCCATAGAGGGGAAGAGAACGTGGAAAAATAAACTGTTTTCTGATACGCTTAATATCAAATCCTCCTACTATTAATAGTACATCTCTGTGTGTGTAGTATGGTTGTGTCTCTATGTGTAGAGTTTGACTTGACGAAGTTTCTTTTCTGTTAGTTGTCCAATGGCACAAAATGGACTCTAATATAAAACGTAGAATGTGTTGTGTGTGTGTGTGTAGTGTGTGTGTGTGTGTAGTGTGAGTATGAGTGTAGTGTGAGTATGAGTGTAGTGTGAGTATGAGTGTAGTGTGAGTATGAGTGTAGTGTGAGTATGAGTGTAGTGTGAGTATGAGTGTAGTATGAGTGTAGTGTGAGTATGAGTGTAGTATGAGTGTTGTGTGTTTCTCTTTGTTATATTAATGTGTATAGCAATCCAGTCTGTATTATAATTGTTGCATTTGGTCTGTGGCTTAACAAATTGTAAACAGTGGTGATTGTTTGTATAATTAACATAGTCCAGTTTACTCAAGCTGTTTTGTTTTGATAATATAGTCACCAGGTGTCAATATCACACCATCTCCAACCCCCAGCCAGCAACAATTTGATGACAAGACACAAGATTGTGATGTTATCATTAAAAAATTGCCACCAACTGTAACAAAAAAGGTTAGAATAGAGAGATGATGGCCTTATCTTGCCATGTATAACTCGTAGGATGTTTATTCTCTACTGGAATCTTATGGTAGTGCAATGTTGCAGTGTACATTGGCCAAAGAAGCTGATGGTGTGACGGCTTATGTTAGGTAGGTCATATACCCTCTGGGGTTGGTGATGTAATATGTTGAGAGAGAGGTGATAAAATGTTGTAAATCACTCACAACAACTTATCATCTCTTGAAGGAATCTGCCCCACCAAAGGACCCTCCATAAAGCATCCCTATGTTATGCTATTAAACCTTCTGTTTCACTTTAGGATGGAAAACACCAGTGTCTCTGAATGGATTGTATCTAGTCTCCATGGAGCTGAAGTTTATGGTAAGTAAATTTCATAACTCGTCTTGTGTTGATGAGCTTATTGAAGAAATAACTTTGAGATGTTTATGTGTGCCAGTTTCAATTTAGAGGGCATTTTACCCATTGAGTTGTGATTTTTGATTTCTATGCTTGTTACTCAAGGTAGGCATTAAAATGGTGTCTTTTCACTGCAGGTAATAACATTGAGTGCATCCATGGAGGCCATGCTTGACTTAGTTTGGAAGTAGTAGCTGATTCAAATTAATTCCAATGATTATGCACCTTGCAGACTGGCTGAAGTTTGCGGAAACAGTTAGTCAACTAAACGATTGACATAAAGCTGTACAAGTTTAATCATTTCTAATGCCATTACCGCTAAAATGTTAAGAATTTAACCACACATTGTAGGAACATAGAAGCCATACATATTACGTATTGTTTACCGCAAGCCATACAACAGCGCGCGCGTTTATAATGTACTTGAGCCGAGCTCGAGATTCAGTTTGCAAAACTAGCATTTTGCAGAAAGAACTTTTTGCTAGCTTATTAGCAGTGATCTGTAGCTATGCCGATGGCCAGCGAGGGCCCTACTTCTCCTCATGCTGCCTGCGACACGCCAGGCGGTAGCAGCGTATTTTCTACTGGGAGCAGCCTTACTAATAACGTGAGTGAACGCGACTTAAGGATGGCAGTGGAGCAGACTATGGCGATGAACAAGAACCCTAAAGGGACTCCAGACCCAGTACCGACTATACCTGCTAGATGCATCAAAATGGACCCAACTTACGGCGGAGTAGACAACCAGAAGATGACTGGAGTAAAGCCACCATACTCGTACGTTGCACTCATTTCTATGGCTATCCAAAGCTCCCCTGAGAAGAGGCTGACACTTAACGGCATCTACGACTACATTACTGAGAACTTTCCTTACTATAAGGACAAGGAGAACCAAGGATGGAGGAACTCTATTCGTCACAACTTGAGCTTGCACGAGTGCTTTATGAAGCTCCCAGCCAAGGGGGGAAAGAATGGAAAAAGCCATTACTGGACACTTGACCCTAATCATGAGGTACTGTTTGAAGAGGGTAATTACCGCAGAAGGAGAAGAAGGCCGGTTAAGAGAGTGCTGGCATCTTCATATCCCTACTCTTATGTGCCATACCAGTCAGCATTTAACTACAGAGCTCCAGCTAACATTGGAATGGGATACAGTACGGGAGCAGATTATGGGTTCCAGAGACAGCCAAGCAGTGGAGGAAACTGGATGGACGGCATGGTCCCCATGTCACCATACCTACCTCCTGTAGGAAATAGTAACTATAACAATGCATTACAGGGATGTGGAGCAACTGGATTAACAGGACTGTGCAGCAACCCTAGTGGTCACATCGGAGCAATGGTCAGTTCTTCACCAACACAACCTTTCTCTCCATTTGTTTTATCCAAGAACATGGCTGACTCATCGACTGCAACAAGCAATTACCACCGAACCGCTGGATCTCTCATTACGCCTTACCCACCTCCACCGTCGTTCACTTATACAACTCCTCTAAACAGTTCACTAGAGTTGTCAAAGCCAGCTGTAAGTAGCAATGCCAATTTCCCATCAACTTCAATTCTGACTACCTCACCGTTGTGGCACCCACTACAACATTGATAACAGCAGCAACAGCAGTGTGTAAATAAAGACCTGCTTTTTAATCCTGAATCACTTTCTTCTTGTAATTTCATATCAAGAGTTTATATCATTGTTATAAATTTCTTGTTTCAATGCTTTTTACTCAATTGTATAATGAATTTTAAAATTAATGCCATTGCTCATTTTTGTACAGAAGTTTAAATATGTTATTTCAACTTGACACATTACAACTATAGCTAACACCCACTCATTCTGCTGCAGTTTTATACAGGTGTTTGGGGAAGCCATGCTCAATTATTTCAGGTGTGAACATATTATAAGAACATAATTTCGATGCAGATAAACACATGGTTATACCAATGATATACAATTCATAACCAATATGGCTATACTTTCATTCTGAACAATATTTTATTTAATATCTTGTCCTTTTTTGGCCCAAGCTAGGTCATCTTGACGAGGTTTAATCTTTGTTATCCAGAATATTAAAGTCTCTAATCCAGTCCATACTCCGAGTCTCTCAAAAGGGTAGTTACACCATCCAGTTGTGATACAGAAGTAAGTTTCATGAGGAGCAACATGGTGAGTACGATGGTGATGTTTCGGTAGAATTATGTGACAGTCTTGTAATAAAGTCACCCACCACGGCAGTCCTGAATATGTGTGTGAATACTTATGAATCTGGTTGGTCAGGTTGATGAATACGGACAGGGCGAACAAGAAACAGTAAACATAATACCACTTTATCACATGGGATGTCGGCAAGAAGGCAAAGTTGTACATGGCAATGAGGTACCCAGGAAATGTCACCAGGAAATTGTTGCCATTTGTCTCGATGAAATCATGTCTTGTTATAGCAGTGGGATCAATGTGGTGCTCACGGAATGGTCTTATGAATGCCTATGGAGGGAAAAATCGGTTCCGTATGATAGTGACACATACATAGCGTCAAATGTGTGCAGAAATAAAGACAGACAACACTGCACACATTGATAGAAGGGAACCATGGATTTTATTAATAATTTGATTTCATGGGGGGGGGGGGGGGGGGGGGGTAAACGTGTGCACACTAATACGAATGAGACCATGGACAAGTGTCCTGATTATCAAGGTGTCCTTATTAGTGAGGTGTCCTGATTTCAAGGGTCTAAATGTGTGTACACTAATACAAATGGGACCATGGACAAGTGTCCTGATTATCAAGGTGTCCTTATTAGTGAGGTGTCCTGATTTCAAGGATCTAAATGTGTGTACACTAATACAAATGGGACCATGGACAAGTGTCCTGATTATCAAGGTGTGTCCACATTTCAGGCATGGTTTTAGGAATACCACTGTAAATACACACGCACAGAAAAAGTAACACAAGTACAGTAATAGTCATGGGCACACTGTACTACACTACACACCAGGGTAGGACACATTAGTATATATAGCAATTGAATTATGCAACTCATGAAAGTGCTAGTAAAAAGTGATGTATTTCTTCGTAGCAATAAATGGTTGTATATGGTCAGGAAGTCTGTGGCTGACCACCATCTGTTATCATCGCCATAAGTATAACAGCACTGAGAGATCCATGCCACATTATAAAGCGCAACCCAAACCCCTCCATCAGTACTTCAATTGAAATGCAGGTAATAATAATATATATATTTTGTAATACATGTGTGGGTACGGTGTACATGTCCTACCCAGTACACACATTATAGTTGCACCAAATATACCATTACACACTATAATCAACACAAATGTACAGACACAAGGTAAAACAAAGAGATATAGTATAAATATTGACAGACATACACACAAGTAGAAGTACTGATATTCTACACACAACATAAAGCAAATAGAAGGCACACATACTTTTCCTACAACTGGTAAGTCTACACTGCCATAACTATCAGCAAACCAATGTATCAAGCCTGACAGTACGTCTGCTCCCAGGATACCTAGCACTACGTAACGAATTGATAAGGTATCTAGGAAGCCGTACACACATCATTAACATCTTACCTATGGACACTCCAACCGAGAATATATAACTCCATTGAAACAATCGGACGAGATATATTAATGTGATAATGGATGTAACAACATTTGAGACCACACTAAATACTCCTAACAATTGTTGACCTAATACAAAGAGGGAACGATGAAAAAGATTCAATCTATTACAGTCTGTTACACAATGAACTAGGCTCTTTACCGCTCGTGTAGTCTTTAGCGAGTTCCTTTGCACCGGGATGGTTAGGACCCCACCTAGAAACTTTATTGTGAGCTTTATCAAACAGTTTCGCCTTGATCGTATCCTCTTCCATATTCAGATTGGAAAAAATCAGGCCACCTTTTCTAACAAACGCGCCCGATCAACTAATGACGCAATACTGTGATGTACACGTGCCAGGGTGGGCACGTGGGACATGGCCTACCGTTTATTGACCGGCATTGCTATTAGACGTTCTTTAGCAGCCCACTGCATTCAGAGAAGGACGTTTGCTGTTTGTAGAAGTTGTTCAGCATGGTCGAAATGGCTACACAACTTCATCGATCGTGAAATTTTAATTAGCTATCAGGGGATTCCCCATCAGTGCCTTCGTGGTTACGCATCCAAAAAGAAAGGTCTTTTATACCATACAATTGTACAATATGCATGGTGATGGTTTCTGCAGGTAAAGGAGCTAAAACTGTAAAATTAACACCACTGGATGAAAATGATGCTGTTGATATTGAAGAAGTCAAAGCAGAAATGGAAGATGTAGTATCAACACTTAAACAAACATTAACTAAACTATCAGTTAAAATAACCCCAGGTAGCTGCAGCTGTGTGAATTAACTGTTTTATCCTTTCTTCTTCTGTAGCTAGTTTTTCTGATGCTCCAGTTCAGCTAGAGGATGGTAGTAGAGCGACCATCAAACAACTGGGACAAATTGTGACACCTCAACCAGATAAGATTTTGATTAACCTCACTAATCAGCGTGAGGTGTGGAATGTATAAGATATATTTGTGGTATTAAATTTTTGTGAATCAATACAGTATTATAAAATTAATTTTGATGAAACAAATTTTTAAATTGCCCTTTTGACTCATATTTTTACAAAGCATAATCTCTATTAGCACTGGCTAAAGGCATCATATGCAACTATAGACATTGTCCACTAATTGATTGTATCTCATAAAAAAATATCTAGCCTTATGGTATGCTGGATCCTAAAAAAAAAAACAGCACAAGTGGATTTTTTTCTCAGGAGATTAACATTTCAGCCAACGAGATGATTGTTGGTGACGGCAAAAGTGTCAACAACAGACACGTGTGGTTTGGCTCCAATACAAGTTTGGGGAAAGGTTGTAACAGATACTGTACTTTTATGGCTTTCCCATAGTGAAATTTTTGATCGGCCGTAAATATTGTGTCGGGCATTTGAACAAAATAATTTTGAAATATTTTAGCGGGACAAGCAGTGCTACAAATGAGCCAAATTTCAAGACCATGTGAAATTCCATCCAAGAGTTACTAAATGTTTTTGAGGATCCAGCTCAATGCATACATACTATAGAAAGTGATAAATTAAATATTGGGTTAATTACCTGCACATTCTTTTATCTAATGTTGTCATTAGTACCAATAAAATCACCACATGTCGGTACAAACTACACCCCGCTACATAACATCTCATATCTCAGTACTGGTATAGAATATTTTCATTCTGTAGCTTGTATTTTAAAGCCAACTAAATGTTTAATAAGTGCTGAAAATTTCATGACCAAGCAATAATGGAGTACATACAATGTTATGACACATCGAGGTTTGAAAAAAGCAGGCAATTTGGTGTGCCCGCATGCCCTATTGTCGCAGGCCTGAAAAAGTTTTGATCTTTAGAATAATAAGTTATTGGATATTTTTCTGCAACCCTCCACTATACTTTTAAACAGTTTGGGCATTATACCTTTCTTGCTGTTCTGTTATAACTGCATTAATATCCTTACTCCCTTGCACGTACTATTTTCAAAAAGCATAGTGAATTGTCTATACAACTAACTGTCTTGTGCAATGCATTATGTAAGCAGAAAATATGTAATAAAGTTTACAGATTTGTACCAAATAATGGAGACATCCTTTCAAAATCCCTTACTCCCATATGCTAAGCCAAATAAGGATTTAATATTGCCATAAATTGACGGATGATGCCAGTAACTGTGATACAGCATGCCTGTCAAATTCCTTGTCAGATATGTATATCCTTTTCTGCATATTTCCAAGCACGTTTGTGTGGAATTAAAACACCTGTCCCACCTTATGCTATACAAGAAACTAGATATCTCGTGAATATGATGAAAATATTCACACATGGCTGTAAAAGCTTCTTATTATTCATTTGCTTTGCAAGCCTACTTTAGAAGGTAAACTCAGAATTGCAATGGTCATTATATTCATTGGGGATGTTGTTCAAAGTGTTGTCATTACAAGTGTCTTGTTCCACAGGCAGTGCCACGAGTGGCCAGTACAATTCTGAAGTTGGGACTTGGACTAAATCCAGAAATGGAAGGCAGCATCATAAAAATAACCCTTCCAAAGTAAGGCATTTAAAATGTATTTTTCAACTTCTAGCCTATTGTAGGGTTACTACAGAGCTCCGAACTCAGCTGGTGAAAGTTGCTAAGGCTGATGTTGAGGAAACGAAAAAGTCACTCCGCTACGTCAGACAAAAAGCAATAAACAAGGCAAGAAAAGCAGCCAGCGTTTCAAAGGATGAAATAAAAAGAGCAGAGAAAACGGTGGACACATTGACAAGTCACTACGTTACCGAAGCTGATAGTATTCTTGATATTAAATACAAAGAATTGATGGGTACCAATTAACACATAAAAAATAAGACAGATGAGAAATTGTACAAGGATAATAACTGCCTAGCCAGGGTCAGTACACGCTATATGAGTACTAGTAGTCTCTGGTAAACTTATGATAACTTGTGGAATGGGTAGTGTCAGTCTGTTCGTGATGACAGCCTTCTCCAATCCTTTCAGAATGTTAGTGCCTTTTAATCTGCATACCGTTCTGTGTTGAGGAGTGTCCAAACATTCGACCTATGAAAGCAAAACACACAGTTTATGGCAGGGAAATTGACCATAAAAATATCCATTAACAATGTAAATAACATTGCACATTTATCTGTGGGTACAAGTGTGGGTTTAATGAGGGTTAATATGATAATCACCCTATGTCTTTTAAGTTCATTGTCACCTATTCTGGGCATATAAATTCCTAAGCCAACTATACAATCTGTTCTGTTAATAGTAATGAAAACGTTACAGTAATAGGTGATATCCACCTACATGAATAATGGTACATTACATCAGTCAAGTGGAGAATAGCTAGGATGTTTGTTTCAGGTCTTATCATGTAAGGAAATATAAAATTGTTGTGGTTAAATATCAAAAATAGTTTTGGCAAGTGATTGTGTACCATTAAAAGATACCTCTAAAGTGTGAGACTCCAGTCTTGGTAGAGGATTCTTCCCAAACACACTCTGTGCTGCTCTCCTCCGTGTCTCCTCTTGTGTTGGTGCAGCATTGACTTCACTGGTCCCCTGTTGAAGTGAACCAGATTTGTGTAGTAGAAATAACGGGTTGGATGACTTGTTGTATTGTGGCTGGTAGTGACTGAAAGAACCCTGTGGACAACATGCACACACTTAACAAAGCTCACATTTTGCAGATACACAGTCATGCCTACCCAGTGGACCAGCACTGGGACTACTAGGTGCTATGAGTCAGCACAGGCAAATCCTACTGGGGCAGGACTAGTAACCTGCAGGATGTCTCACAGGTGAAGGTGTGGGCACCCAAAGTCCCACCTGGACCTTATGTAAGACATGGACAGTTGGCATTTGCTTCCCCAAGTAGCCAATTGATACCAGGCTACCAGGTCATTTTAAATAGCTGGGTGGACTGAAGCAATGTGCGTAAAACTTCTTTTGCTTAAGGAAACAACAATTTGGCATAACTGGGCATCAAACCTGTAACTTAGGACGACACATGCATGCACGCACATGCACACACACCTGACAATGCTTATAATGTGTTAGGTCCACTAGAGACTGTAGGTCATGACCAGATAATTTAATGTCCCTCCATTCACCACACCTCAAGGTATTACACAATGCCAGAAGAATGGTGTCCAGATGTTTCTTCCTCATGTTAGACACAAATACAACATCACTTCTTGATCGATGTGTTATATAACAACTATAGTCTTTACATGTATCCTTTACTCTAATGATCACCCAATTGACCCCTTCCACCAAACGGTGACTTGTATTCTGCAGTAAATGATGAGTATAAAAGTGTGTTAAGTCTACATTGACTTACATGGGATAGAAGAGGTTGTAGCTCCTTGCTGAAATCATTTTCCAACAGACTATCACTGACTGCAGTACCTGGAATTGTGACAGAAATAGTGTATGTTAATCTAATAAATTACGCTAAGTTGCTCTGTGTAAACCACACAGAACAATAACCAATACTTTTTTATGCTTTGGGATAGAAACCAAATCGTACTTCAAAACATACACTGTTAATGCGAGTGTCAATGTACCCATGGTGAAATTAAGAAGCTGAGTTGCTCAGAAACTATTTTCACGTCAATTGTGTTGTAACTGTAACAAGATCTATAGCAAACACAAAATTTTCGAGAATTTAAAAATTCATTTTACCAATTATACATCTAATTGTTGTAGCTACAAGCAATATCACAAAATGATATTCACACGAATGTCACTAATGTTAGATCCTTGAGAATGCTACTCCAAAATGTTGGGATGGTGTAAGTTCTGGTTCCAGAAATTATTTGTATGAGTGCACAGTGGAACTGGACACATAAAAATAAGGGATTTTAAACTAGCAAATAAGCTGATCTATGAAAAAAATTAGGGTGTGTTGTTGGTCCCATGGTGCCCACATTACAGAAACCTTCAGTCTTAAAGTGGAGGTAACGTACCTTCAAATGGAGTTAGTTGGTAAGCTGTCCATTTGGTCTTGTTAGAATTACTACTGATCCCTGTATCAAGACAAGTAATTATGTGAATTACAAAATACATCTTACAATCCAATTCCAGGCAGTTAATATCGTGTCCTGTAACGTTAGCCGCCTGTGTGTGGATATGATTGCGCTAGTAAACCACTATAGCTGACTAGGCTGATGTGTATAGTGTAACTTACAAGGCTTTCCTCTATCACGTAACTGATCAATTGCGCCTTAGTATTTAGGTTCGTCGGAACATCGATACGGCCCCATCTCGATATCGCGCTATACAAGTCATCCTTCTTGAACTTGTTTAATAATCGTCGGAGTCTTAATCTATCCATTACAAGCGGCGCTAAACATTTCTCATCTTGCAGTTTTTAAATTATTTTTGCCGCCATTATTTTTTGCACGGCACGTGATCGCTGAAAATGTCCAACGTTCCACGAAACACTTCTAGCACTGATCCTAAGCTGTTAAAGGCCAGAGTGTTCATTGGGAACCTACCTACTGAAAAAGTGACTCGAGAAGATTTGACAGAGACGTTCGGAAAGTATGGCGAAGTTATTGGATGCTCGGTATTGAGGGGGTACGGATTTGTGCAGTATCTTAAGGAAGATGATGCGAGGAAGGCTGTTAGTGGAGAAAATGGACGAATGATGCACGGAGCAATGATGGGTATGTTCTAATATATTGGTGCACCACGTGTTGTTTAAAAGACTGGCTAGAATTAACACCTCCTTAAATTAAATGTTGTAAAAGCCTCCTTTAAAATAGGTGTTAAAACCTTTGTATCGTGAGCCCAGTTGCCTATCGGCTGTTTCACTGCTTTAGGTGCTATCTTTTTTTGAAAAAGGGACAACTGCTCAGTTAAAATACTGCTTTCCCTGACAAACATACAGCTATTACATACACATAATTACATGATAAAAATTGACTTATATAAATAATTAAAATTCGTCAGTTTCCTTGCTACATACAGTGTAGGATTTAGCGAGTTTCAAATTTGTGTACCACGAAAATATGAATTGTTCTTAGCTAATGTAGTTCTAACTCTTGGCACAAATAAACGATGAGCGTTACGAGCACCGCGAGAAGAGATGTCAACAGCATAATGAAAAGTGTCATGTAGGTGTTATGATGGCAAGATCTTATGTAAAACTCTAAACTTGTATGGCTGTATGATATCGTCGCCACTCTGTCAAAGTATTACTCATAGAGCTACTGACATTGGATGTTAAACTGGAAAATTTTGAGTACAGTCTCTCAAGTTGCTTGAAGTGTGTGGTAGATGAAGGTGTCCACACTACATCTTCACTATTGCAAGCCATGCGGTTTTTTGTTGCAAGCTAATAGGTGATGATGTGTGCTTAGAAATGCTAGCGCACTTGTATGCATTTAAAATGTAACTAGTAGCTATTTGTACTTGGAAACTTGAACTAAACATAATGATTCTAGCTGTACATCAACTTTGCTTTTGGATGCTCTTCACGTGTATATATTCATCAACTGAACTTTTGCGATTGTCCACTAAATTTGAGCTGTTCATGATTACATGGCCTACAAGTGTAGTTGTGCTATTTCTAGTAATCTCCATTCAGTTCATATGAAAATGTGTCTGGTACATACTGTACCCGCACTTTAAACCAGCACACAGTGACACTACTATGTGTAGCGTGCGTGCACGTGCACACACATTTTTTTTGGCTTGCTTGCTTTGGTGGTTCCTTAGGCAACATGTTGCAAAGAAACCAATAAAAGAGTTTCGTTACACAGTTTGAACAGATATTCTAAACAATTAATTGGTTATTTTATCATAACATACACACATTAATTAAGCACAAATAGCCTAACCATATGCTATCAATATTGTCTACTCATTGTATCAGTTTATAAACTTTAATAATTGTTTCTGCCTCGACAAGTTGGCATTACAAATAAAAGTATGTATGGTATGGCATTTGCTATATGAATACAACAGTAGAATATAATGGTATTGTTCATGAATATCACTCCATTGCTATTATTATTGGTGATGTCAAGGTGTTATTCGTAAAGCAATTACATCTTTATACACCTGTCTTTGTCATCCTCCCTTGCAGTAACACATCATAGTGATGTTTGACAGCATGTATAGGATTCATGGTCAATAAAATGGCATTGTTATTTCAACAATTAATGATATTGATTGCTGATTATTAGGGGGAGCAATTATTTGTGGTGATGAATTTTATTTAGGCCATGCACGGAAATCTTGTACAAGTAATGCTTTGTCACATCTTAAACATTTTATTGATATTCAGGACCCTGATGATTTCTGATTATCTGCGTAAGGTCTGAATGCTTACAAATATTAAATTACTGTGCATACTGTATAGCCTAAATATTTCGAAGGCAAATTTTTTTGAGGTTGAGCATTATTGCTAAAAATATAACTTTCGTTGATTTGCAAGCACTCCTATACTGTATTAGGCTAAATGGAGGTCTAAATATTTCAAGGATAATTTTTGCTGGTAACCCTCAAAACCGCGAAATCAGCAAAAATTTTCCTTGAAATTTTTAGGCTATGCAGTGCATTTAGACACCTTGATAATCAGGACGCTTGTCCATGGTTCCATTTGTATTAGTGTACACACATTTAGACCCCTGTAATCAGGACAACTCACTAATAAGGACACCTTGATAATCAGGACACTTGTCCATTGTTCCATTTGTATTAGTGTACACACATTTAGACCCCTGAAATCAGGACAACTCACTAATAAGGACACCTTGATAATCAGGACACTTGTCCATGGTTCCATTTGTATTAGTGTACACACATTTAGACCCCTGAAATCAGGACAACTCACTAATAAGGACACCTTGATAATCAGGACACTTGTCCATGGTCCCATTTGTATTAGTGTATACACACATTTAGATCCCTGAAATCAGGACAACTCACTAATAAGGACACTTTGATAATCAGGACACTTGTCCATGGTCCCATTTGTATTAGTGTACACACATTTAGACCCCTGAAATTAGGACAACTCACTAATAAGGACACCTTGATAATCAGGACACTTGTCCATGGTCCCATTTGTATTAGTGTATACACACATTTAGAAAATCAGGACACCACTAATAAGAACATTATGTTCCAGGGGTGGAATACAGGATTTTTGGGATTTCCCCTGCAGTTTAGTTGCCCTGAAAACAATACACTGGCAGCCCAACATAGAGTTAGAGAAGCTAGCTTAGAGCTGCTACTTTTAGTGGTTTATTTTTGTTAATAGTTTATCTTTTGCATTAACCTCCCCTAATCTCAGGTCGCAGTGTAATAAGGTCACCTGTTTAAACTACCCAACTTGAAAATCTCAAATGTATCTAAGGTAGTTACCTGCTTATTAAGGTGGTTCATCTGGGTGTAGCGTGGGTGACTTTAAGTGGGAGAAAAGGTATGGAGGGCAGCAGATGGACTTCAGTACTTGCTGGAGGTTATGTAATATTGTCAACAGGTTCCTCCAAAGTGCAAACTTGTTTGATACATTACACCAAGGACAAGTTATTGGGAATATAATTATATCAAGACATCGCGATTTTTTAATAATTATGGTGTTAGCACTGCATGCTGACTTTGAGACCAATACTGTTTCAATACATAATAAGGTTATGAATTTTATTTATATGATCTAGCTTGATACAGTAGAGGCCATTTCCTTATCTATTCTCTGAGCCGAAGCAGGCTACCTCTCTATACTATGAATATTCCAATCGGGGATATTGCCTACTACTAGCTATAATGCAGCCAACTGTATTGTACCATTATGGAGGGAAAATTCAAATAAATATAGTTTAGTAGTGTGTTGTCATAACACGTTATTGTTGTTATGGTAGAACATGTTTTGTTTTTATTGAATGGTTTTAACTGGCAGCTTGTCACATTGGGAAACTGAATCTCTCACCAAGTCATGCATTGTGGTCATAAACACATCAAAATTCATTTACAATTCATTTATCAGTTCATTGAACATTTTAAGTTGATAAACTGAATGGTACCAATATTTTGGATTGCTGCTCAGGTTCTTGTGGTCGATGTAGTTGCGTGTTGGGCATACATGTGCTTGACTTGGCTACATTGGCAGGAGAAATTGTGTCAAAATAAGGATGGTATCGTAATGATGATCTAGTTCGTGGGATACCTACAGTATGTTAGAATGGTTGTTTATCCTGTTCATCACGAAAGCATTACCAAATGTAATGTCTGTCCAAGACAATGTGGCTATACTTCTCTAAATCTCTTCGTGTCCATATTGTTGCCTTTGTGTTGCAATGTTTGTGCGTGTCGTGTAAGAACTTGTTGTACTGTGTGTCGTCTGTTGTGGGGTTCCAAACGATGTCGCTTGGTTCGCGTTGTTTGGAAATGCTGCTTGTACAGCTGTCGTGGGATTTTTATTTTTACATTTCTGCCACTGCTGTTAGCATTTCTTGGACTCCCAAAACAGTTATTGTTAGCAATGCGCAAGAATTTTGTTTATGATGGGGTAACATTCAACATGGTGTGCAATAGAATAACATGTCACCTTTGTGTGTAAATTTCTCTTAATAATTTTGGTGGAATATATTGCAGAACAACCTCTCATTTTAGATGGACACAGTATCACAGTGTACATGTGTGTACTGATAGTTCCATATTGTCAATGGTACCCATTATGGTTGTACTTTTGTCCTCTTTTGTGCTGTGCACACTGAATGGTTTACATATTACAACAGTGATGTATACATTTCCCGTCCATGAATTAGTGTACACACATGTAGACTAGACCCTTAACATTAGGACACCTCACTAATTCGGGTGGTCAGTTGGTCCCACTTTATACTGTATTCTACATGTTGATCCTCATTAGATACACAGCAAAGATCTTTGTCAGATGTGCACAGCTATGGAGTTTACAATGCTGTAGTCTTGCCATATAGCAGGAAAGATTGGTGAGAGGAAATTTCTGTGATAGGATGTTTGTTAGTAGCTAGCTAATACAGATTTGTATATCACTGCTCACTCACCAAGTTTGCCTCTCACCAAACTTTCCTTCCCCCAATCCTTCCTGCTATATGCCTGCATGTCCACTGAAATGCTTACCACTGCTTTGCCACCAAATTTTTATTGTACACCTTGTTTAAATACCAAGGTTCTTGGTGTGTTTATAATGCATGGTAGAGTGTGTTTAATGTATTAATGTGGTGTTTATACTACATCTTTTGGTGCTCCTCTAAAATACACATACCCCTACATGTAGAGAGAACCACATACTAACACTGTTATTCACTAGTGTTAGTAGCCTGTCGGTGTTTGTGGTATGGTACAAGGGAGAAGTCAATAACTCAAGGTGGTGTGCTATAGTAACCTATGAAATACCATATTAATCACTACCAGGATTATGATGATTCTTCATTGTTTTTGTAAAATGTCGCACATTACAATAATTTCTCTCCATTTCAATTTTGCATTTTGAAAAGTTTGCTCTGAAAATGTGGACACCTTGATAATCAGGACACTTGTCCATGGTCCTATTTGTATTAGTGTACACACATTTAGACCCTTGAAATCAGGACACCACTAATAAGGACACCTTGATAATCAGGACACCTCACTAATAAGGACACCTTGATAATCAGGACACTTGTCCATGGTCCCATTTGTATTAGTGTACACACATTTCACCTCTCTAGTGAGAGCACTTACTCATGGTTTCATACTGAAAGCATTTTTTTCTCTGTGTGAGCATATGTTTACTGTTTAGAAATGTATTCATTGCAATAGTATTAGCTTGTTAGCTGCTGAAGTTCAGTGGTTCATACGAGTTCTGTTGACTTTAGCACTATTTTACTTGAGAAAAAACAGTTTTGCTCAATATGTTAGTGTTCAATATGTTGCCATATTCTGTTGCCATATTCTGTTGCCATGTTCTGTTGTTGCCAACCTCACAAGTACATTGAGACCTGCTCTAATGAAGTCACTTGTGACTTAACAGTTCACAAAAATATTGTTCTCAAAGAGCATGAAATTTTATAGAAATGCAAGCATGTGTAGACGACTGCTTGGATTCCACATTTAAACACAAAACTGTCTATTTCTAGGAGAAATATTCTTCAACTTAAGTGCCGGTCTTTTGAATGTTGTTATTGTTATGATTTAGGACATGGTGTTACTTTCTTCCATCACAGATATCCGTATGGCAGCTGAGGGTAGAAGAAATGTCCAGGATACGTCTAGAGAAGAGGGTGATGAATGGGGTAATGAACCACAGCGCAGAAGGCGACCTCGTTCACGATCCCCACATCGTCCAGAATGGGACTATGCCCCAGAACCGCCCCCACGTGATTACTATCCTCCACCTCATCGCTACCAGCCACCACCACCACCTCACCCAAGACGTTACTCACCACCTCCACCCCCTCATTACCGTGGTGATTATGGGGGTCCTCCCCCACCACAGCGCCCTGCCCCAGCAGCTGCACGGCCACCACCTCTTCATGAGTGGGAACTTGAGCGAGAACAGCGTGAACCTCAGCAGCAGCCTCCCCCTCCTAGGAACAGACCACCTCCTGTTCCTCGTCAACCATCACCACGTCCGCAGTGGTACCGAGAGCGGTCACCATCACCCAGGCAACAGGGACCTCTACATTCAGAAAATAAGGTTGACATGGAGATAATTGTGATTAACAAACAACAAATGTGAGTGTGTGTGTGTGTGTGTGTGTGTGTGTGTGTGTGTGTGTGTGTGTGTGTGTGTGTGTGTGTGTGTGTGTGTGTGTGTGTGTGTGTGTGTGTATTTGTTGCTGATAGGGAGTATACCTAATAAAGGACACCATGTGTCTGCAAGTATAAATGACCAAACCTTCACTTGTGCTCTTACCTCAAAGAAGGCATAGGTTTTGGTTTCACGGTATCCAGGTTACACTATATGGTCTATCCTAATTACTGACACTAATTGGATATGCTGTAAATGCCACCTAAACATAATGGCTGATTTGTTTAATTTGTTATTTCATGTAATCTTTATCAGGTGTAATACACTGTACAAAAGCTCTGAGATTGTGGCATGTAAACTTCAAGGCAGTGTACATAAGCACTTGATTAGATTAAATTTAATAAATCACTGTTTAATTTATATCTTCATTAGATTAGTCATGTATGTGTTCTGTAACCAGAATGTGATGTCATGAAGCATATTAGCCTGGTGTTTATGTTTTGCAACTTCAAAAAAAAACTAGCACTTCAAAGCATCCAACCTCCCTCAGAGTTCTTCTATTCATATTTAAGTGATTATGCACCTGGACCTAGTAATCTTGCAAGTTTTTTTAACTTTGTATTCATTGACACTTTGTCACATTTTGGGGGATAAACAATTCATCAAATTTCTTCTATTAATGAAAGCTGCTATGTATTTCAGGGAGTATGCCAATGTGGTCAGTAGGAGGGTATCAGAGCTTGGGCTAAAAGTGTCATTAAAGCTGCTATCACCTACGGCTTCTCTCTCCGAGCTGCTGGACAAGGTAGCTAAGCAAGGTCTGCTGTACGCCATGATCATCACTAACCAACATGAAGTACACCGATCACTCACACTCACCATATTGTATGGGAGGACACCACAAGGTATGTGTGTTGTATGTGGTAAGGTATTACTGTTTTGTGTGAGTAGCTCCAGATTTGAATGACTCTGCCACTGGCAGCTGTACTGTGGACATTTTGAAAATATCTATTTGCAGTAAATTTATTTTTGTGGTTGGTATTTTCTTTAAGTGCGTTTATTCGATAACTTTTTGGTATTTTTGTGTAAATGAGTTTCAGAGTGCAGTACTATACACCCTCAAATAAAAATTTCCAGAAGCTTTAGAACGTATCGTTTTGTTTTTACAGCGATTTAGTGCTACTGCTGAAGTAAATATGTTTTTTGGTCACATGTAATTTTGGTGGTGAAATTCTTGGTGAGGTTCTTTTCTGTCACTGCATATATTTTTTTCTTTTTGCGATAAATGTAGTGACAAATTGTGTTAGATTTTTCCCTCCATTGATGTTGTCAGGGAGGGGTAAATGTGACACATGGTATATGTTTCACCAACTGTTTCCCACCAAGACTAAGTGTGTATCATGACTTCGCAAACCACTCTTGACAGTACATGGCTTATACTCAAGACAGAATTTTTGGATTTTTTATTTGAGGGTGTATAGCTGCTAACTTTAGAACAGTTTTTTTCTTACCTTATTTTTTAAAACGCTTTTTTCCCTTTTTCATGAGATCATGCGTACCATAATTTAGTTTGTGATGTTTTTTTTTGCGTCCTCTTATTATCAGAGCACAAGAACATGCCATTGGAGGATGCCCTTGGTCTCATTAATCGCGACTTCTCCCATTACTGCCAGGCAGTTCGGGAGGGTCGTTTTCGACAGCAACAACAGCAAATAAAATCTGGCGGCGGTAATTCAGACTTTACAATAGAACAACTCACTTCAGTAATCGACAACCTTCAACAGAAGAAAAATGAATTGATACAGAAACATGGTGAGTGTGGGTTGTAACTAAGTTAACACTCCCTTTATGATTTTAATTAATTGATAGATGCACCCCTGCAGTAAATGCATTTAATATTAGGTGTTAATTGTTATGAAGTGTTTACAAGAAATAGGTCTACATGGTGTAATTAAATGGATAGTTCTCTATCACTGTGAATATTTACAAATATGAATAACAATTACAAATATGAATAAGCACCACAATCTTATTATTGGAGTTGACTTTTTTATCTCATAGTTCCCCCACTTATGGGAGGTACCAGCATTCAACAGCAGCAAGCCGACCTACAAGCCAAAATTCTCAGCCTACTTGGATCAAATGCTGTTGTTCCCTCAACACAGCATCCAGCCCAGCCATCACACAATTACTGGGGAGGATCATACTAAATAGTGACTCGATAATGTGACAACATTGTACTGACACACATGTACAACATAGACTAGTTATCCAGGTGTAGTGTTTTTCCAGTCTCTAGATAATGGCTGTGACTGTCTCTTTGATTTTTTAAGAATTAGCTTCCCTCTCTGTTGAAATAAAAGTAACATCATGTGTTATTAATCTCGCTAACCTCATCGCAACTCATGTTGTAATCGTGTAGTACAGCCTTGCAGCGCTTGCTTATGCTAAAGAAGAGAAAGTATCTGAGTGAAAATGTTTAGTGTGTGGCTCACAGTTTCGGAGCACTGTACTTGTCGCAGGCCCCCAGAAGGTAGAGTACCACCATGAATAATAAATTAGTAACTAGCCACCAATGTGTCTGGATCATCTCCATGTAACTAGACTGCAATAAATATGCGTTATTTGATGTGAGGTGTCACCTCGAGATCTTACATAACTCGACCCGTCTTGAATCCATGCCCATAACGATGCAAAGGTGGATAGTGTCGCACAAAGCACTATAGCTAAATATAGTTATTCCCATTACAATGATACGGAGCTAAATATAGAATCACCTTTCCAAACGCGAGTTTTTCTTCCTACGTGCGTCACACATTCAATCAATCTGTTTTCAAACGCCTTCAAATCTGGAATAGTGCAGTATTTTACGTAATACATGTGTTATTTTCCTTGCGTACCTTCTGTCTGCTGTTTGTTCATCAGTACCACGGCGTTCATTCCAGATAACGCCACACATTGGTGATTCTAATTGACGCGCTGTAAGATGAGTTTTTGGAGATACAAAGAAGTCGGGATAAAGTCAGTTAAAACTTCTAATTGTTGCTAGTGTAAACACTGTTTTGCTCCAATATCTAGTTACTTGCAGTATTCTAATATTTGCGCGCGTCTTTTGAGGAGAGTGCTAAAACCAGAACTAAGAGACGCAGCAATGAGGGCTGAGAACACGACAGTACGCGTAGCTCATTGGAAGGATGGAAAGATAGGAAAACCAAGTAAGTGTCGGTAATTAATTTGTCTTTGTAATGCATTTATTTCTCTTTAGAACAAATTACTCAACAACAGCAAGTGGGCTGAAACCAACATTTTAACTGTAACAATTCTACCATATATGATATTACAATGGTCTTTATTATGTTGCAAGTTGTTGCCATTGTTGGCTGGACTGTTCTAAATGCTCTTTAATAATCTGTTCAATGTCTGTTAGTAACGTTGGGTCATCAATGTTACAGCTAAGGAACACTTGACAATGGTATTTCTCAGCTGCATATAAAAAATATATGAGCAAGATGAATACTATATTTGGCTAACCAATTCTGCTAGCTATCTGGCTGGAACATCCCTTACCCATTAGCTGTGATTGAGAAGGAGTGTGGCCCTAAAATGGTCATGAACATCATCTGATTAAAAGCGGGGGCGCTTACCGGCAAATCCATGGCAACTGTTAATTCTTTTAACGTCGCTGGGGACCTTCCTACCCATATGAAAATACTCGCCTTCATTTTGAGATAATAGAAATAGATTTCTGTCCCGTGTAGACTTTTGGTAATAGTTTCTACAGGCTCCATATCGTGACGTATTAGAATTGATTGTGGGTCGTGCACATGGCTACCCCATACGAGGAGGACGAAGATGAGAGGCCTAGGAAGGTACCTAAGCTGCTAAAAGATAAGGATTCTCAGCCCAGGCTAATTGTAGTACTCGAAAACGCCTCGCTGGAGACTGTGAAGGTTTAGAAGAGCTACTTTCAGCAATAGCTGTGTGATCACGTGCATAGGTAGGAAAGAAATTCGAGCTGCTGAACTGCGATGCGCACAAGTCGATACTGCAGAAAAACGGAAGAGATGTGGCCGCTTCACGTCCGGATATCACTCATCAGGTATGTCAGTGGGTCTAGTTAGAAGTTTTAATCACTTGTAAATATTTTACCAGTGTCTAATGATGTTGCTGGACAGCCCACTCAATCAGGCTGGTAGGTTACAAGTATACCTGCACACCGAGCGAAATGTGCTAATTGAGGTCAGTCCGCATGTCAGGATTCCTCGTACTTTCAACAGATTTGCTGGACTAATGAGTGAGTCAACATACCATTGGTCCCTCATTCATCCATCATGTTTTAATAGTTCAACTGCTTCACAAATTAAGTATCCATGCTTCAGATGGTCCCATGAAATTATTAAAGGTAAAATATATTGGCCACTACAATGAGAATGTGTTTTACTGTCCTCTGCTCTGAGTATCTGCATTCATAGGTGTAGCCCCCCTAATAATTTGGCTAGCTATTTCAAGTCATCTCTTTAAGTTCTCAACTGTCTACTTACCACCAACTGTCTACTATAATCTACCTTTCTATCAATCAGCAATCCATAAAGAATTTATGAAACTATCAGCTTGTACAGTGACTCCTCAGCAACACTTCAGATCGACGATTATGGCAAGCACCTCTAAAATTGATTTTCGTAATCTTGAAGTGTTAGTTTTTTTTCTTCAAAAATTTATGCCCCCCTAATTTAGCATGCTTAGCTTTTATTTTATCCTACCCCCCTCCCCCAACCACAAGGTGCCTATGACATTGAACTCTTGTGCTGCCATATGGAAGGCTTTCTGTATACCACTATAATTATATTAGTTATGGTGATTAGCTAGAAGAGAATACAGTATTTTAGAGTTCCTTGGATTGGCTCATAGGGTTTCTTATGTCTCATGGACTGTTTACCTGCCTGTTGGTGACCTGGCAGGTTGAACAATAATAATCATTTCAGTGGTAACTGACTTTTATTAGAATATAATATGACTGCACTGTTAGAGTATCTTGATTTTTATAGGTGCAGGATTTAAACTTTCGAGGGAGCTCCATTTCCTTCTCCCTTCTTACTTCATGTACTACTGCTTGCACAATGTGTAGGAGTCTATAGCCATATTTAGCACTGTTTTAAGAGATCGCATTAGTTTGCCAAAACACTGACCCACTGTATTTGTGAAACATAAGTTAATTTGTCATGGTCTAATAGATCAGTCACATTTTACTTGTGCGGTGGTTTAAATTTATCAATTGTGAAATTACGACAACACATTGAAACTTAAGGAAAACTGTATTCTCAATTTAGAGTGGCCTTGTAACTACTGCATATAAGATATTTACCTAATTCTAATCACTTCAGGTTATAAAGAACCCAATTACAAGTCACCTGCCTACCGGATGCAAGAAGATTGGCACCTCATTTCATTCTGACAAACTAATGGACTTGCGGACATATGCAGAGGACAAGCCAATAGTGTTTGTGATTGGTGCAATGGCTCATGGCAGTGTTGATGTGGATTACACTGAAGAAGAAGTAGCTATCAGTCAATATCATTTATCTGCCGCCTTGACTTGTGCTAAATTGTGTACAGCTTTTGAAGAGAAATGGAAAATTGTATAGAATTTAGTTTGAATAGTTTTAGCGCGTGCGCTTAAGTTATAGTAGTCAGCCACACCTCTTGTTTCAAATTAGCGTAATAGTTTACACGTGGTTTTCATTTGTATGTGTGAAATCGCGCCAGTGAGAATTTTTGAACACGCCCGTGGCGATGTGCTTGTCTACCTGCGAGTGACGCCTGCATTAAATCCTTCGTATTCGCTACTGATAAAATCTTGAACCAATCGCGTGAGTTATTGTGTTTGTGATGTTAAATATCAATCAGCCATCATCGATTATGTGTGAAGAGCGGTGGGTGGGATTAATAGAATTGTTAATACGCTTGAGTGCACAACGTTGTGTACGTCAATAAGACATTTGTGTACTTTATACAGAGTGAATTTGTAAGTGCGGTGATATCTTCTCTTGGAAAAGATATGTACTGCCCCACTCAGAAGATTAACTTTATACAAGACGTAGGAAGTGTTTACACCCATGCTTTGCAAATTGATTGATGAGTAACTACAGGAAATGTGGTTTGTATTATTGCCAGAGCCTTCCTGGCCAGCTGCTTATCTCCTGGCCAGCTGTCTTGAAACAAATTACAATTATTAACTAACAAATTAATTCAAATCAAACAAACAAATTAGAAATTACCACAAACAATTTAGAATTATTCCAACAAATTAATAAACAAAATAGACATGTCAACTCTGGATGGAATACATTGTGTTGGATTTTGTAAGTGAACTAAGTTTAGTGAAATATTGCTCATCAGCTAAGTTAGAAGATGTAGCTAGGTGCAGAGTTTTCATCAACTAACATTTCACACATGTAACATAGCTATTACAAATACTAGTAGCTTTTAGCAGGGCTGAAACAATTATTATTTTATTGGTATTTGAGTACTCTCTAGTGTTAATGATCGAGTGCCTATAAATACTAGCTATCATAACTGATCTGTGAAAAGTGAAACTTTTGCAAGTGACATGCTGTTTTCCAGCGTGGTCTTGTGGCCAATTTTGAAAGTTGCCCTATACTCATGGCAAGCCGGCTCATGTCATATTTGTGTATGCTAAAAATTTAATCAATTTTATGGATTGTAGGCACAATTCTCTCGTCAGTTAACAACTGTGCAGTATTAAATTTATACGTTAACAAGAGTATGTGTCACTTTGTGGGTTGTTTGTAATAGTGACATTATTGATTGTGATGTATGTGGAGTTACAGGTAGCTATCTGGGGCTGGAATAGTGATCAAAATTAACCTTTGGCATTAAGCATATAAAGAAATCACAAGGAATATTATAATGACGAAATCCACAAGGAATATTATAATGACATTATAATATTCCTTGTGGATTTTAAGTGCCAAGATTTTATTTGCTACATTATCACTTTCTAGTATGGTTAATTGTAGCTTGTCGTGTTAATAAAATGTGAGGTGAAAGAAAAACTGGTTGAGTGAATAAGCCTGATGTCAGTTACAAATGGTGCTCTCTATTTGTGGTACTCTAATGTTTTATTTTCAAGTATTGGATCATATGGGTGATAAAGTAAAGATCATGAATGGTTTGTGTAATCCAGAAAGAAAATATCATGGTAAAACTGGCAAATATGAGTATAATCTGAGATAATATAGTACAGGGATTCGCAACAATGACATCATTTCCGTAGAAACTAATAGTTTTATGTACGGACAGTCCTCGTTATGGGTTTGATGGGTCTTGGTTACAAGCTCAGAATCAGCTTCGCTTTGCAAAATATAACCTTCATACAAATCTTCAGTCATTGGGGACTTAGTTGATGCTTAAAATATTCTCGTACCTTGTCACAATCCTTAGTAATAGTGCCACAAAAATTATTGGTGCCACACCTGAGCAACCACAGCGAAGAAGCTCCGAGACAAACTGGCTGCAAACCGCCGTGATTTCACTTAATCTAATAGTGAATAGGAAACTGTCAAGGACAAACAAAGTATAGTTGGTGAGATATCGCCACTCAAAGTCCCTACCCATAATGAGGATTGTCCGTAGTGACATCACTGTTGTGAATCCCTACTTGTACTATATTATCAATGGTATAATGCTCTGAATGGAATTTGTTTATGCTACTTACGAAATTCTTGTCTGGTTTTCTAAGTAGAGTGGAAATATTACTCTAGTAACCACACCTGATCACTGCACCTTGATATAGGTTTTATTAATCTTGTAATAATTTATCAAAAGTATTGGTGTCATAGGAAACATCACTCGAAAACGTAAGAGTACCCCAAATAGAAATTAGCGTGGCGTCATTATGGAAAAGGTTTATTCTGGTCCTTACTATCTGAGATATCTTGCAATCAGATTTCTGTTTAATTAGGTCATCTGTCTAAACTTGACAATCCCCAAATGTGTCATATGTGTATGATGTGGTAAGGTCTGCTGTATTCATATTGTCTTACAGGTAATGTTACGGACCATCGTCATCCTTATTGTTTTTGTGATTCATTGTCATGGCAACCCGATCACTTTTCTTGGACAAACTCCATTCCAATGTTACACATCAAGTTCTCAAGACACAGGTCTATTCCTGTACCAGTTTTATGCTGTAGAAACTTCAACTCTTAGTCCTGCTCCAGTACAGTACGTTATTACAGCTGGAAACAACCAGGAATTGTTTAGGATGAATTCCACCAATGGGGTCATCAGCTCAGCACTTCCACTGGGTGTGGCTGAGCATAGTCTTGTAGTACAAGCAGTGGCATCGGATGGTGATGTTGCTGTGGCTTCACTAGTGATTCATGTTGTCTTTGCACTAACTCAATCATTATTTGAACATGATCGTTACAGTATATCAATAGCAGAGGATATCGGAGTTAGGACCAGGATTAGTGTTGTACGTGTGTATTCTGATGCTGCCATGGTAACAGTGTCGATAGCATCTGGTGATCCACAAGGAGACTTAATACTAGAACCAGCCTCTGGGCTGTTATCTGTGTCACGGCCCCTAGACCATGAGACCACTCCAATCTATAATATCATCGTACAGGTACAAGATGGTGGAACTAGGAACAATGCTACCGTTGTTGTTATGGTAGCAGATGTGAATGATGAGACCCCAACATTTGATAGCTCATTTTATGATGTTGTTATTAATGAGGGACTTCCCCCTGGTTCTGTTGTTACTATGGTGACAGCTACGGATAATGATGAGGGGAGTAATGGACACATAATATATTCATTGCAAGGAGACAGTGCTATCATGGAAACCTTTGAAGTTGATGCAAGCACAGGAGCAATTCGTAACCTGGTAACACTGGATTATGAAGTGTACCGACAATATCAGTTAGTGGTCACAGCTAGTGACCATGGAAACATGCCCCTCTCTTCAGAGACCAGTGTGCTGATAACACTACGTAACCTTGACGACACTTGTCCACAGTTTACTAGTTCACAATATGAGGTAGAATTAACATCAGAAACATTGTCTACAAGTATGGTTCCACTGAAGTTAGTAACAGTAGAAGCATTTGATCCTGATAACTTCACTACCATACAATATGCCATTGTTGGAGGTAATACTGATAATCTATTCCAAATTAATATCACCTCTGGTAGAATTGTGTTGTTACAGATGGACGGACATGGATATTACTTGCTCAATGTGACTACTACTGACTTGACGTGTACTACGCACATGTTAGTTACAATCAGCCTTGCTAACACCAATCTACATCGGCCTGTGTTCAATACTAGCACTTGTCAAGCTGAATTAAGGGAAAACCCCAGCATCGGTACTCATGTGACCACGGTGCTTGCTACCGACGATGATGCTGGTCGGTTTGGACAGTTAACTTATTCCTTTTTGGTGCCTACCGACCTGTTTGCTCTAAATGAGACTACAGGAGTAATTGTTACTAAATTATCACCTAATTCTGGAGTGTATGATCGTGAAAGTGTTAATGGGTTTGAACTAGGAGTTCTAGCAACAGATGGTGGGGGATTGCAAGGTTTTTGTGAAATGTGGGTAGCTCTAATTGATGTTAATGACAACAAGCCGATGTTTGTTGCTAATGGTTACGATGTTGGTATAGCTACCCCTTCATCGATTGGCCAGTTTGTTGTACAAGTGAGTGCTAATGATAGGGACATGGGTAACTATGGCAATGTGACTTATTTTATTAATGACACTAATGTCCCTTTTGCTGTTGACATAGTAACAGGCGTGGTTACTGTGTCTAATAGTTTAGCCAATCAGGATTATCGATTTCATGTCATCGCTAGGGATCAAGATGATCCACCCCTCTCTTCTTCCATTGTTGTCCAGGTTGCCATGCCAACAGGGGATATCCCTGTGTTTACTGACTGTTCATACACCATTTCCATGGAAACAAATGACACTATGTGTGTTTACGCAATGTCTGTTGCTGAGTCTACCAGAGGCAGTATCGGTATCACCATAGCAACCATATCATTGGGAAACCTAGTGGTATACCAAGCCCTGCGAGGGCCAGACTATCAGTCTAATAGTGAAGGTACCCTAATTGTTGACACTAATAGTGGTGTGGTGGGTGTTAATTCTAGTGCAGTGTTAGATTATGAGCGTCTGTCACCTGGTCCATATCATATTCAGTTTCTTGTCACTGCTCTTGTGTTGGGTACTGGCAATTCCGCCATTAACATTGCTTTAGTAATTGTTAATGTAACAGATTTGGATGATGTGGCACCTCAATTTCCAAGTCTCCTCTTGTTTGCCTCTGTAAGAGAGAATGCCAATACCACCACCCGTGTTACTATGATTACAGCACATGACCCAGACAGTGGTATATTTGGACTTGTCTCGTATTCCCTTGGCAACCATAATGATGACTTTGCTATTAATGCTAGTACAGGTGTAATTACTACCTTGAGGTCATTTGATGCTGAGACACAGTTTAATTTCTCAGTGATTGTGAGAGCTGTTTCTAATGGTAGGACAACTGCCGCCTCCTTGACAATATCAGTTGATGATGTCAATGATAGCCCGCCTTATTTCAACCAATCAGTTTACAACATTAGCGTTATGGAAACCTCAGCAGTGCTGAGTAGATTGTATCAATTTAGCGTCATTGATTTGGACCGATCAGATCGTGGCAAGCACATTTATTCTATTGCTGGCGGTGACAATGATGGTACATTCTCTGTCACAAGATCAGGTGATCTGTTATTACAGCAACTGCTGGATTATGACAACTCTAATCGTCGTGACTACCAGTTAATTATTCATGTCTCAGATGGGATATTCTCAGATGAAACCGTAGCAATAATCAACATTATTAATGTTGATGATGAACCTCCGGTGTTCATCCCTAATAACTACTCTGTTGTACTGTCCGAAGAAGTTGACATAGATACCATTGTTTTACAGTTAACAGCCAGTGACGTGGATTCAGATTCCATTATTTACCATCTAACTGGTTTAGCCAATGGAAGATTGTTTGTCGATGACAGTGGTGCTGTCCGTGCCAGTAAATTAGATCGAGAGGAATTTCCATGGTTACAGTTCCTAGCATTTGCTATTGGAGAAGAGGGATGTATAGCTGTTGCTATGGTGACCATACAGTTGACAGATATTAATGACAATCCACCAATATGGCTTCACCCTTTAGTAGTGACCTCTCTTAACGAAAACCTCTCAACACAAAGGTCACTAGTTACGGTACAAGCTAGGGACCCTGATAATGGTCGAAATGGTACAGTGTCGTATCACCTAGCAACAGGCGAAGATCGTTTTACCATTGATTCTACTACTGGTGAACTTCTTGTGATTCAGCCAATTGATCGTGAGGAAACCCCATTGGTTAGTGTCATGGTAACAGCTAGGGATGATGGCACTCCTATGCGACTATCAAGTCACATTGAAGTATTGATTGAAATATTGGATGTTAATGATAATGATCCACTGTTTCCATATCCTTATATGTTTGCTCGTTTGTTTGAAGACTCGCCAATTGGACACACCCTCCTTTATATACCAGCTGTTGACATGGATACAGGTACTAATGCAGCCATACAATTCATTCTGGACACAGACAACTCGGACAATTGTTTCACAGTCAACTCCACTACTGGTGAAGTGAAGTTAGCTTGTTCCCGTGACTACGAGAACCCCGTCCATCAAAGGTCAACACTTCATATATCAATTGCTGACATGGGCATGCTCTCACGTACAAGCACTACCATGGCAACACTGGAAATACAATTACTGGATAGTAATGATAATGCACCAATTCCATCAACAATAACCCATCAAATTTCATTGGCTGAAAATACTCCAATCGGAACACTGATTGTAACAGTTAACTCAACTGATTTCGATGATGGTGTTAATGCTGAGTTGACTTATTCAGTTGCTAATTGCAACATTCTCTTTGATGTGGTAACCCAGGGCAACAGTGGTTTATTGATGCTTTCTGGTTCACTTGATTACGAGACCAGTGATGTACACCAAATAGAGATAATAGTATTGGACAATGGAACACCACAATTATTTGCTAGTGTTTCTGTCACTATTGATGTGATGGATGTTAATGATAACCCGCCAGAATTTAGCCAATCAGTATACAGTGTCACTGTGCCAGAGAACATACCAATTGTCACTAGCCTAGTTCAGGTGGTTGCTAATGATGTTGACACGGGCCCTGGGGGTATGATTGACATGTACACAATTGTTGCTGGCAATGAGGAAGGATACTTCACAATAAATAAGACTACCGGATTGGTTGGATTGCAAGATGGTAGAGGGGTGGGGCTAGACCGTGAACAGGTGGACAAACATATGCTCACTATTGCAGCTACCGATAAGGGGAACCCCCTACAATTAACAGGAACGTCATTGGTGTGTGTTATCGTCAGTGATATCAATGATAGCCCATCATATGACGGTGACATGATTGTTGTTGTAAATGCTTTAGATGGAAGATTCCAGGCTGGTTACCTTGGTGACGTGTATGTTAATGACTCAGACAGTAGTAGTATTTTAGAGGGGTGTGTCCCTGTGTCAGGTGATCTGAATATTTTAGAAGTGGATGACAACTGCAGCTTATTTCTGAGACAAAATGATCCGATGGAAGCCGAGTATGTACTAGAGGTTAATGGTACAAGCAGTGGTGTCACGGTAACAACCAATGTCTTGTTAATGGTACAACACATCACTAATACTGATCAACTACTTGGGATCACATTCAGAGTTAGTACAGAACAATACTTCCAGTCATTTTATAGCACTTTACCACAGCTAATAGCTGAATTGGTGGATGTATCTCAACCAGACATTATTAGTATTAGTCCTAACAACGGCTACACTGATGTTGTGATACATGGAGGAAATGTTCAATCTTTGTCTGATGTTAGCAGGAGGTTATTTGATGCTAGAAATGAGTTTATAACAAGAAATATTCCATTAGTTACCATACCAATTGATGTCTGTTATGATGGATTTTGTTTTAATCTTGGAAGATGCATTTCAAGTAGTTCCCTTAGTAACAGTCGTATTTCTACAGTTTCATACAACTTTGTTTACTATTCTGCTCATGTGATCCAGGAGAGATCATGTGACTGTGGTTACTGGGCAACAGGCAGCAGGTGTGAAACTGTATTTGACCATTGCTATAGTAACCCTTGTCAAAATGGTGGTATATGTCATAATGATATAACAGATTACAAATGTACTTGTCCCAATGGCACAAGAGGCAGAGATTGTTCTATCAGTGATGCCGACTGCTCTAATAGAGATTGTTTGAATGGTGCTGATTGTATACTAGGATTAGGTTCATCTTATTGTAATTGTTCCGGTGGTTATTATGGAGACAACTGTGAATATGCTTATTTCTCTGATTCTAATTATTGTACACCAAGTCCTTGCCGTAATGGAGCTACGTGTTCAGCCGGTCGTGATGGATTCACCTGCCACTGTCGTCAAGGATATTCTGGGTTGCTATGTGAAGAATCAGTTGTTAGGGGAGGTGGGTGTGTATCCAATCCTTGTTATCACAATAGTTCATGTATAGATACAACTGATGATTTTATTTGTGAGTGTTCTGTTGGCTTTACTGGTCCTCAGTGTCGGTGGCCATTAAATGAGTGTGAGACGAGGCCTTGTGGTGTTGGTGGTGCTAATTGTCTTGCTGGTCGCTATGGAAGCTATTTGTGCCAATGTCAAGCTGGGTATACTGGGGATGATTGTAGCATAGCTAACCCATGTGATCTTGACCCTTGTGAAAATGATGGCACCTGTGTAGAGGTTGCTAATGGTTACCAATGTTGGTGTGGTACTAATTACACTGGAGCAAATTGTGAGAGTGAAATTGACGAATGTGATAATGAATTGTGTTTGCATAATGTCAGTTGTCATGACAATGGCATTGGTTGTGATTGCCCTTTATTTGCTGCTGGCCTTTATTGTGAAGTTTTCTGTCCCCTTGGCAACACTGGGGAGAGGTGTGAACAACAAGTAGATTTCTGCCAATCAAATCAGAGTATTTGTTCAAATGGAGGGGAGTGTCGTAGCACAAGAATGGGAGCCATGTGTGACTGCCCACCCACACATTTTGGTGACCGTTGTGAATTACCATGCTCTAATGATATATGCAGAAATGGTGGGACATGCTCCCCCACCCCCTCTACCCTGGAGATGTGTCAATGTGATGAAGACTTCAAGGGTCCCCAGTGTGAGCTACTAACAGTCAGTTTCATGGGGTCATCACTACAACCAGCTTACAGAGCATATGATACTCTACTATTCCGATCTGTTGGAGTCATCAGTTTCAGAGTGAGTTTGTGTGTACTGTGTGTCTTGTTTTTAAGAAGTGAAACATTAACTGTGTGATGCAGTTGTAACAGTAAGTGACTGTTCTATTAGGACATTTCAAAATTTTGCTGCTTATTTCTTAAGGTGTATGGTTTGCATGTTTCATCATAAGAGTTTAAGTTTCTCACATCTTTTTAAGTACCTTCTTTGTATGCACAGTGTGTTGTCATTGGGTGGCCTGCAGTTTGAATCCTGGGGTAGGAGGGTTTTTTCCCATTTCTTATTAGCCATGCTAAGTAATGTCAAAGTAGTACAAGATGCTGTCAGACCTTCAGTGTTGATCATTGTAAAGCCGTAATAATATTAGAGATAACTATTTATTTATCACTTCATATGGCACAATGGATTTGAAGAACACATTGTAACAACAGACATGGGACGAGACCCAAGTACAGTATTGGTTGTACTGAGAGTGCATGTATGTGCTCGAAGAAGTACTTTGAAGTACCAACAATGTAGATACGATGCTGTAAACTTTTGTTGTTACCAACAATTAATGTGGTCACTATTTGCTTTTACATGTACTTGATCATGACCCATGCCTGATACACTGTAAAATCTCAATAGAGCCCCCACAGATACTGTAAGTGTATGTTCTATTAGAGTAGTTTATTAAAGTTTATATAACAATCAGATTTGCAATTTACTTGAATGATCCTGAACATTTTTGTGATTTAAATGATCTACTGAGAAACATATTTTATGGAGTGTATTGAAGTTGTTGATAAACTTTAGCATTACATGGTTTCCTTGTCCAATAGACTTATCTGCTGCATTTTGATCTTGATATACTATTTAATTGTTCAAACGCCCACAAAATAACATCATCCAAAAACCAGCCTCAATTTTCCCAGACGACAATGAGGCAGTATTGGTTAGGTGAAACTAGCTAAGCCCAAATAAGCTTTCAGGTCAACCTGAAATGCTTTCAACAAGTTGCTACGGAATTTTAATTTTTTTTATTCAACGGAATTTCTACTAACTGAGTAACTGACTGATGAGGCAACATTGGTTTAGCCCAAACATGCTTTCGGATTGATCCGAAACTTCAACTAGTTGCTATGGAATTTTAAAAAGTGTTTATTAAACGGACTTTTCTACTGACTGAGTAACTGACTGACTGAGTAATACAAATACAATAGTACTGTATAGTAGGGACCACAAAGGTCATTGTATTTCACATATAGTAGGTTGACTAATTATATTAAAGGTCTGTTCAATTAAAGGTTGCTACAACAGCATCCAGTGGACTCTTGTTGCTAAGCATACGATGGGAGGGAGGCATGGTGATGGACTTTTTATCTGCTGAGATCATCCCCGGAGGTCATGTGAGTGCCAAAATGTCACTAGGAGGTGGTACTGCAGTAGCCATGGCAACAAGCAACATCATCAGAGTGAATGATGGACAGTGGCACAATGTGATGATTAGAGTCAGATCTAAGGTGATGTCATATGGATCACATGATACCATGTATAGTACCCCACCAATAGGAGCTACAAGTACTAGTGGATTACTGTACAGTGGCTGATGATGAGATACTACCACTGACTGACTGTTATGATGTGATGGAGACCACAGGAAACTACAGGTACTTGACTAGTATAGTGTTTACTGTGTGTAATGGCAGGCATGGGAGTACTAGTATGGTGCCACTCAAACGTAATGTCGTCTTGTAAGAGTGCGAGCAATTAAAATACTTGTGGGACATGGCACCTGTTTAACTTGCGAGTATTCATCCCGTTTTGTTTGGGATGAATGCTCGCAAGTGAAATGGGTACCGCGCCTCTTATTATTAGTAAGTTTTTAAATTGCTTGCACTCTCGCAAGGCAACATTGTGTACTTGTGTATCATACACTACAGTAGTACTAGTCTCGCATGGCCAGACCCTATTTTCTCTGGGTGGCACTTACCAATTTTCGATTAATAAGTGCCCCCTTGAACCAGAATCAATATGACAACTCATTTTCACAATAGAGCTCAGGGTAACTAATCAACTTTTGCTGTAAAATGTATACTTCCTTTTAAATTTCAAGCTATGGAAAAGCCATGAACGATTGCCAGTAACAATGATAAGAGACGCAGAGGCTAGCGTTTTTCTAAGGCTGAAAAGGACATAGACTGATTCCTTTCACAGTGCTTTATCAAGGAATGGGTCTGTGTTCTTTTCAACCATAGAAAAACAGCCTCTGTGTCTCTCACCGTTGCTACCAGCAATTGCTTATAGCATTTCCAGTGTGTACATGGCTTGAAATTTAAAAGGAAGTGTACATTTTATGACGAAAGTTGATTAAACACACCAAGCTCTAGCTCAGGGTGTGAAAACGAGTTGGCATGTTGATTCTGGATCAGACCCTTGGGATGCTTATAATTGCAAATCGATAAACACCACTCCGAGAAAATAGGGTCTGGCCACATGAGACTACAGTAGTACTATATTATCATAGGGATCTGAAGATTTAGGTTTTTCAGACCAGAACAGATTACCCCAAAACCAGCCTCACAATACCTTCATGGCACCTTGGCAGTATTGGTGAGGTATAGTCAGTTAATCCCAAATGTGTCTTTAGAGTGGCCAAAACAAGTTGCTGCAAAACTTTTAAATTTTTTTATTTAGCAGAATTTTCTACCAACTGCCTGCCTGATATATAACTTGATAACACTTAGGGCTACAGGCATGATTTTTTTCACTGCTAGACATCACTTCAGCCCAACAAGTACCTTTTGGCATACCGCAGTACATACAATTCACGAAGCATGGACTTACCTTAATCTTCCTTTGTGTCCCAGTTCTATTCGCTGGTAACACTAAAGTGTCGATATGTGGTAGTATAATATGGCTTCCCTGTGGCTGGCTATCATGCTAATTGCCTGTATTTTCCATGACAACTAGATTGATTGCAGATATTTCTTGTGCTGTTCTTTATGTGTAATGCTTTGTAACAGGTAGGACATAGCTGAAGAAGAAGCATAATGGCCACTCCACATTTCAATAATTGATTGTTAGGGTGCGTATTCAGACACAAGATTAATTTTATTGTATTACTAGTGGACCCTATTTCAGTCATGGTTATAGACTGAAGTGAGGATTAAATTCCACTAGTATATCTGTAGGTAGCTAAAGGCAGCTTTCTTGTTTCATTGCTTTTAGCTACGTATTCTCTTGTTTTTTTTCTTTGATCCCTAATCTTATTAACTTTTCCTTCTACTTGTGTTATAGCTAAGTATAGGTTTGAAAATGCTTGTAGTAATTTCTTATCTGACTGTACTTACTTGCAGTGTTGGGCAAGTTACTTTTTAAAAGTAACTAGTTACATATTATATATTACTTGCAACTGAACTATTTAGTTACAGTTACTTACATCCCAGTGCGTGGAAGTATCAAAGCGCCGCGCTGGGTTATAACTACCATACAGCTAGACAGAGCGGCGCTGCTACTGTACGATATATTAGTTATCACCTAGTGATAACTAACTTATCACCCTGTTGCGGAGCCACTCAGTCTCTTTCATGACATCATAATAACCGCGAATGGCATTGTTTACCGATGGAACAAAGAGCCAAATAAGGAAATATTGATACAAAACACACCAATACAGCACTTAAAACTACCTAAATCTTACAAGAAAACTGTTAATCCTTTACACAATAACACTACAAGTTACCAATACGATAGTTTAACAAATGTCAAGAATAGTACGTGACGATTTTCGCTCCAGCAATCACTCCCAACGGTCACTATGGTGAAGAACTAACTTCCTCTAGCTTCATTGTTCTATCTTGGACTATGGTAGCCACTTGTTGGTCTTTATTTTTCTCTTGCACACCACGCGACACCACTATACCAATTTCTGACGAAGGCGAATCATACCTGGAACCGCTGCTTCATAACACCGCCCTTCGCTACAGTTTTGTAGGCAGTATGTAAGGTCTTTCTTGTGGCTACGAAGTAGAATCTAGAATCTCCACACAATTCGGACGAAATCTTGAGCACAGTGACAGGAACTCAAACCGGAACTTAATTTACTATCTGTAAACTTCTCCGCACTCCTGTGCACTGGGATATAACTATAACATATTACCCATAAAATAAAGTAACTATAATAATATTACATATTATATTACTTTGTGTCCACAGCCTAAGCTGTCACGTGTGAAACCTACTACCTTATCACGTGACATGATTGCGTTGTTGGACAATGTACAAATCTTGGTTATAAGTAAGAAGCTGGTGAATAAGCTTCATTCAGTAGGCTTCATTACTTCATTGTGGCTAGGCGTTACTCAGTGGATTACTAACAAGATTAGTAACTTCATTACTTGTAATAATAATATTACGTAATATTAGATTTATTACAGTAACTATATTACTTAGGTAATGCGTTACATTTGTAAGTAAAGTAACTTGAGTTATGTTACCTGTTTTTATAGCGTATTTCGTTATATTACTTAGTTACCACAAAAGTAATAATATTACGTAACGCATTACTCCCAACACTGCTTACTTGTATACTTAAAGTTTGGTGCTGCATTCACTTAGCAGTACTGTGTTATAGAAAACTTTGTCAGTATAAAACATTGGTGAATTTGGTATGTCTTTTAATTCACCAATCTGTTTTCTTCCAAAGTATATTTCCAGCCGTAGCTATCTATATGCAATGTGTAGTGACATGTGATGAAGCATGGTGATGAAGCATGGTGATTCGCCAAACTTTTTTTTACCAATAATATTTCACCAAAGTTTTATACTACCACTATACTATATAGCCGTGAATAAAAGAGACGACTGGTTGCAGGAATAGTTATTTGCCTAATGCTCAACTAGAATGTGGGACAGGTGTAGTAGTACCATACAATTTTGTTCCATTACTATAGAAGCTTAAATGCTGTGAGGTACATAAGTTATATAGTAAATACACAATGATGACATTGCTTCTGTTGTTCGTGATATCAAAATCATTGTTATAAAATGTGAAGGGCCGTTCTCATTGTGACAATAAGCTACACTACATGGTCTTTTAATGGTACATAAGTAGTTACCATAGTGAAGCATTCGACTCTGTTGTGGCATACAGCATAGCCTCATGTTTTAATTAATTATGGTATTTTTTTAGTTGAATTTCACACTGGGGGTCAATAAATATGTCATACAGTATGATAATACTGTAGGGTCCCTTCCCCCTCCAAAACAATGAAGGGTGATAAGCAGCAAGATTGAGACACTCTAATAAAGCAGTCAAGGCCACATGTTATGCTATAACAATAAAAGTTAACACAATAGTACAATTAATTATTAATTTTAGGATTCCAGCAATAAACTGTAGCGAAACAAGATATACACATGATATTACAACATAGTGTGTAGAAGTGTGTGTGAAAGGAGGAGGGAGGTATGTGAAGTTTACATAATTGGTTGATAGTTTACCTTTCAATTTCAACCACAAGGGAATCCCCTGTGATTCCATACAATGAAAACACTGTGATTGGTTTACATTTCATTGAGAAATGAACTAAAGTGTATTTTATGGGGTACTTATATCCCTAGAGCCTAACTGAATGCCTGCTGAAAATACAATAAAAATCACTACAAAAGCCAATGAAAATCTCAGTAATGATGGACAGTCATGGCAGCGTGATATGAGAATGCAATGTAGTATATTTTTACAATCTGCACCAATGAAAACTTCTTTATTCTTGAAGAGTGGAATTGACAATGAATATGCTTAATGTTGTAGAGCAAAATTTACCATAAGCAACATTCTGTCAAACTGAACTCCAAAATTGTTGTAGAACTAAAACTTTGGTTTGCCATATGTGACCTGATTTCAAAAGAACCAATGGTCTTGTTGCAAAGTGAATTTGTAGATTCAAAATAGTTTAGTAACTCACTAACCTTAGTAGCTATGTGGATGAAATTTCAATGACGATGAAGCTATTTCAGACTATGTAACTGAATGACAAGAAGTCAACATTACCGTTTTAGTTGTATGAGTGTAGCTGTATCATGGATGCTCACACTGAGGTGGAGGGTGGGGGTAGTGACAAGTTGGCTATCATCTAGGGTTTGAAACGGACAAGAGTCTCTTAGCTAAATAACACTTTAGTGAAAGCATGAGCTGAATATGCACTAAACATGCTATTTGCTCAACTTAATAGGGTAGTAGTAATGTTGTTTGGATCCACTCCAGTGCCACTTGAGCAGTAGTACCAATATAGCCAGAAAGTTTGGTGGGTGAACGGTGTTTTGCCTAACTAAAACCTGCAAAATTGTTTGTGTAATACTATTCTGTGTTAGCTACTAATAAATTTGCCAAACTGTTCCTTATCAAAATCCTATTATAGCAAATTTGCCCCCAAGTTTCCTCTACTAAACTTTCTAGCTATACGGTAGCTTTCAGTATCTGTGAAAATGTAGAGAAAACAAACCCTACAAGTGTATTGTAAAAATTACTAATAGAATAGTTTACAGTAGCTACTTTGCATTGGTGGTGTTATTGTGTGTGCTTTTAGTATGTCTGATTTTCCAAAATCCAGTTGTATTTTCAACTACATATACGTATGTGGAGTGTTATGCATTATACATTACCATGTTATGTAAGTTGTTCATTTTTTAAAAATCAAAACACAGCAGTGCGTTTGCAAAAAAAGTTACCAATAATTTTAATAAAAGTCTGATGATCCAATGCTAAACACAAAATTAACTAGTCAAACAGACAAAGTAGTAGTCTACTTGGTGCACACAGCACAAGACAGTTCCTTTTCCCTGTGATAAGGAGGACAGGGTAGTGATCCACACACTCCTTCTACTGGGTAGAATAGAAAGCCATTGTGGTTGCGAGATGATCCAGTCACTGGTATAAGACTTCGATCGACACAAGAGAATGTTGATCGAGCATGGCTGTAGCGCTCACTCATCAAATAGCCGTAGTACTCTCTAGTCCATCCTGATGGACAAGTGTACTTAGCTGGTAACATGTATACAGTACTCCTGGTAGGAACATAACATACAGCACAAGGGACATCAGTGTCATCACTGTTTGATCTTAGGGAATCACTGGCCTCATACTCTGCTCCATACATAAAGGCCCAAGACTGTGACCCTCTGACAGTCCTGTAGAAGTTAGGATCAAGAGGTAGACACTGTGGATTACCACCTCCTCCTCCATGGCTATAGTGTGATCCTCCTGCTCTTCCAGAGTAGACTAATTGTGCTCTAGTGGATGGACAAGAGGTGTGACCCCATCGAACATAAATGGCTCCACCTGCATCTAATAATGTACAATAATATTGCTACCATTACAGTGATATGACAAATCATACAGTACAGATTGAATACCATGTCACACTGTTTTGGACTTATGTGTAATGGCCTAGAACTCATGAGTGTGAGACTATCGCAAGTGCTACCGTCAATGTTGCTTATGCAGAGTGTCTTGTTCCTTTGTCGTGCTTTCACTATGCGCATTGTTGGCCATGATGAGTGTCATATTGATTACGCATTTTGTGTTTACCAATCTTTTATACAGTAACTACACAAGTACATACATTACTCTGGGAAGCAAGATGATACATAACTTGCAAGTATTCTTGTTGAGTTTCCTCTACAGTTTACTTGCAAGTTACTCACCAACTCTGTAATAATTAGTAGGATACAATTGCTCACAAGCAAGTGTGACATTGTATTAAATTTGTCAGTTTTGCAAAATTTTAGGATAGGAGAGAGATGTTCAAGATGTTATTGTGCATGGTAATTCTCTTCAGTCGGATAGTTATTAATATTTAGCACTGACGTCTTCTATTCTGGGATATGTTGTGCTATGCTGTAAACTACATCAGTGCAATTTGCACAGATGTGTGATGGATTTTATATCATGGCAGTTCTTGTATAGTAATATAATGCGATACTGCTCAAACACTTGCAAGGTTAAAAAAAAACTTGCTAATTAAAGGGTGTGGCACCTGTTTCGCTCGCAAATGTTCATCCCAAATGAAACGGGATGTATACTTGCAAGTGAAATGGGTGTCACGCCCTTTAATTAGCAAGTCTTGTAATCGCTCACACTCTCGTGAGACGAGAGACAACATTGCATTTGTGGCACCATAATGGTGTGCTATAATTGTGATACAGTATTATTAGATATTACACAACACTACCTGCATCACTTCCTTTTGGTCCCACTGGACCAGGTGGTCCTCTGCTTCCAGTATACCCCTGGGTTCCCTTGTCTCCCTTCTGCCCTGGATATCCTCTAGCTCCAGGGTGGCCAGTGGCTCCCTTGAGACCAAGGTCTCCCTGTTCTCCCTTTGCTCCTCGAGCCCCTGGATATCCTTTATCTCCCTTAGGTCCTGGGGGACCAATGATGACAGGGCATAGCAATGGTGATGGTGCCCGTATTGCGAGTCTCTTTACCACTTTGTCTCCAGCTGTGATGGTGCCATTAGAGTTGGTATCCTCTTCATTGTCAACCTGTGAATAGGATAAACTACATATGACAGTTTTTTTGTATGATTACATTATATATGCCAACACAATTTGAATCCCAGTAGCATTTAACAGACAAAAAATAATTTCACGCCTGCAGTATTACTTCATAAGTCAGTCTGAAAATTCCAGTTTAAAGAAACTTGTTGAATACATTTTGAAGGAACTTTTGGACTTGATTACAACAATCACTACTGCCCAGTCATCTTGAAGGTGGACTGGTTTCTATTTTGGCAGGAAAATCAAACCTTGTGTTAATGTTATGCATTTTAGTACAACCACACTAAATCAAATTTCACCATTACACCTATTGTATTGCAGTGTTGAATATCTATAGAAATACTACTATCTGCAATCAAGATAAAAACCTTACATTGCAAAATTGTAAACTTATCTTTTAGTAAATAAAAAGAAAAATCTTTATTTACCTGGAACTGAGCTTCTTCTAGCTGTGATAATATTAGATCAATTTGTTTGTTCTGTTCATTCAGTTTTTCCTTCAGTTGGCGAATGATTTCTGTTTGTTCTGCATTTTTAGCTGTCTGTTCCAAGATCTCACTTCTCTGTCCAGCAATATCTTGTTGTTGATGTAGCACTAGTGTTCTTAGTTCAACTAGTGAGGACTGGAAGTACCATCCACCCATACACAACACTACTAAACACACTACTGACAATAGTGAACTAACTATCATCCCAGTATTGGTAGTAGTAGTAGTAGCACCCATACTGTGTGTTGTGTACGTAAATGAAATAGTTCTCAGTTAGATTGTTGTTATAAATGTTGTGGAGTTTACATTGTTTGGTACTTTCAATTTCATCTTCCTGATCAGATATTTCCTCCTTTTGTATAAACTATCTCACCCATACACAAGAGTTGGATCAGCTTCCCTTAATACATGCTGGGCACAGAATTAACTCACACACCATTTGATGCAGTAAGTAAAGACTCCCTTGATTTCTAGCTCAAGTATTTGTGATTATAAAAAGTTTGACTGTTAATTTTCCTGGCCATGAGACTAGAGTTGCCAGTCTAAAAACCAACCAACTTGAAAGTCCCCAAATATGTAACCAGATTGATCCAAATCGCACATCAGGCAAAATCAATCTAACAACACTAGTGGATAGCTACACTATCGTAGTAGTACTACTCAAACTACTCGAGGCTGGTTTTAACAGTATGTCTTTTCTGGGTAGTGTGGAGAGCTTGAATGGCAGTTTCTGGCCTTGTGAAGTGGATGGACTGATAATGTTGACCAGGCATTTTTTTTCTATTGATTTTACTACATATAAGCCACTAAGAAGCCAGCACAGCCCTGTAATCTTGTGTCTGGACTTGAAGTCTATCTCTTGCCACTCCTACCCTCTACCCTTTTGTGAGCACTTGTGTTACTACTTTGCTCATCTAACTACTCAGATTTTCTCATGGGAACTTTTTAAGCAGTTACAAGTACTGGAAGCGGTCAGAAAGGCAATAGATTGATGCATCTATTGTGTAAGTTTTATACGCATGCTTGCTATCCCTGGAGAGTTATGCTGTCTTGAATTCTTTAAAACTGTTTATCTTGAAACTTCTAATATGCAAAGTTTTTTTCCAAAATCTAGTCACACATGTCATTTGTGCACTAAGCAACCAGCCTATTCTAGTCTGTTGTGCATGGTTTGTAGTATGCAATGTAACAAGCGTGTAGAAGTATTTTTGTCAGTAGATTTTAAATATCCTGTTCAGTATAGTAGAAATGGTTTTGCAGTGCACTATATGACTTGTAATGTTACCACCGTATCTTTCAACTACTATCAGTGTTTGTGATATATTGTGGTATTGCAAATTTTCAAAATACCAAAAATGCTGTTTGGTATGTATAAAATGCATTATTTGTACTGAAATATTTTACCCAACACTGTGTCATTATTGGTCCTTGTACATCCCACAGTGATCATATCATTAATTTTAGCCTCCTTCCTGCTGACCTGAGAATAGTTTTCTCATTGTTGTAGTCTGTAGCAATAGCTGTGATTGTTATGTGTTTGTTTCTTTACCAACAATGTCTTGTCAAACTTTACTGACCACACTTTAACCAAACTTTGTCAAACCCAACTTTACCAATGACTTTTTATCGACAATGTCTTGCCAAACTTTTTTGTCAAAATATCTACACACATAGTTGGTATGGTATATGTAATTATTTCTCCTGCCACTTCTCTCCCAGTTATGGAGTATACGTGTACTATTATTTTGTGTTGTGTTATTGTTACATACACCAGCTTGTGTGCCATCTGTGTACCCAGTGCAACAGCAGACATGGGAGTACTAGTTCTTGTACTTATGTGTATATTACATATAGCTAAGTACAAGTTTGAAGATACTTGTACTTTACTTGATTTGGTTTCAGTATACTTGTTGTACTTTAAAACACAGTGTTGCATTTACTCAGTAATTTGTTAGTTGTTGTGAATACATAGAAGACGACTGGTAGCAGAAATAGTTTTTTTAACCTAATGCTTATCTAGAATGTGGGACAGGTGCATCAGTACCATACAACTTTATTCCACTACTATAGAAGCTTAAATACTCAAAAATGAGTTACTTATCATTGGAATTGTATAGTTACTGTAGTGCTGGGAAAAAATATTGAGTATTACAATATCTTTTGCCAAATTGTATTGTGATAATTTACTTTTTTACACTATTGTGATGGATGTAATACCTGTAAATTACTACTTAAAACTTCTATTCTTAACTTGCTTCTTTGCAAGAAAAGAGCAGTAAGTGAAATACACTGCCCACTTAACAGTGTGTTATCGTGCAACTACCTCTATCATGATACATATCATTATTGCAATAGTCGAAGCTAACACCATAGTGTAATTAAATATAAATGAAGTACAATTCCGCTAATAAAAGTAGTGAAACAATTTGCAAGATCCATGAATGGTGGTATTACAACATGTATAGAAATGAATGTGGAAGGAGGTATGTGAAGTTTACATAATGAGTGATATCCGCAATTACGTTTCTTGACGTGGCGTGCATTATCTGTGATTTCACAAAACAAAATGGCCGCCGTAGTGTTGGGGACTTTGTACATGGAGATATTGGGCGAGATGGCGTTTCCCTATGATAGTGTTTATAAATTCGAATAAGAGCGAAGGTGAGGCTTATAGTATATAAGGCAATACAAATAAGCCTAGTTGTGTGTGAAATTAAAATCTTCAGTCTGCTTTCCTTGTTGGAGCTCATTTTTTGCTGTCTTGGTGTGTGTGTACTACTTCTTACTGTTATTATCTCATGGTTCCATGTGTAAAAATCTACAGACAACATTCATTTCGAATACTGTGCGCCAAGGTCTCTAAAGCCCCCACACTAACATGGCCATTTTGTCAAGTATGACATCAAATTTTGTAATCACAATGTCAAAAAATGTCATTGTGGATATCACTCATTGGTTGATAGTTCACCTTTCAATTTTAACCACAGGGGAATTGCCTATGATGCCATACAATAGTGCCAATGAAAACACTGTAATTGGTATAAAATTTTGAAATGCAGTTTTGAGAAATGAACTACTAAACTGCATTTTATGGGGTAGCTATAACCTAACTGAATGCCTGCTGAAAACACACTGAAAATCATTACAAAAGCCAATGAAATTTTTCAATGATTTGGACACAGTCATGGCAGGCACTAGACGTGGTGTGAAAATGCAATGTATTAAATTTTCACAACCCCCACCCACCATTGAAAACTTTTTCACTCTGGGTTGATATACTGTAGAGCAAAATTTAACCTAAGTAACGTTCCGTCAAGCTGAACTCTAAAATGATATGGAAGCAAAACCTTGGTTGATTTCTTCTTGCCATGTGTGACCTTGTCACAAAGTGAATTTGTGAATTCAAAATAGTACACCTAGATGTGTTTTAATTAGTAACTCACTAACCTTGGCAGCTATCTGGATGACATTTCAATGACAATGAAGCTATTTCAGACTATATGTATCTGAGGGACAAGAAGTGAACCTTACCGTTTTAGTTTGTATCATGGGTGCTCACACTGAGGTGGAGGGTGGAGGTTGGTAACAAGGTAGGTATCAGCTAGGGTTAGAAACAGACAAGAGTCATGATGGAAGTTCTAGGCTTTAGTGAGAGCATGAGCTGAACATATTAACTTAAACTTTGCTCAACCTCATAAGGCAGTAGTAACATTGTTTGCATCCACTCCAGTGCCAGTTGGGTAGTAGTATTATATAGCCGGAAAGTTTGGTGAGTGAACAGTGTTTCAGCAAACTCTAATCTGCCAAATTGTTTGTCCAATATTGGCTACTAATAAGATTGCCAAACTTTTCCTTGTCTAAATCCTATCACACAAAGTTTGCTCCTGCCAAACTTTCTGGCTATACAGTAGCTTTCACTCATCTGTAACAATGTAGAGAAAGCAAGCCCTACAAGTTTATTTTAAAATTTACTAACAGAATAGTGTAGCTACTTTGAATTTGTAGTGTTATTTGGGTTTGCGTGTGCTTTTATGTGTCATATTTTCCAAATCCAGTTGTATTTTTCCACTACATATGTGGATTGTATGCATTATACATTAATATTGTTTACCTTGTTATGTAAGCTGTTCATTGTTTAATCAATACACAGCAGTGTGCTTGCAAAAGTTACCAAAAATTTTAATAAAAGTCTAATATTCCGATGCTAAACACATAATTAACTAGTCAAACAGACAAAGTAGTAGTCTACTTGGTGCACACAGCACAAGACAGTTCCTTTTCCCTGTGATAAGGAGGACATGGTAGTGATCCACATACTCCTTCTACTGTGTAGAATAGAAATCCATCATAGTTGTGGGATGATCCAGTCACTGGTGTAAGACTATGATCGACACAAGAGAATGTTGATCGGGCATGGTTGTGGCGTTCACTCATCAAATAGCCAAAGTATTCTCTGGTCCATCCTGATGGACAAGTGTACTTAGCTGGTAACATGTATACAGTACTCCTGGTAGGAACATAACATACGGCACAAGGGACATCAGTATCATGACTGTATGATCTTAGGGAATCAGTGCGCTCATATTCTGCTCCATACATAAAGCCCCACGGCTGTGCTCCACTGACAGTCCTGTAGAAGGTAGGATCAAGTGGTAGACACTGTGGATTACCACCTCCTCCACTATCGCCATAGATTGATCCTCCTGCTCTTCCAGAGTAGACTAACTCTGCTCCAGTGGATGGACAAGAAGTGTGACCCCATCGGACATAAACTGCTCCACCTGCATCTAATAATGTACAATATTATTATCATTACAGAGATATGCCGTATGATACAGTACCAATTGAATATAATGTCACACTCTTTTGGGTGAAGCACTTGTGTGTAGTAAGTGACCTATGAGTCACAAGTGAGGACCTGATCACTCACAAGTACAATGTGAGACTATCCCAAGTGCTACCATCCCTTGAAGTCAATGTTGCTTAAGCAGGCTGTCTTGTTCCTTGGTTGTGCATAGTAGTGTCATCTTTCACAATCAACATTGTTGGCCATGATGTGTATCGTATTGATTATGCATTTTGTGTTTACCAATCTTTAATACAATAGCGACATAAGTACACACATTACTCTAGAAAGCAAGATGATACATAACTTTCAGGTATTCTTGTTAAGTTCTCTCTACAGTTTACTTGCAAGTTACTCTCAAACTAGTTACACACTTGTAATAATTTTATGATGCAATTGCTCACAAGTAAGTGTCACATGACATTGCATTTATTTGCACCATATATCATTTCGAAGGATAGGAGGGAATGTTCAAGGTGTTATTGTGCATGGTAGTTCTCTTCGGTAAGTGGTTATATATTAATGTTTAGCACTGGCGTCTTCTATTCAGGGACTATGCTGTGCTATGCTGCAAACTACATCAGTGCAATTTATACAAATGTGTAGTGGATTTCAAATCATAACAATTATTGTATAGTAATATAATGTGATACTCCTCAAACACAATGTCATCTTGCGAGAGTGTGAGCGATTTAAAAACTTGCTAATTAAAGGATGTGGCACCCGTTTTGCTCATGAGTATTCATCCCAACGAACAGGATGCGTGCTTGCAAGTGAAATGGGTGCCACACCCTTCAATTAGCAAGTTTTTTAATGGCTCGCACTCTCGTGAGATGGTGTTGCATTTGAGTGGTACTGTAACGGTGTGCTGTAATTACGATAGGCAAATACACAGTACTATTAGGTATTGCACAACACTACCTGCAGAACTTCCTTTCGGTCCCACTGGTCCAGGTGATCCTCTGCTTCCAGTATATCCCTTGTCTCCCTTCTGCCCAGGATATCCTCTAGCACCAGGGTGGCCAGTGGCTCCCTTGAGACCAAGGTCTCCCTGTTCTCCCTTTGCTCCTCGAGCTCCAGGGTATCCTTTGTCTCCCTTAGGTCCTGGTGAACCAATGATGACAGGACATGGCTGTGGTGGTGGTGCCCGTATTGCGAGTCTCTTTACCACTCTGTCTCTAGCAATGATGGAGCCATTAGAGTTGGTATCCTCTTCCTTGTCAACCTGTGAATAGGATAAGCTACATATGACAAGATGGTGATAGATTAGTCTTAGTATGATTACACCATATATGCCACCACATTTAAGTCCCAGCAGCATTTATCAGAAGAAAATATCACGCCAGGCCCTGTAGTATTAGTCCTTCAGTCAGTCAGCATATTCCATTCAACAAAGTTTTCAAGAAGCTTGTTGGAAGTATTTTAAAGGGTCTTTTACTGCCCAGCCATCATGAAGGTGAACAATATTATTTTGGCATGAAAATGCAAGCCTTGTGTTAATGATACTAAATAAAAAAATATCTGTATTCACCTGGAACTGAGCCTCTTCTAATTCCAATAATATTAGATCAATTTGTTTGTTCTGTTCATTCAGTTTTTCCTTCAGTTGGCGAATGATTTCTGTTTGTTCAGCAACTTTTGTGTTCTGTTCCAAGATCTCACTTCTGTGTCCAGCAATATCTTGTTGTTGATGTAGCACTAGTGTTCTTAGTTCAACTAGTGAGGACTGGAAGTACCATCCACCCATACACAACACTACCAAACACACTACTGACACAATAGTGAACTAACTGTCATCCCAGTATTGGTAGTAGTAGTAGTAGTAGCACCCATACTGATGATTGTGTGTTGTGTACTAAATGAAATAGTTCTCAGTTGGAGTGTTGTTATAAATGTTGTGGAGTTTACATTGTTTGGTACTTTCAATTTCAAATGCCTGGTCAGATCTTTTCTCCTTTTGTATAAACTATCTCACCCATACACAAGAAGAGTTGCAAATAAGACTTCCTTTAAATTAAATCCACACGCTGGGCACAGAATTAACTTACACACCACTTGATGCAGTAAGTAAAGACTTCTAGCTCAAGTATTAGTGCTTAACAAAATATTTGATCATACAGTACGATGGTTACTGTATAGTAGGGACCACAAAGGAGTAGGCGTGGCCCACGAAATAATATCACCCAAAAAACAGCTTCAATTTCCCCTGACGACGATGAGGCAGTATTGGTTAGGTAAAAATAAGCCCAAACAAGCTTTCAGATCGACCCGAAACGTTTTCAACAAGTTGCTATGGAATTTTAAAAATAATTTATTTAATGGAATTTTCTACTGACTAAGTGACTGATGCCTCCAGACAAGCGTAACTCAATAACGGCTAAGGCTACGGGCTTGATTTTTTCACTGTTCGACGTCGCTTCGGCCCGACAGGTGCCTTTTGGCATACCGCAGTACGTACAATGCATTCTTCACGGACTCACCAGTGTCCTCCTTTGTGTCCCATTCATCTTCGCTGACAGTGAAAAGTGTCGATTTGGCGATAGCACATGATGGCTTCCCTTCGTAACGGAAATCGTCCATATTTTTCATAGTGGCTATTTGACAACAGGGGTGCTTTTCAAACAGTTCTTGATTCGTACTGCTGTGTAACGGGTTGAACATAGCCGACAATGAAGCGCAATGGATACTTCACTTTTCAGACGATAATTGATATATCTGGGGCGCACGGCACCATTTTTTTCGGAATGTGTGGATTGCAGAGGTGCTTTTCAAACAGTTCTTGATTCGAAACGCTGCATAATGGGTTGAACATAGTTGACAACTAAGCATAATGAATGCTTCACTTTTCAGACGATAATTGGGGTGCGCAGTGCCATTTCAGATGCGGTATGCGTGGATTCACCAGTCATAATTATTATTTACAAAAAAAGTTATCAAAGAAGTACACAGAAAAATTTGGAATTTCAACTAGAGTAGGCACCATAACACATCAATAAAAAGTACTGAAACAAGCTGGATTAGTGCACGATATTAAATCACAGTAAAACAATAAGAAGTGTTATATCCCTACTGTGTTTGTTCTGTGTACTTGTTGTTAATATTCCTAGCCATGGGGCTAGAGTTTCCAGTCTAAAAAACAGCCAACTTGAAATCCCCAGATGTGTCATTTGTGCACTAAGCAACCACCTATTGTAACTGCCTGCTTTCTGAGGTCTGGTTACCAGATTTTTGCTGCGCCTTCAGTTAGATAATAATGGTAATAATGCTTAGTAGTGTGCAATGTGTAGCAAAAGAAAAACATGTAGAAGCATTTTTGTCAGTAGATTTTATCAGTACAGTAGAAATGGTTTTAGGGAGTAAGGTTAGCTTCCCATCAACACTTCAACCCTGTCCAGTATTTTACACTTGAAATTATCAATGCATTTGATGCTTTGGTTAGTTAGTTTAAATGTAATTTGGTCGGCTATATAAGGAAACACTTTCATGAAGTTGCATCAGTCACCAACAGAAATATATATATAACCATAGGTCATAGGTCGAACATGTGGCAAGGTCTCTAGAGATGTGAGAATAAAATCAGCAAGGCTTCCAATATGTGACCACAGTATGTTTATATATTTGCCAGAAATTTTAAGAAATTTAACTGCGTAACAGTAAGGCTATTTGTTATTGACTTTGCTGATCATTTGTATACAACCATGGACCAGACAACAGGTTACTAATACTAACTATCTTGGGCACAAGATCCTATTCTACATAGCAGTATCATTCAGACTCCAGATATCAGAAGAAACTATTTATAAATGTTCTATATACATTACATTAAATTACCTTATGTAGACTACAGATAGTGTTCAAGCTTCTGCAACTGGCAAGAATAAACTTTGTGGCAGACTAACTATAATTAATGGCTGTGTTTGCGCTTTACTTAAGTCAGTGTACAGTTTGGGATATGACTGAGATATCATTTTAGCTGTAGGGAACCCGTCATCAGTGATGGGCGATATTGAGAGTTCTGAGAATCAATATGGTTAAATGTAATGTTAGGCTGATGAATAATGTTTTCTCACAATCACGTGCATCTAATGGTATTGAAGGTAATAAACTGAGAGGTATATAAAATTAGAATGTTAATACTTTACTGAAAGATCGTGGCATTTTCAATCTTGCCAGGTGCAGATCCATTGGGGAGTTGGGGGGGGGTTGGGGAGCTGAAGCCCCCCCCCCCCCCCCCCTTCAGTTTTAGGCTTTACTTGATCAATATGTTGAGGATTATAATGAAATTTTGTCTTAGCATAATTATATGATCACTGATAATACAAATACTCCTAAATACATTCTCCAAAGGTATTATCAGTGGATTTATGTTAAAGTTTATGTATGCAACAAGGACCTGGATCAGCATAGAAGTTGTACAACATTGAAATACTCTAATAGAGCAGCCACCTAACTACTCTAATAGAACATTCAGTGGAAGTATAAGTTGGTTCTGTTATGGAATTTTTCCAAACCTACCTGTACCTATACATACAATGAAGTGCATTGGTCTGTTTAAAAAGACTTGATTCATCTACTTGTGTAGTTATTATGGATGGCAATACTTAATTCAGGTACACAATTTCCATTGAAAATGCTCTCAGATTCAATCTTGTATCATTCAAATTTCAAAATTTTCCAGTTTCAACATTATTATTCTAACATGCACCTATTGTTGTGCAATTGTAAGAGGGTCAGGTGCATCATGTGTTTGGTTGTCTGAACCTAGCTACACAAACCTTTCCATTAACAAATGCTGCAGAGAGCCATACCTATATATACAGTATATCAAGACGCGCAACACCCGTGAGTATATTGACAGGAAGAACGAAACGCAATTTTCGCATCTCCGTAGCTCTGTGCTGCCTTGATGAAACAAGACGATTTTTACTGTGGACACTCCCTCCAACTTCAGTACTCCACATTCCAAATTTGAGCGAAATCGCTTCAAGCATTCCCGAGATATACGACTTCAAAAATTGGCTTAGTTTCTTCTTTTTTTTTCTTCCTCTTTTCGCACACTTACAAAAGCCGCTATAAAATGCGAACTCAATATCCGATTGCCTTGAAATTTGGCATACAGAAGGGGGGTATAAAGGCGCATCTCTGTACTAACTTTGGCTGGAATACGATAAACAGGCAAAGAGTTATTAGCGATTATTCACAAAAAATAACACCAATATGTTGTCACACCTACAGGGTAAACCGCTGATGGGAAGAAGCTGAAAATCGGTGGGTGAATAGGTTAACTATTGAACCTCGAACCTTTAAATTTGTGGTTTGAAAGATAAAAACCAGGAAGATACAACAAAAAAACCAACAGAGTGTAACAATTATGCAATCAAGATTAACTAATAAAAAAATGACTACTTTCCACACCCACCAGAAAAACCGCTTGGGGTAATGCTTTGAATTTCACTGTACAGATGGAGTAATCATCTTAGAAAGGATCTTCAATGGTGTAGAAGAATCAGACGTAAAGCCACAGAGTTATAACACGAAATCAAACTTGGTGTAGCAAGTGCAAGATCGAGATACTCTAATAGAGCAGTCACCCTGAAAAGAATTCAAAAGATCAGCTAGAAACTAGTAACCTGTATAGAGATAAGCTACAAACAATTCACCCTGTAGAGATATCAGCTAGAAGAAGTTAACATTTAGTAATACTGCATACTTACATACCGAGAATACCGGGAGAATACTGGAAATTACTGGTTTTCATATTTAAATAGTATTATGGCAGAACTTGTTAGCAAGAGTGGAGCAAAGAATGTAACATGGGACTACTAGAAAGGTACTAAGGGAGACCAGTAAAATATGGGAGTGTTATTTGTCACCTGTGTCTAAAAAGTTTGCTGGCCATCACCTCCAATTTGTTTTCCCACTTATTGTGTAGTCTACAATGAGGCTATTGATGTAATGGAAGCTTACACATATTAACAACTGGGCAGCTATTACATATGTAGACATTAAGGCCAAAATAGATTGTAGGGATCGATTAATACTCACATGATTAGTATACATATCTTGTATTTGGCCATGGTGTTTTAATGAAGTGTTTGTGGAAAAAATACTGAGTCCACTAATGGCCTAGATACAGGTAAGCTTGCTTGTAGAGTAGTTACTTTGTGCAGAGTGGAAGCTTCGTGATGGGAGCGTATCTGTAGGGGGTGGGCAATATACCGATTTTTAGTTGTTGTGCAATATATTTTGAAACTGAATTACCGAATAGTTAACATTTAGTAATACCGCATACTCACATACCGAGAATACCGGGAGAATACTGGAAATTACTGGTTTTCATATTTAAATAGTATTATGGCAGAACTTGTTAGCAAGAGTGGAGCAAAGAACGTAACATGGGACTACTAGAAAGGTACTAAGGGAGTCCAGTCAAATATGGGAGTGTTATTTGTCACCTGTGTCTAAAAAGTTTGTTGGCCATCACCTCCAATTTGTTTTCCCACTTATTGTGTAGTCTACAATGAGGCTATTGATGCAATGGAAGCTTACACATATTTAGTGGGTATTTAGTAACACCGCAATATTTATAATTAAAATACTGTGGTGTGATATTGATCAATACCGCTCACCCATACTGGTGTCCATATTTGACAATGTGCAGAAACAATGGGTGAATAAGCTATAGCACTAGTTTTCACCTTAGCCCCAACTTGTAGGATGGTGAGGATAACAAAACACTCTCTGTCTGAGTGGTTTTCATGGAAAAATTCAAGTTGTGTATCCAATCAATTTCGGCCTTGATGCCTATATGATCACTGCCCAGTTGAAGCCCGGGCTACATTTCATATTTAGCCCGGCTAGCTGGGCTACATGCAAAATGTAGCTTGGGTAGCTCCTTTGATCTGAGGTGTGAAGGTGTTACATTATAAAATTATTACCTGGTTAAACAGGTAGTCACAATAAACAAAATCACAATATTAACAAATTATATAATACTCCAAAATATCACATTGAACCAACACTAGCTACATACCTGCATCGCTACCTTTAGGCAGTGATGCAGGTATGTAGCTAGTGTTGGTTCAATGTGATATTTTGGAGTATTCTCTCCACTTGATACTCTCTAGTCTAGTGGTCCTATGTATTCTTGCAAAATGACCATGAGAGGGTTGAAGAATGCTTTATTTCAGACAAAAACTACATTTTCATTTTGTTCATATTCATATTATTTATTATTCATATTCCTAAGCGTCACAGCCATAGCGATGTTTATATAGAGAATTCTGGGATAAAAAGTAGCAAGGTTTACTGAATATGTGAGTGTGTGTTTGTGACTTATTTTTGAAAATCACGTTTCAGCATACTTTTAATCAAAATTTGTGGTTTACATTACCACCCCAGTGATCAAAGTAATGTAATTTCTTAAAAGGGTATGATATTAGTGGTTCAAATAGTTAGTGGAATATTTTTGGATGAAAAATTTGCCTTTTTGTCAGTGGCAGAACTTAGTTGGGATATATTCAATGGGCATGTTTTCAGGTATTTTCATGCTAATGAGGCGTCTATGTTTTTTTGTGTGTGTTTATTTGCATATGGGGAAAGGTCTTTATTATGGTGGGTATAGAAAGATAGAGGTATGATATGTGGGTATAGTGATATATGTAATTATGGTAGTAACGGAATTTTTAGGGTATGTTTTGCCTTGGGGACAAATTTCTTTTTGAGCGGCGGCAGTAATCACTAATTTTATTTCAGTTGTTCTTTATGTGGGGCAGGATATTGTTGTTTTGATTTGAGGTGGGCCGATGGTTTGTAATGCGACTTTAAATAGGTTTTTTAGTTTTCATTACTTGTTTCCTTTTGTTTTGTCCTTCTTGGTATTAGTTCATTTGCATTTTTTGCATAAAGTGGGGTCGAATAATCCTATGGGTTTATCCTCTGATGTAGAGAAAATACCGTTTCATCCTTATTATACGGTAAAGGATTTATCGGGAAATACGTTATTTTTTGTTTTGTTTGTTTTTATTGTTTATTTTTTTCCGTATTATTTGGGTGATGCCGAGAATTTTAAGGAGGCCAACATTTTAGTTACTCCTATTCATATTAAACCGGAATGGTATTTTTTATTTATGTATGCCATTTTGCGATCTATTCCGAATAAATTAGGGGGGGTTGTTGCTCTTGCAGCTAGTATTGTTGTTTGATTTATTTTACCATTTTTATATAGAGGGCGGATGTTAAGTTTGGGGATGTATCCGATAAGTAAATTGGCTTTTTGGTTTATGGTGGGGGATATCCCCCACCAGTAGTGTGTGTGTGTGTGTGTGTGTGTGTGTGTGTGTGTGTGTGTGTGTGTGTGTGTGTGTGTGTGTGTGTGTGTGTGTGTGTGTGTGTGTGTGTGTGTGTGTGTGTGTGTGTGTGTGTGCGCAAGAACATTGACGATCCCTATTATTGTCACAGTATTGGTAAATAATAATTGTGGCCTGTCATGATGCACACATTTCTGTGCAATACATTTACTAAATTTAAGATTTCTATGTAGTAAACTTCTATTTTTGTTGTTTGCTCATTGTTGAGTAACATGATCTCCTTTAATTGGCAGCTCACTTGATCTGGGACTTCCCCTTTGGCTGGGAGGAGCTCCAGAAATTGTAGGACTCAGTGATGGACGAAGTATCTCCAGTTGCATCAGTGATGTCAGCATTAATGGTGAACTGTTAGACCTGGAGGATTATATTGCTGAGCACAACTCTGGGAGGGGCTGTGAACAGGTGGGTGTGACTATGCAATAAGAATCAGAAATTGCTATTAGGGCTGAGTGATATTACCGTTTTAGCGATATATCGCGATATTTTGAAAGTATCGATATCACGATATTTTGTTATTAACTATCGTGATACCATGCCTGTACATTACTGTCATTAAAAATCCATTTGTTATGCAGTACTTGGCTAAGAATCCTTGTAAATGATAAAGTCCACCCATCTGGTTTCCCCTGCAGAGAGGTGTGAACACCATAACAACCTCAAAGCATGTGTTACAATAACTGTTACTGTAAACAAGGATGATAGTGGCTAGTTTGCTATCACCTATAAGGACTTCCTGCAGGAATGCTGAGCAATATGCTATGTAGCACCAGCTATGATTGACTTATTTGTAAGTATCGTGAACTATTCAGTATCGTGAATAGTGGCTTTAGTATCGATCGTGATACTAAAATAGCAGTATCGCTCAGCCCTAATTGCTATACAATGAGACCTGTATTATCCAAACACCTGTACCACAGTGGAACCTCTTTTAAACTCTGAATTAAGGGCAATTGTCTCAACTAGTCTGACTCATATTGTTACCTCTGAAAAGGTATTGCAGCAAGTAATAAGCCAAAAACTGTTGTTCCTAAAGCCTCCATAAATAGAGGCTCCAATAAAGTGTTTGATAAGTTGTTTTTTTCTTGTAGAGACTTCTATTTAACTATCCTGATATCATGCTAATAACACATACTCCAGTTTATGAAATGCTGTAGTAAAAGAGTCACATTGCTGTTTGGGTTCAGTTTTAATACACTGAACGCCTACTGTACTTTTCTGGTCCAGGTTTTTTGATGTGGAGTTTAGTTGTCAATTTTAATTGTGTGTGTGTCATTCAAGTTTTCCTCTCATTTAAATTGCTGTTTGCTACTGTTGTTAATTTAGCTGGATGGTTGTCTTAGCAACCCCTGTACTGCAGAAGCCACCTGTGTTGCAGAATGGGAGGGACAACAGTGTTTTGGTGGGTGTAGCTTTTTGTAAATTGCAGCTTTTAGGTGTGGCTCCTTTCTGCAGAATCTGAACCAGTCACATTCACTGGTAATGGTTATGCTCGCTACACTCTGTTAGATGACATAAGTAGCCGCAAGCGTCAAGTTGACATGGAGATGGCTTTCTATGAAGACAATGTTAGCTTAAGAGTGCAAACTACTCAACAGGAAGGGCTGGTGTATTGGATGGGTGGGGCTACTGACTATGCAGCTTTGGAGGTCAGTGTTCTGTGTACTATTAGTGTTTTGCTGCTTGCACGTTGTTGTGTTCCTTTGTCATAGTAACTAGTGTATGAAATCTAATTTACACTACTGGACAGAACAAAGGTCGACTCCATATAATGATATTTCCCCATATTTTATTTGTTGGTACTCACTCAAAGTGTTTTGTTAAATGCAAATGTCACTATAATGGCTCTCACAACACGCATGCGTTCAAAAGCATATATCTCGTAAACAGAATATCCTATGAGTAAATGGTTTGGACCATGTATTAATGGCCATTTTCTTAAGCTGTATCCAAACATCATAGAGTGATCGAGTGTGATATAAGGCAAATCTTCATTAGAAAGAAACTTCGGCCGTTTTAGGATGATAGTTACAATGTCGCAATGGATAGGGGAAATAAAGAAGTGTTAGTAAAAAGTTATATGATATTGTAGATCTATTCATTCTGAGTTGTTTAGTACTGCTAACCACTGAGGAATAGGTGGTCCATGTACAGATTAACAGGAATCCAATTGTTGTGTGTCAGAACGCACATTTTACATAAGATAACTAGTATAGTGGTGTTTGGGGCCATATATAGGGTTAAGTCCCATAAAAAATTTTTTTTCGTGTTTCATGACTGAATTTTCACATAATATTATAGTTTGTTTCATGTCAAAGCCTTTTATGGGGTGAGTAGCCATTAAACCTTAGTTTAAGAAAATCCACTTGTCCAGTAGTGTTATACACGTGTGTATTATTGTTACCACGGTTACAGTTGTTTGGAGGCAATGTGAGGTACAGAGTTGATATTGGGTCGGGAGAAGCCATACTAGTTGGAGGTCATATTAGTGATGGGGAGTGGCACTCTATTTATGTACGACGTGGAGGATTATTGGTTACCATGGTGATAGATGATAACAATGTTAACTCTACCAGTCTCCCTGGCAACAGCGTTATCTTCAACATTTTAAGCAATGAGATTTATGTTGGAGGGCGTGAACAGTCAGCTATACTTTATAATGGCTGTGTTGACAACATCCGTTTTATAAATAAACAATTACCAACAAAAACAGCCAATGAATTTGCTTCTGTTGAGTTCATAGGAGACATACCCGTCAATGGGTGTGCCAGTGGACCCTGCCTATCCAACCCATGTGACCAGGGGGAGTGTCAAGTTGTTGCCATGGATACTTATCAATGTATTTGCCCCAATGGAGAACCATGTGCACTCAAATCATCAGAAGATTCTATCAGTCTCTATGTCTATGTAGCAATTGGAGCTGGTGGAATAGTATTCTTATTGGCAGTATGTATAATAGCCATCTTGTTGTGCTATTGTTGTCGTAGCAAACAAGGGAAGTATATTCCAGATAAACCAGACCATCATGAGATGTACTTTGCAGATGACATTGGCACAATTGGAATAGGTCAAGAAGATGGAGGCGGTGAACAAGATATTCCTTATAAGGACCTTGTTATTTGTAATGAAGCTGTTACCAAGCGACCAGCCACCCCAGAAATCGTAGCTATCATAACATCTTGTAAACCAGAAGTGGATAAGGAATTTACTGAAGTTGATTCATTAAGACATTTTGCCTATGAGGGCAGTGACCATGGGGAGGGTAGTATGAGCAGTATTTGTTCTGATGATGGGCGTCTATTAGAACGACTTAATGAGATGGGACCACCTTTTGAGAAGCTAGTAGATTTACTAGAACATTTAGAACAAGACTCTGATAATGACTCGCAGACTTAAGTGTAATAAAATCCCTTTCATTTCATTTACATTTTTTTGTATTGTATATATTGTAACCATGACGTAAACACATCATGTGATTTGGGGTGGGAATCGAAAGGCTGATTTTAGAGCAGACAAGATGGAGGTTCCCTAATAGAACAGTCAAATACTCTAATAGAAAATTCGGGGTGCCAAAACTCAGGCCTGCTCAGCCTGTTGTTGAGCATTTTTACCGAGGCAGCTGCCTTGGTTGCCTCAATGGTAGCTACGCCACTGTAATATACTTGTATTGTTACTGTGAAATAGTTGGAAGTACACAAGGTTATATTTTTCTCCTTTCTGCAACTTCTCAAACATGCTTATATGTACAGGCTGTAGGACCAGGTATCCTACAGACCTTCAACACTTGTGCTGTAATAAAAGCCAGCCATGGTATGAAATAAAGAATGAATCATAATTTATCAAATGATGGATAATTTTTGAGATAACATTAATGTTACGTTTATTTGCAATGATTAATTTTTGTTCCTTTATACCCACACCTGTTGACTACTGGTTGGTATCTTCCTTTACAAGAGAAATAAAAGTATAGACCAATCAAAGTAATTATTTTCTACGTAGGTATCTGTACATTAATCTCCCCAAATAACACAGCCATTTTGTGGTCATGATGTCATTTAGGATAAACTCCATTGGCCATCTATGTACTGAGCTGTGTCCTTCCCCAGTGTTGAATAATTCACCACAGTAGAACCAATCATGACCACATAAATAAAACATTACCCTACTTTCCTGTGAGTAGTATGCAAATAAAGTCTTGGTATTAAGGGGTTGGCCTTTTCCAGCCTTTCCATAGTTAGGTATCTCAATGAATTTTTATACAATATAATTATATACACAACAGCATGCTTGTAAAAGATACAGAAAACTGCAGTTAAAAGCCTAAAGGCCTAACACAACATTTTAAAGCTGTCAGACAGCTTGTATCCACACACCAGTAGCCTACTTGGTGCACACAGCACAAGACAGTTCTTTGCTTCTATCATAAGGAGGACAAGGTATTGCTCTATCACATGCTGGTTCTATTGTGTAGAATAGAAAGCCATTGTAGTTGCGGGTTGATTTAGTGAATGGTGCGAGGCTATGATCGACACAAGAGAATGTTGATCGTTCATGGTTGAAGTGTTCACTCATCAAAAAGCCGTGGTCCATCCTGGTGGACAAGTGTACTTAGCTGGTAACATGTATACAGTACTCCTGGTAGGAACATAACACACAGCACAAGGGACATCAGTGTCATGACTGTTTGATTTTAGTGGATTAGTGTATTGGCATTCTCCTCCATGTATATAGGCCCACTGTTGGGATCCACTAACAGTCTTGTAGAAGTTAGGATCAAGTGGTAGACACTGTGGATCACCGCCTCCTCCACTACGATGGTGTGCTCCTCCTGCCATGCTGGAGTAGACTAGTTGTGCTCCAGTGGATGGGCAAGATTTGTGACCCTATCGGACATAAACAGCTCCACCTGCATCTAATGATGTGACATATCATTTATCACATTATTATTATTACTAGGACCGCATCACATACAACCAAGTACATGTACAAACAGGACAAACTAACAATAGGGCAAGGCATATATTAAGTTGAAAATGAAGCGTAATGGCTACTATACTTTTTCAGTAATCGATAGAGAGCACATTCAGACAAAAATACTAAGTCATTTATTTTTTGATCATGCGCTGGTTTGCCAGTCATCATTATGTTTAGAAATAGTTAACAAACAAATAGTTAAGCCTTCAGGTCCATAGCACATTCACAGAATTAGAAGTAAAAAAATAGGACTTTTAGGTTCAATTTAGGATTAAAATAGTGAGGTTGCCTACATGATCTGATACACTAGTGGACATTTAATCACTAAATCAGTCATGAGTATAATTAAATATCCACTAGTACGTACATCTGCAGACATTCATCATTTCACTACTTTTATGATCTTTTCTTCTACTTGCATATCTTAAGCGATATAGTTATTGCTAAATACTATTCGCATATTATTATACAAGATTCAATTTCAAAGCATTCAAATTTCAAAACTTTCCTGTGGGGACATAGGTATATGCCTCCGGACCTTCATGTTTCACAATCTAGTGTGCTTCCACACAGTTAATGAGTTCTAAAAAATTTATCCCTCTACTTTGGAGTAGCTCCTGAAAATCCAAATTTTATCCTTCTAAGCTTTGCTTCGTAAGGTGAATTGTGGTAAAATAATTATTGAAGTGTGACAAGACAGGTATACAATAATCATGTAATACTCAACAATACCTGCATCACTCCCTTTAGGTCCAGGTGGTCCTACTCATCCACGATTACCTACACTTTCAGTATTGCCCTTGCTTCTCTTGACTCCCTGAGGTCCAGCTTTACCAGGGAGACCATCTGCTCCATTATTGCCTTTGCTTCCCTTGGCCCCCTGAGGTCCAGGGTCACCTACTTCTCCTTTAGGACCAACATTTCCATTTTCCCCCTGTATCCGTGAGGTCCTCTATCTCCCTTAGGTCCCATGGGACAAGTGCATGACTGTATTCCAGGTGTTGTGAGTCTCTTTTTCACTCTCTGTCCAGCTGTGAAGGTGTCATTTAAGTTGATATCTTCTTCATGCTCAACCTGTGAATATTAAAGCAGTGTGATAGGATAGAAGATGGTTGGCATGATTGCCTAATTCCCAGAGGATTCAATTGAAATTAATCATACAGAGAGAGTGTATGTGTTTACATTTCAAAGTGTACTTAATGAACTGAAATTCAGTGTACTATGCGCTGGAATTATCTTCAAGTATTAAGTTATGTACTTATTAAACAGTAATGCACTGTATAGCACAGCTATATTGTTATGATACAGAGCAAATGATCTATAGCTGCATTTCTGTCATAATAGCCTTAGGCTAGTATTGCTTATTTTTTATTGTTCAAAATGTTCCATGCACATATACCCTTGACAATTGGCAGTCAATAGTACTGACCCAGTTTTAGCCCAGATCTGTATTTTTATAAATAAACTAGTATAAAAATAATTTTAAGAAATCAAATATGGAAAATAGAGATCACTGAAAAAAAAACAAAGAAACAAGAGTCAAACAAGTGAGCATGTTAATAATAAGATTTGAAATTGTTCGTTCTATAATGTCTCTTAGATGGTTTCAGACTGCACCAGATACCACTGTATTGCTCCACAAATACCTACAAGAGGAAGTACAGTGGAACCTGTCTATAATGGTCACCTTGGGACCAGATATATCTGGCCTTTATATACAGGTGGCTGTTATAGAGAAAACCTGTATAAGGTGGTCAGCAGCATTTTAGTGGCTATGGCCGTTATAAATGAGTGATTATTATTAAGAGGCTCGCGCCAACCGCAATGCAGTAATACTTTAGTACAGAAAGGACAAGGTGAGCTTGTTATGAATGTTGGTTATAGCTATTGAATACGTTTAAGCAATGAAGCCTGATATAGATTATATAGTATTCATTGAAAGGCAGGAAGTGTGATAATTGTGCATTAATTGAAACGGTGCCGTAGTGCCAGACAGTTGGCTTAACAAGCCACCATAAAAGGTAGCGACCGCTATATGAAGGAGAAAGTTATGTATACAGTGATTCATAGGCGAATTCTTGGTTGGCCGTTATACGCGTTAGACAGGTGACCGCTTAAGGCCCCTATTCGGTGATTATTAGTTTCTCATCCAGCTTTTCTAATTATTATGATGCGGGCGGGAGGGTATTACCATTATGCCATTATTTTATAATATTAACACACTGATGTACAGGCCTTGTCCAAATTGTCTTTCTTTCTTACTACAAACATTTCCTTCACCAGCTGATTCTACTTTTCGTGATCGCCAATTGTTTTTAGACAGTCAGCTGAAAGCCTGCTTTGATGAAGTCGATAGAGCACGATTGCAACTGGCACTGCAGCAATTTGCTAAGGAAAACAACAGTTATCCTGGCGATACATAGCGCATTGTAACGTTCATCAACAAAAAATTATAACAGTTTGGTATCACGTGTTCTGAGCATGCACAGAGTAAATAATGGCTTACCATGCGGTAGCTTAAGAAGGATGCGGGCGGTGGATGAGAAACTAATAATCACCAAATAGGGGCCTAATGCAGACAACAATGCATACATTTGTATGGGAAAATATTTGGGACCTCGTGTCCATGGCCGTTATGCAGAGGTGACCGCTTAATCCAGGTGACCGTAACACAGGTTCCACTGTATAATTGTATGAAGCAACCTGAGTGTGCTGTAGCACAAGTCTGTTGGCTGAAGAAAAATTTTTACGAACTTGCTACTTTGTGCCAATCTGCAGTAGGTATGCTGCTAGGATGGACGAGACCAAACATCACATTTGCTGTCAGTAATTATGTCAGAATCTTGCCAACCAAAGTGCAACGTGGCAGTTAAATGTACTGTGAGACTAAGGGCACAATCAGTTATGGACTAATGTATTCAAAAGATCATGACTGGATATACAGACGCTGATTGGGCTGGTGATGCAAATGACCAAAATGTATCTCAGGTTACTACTTATGGTGAGCTAAGCTGGAAAAGCAGGTAACAGACTTGCATTGCTCTTTCCAGCTGACTATGTTGTTGCCCTAACACAGGAAGTTACTTGACTATATGATATCCACAATAAATAAACTAAACCAACTGTTATGCATGAAGACAATCAAGCAGCCACATGCATATTCCTAGCAGAGTCACCACAACAATACTACAGCAAGACTTACACTAAACACATTGATTTTAAGTATCACTGTGTTCATAAGAAAGTGGTAGATAACACCTTCAAACTGAACTCCTTTCCAATGATCAGCATTGAAACCGGGTCGGGTCAACTGGGTCACATTTAGTCTGGGTTATCCGTGTCTGACCTGGATTGGATCGCATGTAAAACAAATTAATTAGTTGGATGATACATAAGTGTATAAACCAGCATTGAAACCAGGTCGGGTCACCCGGTTCAATTGGGGCATATTAGTTAGAGTCAGTCAGTCTGTCTGTCTGTCAGTCAGTCAGTTAGTAGAAATTCCACTAAACAATAATAATAATTTTAAAAATTGTAGTAACTTTTTGGTAGCTTTTCAGGTCATACTGAAGGCACTTTTGGGCTTGGTTACACCTAACCGATGACTACCAAGGTGCCATGAAGATGAGGCTGGTTTTAGAGTGATATTTTGGCCAGAAAAGCCCAAACTGTTATGATACCTAATATACAGTACTACCGTACTGTGTGATTCATAGATTGTACCTGTTTAGGTTTTAAATTTCAAAGAATATTTTTAGTAGGTCTAGAACATTCTACCTGTAGTGCATTATAAACAGACATGTAAAATTTTGGTGCAGTCATTTGAAGTGTTTTGTGTTGAATTGACTTTTAAGCCATCCACAAGCACCACATTCTGTTTTAGCACTTGCCATGAAATTCACCAAACAGTTTGTAGCTAAGTTATACATACGTAGCTTTTATTCTTTGTACGATTTATAATGCCATGTTACCATATGGCAGCTTTAACTGTTAATGGATTTCACCAATACAAAAAAGCAATAAATTCTTAATCACCTTAAGCTGAGCCTCTTCTAATTCCAATAATATTAGATCAATTTGTTTGTTCTGTTCACTTAGTTTTTCCTTGAGTTGGTGAATGATTTCTGCTTGTTCAGCATTTTTAACCATCTGTCCAGCAATATCTTGTTGTTGCTGTAGCACTTGTGTTCGTAGTTCAACTAGTGAGGACTGGAGGTACCATCCACCCATACACAACACTACCAAACACACTACTGACAATAGTGAACTAACTATCATCCCAGTATTGGTAGTAGTAGTAGTAGCACCCATACTGATGGTTGTACAATTGCCAGGAGCAGGGCCGCCCAGAGAAATTAAGGGGCCCAGGGCAAAGAGTTAAAGTGGGGCCCTTCACCCAAGTTGTAAGGTGAAGACCAAAAAAAAAAAAAAGGTCACAACCTGCTGGCAATGACAATAACTACCCAGCACCAACCATATCTCCTTATCTATAAGCTTGCTACACTCCTCCTCTGAAGAATACTGTGACTGCTCTATTAGAGTATTTAGATCTGACTGCTCTATTAGAGTATATCGATCTTTTAAACAGGTATTCAGGGGGCCCTTCATGGGGCCTCCTGGGGCCCCTTTCAGGCTGGGGCCCCTTTCAGGCTGGGGCCCCTTTCAGGCTGGGGCCCCTTTCAGGCTGGGGCCCCTTTCAGGCTGGGGCCCCTTTCAGGCTGGGGCCCCTTTCAGGCTGGGGCCCCTTTCAGGCTGGGGCCCCTTTCAGGCTGGGGCCCCTTTCAGGCTGGGGCCCGGGGCAAAATGCCCCAGTTGCCCCCCCCTGTGGGCGGCCCTGGCCAGGAGCACAAATGAGTTTTTAGGTCCTCAACAGATTGTTGATGAATTACGTCTCTAGAATTCCTTTTATAGCTGGTTTATTGCACTAACATGACGATTTCATAGGTTGTGACAACATTTGATACTTTGTAATGTATTTTCTTCGTATTGTGTGTGTAGTGTGGTTGTAGTGACTGTATATTGGGGACCTGGTGGCCTGGTGGCAGCAGCTGTAACATCAGCCAAAAGTTCAGTCCACAACAACCCCAACACCACTATAAGCAAGACAAGCTAAGGGCAGTTGGGCATTTGCTTGCCGAGTAAGCACCAAGTACCCATTGTGTGACCTCTATCAGTGAGACCTTCTGTGGATTAATAGCCCTGTCCCAGGAGGATTTGCTTGCACAAGGCTCAAGTGCCTGAATGTTTCACAGGCATCCCAGTGCTGGTTCACTGGGTGGCAATAGCTGGGTTTTGCACAGCTGCCGTAGGTTTCTGTGTGTGTGTGTGTGTGTGTGTGTTTGTGTGTGTGTGTGTGTGTGCGCAATGTTGAGGGATCATAAGAGATTACCCATGCTTTCGTAAAATCGTAATAGAGCACACACATGCACCTTGGAAATACATGCTATTTCCTCTCCACTTGAAACTCACTAGTAGTCCTATGTATTCTTACAAAAAAACATGAGAGGGCTGAAAGATGTTTTATTTCAGACAAAACAACTAAACATTGTCATTTTGTTCATATTCATATTATTATTCATATTCCTAAGTTTCACAGCCATAGTGATGTTTATTTCTGGGGTAAAAAGTAACAAGGTTTACTGAATAGGTGAGCACGCAGAGGCGTAGGGAGGGGGGGGGGGGGTTCCGGGGGGTTCAGGAACCCCCCCTCTCCGCACGGCGCTTATCGATTGGAAATTATAAGCGCCTGCTCCGAAAGGGTCTGGGGACTCTACAATAGAAAAGTTCTGCAGGCAAACCACCCCTAGGTAGATGAGCGTTGATTGGTCTTAAACCACTTTCAGAAGAGGTGTGGATGACCACAGTTGGCTTCATCCTTAGCTATAGGCAAGGCTTCAGCCTGTTCAAACTCTAAAGCAAGGTAAGAGAGCTATAAAATTTGCTTGTAATGAGCGTAATCATGCCTGAGGTGTGAGCCGATCAGTCTCGCCTCCAGACAGCTCGCACTCAGGCATGATTACGCTCATTACAAGCAAATTTTATAGCTCTCTTACCTTGCTTTAGAGTTTGAACAGGCTGAAGCCTTGCCTATAGCTAAGGATGAAGCCAACTGTGGTCATCCACACCTCTTCTGAAAGTGGTTTAAGACCAATCAACGCTCACCTACCTAGGGGTGGTTTGCCTGCAGAACTTTTCTATTGTAGAGTCCCCAGACCCTTTCGGAGCAGGCGCTTATAATTTCCAATCGATAAGCGCCGTGCGGAGAAATAGGGTCTGGCTACGCGAGACTAGGCTTCTGCAAGCAGGATCCTAACACACCATTTAGTGTGGCAGGACAAAATGAGTGAGCAATATAGTGTAATGGCACAGCACAACAATTGATAAAACTTACATTCATCTCTCAGGGAAGGATTTCCAGAGGTATCATGAGCCCTCTTCAAAACTTGTTAAAAAGATCGATATGCTCTAATAGAGCAGTCAGGTATATACTCTAATAGAGCAGTCAGGTATACTCTAATAGAACATGCATGTAAATATCCATGTCCATATGAAGTTTTTCAGACATTCCAACATTAAATGCAAAACTTAGCATGACCTTATACTGCTATATCTTTGGTGTGCAGTGTTTAAAGATATAGAGCTCCAGTAATTTATCACTTGTGTTATGCAAGATGAATTCATGCTATGCATATTTGTATAGTTATATTGTTTTGATTGTCATTTGTATCAGTGGATTCATGGCTCCTATACCACAGTGAGATATAACCATCACTTACAGACTACTATATGTGTCTCTATGTGTTATGCTGTCTGTTTCCACTAGGTGACTTTATCTAGTACTACTTTCATCCCAGGGGCACTTAATGCATCATAATTAATGTACTTTTTGTATAAAATATAGCAATTTGCTGAGTTTTGATTTATTAAAATATTGAAAGTCTCTCAGCGGCTGGGGGCACAATGCTGGTGCTGGAACCTCCCCTTCAAAAAATCCTGGCTACGCCTCTGGCACGTGTGTCTGTAGTGTGACTCACATTTCAGCTCATATAAGGGACATGTAACACATCATTCATCCTTTAGTCCAAAATATGGATTTGTGGTTTACATTAGATCCCAGTAATGTAATTTCTTAGTAGTGTGTGCAGTGGGTGTAATAGGAAGTAACTGGTATGTAATACGTAGCTATTGCAATTTGGACTTCCAAGTTTAGTTATTATTATTTTAAAAAGCCATATATAGCCAGTTACTATAGTAACAAGAAAAGCAATATATTAATGCTTAGCAATAAGGAAAATGTTATTATGGGTGATATCCAATGATATCATCCTAGTCTAAATCTCAGTGTGTTTTGCCTTTGTCTGGGATTGGTGTGGAGTATATAGTAATCATGTGGTACACAAGGGCTAAAGGGACAGTCAAAATGGCAAGGATAACTTCCAAATGATAGAACCGATATAACATTTCCGTTTTGTGTTTTAAAACCCGGTTAATAATTGCTGACACAGAGAAGAGTTAACCTCACTACACACTCACCTGGTATCTTATTAACATATGCTATATGTGTGAAAAGGATGACCTGTTCTTGCTAACCACCAAAATCCAAGTATTATTCTTGTATTTGCTGTGATCGCTAACTTACAAAGCATTTTGCTCACACAGCATTACTTTGAGAACATACACCCGTCATATTTGATTGTGCAACATTATCTTGTGATCACCAAAATTGTTAATACTGAATTTGATGGTTTTTACCATTTCTCAGTCAGACTACCAAAAAGAGACTTACGCAACATTCTCAAAAGATGCACATCCTTCCCTGTTATAGTTTAGTAACTTACATTTGTTTTGATGTTGGTTCGCAAGTGGAAACTATCACTTTGCCTGTAAGTCTTATACCATTTAAGCTGCCATTCATTGACAAGCAACTGGTGGTAGTTGTGCTTTCCCTCTAGGCTTGCAGAACTCTCATAATGATTATATAATTATGATTAATGAAGTATTGATGTGCATAATGATTTTAAATGCACCAGTACATTCAGGGACTTTAAGCAAAAGGTTATTGGAAGAAGTTGGTTCTTCACCATGCACTGCTAGGACTAATGGCTGGGCCTACAATCACCACAGATTGTTTCTTGACATTTGTTTAAACTATTGCAACAGTATAGCGTGATTGTGTAAATAATTAACTGTAAGATTTAACAGATGTAAGTGCTATACTGATGCGTTTTTGCATTAATATTTCCATATTTGGCAGTTTCCTTCATTGATAAATAATACCATTTGTGGTTGTCATGATGTCATGAACTAACTAGTCTGAGTGGCTCCACTACAGGGTATATACATATTTACTATTTTACAAGACCTCAAGAATGAGTATAAAAGTACACTATGATTGGCTATAAACTACTTAACAATGATTTGAAATGTTCTATATGCTTGATGCACAAATTACAGGTTCTGGAAGATTATTCCATCCATTGTATCATCAATGGAAAAAAGGAATTGTGATAAGCATTGATTCTGGTGTGTGGGTTTTAAAAATCTCAGGTGATGCCCTCTTGTTAGCATGGGTAGATGGACAGGGGAAGTGTATATCTACATATGTCTACTATCTTATTAACTATTTTATATAACATATTCACTATTAATTCATTCCAAAGTCTTAAAATTAAGCTTATTTCAGTAGCGCTTGCATATGTTGAATAGTTGTTACAAATAAACGTTGCTGATTGTCTTTGTACTACAGCTGCATCTAATTAGTTAACATTCTTCTGAATATACGGAGACCAGATAATCAAGGCATATTCCAATATGGGTCTGATTATACAATTATAACATTTAGCTTTGATATCAGTTGGGCAATGCTTAAGATTGTGTTGAAGAAAATTTTTAACTTTACCAATACACAAAAAAAATGTAAATTTCAAACTAGCATAGCACATTGATAAAAAGTACTGAAACAAACTGGAGTAGCACAATATTAAATCACAGTAAAACAATAAGAAGTGTTATATCCCTCCTACCAGGATACCACAATGGAAAATGGGATATAACACTTCTTATTGTTTTACTGTGATTACTGCACTACTCCAGCTAGTCAGTTTTAGTACTTTTTATCGATGTGCTATGTTCAGTCCCTACTATAGTTGAAAAATTCCAAAATTTTTTGTGTACATATTTGTTACCTTTTTTTGTAAAATAAAATTATGAAGACTGGTGAACCCATGCATACCACATCAAAGAAATTAATAGTGCCACATCCCTCAACTATCAATTATCATCTGAAAAGTGAAGTATCGGTTACGCTTTGTTGTCAGCTATGTTCAACCCATTACACAGCATTACAAATCAAGAACTGTTCGAAAAGTATGCATTTCTGCAATCAAAGTAGCCACTATAAAATATAAAAATACTGACGATTTGAAGAGAAGCCATCACACACCACTGCCAAATCAACATCTTTTGCTGTCAGCGAAGATGAATGGGACATAAAGGAGGACACTGGTAAGTCTATGAAGAATGAATTGTACATACGTACTGTGATATGCTAAAAGGCATGTGTCTGGCAGAAACGACCGGACATTAAACAGTAAAAAAACCAAGCCCGTAGCCTTAGCTGTTATCAAGTTATGCTTGTCTGAAGGTATCAGTCAGTCAGTCAGTCAGTCACCAGAAAATTCCATTTAATAATTTTTTTACAAAATTTATAGCAACTTGTTGAAAGTGTTACGAGTTGATCTGATGGCTTGTTTGCCAGTACTGCTTCATCATTGTCAAGGAAAATGAGGCTGGTTTATTTATTTTTCATGGGCCACGCCCACACCTTTGTGGTTCCTACTATACAGTACTATCGTACTGCTTTGCCAATAACAGTCTTAGCATGATCATTCCAAGTGAGATTCTCATTGATAGTTATGTCAAGGTATTGTACTGATGTTTGCTTGATTTCTTGTACTTGAATAATAACAGTAATGCTTAAGTATGTGGTTAGATTTATTGGATACTCTGAGAAATTCACATTAAAGGACACATTCCATCATTTGGCCCACTGTTCAAGAGAATTAAGATCTGCTTGTAAATTGTGACAGCCATCTACTGTTCTGACAGTTGTGTAAAGCAAGACATCATCTGCATATAGTATTACATTTAACATTGGCTGGTGGGTCAGTAATAAAACATAAGAAAAGTAAGGGTCCTAAGACAGAACCTTGTGGTACACCAGAGGCATAGGCGGCGGAAAGGGGGGGGCTAGGGGGCTAAAGCCCCCCTAGGTCTGCTGAGGAGGGGCTTAGCCCCCCTCAGAATGATATCACACCGAAATTAACTTTCTTGGAGTGGGGCTGAAAACCATGATAAAGATCAAGATATTCTAATAGAGCAGTCACTCTAATAAAGTAGTCAGTGTGTAGCGAGCTATGTAAGGATTTTTATGTAGTTTATCAGCTAGAAATGGTAGCTGGTGAGGTGGAAAGCTCTTGCGAGTTGGTTGTGACCTTTTTTTTTTTCACCGTTTTTTAATTTTTATTTTTAGTCTCACCTTACCAAACTATAGAAATAAGTCTGGGTCAGCTCAACGGAGCCCCCCCTCATATCAACTACTTCCTCCGCCGCTGACCAGAGGTGACTTCAGCTGGTTTACTGTGATGACCTTCAACACAACTTGTTGCTTTCTTTTGGAGAGAAAATCAATTAGCCATGATAATAGTTGGCCACAAATACCATAATGTTTTAACTTGTGCAATAAAAGATTGTGATCCATTTTTAATTATCAAATGCTTTAGAAAAGCCCAGGAACATATGTAACATTAGTTTGTAAGCCATCATTTATATTCTTTACCAAATCATGTACAGTCAAGAGTAATTGAGTTTCACATGATCTGTATCGTCAGAAAGCTATGTTGTTCCGGCATCACATAAGATCTAGGTGAGAAAATAGGTGAGACTAAATGATGTGCTCTAATTGTTTTCAGCATTCACTAGTCAGTGATATAGGACAGTAGTTTCTTGGTATACTACAATAGGAGCTACATTGTTTCCCCATTCAGTTGGTATACAACCTTGTTGTATTGATGTTTGAATACATGGCTAAGTGCTGGTGCTGGACCTGTAGACTTTTGTACATTAAAATTGTCCAGCAGTTGTTGAACTCCATTAACAGTGATATTAATATGTAGGTGATATCACTTCTCAGCCTATGGGCTAAGATCATTAGATATGTATACATAGTGTATAGGTGGTAACAAGTTACGTAGTTTATCTCCTGCATGGGTGATAACTATCTTATCACACAGTAGCAGAAGCCATTCTGTTTAGTTGTTTGGTACAGTTATCGTTCAGTATGGCAGTTTGACACTCTGAATTTAAAGAATTAGAAAGCACTTAAATCTGCCAGTTTTGTGGTTTCCCAATTATGAATGAAAAGCCTTTTCAGGAATGACTGAAATTCATGTTGTGTAAGCAGTAAGGCTTTACTTACTACGTATGTGTGTCAGATTTAAGCAAGCTTTGTATTTTATGAACTATGAAGATGCTGAAATTAGGAGCCTACTTTAAGACAAGAAAGCCATTTTAGGACTAGTACTTATTGCGTAGTGTATCAGTGTGTTAGTCTCTGTTTTTGTAAAATGGTAATTGTTGTGTAGATGACAACAACAGACAAAACTACCCCTTGTACATGCAAGGATAAAAATGGTGAGTACGTACATAATAGCATATGTCTGCTGAGATGATTTGCAATTAATTAACATAATTTTATGTATTTGCACATGACTGGAACTGGTGGCCAACCACAGTGATGATTATAAAGCCCTCACAAAGATCAAAGAAATCCTTTCCACCACTCCTGTATTCATCCAACTGTCACCAGCACCATACAAGCTGTTATGAGAATGAATGGCAAGCCTCCTATTGCTTATGCCCTCAGTGGTGCTGAGTGTAATTATCAAAAAAGAACAGTTGGCTTTCTCAGAAATTCCATCAATACATTTATGGCTTCAAGACCATGATTCAAAGTGACCACAAACTTCATGTATGTACACAAACTATTCTACAAAGTTATACCAAGACTACAAAGAATGCTACTTAAACTTCTACATTATTAAGTATGTGAAGGAGAGACCTACATGTATAGCAGATACACTATACCTAATTAACCAATGCTAACGACTGCACCCAAAGAAAAAACTTAGAGTTCATAATATGTGCAATGATAGCATATCCAAGGAAAAATATGTAGTGTAGAAACACTCTCATTTCTTGGTGGTCTGCAAGAATCCCTATAGTTATTACAGGGGCGGATCCAGAGTTTGGAAAGAGGGGGGGGGCACCTTGCTGAAAAACAGTTGAAGACCAAAAAAAAAGGTCACAACAATAATACCTAGTTATCCTTTACCAAATATATCACGTCTGTTATGTAAAATAAAATCCTATTTATAGCTTCATAGGTAAGCTACACTGCCTCATGAACATTGTGACTACTTTATTAGAGTAATCGACTGCTCTATTAGAGTATCTCGATCTTATATGCAATTTCTTGAAGGGGGGGGGGGGGGGGGGGGGGGGGCATTTGCCCCAAATGCCCCATCCTGGATCCGCCATTGTATTAGTGAGCTAATTAAAGGCTGTGTGTGATCAGTGCTTCAGCCACACGTCAGTGCAAACACAAGAATGTACTCTACCAACTTAGCAGCCTGATGATCAATAGGTACTTAGTCACCAACCTGCTCCCAAATCAAGCAACATCAAAACTAAAGAGACTGATGAGAATCTCCCAGATGTAACCACTAATTTTGGTAATCATTTACTATTAACGACTTTACTGCAGCAGTCCAGCAATAATCAGATACCACCAGGTAAGCTAACTACCTGGGTTTGATCTGAACAAGTGTTTGTACTCTTGGAGCATGTTACTAATGGTCATACACTGCAAGGAGGTATGGCATATGTGGCTGGTTGGTTGTAGCATAGAATGCTACAATTTTATGCTCTGAAGTTCCAACAGTAGCCACGACAGATCATAACTTGTCAAACACATATATTACAATAACATCATCAGCTATACACCATGTTGCATCATAATACATCACTATAATTATTATTATTATTATTATTAAAGCTTTACAGTGGCCTGCACTGAAGGTCTGACAGCAACATGTGCTGCAGCCTTTCTAACCTAACACACTGGAACTGGAGACTTAAAGATTACATGACCTAGCTAACAATAAGGTGAAACAGAAAAGGGTCAAAGAAAGGGAAAAAAAATCCCTCCTACCCCATAATATATTATTATTATGCTACACCCTCCATTCCAGATATATACACACACAATACAATCAGGCCTGCCAACCTGGAAAGTAAAAAAATCTTGAGATTTCTGTACCTTTATTGTAGTATTGCAGTGTGTAGTAAAAAAAAACTGGTAGATGCTATGCTGAGACCAAAAAAAAAAAAAAAAAGGTCTCGACTTTTTAAACTTGAAATCCGTGACATTCGCGCTACAAACCGTGAGTTAGCAGGCCTCAAAAACCGTGAGATTCGATCTGCTGCCCTTGAGCAGGGTAGTGAAACCGTGAGACTCACGGTAAACCCGTGAGAGTTGGCAGGCCTGTACAATAGGTGTATAAAAACAAACCTACAAAGTCAGAGTTAGCTACTCTACATAATATGCATGAAATCAGTCAATCATCACATTTTGTTGTTTACATTACCACCCCAGTGATCCCTTTTTGTTTCATGGCTTTTTCAGTGATGCTATTTTATCTAGTTTGTGTAATCCATTATGGATTTGTAACTTGTTTTATTAATACACCATCTTTCAGTGTGCACAAGAAACTGATTGTATATAGAGTCTGTTACATGGGTTAGAATTTACTGCTTAGGCCATACCTATTTGAAAAGTTGTTGCTCGGACCCGACCGACCCTCTTTTCATAAGACCAAAAAAAACTCACGTGATGTTGGCGGACTTGTAGCCGAAATGGCGGCTCATGTGTGGTTATCTGTTATAGCGAAGAAAGGAGCTGTTGTTGTGTACCCTCGTACAATTCGTTGTCAACAATGGAATGACAAGTTTGGAATGGTTTTTTAAAAATATGATCGTTTTTTTTTTTTGCTTTTTTTTGACCTACCGACCCTAACTTTTCCTTTAAAAATCCAAGCAACAATTTTTCAAATAGGTATGGCCTTAGTCTTAATAATATAGTGTTTTATTCTCAGATACACCCAAGTACTTTATTAGAGTAATAACCTGCCTACACACTAATCACTTAAGTCTTCAACATAGTAAACTTATTGGGTTTAATTGAACAGCCGGGTTCCATTAGCCCAGACCAGCAAATCCAAAGCAAGATCTTTTATGCCAGTGGGTTCACATGTGTAATAGCATTTTGACAAAAAGAAACAACATTGCTGGACTGTTTCATTTTACAATGAAATCAAATTAAGTCTCACACACACATATACACACGCCAATCCATTCAGCAAGCCATACTGCATTTGATCCCAGGTATCTCCTTGCAAACTTTGCTGTGCAATAAAACACTTTAATAATAGCAGTTTTGTTTGAAAAGTAAACCTGTACTCCTTGCAAAGAACTACCAGAGGGTCATTTTAGCTGAAGAATGCTCCAAAGATGCTTTTTGGTGTGCGTTCTATTAGGAGTTTTGCAAGAACATTGGTGGTCCCTATTATTTTATTGTGGCTCATCATGGCACACACAATTACTGTAAAATACATTTTACCAAATTTAAAATTTATGCAGTAATTTCTGTTGTGTTATTTGCTCATTGTTGAGTAACATGATCTCCTTTAATTGGCAGCGCACTTGATTTGGAACTTCCTCCAGAGATTGTAGGACTCAGTGATGGACGAGGCATCTCCAGCTGCATCAGTGATGTCATCATTTATGGCGAACTGTTAGACCTGGAGGATTATATTGCTGAGAACAACTCTGGGAGGGGCTGTGCACAGGTGGGTGTGGCTATGGGTGGGTGTGCATTATTAGAACAATAAGAATCAGAAATTGCTATACAGTGAGGCCTGTATTATCTAAACACCTGTACCACAGTTTATCAAACTCTCTGAATTAAGGACACAAAAAATCTTGTCTTGGCAGGTCTGACTCCATATATTTTTATCTCTGAAGAGGAAAACTTCTACATTGCAGCAAATATTATGCCAAAAATTCTTTTTCCTAAACTGTCCACTTAGAGAGAGGTTCCACTGTAGTTCAATAAAATGTTGATTTTCTTATGTAGAGACTTCTATTTAAGTTTCCTAATATTATATGTGTGCTAATAGCATGTGCTTCAGTTTAAACTAAAAGAGAGTCACATTGCTGTTTGGGTTCAGTTTTAATATATTCGAGGATCTACTGTACTTTTCTGGTCCAATTTAAGCAGGTTTTTTTATGTGGAGTTTGTTCATTTGATAGATGTCAATTTTTATTGTGTGTGTGTGTGTGTGTGTGTGTGTGTGTGTGTGTGTGTGTGTGTGTGTGTGTGTGTGTGTGTGTGTGTGTGTGTGTGTGTGTGTGTGTGTGTGTGTGTGTGTTATAAATTGCAGTTTGTTACTGTTTTATTTTAACTGGATGGTTGTCTTAGTAACCCCTGTACTGCAGAAGCCACCTGTGTTGCAAAATGGGAGGGACGACAGTGCTTTGGTGGGTGTGGCTGTTTGTAAATCAGCTTGTAGGCGTGGCTCTTTTCTGCAGAACCTGAGCCAGTCACATTCACCGGTAATGGTTATGCTTGCTAGACTTTGGTGGGTGACACAAGTAACCACAAGCGTCAAGTTGACATGGAGATGGGACAGTGTTAGCATAAGAATACAGACTACTCAGTAGGAGGGGCTAGTGTATTGGATGGGTGGGGCTACTGACTATGCAGCCTTGGAGGTCAGTGTTGTGTGTAGTGCTATAGTTTTTTACTGCTTGCATGTTGTTGTGAACCCTTGCTGTAGCTAGCGAGCATACAAAATCTTTGTTTAATTGTTTCTTGTGTTGTCATTTTGAATTAAACTGATATTCTATTTGTAAAAGGTCAATGCCTATAACTAATCAATGAGTTTTATATAAATGTGAAAACTCTAAGGGCACTGCAGTTACTCCTTTCAGTAATCCACCACCTGCAAAACTTTGTGTGTGTTGTATTAGAGTGTTTTGCAGTGTAGACAGTACCTGAGGTTGTGTAACAACTTCAAAAGAAGTCTTTGCTTTAATATGGGTATCTCAATAGCATCACATTTACACTACTAGGCAGAATAAATTTCCATAATGGTATATGCTAATAAAGTTTTTGTCAGTATTCACTCACCCCATGATAATTGCAGTAGTAAAATTTAATAACATGAGACATCTATTAAAGCCTCATGAAAATTGTTTTATGTTGTTTCATGACCAAAATTTTCACAGAGTTTGTTTCAAGTCAAAACCTTTATGGGGTGAGTAACCATGTAAACCTTAATTTAGAGAAAATTCAGTACCAGTAGTATTTGCTATTCAATATGAGTATATAGGCCATTGTGTGTGTATCAGTATATGGTTATGCTACTATGGTTACAGTTGTTAGGAGGCAATGTAAGGTATAGAGTTTATATTGGATCAGGAGAAGCCATACTAATAAAGTCACTTTAGTAATGGAGTGTGGCACTCTTTTAATATACGACGTGTTGGGTTATCGGTTACAATGGTGATAGATGACGACAGTATTTACTCTATCAGTCTCCCTGGCAACAATGTTATCTTCAACATTTTCTGCAATGAGATTTATGTTGGAGGATACGAACAATCAACTACACTTTATAATGGCTGCGTTGACACCATCCGTGTTATACACAAATAACTACAAACAAAAACAGCCAATGAATTTGCTCCTGTTGAGTTCATAGAAGACACACCCATCAATGAGTGTGTCAGTGGACCTTGCCTATCCAACCCATGTGACCAGGGGGAGTGTCAAGTTGTTGCCATGGATATTTATGAGTGTATTTGCCCCAATGGAAACCCATGTGCACTCAAATCATCAGAAGATTCTATCAGTCTCTGTCTATGTAGCAATTGGAGCTGGTGGAATAGCATTCTTATTGGCAGTATGTATAATAGCCGTCTTGTTGTGCTATTGTTGTCATAGCAAACAAGGGAAGTATATTCCAGATAAACCAGACCATCATGAGATGTACTGTGCAGATGGCATTGGCACAATTGGAATAGGTCAAAGAAGATGGAGGCATTGAACAAGACATTCCTTATAAGGACCTTGTTATTTGTAATGAAGCTGTTACCAAGCGACCAGCCACCCCAGAGATCATAGCTATCATAACATCTTGTAAACCAGAAATGGATAAGGAATTTACTGAAGTTGATTCATTAAGATATTTTGCCTATGCGGCAGTGACCATGGCGAGGGCAATATGAGCAGTATTTGTTCTGATGATGGTGTCTATTAGAAAGACTCAATGAGATGGGGCCACCTTTTGATAAGCTAGTAGATTTACTAGAACATTTAGAACAAGACTCTGATAATGACTCGCAGACTTAAATGTAACCCTTTCATTTCATTTACATTTTTTGTATTGTATCATGGTATATTGTAACCATGACATAAATACATCACATGATTTGGAGTGGGTATTGAAAAGGCTTTTAAAGCATAGATTTAAAAGAATCCTAGCTCTTGTCAATGCATCACGGTGCCCCCCTCCTCCAAATATGAACATAATGTTATATAAAACTGATCTATATATATACCCTAATAGAACAGTCAAATATTCTAATAGAACAGTCATGCAACACTATTAATTGAAGTTTTTGTGAAACTTTTAGCACCATCGACTATTCATAACTGTCACTGATCTCTATACAACTCATGATCAATGCAGAAAGCATGATTTGTGTATTACTATGATTTGGATAGTAAGCTACTCTATAATATAAGAAGTTCCCTGAAATGCATATAATACCTTTAACTTCTGGGGGGCAGACCCCTAGCCCATATACCTACTACCCTTATGTACCCCACCTGGACCTGTCCCTGCAAGAGTATGAGCTGTAAACATGTCCAGATCACCTAGCACTGTATGTGAATGATTCCATTCATTTATTGTTGGTGTGCAGAAGACTCAGAAGTAGACGAACATCTGCAGCGTTCCACCCATGTGCATTATTATGCCACACCAGATTAACGTTCTATGTAGTTACCTGGTTAGCTGAAAATTAGATGTAAAGCTCTAATATTCATAAAAAAATTCTGGAATCATTTGATCAGTTGCACCTGACAGTTAAGACATGCAGTGCCAGGATTGTTTAGTAGATAAACAACCCCAAAGCAATGATGTAATAATCAGTGAGGTGGACACTGCATGTCTTATTTAGACAATGGCTCCTGTAACTGGCTATGGAATTTTGTTAGCAACCCACAAAGTATGTATGCAATATGTTTTGTCAAAATTTGTGGCTAAATTAGTATGCTATTCTGGTAAGAGACCTGTACACAGGTGTCTTACTAACGGCCCTCGAGCTTGGGTGTACATATCAGGCAAATCACTCGGGTACATGATACAACTATTACCAGTATAATAGCTACCTTTTGTAAACTGGATAGTCAGTAGGTAAGTCAACACTGAGTAAGACACCTGTGTACAGGTCTCTTACCAGAATAGCATACTAATAACAAAGTCAAATAATCTGAAATTCAGGAGCCCTGCGAAATACAGTGGAGAAACCATAATCTTCACTTTGCTGCTATACTTATGCAAAATATTCAGGAGTCTACAGCCATCATAGCACTCTTCAAGAGATCATGTGATTTATATTTATTTTCTAGTTTTGGAAACAGTAACCTGTCGCGTACACAAGATTAATTTGTCATGCCTTATTACCATGAATGTTCCTGGCTCTTACAATAATGAACAAAAGTGAACTGCTTGCAAGGCTCATGATCAAGAGAAGACAGAAAAAGAAGCAACAAGATTAGTACATAACACCAGGTGTGTTTGTTTGTTGTACACAATATTAAATTATTATTTCACAAGTATCCTAGCACACAAAATGTTTGGTAAAATAATACTTCTAGAATTATTACCCGTAAGTGCACTAGAAAGCACATGTCATTGCAAGGTTCTGATAAAATCTTGTGGTACGTAGATGGTTTAATCACAATGATGTCACAAGCTATGTTATAATGTACAGGCACCTAAATTAGGGTTTCCACTCAAAATAGGAAGGTGCTTCATTTTGTTGTTTCTGGGGATTTCCACCTTTAAGATAAAACAAACAAGTGCTAATTTGTTATTGGAATGTTTGCAGCAGTCATTACCAGCATAAGTTTAACATATGTAAATATCTAAAAAGTGGTCACGTGACCAAAAATCCCTTCATATAGGAATTTTACTGCAAAATAAGATGATGCCTCAGTCTTTTTCATTGTTTCTGATGATTTTCATGCAGGATTGCAGGCCAACCTTAAGATAAAAACAAGTGCTAATATATTATTAAACTGTCTATTACTTTCAGTATCAGTGCAGTTTTAACTGTAAATACCCAGAAAGTGGTCACGTGGCCAACAATCCCACTACAGCTATAAAGGATGTGCTATAGCACTACAAGATGTAGAAGTCTTCATTATAAGGCAGCTGGGAAAATACACTAATTGTGACTTTGGCAACCCTAAAATACAGTGATTTTCTAATAAGCTGCCCAATTTAACTATTATGGTATTTTTGGTCATGTTACTACTTTTCGTATGTTTTTGTGTGTTAAACTTATGCTGATACTCAATACTACAAGCAATCCAATAATAGATTAGCACTTGTTTGCTTTATTTTGAAGGTCAGTTTGTGTGAAAATCACCAGAAGAAAACAAAAGGAAGCACCTTCCTATTTTAAGTTGAAAGCCCAACTATAATATTATTATGAAGAAATTGTTTTGATCTAGCTATCATATTCCAGCAGGGAATGAGATATCAAGCTCTAAGCAACAGGTACAGTTACATTTTTCTCCTTTCCGCAACCTTTCAAACATGCTTGTACATATTTAATAGTTATACCATGGCCATGAGGGATTTGCCTGATATATATGCCCAAGCCCGAGGGCGTGGGCACATATATCAGGCAAATCCCCTCCAGTATGCTCACCTAATAGGTGAAGGAAGACAAACCTGCATACACCACATAACTTTTATACAGAGGTTTGCAAACATCGATTGTGGGTTTATATTGTGGGCACAAAAAAGAAATGATTGTGGGTTTCACTGATTGTAGTGATACCATTTTAAACCAAATAACCACTTTGTGGCTGAATAAAGTAACCTAAGGTGTTAAAATAAACACTTAGACATATAGATTTGGAATGTTTGAGGCATCTTTTCATGCAGTTGAAATGTACTCTGTAGAAAAACAATCCCCACATTGCAAAAATCTAGTGATGCTTAGTAACTGAACTATGCAATGCTGACTCACTCAATTCAATTCTTTTGCTTTACAACAATGTCTCTAACTAAACCAACATGTTTAACTCAAACACACAATGTAAAACTTTAAGCAGCTATATTTCAAACCCATAATGCAAAACTTTAAGCATCTATATATAAGTAATCAAAGGGAACTGATGCTTTGTAGCTGCCTCAGCATCAAAGACAGTTGTAGTCAGGGCTATATCATGATATCGCCCTATGGTCAGGGCAATATGTGATGTATAACCCTGTGGTTTCCTTTGATCTGAGGTCTCAAAGTGATATATATATATAACATCTTTGAACAGGCTGTAGGACCAGGTATCCTGCAGACTTTTAACACTAGTGCTGTAAACCTTGATACAAATAAAAGAATAATTGAAATATATTGCATGATGAATAATTTTTGAGATAACGTTTGTTTGCAATGTTTTTGCTACTTTATAACTGTTTTAGCTACTACTCAATATCTTAATTCACAACTGAAATATAACAATTTCTCCATAGACGTCTGTACATACAGTCCTGTCCCTCCCCCAATAATGCGGCCATATCATCTTGATGTCATTGTGGATGAAGTCCATTGGTCATCTGTATACTGAGCTGTGTAAATCACATACCCTTCCCCAGTGTTGAATAATGCACAACAATAGAACCAATCATGGCTACATAAATAAAATATCAACATTACCCTACTTTCCTGCGAGTCAGGTACGTATGTGTAACCTGTAGATCAAGTCTCGGTATTAAATGGGTTGTCTTTTCCCAGCCCTTCTAGGTATTAGTCCCATTTTATTATATCTAAGAATGCTTTATTCAAAGATTCTTTTTTTATCACTATATATACACAACAGCATGCTTGTAAAAGATAGTGAAAACTGCAGTAAAATGCCTAAATACAAATTTTACAGCAGTCAAACAGCTTGTATCCACACACCAGTAGTCTACTTTGTGCACACAGCACAAGACAACTCTTTGTTTCTATCATAAGGAGGACATGGTAGTGATCCACACACTCCTTCTACTGCGTAGAATAGAAAGCCATTGTTGTTGCGAGATGATCCAGTCACTGGTATAAGACTACGATCAACACAAGAGAATGTTGATCGAGCATGGCTGTAGCGCTCACTCATCAAATAGCCAAAGTATTCTCTGGTCCATCCTGATGGACAAGTATACTTAGCTGGTAACATGTATACAGTACTCCTGGTAGGAACATAACATACAGCACAAGGGACATCAGTGTCATGGCTGCCTGATTTTAGTGGATTAGTATCCTGGTACTCTGCTCCATATATAAAAGCCCCAGACTGTGCTCCACTGACAGTCTTAAAGAAGGTAGGATCAAGAGGTAGACACTGAGGATTACCACCTCCTCCTCCATGGCTGTGGCTTGATCCTCCTGCTCTTCCAGAGTAGACTAGCTGTGCTCCAGTGGATGGACAAGCGGTGTGACCCCATCGGACATAAACAGCTCCACCTGCATCTAATGATGTGACATATCAATCATTACATTATGATGCATGTACTATCTTAATATTATTTCTAAGGAAACAGTTTTGGAAAATGTTAAAGGTGTCATCATGTAGTGTTGTACAGTTGTCTTTGTTGTACTTCAGATAGTTTGTCGATGAATGGTGAATGTACCTGTCAAATACTTAATTTACGAATTGACTGCTTGAGTGCTAAAACTGACTGCTTGAGTTTAAAGATCTACACAAAAGCATTTGGTGTGTATATCAATGCAGACCACATATGTACCAATCAAACTTACAAAGGTGGGTAGACAACTAGACATAACAAGTATGCAAAAAAATTTAAGCACATTGATAAAAAGTACTGAAACAAGCTGGAGTAGTGCACAATAGTAAAACAAAGAGAAGTATTATATCCCTACTCTGCATTTCTATTAAATTGAGCACAGTAGGGATATAATACTTCTTATTGTTTTACTATCATGCACTACTCCAACTTGTTTCAGTACTTTTTATCAATGTGCTATGGTCCCTACTCTAATTGAAAATTCTAAATTTTTTACATACATGTTTGTTAAAGTTTGCAAAATAAAATTATTATGACTGGTGAACCCATGCATACCTCATCAAAAGAAAAAAACGATGCCATGTGCCCCAGCTATCAATCATTGACTGAAAAAGGTGAAGTATCCATTACATTTCATTGTCAGCTATGTTCAACCATATACAGCATTACGAATAAAGAAAGCACCTCTGCAATCAAAGTAGCCACTATGAAAAATACGGACAATTTCCGTTACGAAGAGGAGCCATTACATGCTACTGCCAAATCAACACCTTTCGCTCATGTTGCTGTCAGCAAAGATGAATGGGACACAAAGGAGGACACTGGTATGTCCATGAAGAATGCATTGTATGTAAGGCACATGTCTGGCTAAAGCAACGTTCAACAGTGAAAAGATCAAGCCCATTGCCTTAGCCATTATTAGTTACGCTTGTCTGAAGGCATCAGTCAGTCAGTCAGTCAGTCACTAGAAAATCAAAAATTCAATAGCAACTTGTTGAAGGCATTTAGGGTCGATCTGAAGGCTTGTCTGGGCTTAGTTTTACCTAACCAATACTGCCTCATTGTCGTCAGGGGAAAGTGAGGGTGGTTTTTTGGTGATGTTTTTTCATGGGCCACACCCAAACCTTTGTGGTATAAGGGAAAATTACAAATTTTACATTTGAGTAGGGATCATGGAAAAAAAGTAAGGGAGGTTATCTACACCTGCAGCTATTCTAGTTGACATTTAATTCCTACCTACAGTCTGTCAATGGTAGAGCCATATATGGCTGTAGGGATTAAATGTCAACTAGTATAGTTGTATGTAGGTATAAATGACATCTCTTTGTTTCATTGCTTTTTTATTTCTATGATCAAATGTAATATTTCTAATTTAATTTTCCTTACACTTGTTGTTTAGATAACAGAATTCATTACTGGTGAACCATCGCATACCACATCAAAGGAAACAATCACATTATAGAAATTAATTGCATGACTCAAATTACATTACTTAAACATGAAGTGGCCATTCTGTTTTGTTTCCAGTTATATTCCTACAATACAAAGAACAGTGCGAGAAATGTAGTATGCCTCTGCAATCATTCCTGTATCTTATTACTATATTACAGCAGAATGTGTGCCCAGACTATCAATTACTTTAAAGAGAAGTGGCCATTCTGCTTCAGTTTCAACTATGTTCCACCTGTTACACAGCATTACAAATGAAGAACAGTGCAAGAAGTACCTCTGCAATCAATCCAGTTACACTAAGGCACTAAAAGAGTTCACTATTGCTAAAACATTTTACTGCCAATACCAACTAGAGCTAAAACGAATATCAGATCTAGTGTTCGAATAGTTTAATTTGAATACTACAATGAGTGACTAAATTTGAATACGTTAGTTTGTTTGAATTTATAATGTGTAATTTGATTTGTAATTATCTTCACAGTAGTACTTCACATAAACTAGAAATACCAGCTTTTTACTGGATGGAAATATATACACAAAATTACAAGTATAAGTTATAGTTATATCACAGCAGGAGCAGTTATTGACATGAGCTGAGATGAAGCCAAGTGTTAACAATGATTTTTACGACTGCTGTGATGTAACTGGCTTATATCCAGGTAAAAAGACTGTAGGTACTTATGCAGCCAAGGACAACTACGATTGCTGTGATATAACTGGCTTATACGTAAAAGACTGTGGTACTTTGATGTATATGGCTTCACCATATATGCTGACACTGCATTTTAATTGCCAACATTGCACATTTGGTGTTTTAACACCTTACTAGACAATATGGTAGTTGGTAGTTACTGCCTGAGCAATAACTACCAGTAAATTATGTGAAAAATGCATATGGCTTCACTGGGATATAATTGAAAAGTGTTTCCTAAAATCCAGTCAAAAATACTAAAAGCTAAAAGTTTAGCTGCGTTGTATTTACTTACTGGGGTATTTGAATACTATCACAATCGAGCAAATGTACGAGTGTATTGAATGTTTGTTTCAGTTCTAAAATCAACACTTATGTGGTAGCACAAAAAATGGGACACTAATTAAGGAGGACAAAGGTAAGTCCATGATGCATGCGTTGTGGTTGCTGTGGTTGGTGAAAAGTCACATCTTGAGTCAAAGTGATGTCAAACAGTGAAAAAATCAAGCCTGTAGCCTTATCCATAGTTGCAGTTAAGATAATCAGGTAGCCAGTTAGTAGAAACTTCTGTTACATTGAAATTTCACAGAAACTTAATGGAAGGGTTTGGAGTCAAACTGAAGACATTTATATTTCTAACAATACCATCTAGCTGTTGTGAACAAAATGTGAGGCTGATATTTTGGGCAAGAAAACATAAACCTCTACTATTCTGGTGGGTAACATCAAGAGTTCATACTTCTTAATAATGAATTCTTGGTAACATTTTTGACATAATATATGGTATATATATATATGTATATGTGACACTTAATACAGTGGTCAAACTTGGTATGTGAAACCAAGCAGGTATATCTCCACCGTAAAAATTTGTTCCTGTTAAAATTGCAATGGTATGGAGTGCTTGTTTCCTTGGCCACATAGCACACTACCATGTGTCTTGCTATTGTCCATGCACCAGTTCAACACACCCAGTGGAAGTTTTACTGTAATTTTGCAGTTGATTTGGCTATGGAATTTGCATCAAATTAATGGTGATTTCAATGCCTCCTCAATTTTTTTTTTCAAAGCAGGCTCATGCAAATGAAAATTTTCAATGAAATTGATTGCAGTGTAAACTTTTATAAACTACGAAATCATAGTAAAAAACTCCATCAAAATGACTGTTTCATACATAGTGTATTACATAATTCAACTTTTATGTGTAAAATGGTATGCATAGTATTAAGTTATATAATTCTCTATACACTTGGGTTCCCAATGATGATAAACAAAATTAAAATTTTGGTACGTTAATGCCAAAAAGTTTTTCCCTAAAATTTTGTCTCATAGGATACTAAATTGTGGTACTTTATAAAATTATTGGCTGGTTAAACAACTATACAATAATCACAGTTAGCAAATTATATAATATTCTACATTACATAATGCTACTTACCTGCGTCACTCCCTTTTGGTCCAGGGGGTCCCACTCGTCCAGGATTACCTACTCTTCCAATATCACCCTTGCTTCCTTTGTCTCCCTGAAGTCCAGGATGTCCTTTGTCACCTGGGTAGCCTATTTCTCCGATGGGTCCCTTGGGACCAACATCTCCCTTGGCTCCTCGAGGTCCAGGATTGCCTGCATCTCCCTTAGGTCCTGGGGGACCAACGATGGGAGTGCATGGTGGTGGTTGTAACTCCCGTGCTGCGAGTCTTTTTATCAATCTGTGTCCAGCTGTGATGGTGTTATTGGACTTGGTATCCTTTTCATTGTCAACCTGTGAATAGAATAGTATGTATGATAGGATGGTGAACTTATAAATTAAATCACTTGTGACTGGTTGTATGAAAACCCAACATAATAGTGTTTAATTTTACAGTATGCCGTAAAGGTCGAAAGTTGGCGAATTCGGTGAATCAAGGAAATTTTCTACTAAACTTTATTTGCAAATTTTATATTGATCAATATTGGTTGCATGGCAGATTCATCAAACTTTTATCCATCAAGTTGTTTGCATGCCAATTTTCCAAGTTTAAGGTTGCACTAAACTTTTGTCATTTCTGTAAAGCATTGATTACAATGAGTCAAATACTTGCGTATTATTAGAAAAATACCATAAATTTTAAAGCATTTTTAAAATTTGTTCTTTGTGAAGAATGGGTCTAATGGTAAAAAATATTATAGATATTACGTATTTTATTTGCTTACTCAAAAGGAGTTAAAAAATCTTTGTTTTGTTACAGTAGACTAATGGGAACGTAAGTTATGGGTGTTTGTGTATATCATGTTGAAGAGATAGCATCTTTCCTTACTGATTTCATCTTTGTAAGGTGGCACAAGGAAAAGCTTAGCCAACAATGAATTCCCCTATTCATGGCAAACACAATGGTGCAAGTTTTAACCCTGTATATCATTGCATTACACTGCTTGAAGGTTCTTAGTTTACTAATTTGTTAAGATGCCTTACTGTAGTTATAGTGATAGTAAAGTGTCAGTAAACTTAAGTATATGGAACATAATTATTTTACTAAGTTTTAAACTCTCAGTAAAACATCAGTGAATGCGGGTTTACTGAAAAACTACTAAAATAACAAACAATTAACTGTTCCATATACTGGGGATATACCACTGTAGTAAACTAAGATACTTCAAGCAAGTGTTATTAAGTTGCAATTATTATAGTAAACATCTTTAATCTATTTTCCCTATATACTTGCTGTACAAATTCTTTTTGTTGTTGCTACTTTGTAGGGCTGTAACTCCAAAAGTTCTTGGTAGCTGTATGAGACTGAAACTACACCAGACCATATGTTTGGCTAAGTAAATCATAAATATTTTTTAATGAAGAATTTGAAAAATGTGCAACTATTCACAGATCCGGTCACATATAACATTATTTTGTTTTTCAAATACAGCAAAAAATTATGTATATTAAAGGAATGTATCAAGATACACAATAGTGTGTCGTGCGACCCAAGAAGCCAGTGTGCCACATCAACAGGAAGGAAGAAAATATGATTTCCACACATGTGTAGCTTTGTGATTTCTTAATTGATTGCAACAAAAGTTACAGTGGCATGGTAGGGGAGCTCACATAGCAAATTTGAAGAAAATCACCCCAAGATACAAGTGACCAAAGTTTTGTGTTTTTTTTCTCTCTCTCTTTTCTTTCTTAGTCTTTCACACACTTTTCAAAAATTGTTATAAAACACAAACACATTGTCCGATCGCAATGAAATTTGGCACACCTAAAAGTTTTGGTGAGAATCCAGTGAAAACTCTAGCCTAGGAGTTACAACCTATTATTCACATAAAAATAGATGATTTGTTGTCACGCCTACAGGATAAACTGCTCCATGGAATGAGCTGAAAATTGGTTTGAAGGTAGATTAACCATCGTAGGAGTGCCTTTTGGTGGTTTGAAAAGAATTGAGGGAAGGCCATAGAGATATCCAAAGGTATGCAACAATTGCACAATCAAGTTTTGCAAATAATAAAACAAAAACTTTAGCTTTTATGCCTATCAGCCAAACTACTTAAGGGAATGAGCTGAAAATTGATGTGTAGATTGATTAATCATCATACAAAGGCCTGTCAGTAGTATAGAAAAATCGGATTAAATCCACTTACTCAGTTATGGTGCAAAACCCAACTATATGTTGTATACCAAGAGCATGATCGAGTTGCTGTAATAGCAGTGTTAGTAAGTTGTACTCTATTAGAGAGTTCAACTGCAAGCAAGTCACCCTGTAGACATTTCAGCTACAAACAAGTCTCCCTGAAGATAGTTCAGCCACAAACAAGTCACCCTGTAAAGAGTTCAAGTATACAAACAACTCACCCTGTAGACAGTTCAGCTACAAACAAGCCTCCCTGTAGACAGTTCAGCCACAAACAAATCACCCTGTAAAGAGTTCAAGTAAAAACAAGTCACTCTGTGGAGAGTTCAGCTACAAACAAATCACCCTGTAGAAAGTTTAACTACAAACAAGTCACCCAGTAGATAGTTCAGCTACAATTAAGTTAGTCACCCAGTAGAAAATTCAGCTATAAGCAAGTCATGTGTAGAGAGTTCAGCTACAATCAAGTCACTTGGTAGACAGTGCAGGAACAAATGAACTAGTCTACCATGTAGAGAAGGTGCAGTGAAATACAAGTGAACCTGTAGAGGAAAATTCGTGGGATATTTTAAAGCAAAAAAATATTATCAACAAATAAAATGTCTGCTTAATCTGGATCACCATGGCTTCCTCCTTTCTGCAGTAAAGAAAAAGACAAGTGAAAAGAAGCCCCAAACCATATAATTACAAAAATAAGTGATATTTACACCAAAACAGCCAAACTGTATAGAAAGGGTGTGGCCTCCAAAAAGCCGTGGTGAAAAAGATCTGAAATCCAAGGTGGTAGCCAAGAAATGGCTGTGATGGTTAGTTGATGGCAAAAAATTTTAACTGTAACAGTTCAGGTGAATTTGTGTTGCCTCCTCCAAGTGAAAATAGTTAATTATGACAATTCTGGTGAATTTGGTGATGAATCTTAGTGAAACCTGGAGAAGGCAACACAAATTCATCTGAATTGTCATAATTAAAATTTTTGCTATTAATTTACCATCACAACGATTTCTTAGCCGCCACCTTGGATTTCATATCTTTTTTCAACCATGGCTTATTGAGGGCCTCACCCTTTTTTAGAGCCTTGCTGTTTTGGTATAGGTATGTATTATGTATGAGGAACTGTACTATAAAAATTCAGTGCAGTACTAGTTTTATTTTGAGGCATTAAATTGTCTGCTATACTGATTAGTAATGCACAGCTAATTTGGTAAGTTGCTTAGTACATAGAGCAAATATCTATAGCTGTGTTTCTGTCACAATAGTCTAGATTAGGGTG